>NC_077233.1:184323386-185070886 GCF_027887165.1 Monodelphis domestica | reverse complement strand
AGTCAATACTGTGTATTGGCTCCAAGGCAGAAGAGTAGCAAGGGCTAGGTAATGGGGGTTAAGTGACTTGCCCAGGGTCACACAGCTGGGAAGTGTCTGAGGCCAGATTTGAATTTAGGTCCTCCCATCTCTAGACTTGACTCTCAATCCACTAAACTACCCAGCTGCCTCCTTTCCTTTCAGTTTTTGAGGATGTTAACTCTCCTAATTAGGACTAAGTCTTCTTTCTATACCTTGATCTGTATACCTTCTCTGAGATCTTAGTTCATCTTATTCCCTCTCTCATCATTTTCAGTTTATTCCTCTCCACTAATTCTTTTCCATTTGCCTATCAATATGTTCCTGTCTCCTTTATTGTAAGGAATAAAACACTTCCTTTGACCCTGACATGCATTCATCAATGAGGATTACTTATCTCAGATGAATCATAAAACAAAGAGATAATAGCTCACCAAAGGTGTTCAACATTGTCATGGCTGAGCTCATAGTCTAAGCTGAAGAGAGGTCCTCTATTGGTGATAAAGTCCTTCAGATGCTTTTGTTTATAGGTGACTTGCTAATTGTATCAACTCCCAGAATATTGCAGTCTCCTAAGAAAGACACTTAATCACTGCTAAAAACTGGCCTGACTATCCACACAGGACAAAGCAAGTGGATGAAGAATGTCTGTGGTCTAGATGGATAGACAACCAACCAAGTGAACCATTAGCATATGTACCTTGGGCAGACCCTGGAAATGGACAATGAGTTGGGTCCAGAACTGAACAAAGGAGAACAGGATAGATTGTTTTTGGAAAATTACAAAGTCCACTTAATAAGTTCAAGCTTTTCCCTGACATTTCATTCTCTAACAATTTCGTTCTCTAACACAGGAAACTGAGGCAAACAAGATTAAGTGATGTGCCCAGGGTCACACAATTAGTAAGTGTCGAAAGCCATATTTGAATTAAGGAAGATGAATCTTCCTGACTCCAGACCTTGTGCTCTATCCACTATCTTGCTGCCCTCCTATCATTTTATTGATGAGGAAATGGAAGCCAAAAAAATGTGAATGACTTTCCAGGGTTATGCAACGAGTAAGTATCTGAGGCTGGATATGAACCCAGGTCTTTGTGATTTCAAATCTTTATAGACTAGGCCATATCAAATTTATTTCCCTCTCTAAACTTATCCTTCCTCTGAGATTTCCAATTGTTCTTTATGGCATTACTATGTCCCCTGTCACCTGAAGTCTCAGAACCATTTATAACTCCTCTTTCTTTCTTACTCTCTATATAGTCAATCAGTTTCCAGATCTTGTTTACTTTACCCCTATATTCTAACTAATAATTGTATCCTTTTTTCCCTTCTCACCACTGCCATGATTCTATTTTATCTCCTCATCCTCTTTTGGCTGGTCTGGAATGAATATAAAATGCCCTCCTAAATTGCTTTGCCAAATTAGTCTTCCTATACTAAGGTATTATTATGTCAGTCCCCTGTTCAAAAGTCTTCAGTGGCTCCCTATAGTCTGACAGATAAAATACAAACTCCTAATCTTGGCATGTAAGGCCTGTCATAATCTCTCTGCAAACTACTGTTCCAGCTTTATTTTGCACCACTTCTTTTCATGCTCTGGACATTGTAGTCAAATTAAACTATTTATTATTTTCTAAAATATTTTTCCTACGCTATTCCAACTCTGTGAATTTGCACTGGTCATTCTCTGTGGAACACTCTCTATCCTCATTTTTGCCTGTTGAAATCTTTCACCCACTTCAAGGATTATCTCAGTTGCCTCTTCTTCCATGAATCCTTTCTATCTCCCTAATCCCTGCTGCCAATTGCTTCCTTGTAATGGTTTTAAAGAGCATGGAATTGTTTAAACTTCTTCTTTCCCCATATTACAGTTTAGTACTTCTTTGAATATGCCATGCATGCTTCCTCTTAGAGTATAAATTCCATTAGGGCCAGAACTGTCATTTTTTTATCTTTCTATTCCTAGCACCCACCCTGGTGACATTTTGCATTTCGGGGATGAACTGAGATCTCACATGCTCACTGACCTCAGCTAAAATCTCAACCCAAACTATGTATAAGAGCCCGGGAATAGAGAGGAGGGGCATACTCACCAGGAACTACAGAAATATGTTTCTAGGTTTCATCATTCCGTGCCATTGTGTTGCCAACATGGCTTAACATTAGCCCATGGATGATTGTCATAGGAAGGTAGCCTCCCTAAAGTACAGCCTTACCCCGACTCCTGTACCTCCTCACACCTAGTTATCTTCTGGCCGATGGTGGTTTTCAGACCTTGGCTAATATTAACTCTATCATCTAATAACCAGAATTTCTAAAGCCCTGAATTGTTTTTGATTTTAGCTATTTCTTTCTTTAGCCAGTTCTAGTCTTTTGCGCTTGGGTGAGTACATGTTCATATTATTGAAATATGGCCCTTTTCTTCATCCTGCTTTCTTCTGTCCATTTAATAGCATAACCCAATGAATGAGTTTCATAGAGTTTGGCCCAATTGCAGTCTCATAGCCATATAATTTTGGTTTGCCTGAGAGCTCTGCCTATCAACACTTTCCTCCCTAGTCCTTCTAAGCTGAACAATAGGGATTGTGACCCCTGTATTCTTTGGGGAAGCTGAGCCATACAAATCTATGTTCTTTATGATCAAACCCAAGTCTGAGAGCTCATCTCTGGGGTGCAAGTGGGGGTAGACAGAGTGTATAGTTGAAAGGATATTTTATTATGTTCTTTCTCATCCAGCCCTCATAAATATAGATTTATGTTAACCAGCTTCTGGGCTAAGTGGGAGCCTTAGGGAAATTTAAATCTCCATCAAATGCAAATGACCAAGTCCATCTCTCAGCAGAGGAAAAGAGTGTGGAGCATGTGGCTTAGAATGATTTAGGATCAGAATCTCCCCAATCAATCCTGACTAAAGTGGAAGCTATCCTTACTCTCACATCTCTGGTACCCATCCTTCACCATATACCCTATCATACAGTAATGGTGTAATAGAAAGTCTTTTTAAAGGACCTTATCATATGATGTCCTGGATTCATTTTTTAATATGCATAAGTATATTGATGATCCAGCAGCTTTGGTTCCAAGTCAGTTTTAAAAGAATACAAAATTCTCCCAGTAAAAAGAATATTGATTTGACAAATAAAAAGGTATATCCTATTTTTAGGAACCTAGATAGGTTTAAAAAGGCAGAAGGACCTCTATGCGTAAGTTGGGAGGAGCATAAATAACTCTCCTTTTGGATTTTCACCAGTCACCTAGAGCAGGTGGAGGCTAAGAGGCTCCTCTAGTTATATAAAGACTGTCATCTTTTTTACTCAAGAGTTTTTCACTTTAATGAAGATAAAATTGCCACTTACATCCCTCTTTGATATCCCCAGGAGTATTGGTTCCAGGAACAACAGAAATATGATTAGAATAGATTATCATAGTAGAGCTCCCGGGAGGGATTGTTTGCAGGGAAAGATGGTGGAAGGGAGATCTTCTTCTTTCAGAAGACAGACACATTAAATCTAAAAAGACACCTAGAGCTTGGTAGTTCTAGTTCTCAAACTGAAATTCATATTGGGTTGGTCTATTATAGTTTTTAGTGCTTATAGAATATACTAAATCTTAGAGTCAATTCAATTCAAGGATAGGGAGTAGCAAGTAGATCTCTGATTTCAATGCATTGAGAATTCCCTGGTGAGGAAATTCCATCTACCAATTCAGGTTAGCATTTTTCCTGCAATTTATTATTTTTAGAAGATATTTTATTTTCCCAATTACACATAATAACAATTTTCAACATGCATTTTCTGAAATTATAAAATCCAAATTGTCTCCATTCTTCCCTTTCCTCCCCACTTACTAAAGATGGTAAGCAGTTTGATTAAGATTATCCATGTATTATGCAAAACATACTTCCATATTGGTCATTATTATAAGAGAATACTCAAATAAAACCGAAATCCTAAAATTAAATAAGCTAATGTGGAAAAAATAGTATGCTTTGATCTTCATTCCATCTCCAGCAGGTCTGTTTTTTGGAGGGAGATAGCATTCTTTGTCAGAAGTCCTTCAGAATTGTCTTGGATCATTGTATTACTAAAGAGTAGGCAGTACAATTGATCATTGCACAATATTGCTGTTACTGAGAACAGTGCTCTCCTCGTTCTGCTTATTTCATTTCACATCAGTTCATGTAAGTCTTTCCAGCTTTTCCTGAAACCATCCAATTCATCACTTCTTATAGTTCAATAGTATTCCATCACCATCATATACTACGTTTTGTTTAGCCATTCCCCAATTGATGGACATCCCCTCAATTTACAATTCTTTGATATAAAGAGCTGCTATAAATACTGTTGTACAAGTAGGTCCCTTCACCATTTTTATGATCTCTTTTAGGATACAGACCAAATATTGGTATTACGGGATCAAAGTGTATGGACAGTTTTATAATCCTTTGGGCATAGTTCCAAATTTCCCTCCAGAATAGTTGGATTAATTCACAATTCCACAACAATGTATTCTTATCTCAATTAGTGTCCCAATCCTTCCAACATCTATCACTTTTCTTTACTGTAATATTAACCAATCTGATAGGTGTGTGGTATTACCTCAGTTGTTTTAATTTGTATTTCTCTAGTCAAGAGTGATTTAGAACTTTTTTTCATATGACTCCTGATAACTTTGATTTCTTCATCTGAAAACTGCTGGTTCATATTCTTTGACCACTTGTCTACTGGGGAATGATTTGTATTCTTATAAATTTGACTTAGTTCTCTATATATTTGAGAAATGAGACCCTTATCAGAGAAACTTACCATAAAATTTCCCCCAGTTTGTTGCCTTTTCTGCAGTTTAGAGAATTGCTGAGAGCAATGAGGTTAAGCAAATAAATGTCAGAGATGGGCCTTGAACCCAGTTCTTCCTGTCTCCAAGGCTAGCTATATGAAATAAATAGTTCTGCCTCAGACAGTTTTGTTAAACTCAATTCAGTATAGATTTATGTGTCTACTTTTTTGAAAAATTATTTCTATGCCATTGGGAGATTCAGGTGTGATACTGTAGGTAAAGTGATTTGTAAAATTTAAAGCTTTATAGAAAGGTCAGTAATCATCATCATCATTATCACCATCACTATCATAAATTATGTGCAATGCACAAAGCAAAATTCTAGGAATACACTGACAAAAGCAAAATAGTTCTTGCCATCAAGGATTCTAGAATTCTAACTCTACTGGTTGGAATCATAACTTTTTTTTAATGGCTAGAAGGGACCTTAGAAATTTCTAGTCCAACATCCTCATTTTTAAAATGAGGAAAATAAATCCTAAGGAATATGAGTGACTTAGGTTCACATAGGGAATAAATGGCAGAATTGTGACTAGAATCCAGATTTCCTGACTTCTAGTCCAATGATTTTCTAATATGATACATTGTCAACAAATTCATAGTCTGAGCTTTCAATAGCAGCTTTGTATTTAAATAATATTTTAAGGCTTCCAAAGTACTTTATAAGTGTTTTACTAGATCCTCACAATAACAGATAGGTGCTATTATTATTCCCATTTTACAGATGAGGAAACTGAGGCAAGCAGAGTTTAAGAGTCTTGCCCAGGATAATCTAGGTAGTTAGTGTCTGAGACTGGATTTGAATTCGTCTGACTCCAAGTCCAGTGCTTTATCCTTGAGTTCCTTCTTGCCTCTGATTCATTAAAATGTCTTCTAAAATAATACCAATCCCCCCCCCTCCATTAGGGAAGGATTGATTATTGAAATTTAAAGTAAGATGGACATCTTATGCGGCTTTTTTGTCCCCAGTCAAATAATATATTGTTGTTGTTCAGCCATTTAGTCTTTGTGACCCCATGAACCATAGCTATCTATGGAGTTTTATTGGCAAAGCTACTGGAGTGGTTTGCCATTTCCTTCTCCAGTTCATCCAATAAATACTTTTCTCCAGCAATAGGAGAATAAGCAACTTGCCAAAAGTCACACAGGTAGGAAGTGTCAGAGGTCTTTACTCTATAGCTACCTCCACTGAAATAATCTATGGAACAATGTCAACGACAACAACAAAGACTGTTTGATGTCCTGATATTCTTTCCTTCCTCTGCTTCCAGATAAAACTATACCTCATTCAGTCCAGGAAGGTAATATGATCTAAGAGACCGAAGTGGGTGAGCCATGGAGCTCCAGGGGCTTGTAGCCCCTTCCATATTTTTAACCTTTTCCCATTGTCTAGTCCCAGGATGGAGGAATCATCTGAAAAGAGTCCAAATTTTCATTAGAGATGAACCTTGGCCATGGGATCACATTCCTTGGTTTCTCTGTGGCATCTAATTAAGCGCGAGTAAGCTTCTAATGTGACAAATGTCCAGGGACAGCAAGGAGAAGCATTTAGCTCTGCCAGCCTGGCTGGCTGGCTGCCTCTGGAAGCAACACCCCTGCTTTAAGAATAAACTACTGACATTTTAGCCAAGTGCCAGCCATTCTGTTGGGGGCCGTTCCCGGGGACTGAGTTCACATTTCACACTAAAAGGCTGTGGTACGTGTACCCCAGGCGCCTTCGTGATTATTTCTACATAGATCCCTTTCCCTCCCAAGTCTCTGTTGGAGAACCCCAAACCGAGTCAGCCCTGACTGCCTGTGATGGATGGTGTAGAGCGATGGAACTGGAATGAACAGAGTCCCTTTTACAAGGTTCCATGGGCTAGCTGGTTTGTATCCTTTTGGAAGCTGGAGCAAGACTAAAAAATCCTTCAAAGCCCTGCTGCCACAAACCTTAGAAAGCATCCTGAGCCTTGACTAAGGACTTGGGAAGAAAGGCATCCTTCAAGTCTATTTATAACTTCCAAGAATTCTCCAAAGAGCAAGAGGATTTAAGGCTTGGAAAGCTGTCTAGAGGGGGCTGATGGGGCCTGTTTACTTAACAACCTGCCCTCTGGAATATCCTTACCTCCCCAGGAGACACATGGAAATAAAAGCCCTTGGCTATTTTAGGGGTGGTGAGAAGGGAGGTGAGAGAGCCTTGTTAGAAGAAAACTTGGGCAACTAGTGACTCCAGATCTTGATTCTTTGATGAGGGGAAAGGTGGGAATTGGAAGTGATTAATTCAGTTTGACATGGTTCCCGGTGGAGATAATGATGGGATATTAAAAAAAGAAATGCCCCAAATACACTTGGAATTGGGAAAAAAAAAAAGGTCAAGGCTAGAGTATAGATTGGATGTGCTCAGATGGGGGATGTCTGAAGACGTGTGAGTAGGTAAAGCTCCCTGGAAGAAAGAACCAAAGAAAGAGCACCGAGCCTTGGGGAAGACCCACATTTAGGGGATGAGAGCCAAAGAGAAGGAAAAGGAATAGCTCGAGATAGGAGGATATTGCCAAGAGGTCCAGAGAGATGTCGAATGCCAAGCAAGAAGAATCTGAGAAAAGAGGGCTCTGAATTTCGCTATTGATTCATTCGAGTGACCTCTGGGCCATTGTTTCCCAATCAGCGTGTTACCGAACTGCGCCATAAGATAGTGTGTTTCCCTATCCCAAGTGTCTTCCTTTGGCCTTCACCAGTTTGGAGAGGGTGGAGATGGTGGCACGCATTCAGGAGGAGGAGGGAAGAGGCCCAGCCTCTCTGCACAGTCTTTTAAAGAAATTCACAACTATTACACTTGTTGGCTCCCGCTCCTGACAGGTAGGGAAAACAAACCCGAGCCCAGGGCTGCAACTAGTTTGTCTTTCATTTGCTTTTAAAGCCAAAGCCAAACTGCCTAATGAGCACCTTTCTAATGAGTTTCATTGTTTCATTTATTATACTTATTACATACAGTGCAGGGAACTTCCACTCAAGATCCTTTTTCAAAGTGCCGCCATGTTTTAGCTGGTTGGGAAGAGGGCTTGGTGGTTCTCCCAGCAGGAATCTGTTAGAAGACAACATGCCAAGTTGCAAATTGACCATTTTTCTCTTTTGGCACACACACACACACACACACACACACACACACACACACACACACACGTGTGTGTACATGTACATGCACACACATGTATTATGTATACATCAACAATGTATTTCTAGATGCATATTTGTATATACATGTATCTATGTTTATTATATTTATTTACATGTATACTTATACATGTATGCATCTATTTACACTCACATGTATATATGTGTTGATATAAGTATATATATCTGTGTGTGTCTGCTTATGTATATAAATATTTGGGGAGGGGAAGAGAGAGGTAGGAAAAGGGGAAAGAGAAAAAGGAGAAGAGAGAGAGGGAGAGGGAAAGAGGGAGACAAAGAAGGAGAGGGAGAGGGGAAAAAGGAGAAGGAGAGAGACACATACAGAAAGAGAGACAGAGAGAGAAAAAAAACTGTTTTCTGATGATAGATGACTCAAAGTGGATGTATTAGTAGAGTATTAGGCTTGAAGTTAGGATGACCTGAGTTCAAATCCAGCCTCAGACATTTACTGGCTCTGTGATCCAGACACAAATCTCTGTTTGCCTCAGTTTCCATCATTATAAAATGGGGATAATAATAGCTCCTATCTCTCTGGGTTTTGTGAGATCAAATGAGATAACTGTGTAAAAGTGCTTAGCACAATGCCTGATGCATAGGAGGTACTATCTAAATGCTTACTCCCTTCCCTTCCCCCTTCTTCCCAGAATGGAAAAGTAGGGGACAGAAAGATTGAGGCTCCTGGCCTCTGTCACAGAATGAAAAAGAAAAAAAAGTAAGTTGGGAAACAGTGATCTATAAGAACCCTTTGGGCAGGGAGCCAGGCAAATCTTATAACTTTGTTCATTCTGATTTTGAGAGTGTGGATGGAACTCAGGGATCACTGCTCTGGCCAAACCTCTCAGGAAGCTTCAAACTCCTTTTGCCTGTTATCCCAGGCCCTCTATAGTCTGGTCCCACCCTGCCTTTCTATCTTGATTTCACTATTGTAGGTTCCATCCAAACTGAGCCGTAGTGTGGCTACTTACTGTGGAAGAAATTGGATGGCTTCAGTTCAAACCCTAACCCTGATACTTACTTCTTGTGTGACAATGGGCAGATCACTTAACTTCTCTGGCCTTTCATCTGTAAAATGAAGGGATTGGGCAAAATGACCTTTAAAGGTATCTTCCACCCATAAATCTATGATCCTATTAAGTCATTTAACTTGTCTAGGCATTAGCCTTCTCATCAGTAAAATGAGGGGATTAGAGTAAATGATCCCTCTTAAGATTGGTAAAATCTAAAATCCCCAAACTTATCCTGAACTTTCCCACCTTTGTACCCTTGTTTGCACTGTTCTCTTATACCAGGAATATTCTCCATTCACCTCTTTACTAAATTCTGTTGTTATTGTTCAGTTATAGCCAACTTTGTGACCCCATTTACGATTTTTTTGGCAGACACTGGAAACGTTTGCCATTTCCTTCTCTAGTTCATTTTCCAGATGAGAAAACTCAGGTAAACAGGATTAAGTGACTCATTCAAGGTCACACTTCCAGTAAGTGTTTGGGGTTGGATTTGAACTAGGATTTTCCTGACTCCAGGCTTGGTGTTCTATCCACTGCTCCACTTAGCTGCCCTAATTCTGAATTCTACTCTTCCTTTAAAGCTCAGCCTAAATACTGCCTCTTCACTAAAGTCTTCCCTCTTCTCTGGTAATGATTTTTTAGAGAAATACCTTGGTGTTGTGGAAAGAATATTGGATTTGCAGTCAAAGGACTTGAGTTCAAATCATACCTGTCTTTAGTTTCCTTTTTGAAAGTGTCCAAATTACTTAACCCACCTCTCCCATCCCACTCTCACACTCCCTACTCCCTTGGATTCCTCATCTGTAAAATGAAGGAGTTGGATTGTTCATCCTTCCTTCAAAAAGGACCAATGACACCACAAGGTGATGTCTTAACTTTTGAGTAAATTGGATTTAAGTGAGAAAGAGGGATGGTCTCAGAAATTCCTTTCAGCTCTAGATCTATGACTTCTCTCCTAAATTTTTATATGACCTTTTGTTTTGACTTCTCTACTACATACTAATATACAATAAATACATCCTAGTTACCTACATTTATTTCATCCTTATAGTAAACATAAAATCTATGACAGCAGGGACTGTAACTTCTTTAAACTTTGTATCTCCCTCATCACTTGCCACTGGATTCTATTCCCAGCAACCAATTAACAAATAAATTTTAATTAGATTGAATTTCAGAGGAAGGCCTCTTGTTCCCAAGGATACATCTGTAACTCAGAACCTAAACACCTGAAGAAAATAGGCATGCCTCCTGGTAAACAAACCCTGGACTGTAAGAAACATCCTAGCCAACAAAAACATATTGATTCTATAGCATTCATATAATGATAATGACTACTAGTATACTAGGGCAGCTGTGGATAGAGCATTGGACCTGCAGTTAGGAAGTCTTTTTTTTAACTATTTTAATAAAAAAATTTCACATAAGTTTTTCTAAGTTATATGATCCATGTTGTTTCCCTCCGTCTTTCCTCCCTCTCCCAGAGCTGAGAAGCAATTTGGTCTGAGTTATACATGTATTATCATGCAAAACATTTCCATATTATTAATTTTTGAAAGTGGATAGTCTTATATCAAAACTCCAAACCATATACCCAAATAAACAAGTGCCAAATCATATGTTTTCATCTGCATTTCTACTCCTATAGTTCTTTCTCTGGAGATGAATAGCATTCTTTTTCATAAGTCATTCAGAATTGTCTTGGGTCGTTGTATTGCTGAGAATAGCTGTCTTTCACATTTGATCATCCCACAATATTGCTGTTACTGTGAGCGATGTTCTCCTCGTTCTGCTTATTTCACTCTGCATCAGTTCATGTAGGTCTTACCAACTCTTTCTGAAACCATCCTGTTCATCATTCTTTACAAGACAATAGTAATCAATCACCAACACATACCACAATTTGTTTAGCCATTTCCCCAATTGAGGGACATCCTTTTAGTATACAATTCTTTGCCACTACAAAAAGAGCAGCTATGGAGTCAGGAAATCTTGAATTCAGATCTAGTCACAGACACTTACTAGCAGTGTGACTCTAGACAAATCACTTACCCTTATTCGTCTCAGTTTCTCATCTGTAAAATGAACTGGATAAGGAAATATAAAACCACTTCAGTGTCTTCGCCAAGAAAAACCCAAATAGGGTCATGAAATGATTATCAATGATGACATTGGTGTACTCAGGCACCAGGAAGCACTTGAAGCTTTTTTGACTCATCAGAGATTAAATAATTTTTCAGGGATATTTTAACATAGGATCATATACCTAGAGCTGGAAAGGACCTTACAAGTCATTAATTGGATTGAGAGCCAGGCCTAGAGAAGGGAGGTCCTGGGTTCAAATCTGGCCTCAGACACTTCATAGCTGTGTGAGCCTGAGCAAGTCACTTAACCCCCACTGCCTAGCCCTTACTGCTCTTCTGCCTTGGAACCAATACACAATATTGATTCTAAGATGGAAGGTAAGGGTTAAAAAAAAAAAGAACCATGCTAGACTTGAAGATACAGTATAATTAATAAAACAATCCCAACTACCAGCGAGTTTACATTCTAATTGGGTAGACAAGGATATATCTAATCGCCTAAAGAATAAATAGAAAGAAAAGAAATACATTTAAGTAAAAAGTAGTTAACTACAAAATCTTTTGGGAGGGAGGACCCTGGCAGTTGGGTTGATCATAAAAGAGTTCATTTAGAAGATGGAGGTTGAGCCTTGCCTTGAAGGAAGAGAGGGACTCTGAGACAGAGGTAAAGAGGCAATGCATTCCATGTAGGGGAAATAACCAATGCAAAGACTCAGAAAGGTGATGGAGTGATGTGTGAAGAATAGAGAGAACACCAGTTTAGCTGGATCACAGAGAGCAAGAGGGGAACTACAATAAGGCTAGAAAGATAAGTTGGAATCAGGTTGTGACAGGCTTCAAAACTAAACAGAGTTTAGGGAACCATTGGAGTTAATTGAGAAAGTGAACCACAGGAACAGATCTTTCCAGTATAGGATGGCCCAAAGCAAGAAATGGAGACCAATATTACTGCAAATATCTAGGTGAGAGATAATAACTAGTAGATGGCTTAAATAGATGATAGATAGATTTCTCATTTCCAACTGTCTTTCAGACTTGATGTCCAGTAGACATATTTTAAAAAATCAACCCTTACCTTCTGTCTTAGAATGGATACAGAGCATCAGTTCCAAGGTAGAAGAACTATAAGGGATAGGCAGTTGGAATTAAGTGACTTGCCCAGGGTCACACAGCTAGGAAGTGTCTGAGTTGAGATTTGAACCTAAGACCTCCAATCTCTGAGCCTGGCTCACTATCTGCTGAGCAACCCAGCTGCCCCTTCAGCAGATATCTTAAACTCAACATGTCTAACACTAAACTCATTATCTTTCTTCTTAAATCGTCCCTGTCTCCTAACTTCCCTATTACTGGAGAGGAAAATGCCATCTTCCCAGGCTCTCAGACTCGCAACCTAGGTGTCATTTATTATCTCTCACCATTAATATCAAATTGGTTGCCAAGGACTGTGGATTTTACCTTTATAATGTCTCTTAAGTATGCCCCTTCTCTCCTATGACACTGCCATCACTGGTGCCAGTCAACATCATCACATATCTAGACTACTTCAGTCTCCTTCTAGGGGGTACCTAAGGCTACCTGCCTTAAACCTCTCCCTATTTGAATTCATCTTACATTCAGCCAACAAAGTGATTTTCCTAAAGCACTAGTAGACCTAATGAATAAACTCCAGTGGCTCCCTATCATCTCCAGGATCAAATACAAAATACTCTGGCATTCAAAGCCCTTCATAACCTAGCCCTCTCTTACCTTTCCAATTTTCTTATACCTTATTCCCCTCCACATAGTCTTTGATTCAGTGACATTTGAGTCCATCTCTTGGTTTTAAGTATTTTTTCTCACTGTCTTCCATGATGGTAATACTCTCCCCTCTTATCTCTAGCTACTGACTTCCTTGACTTCCTTTAAGTCCCAATTAAGTCCCCAAAAGGCTTTTTTCTCAACTCCTCTTAATTCTAATTCCTTCTCTCTATTCATTTCCCCTTCTTTATCATAGAGCTTATATATATATGCATATATATATATATCTATTTATGATCTCTCCCATTAGATTATAAGCTCTTTGAGAGCAGAAACTGTCCTGTCCTTTGCCTCTTTTTGTGGCCCTAAGGCTTAGCACAAGGCTTGGTATAGAGTAAATGCTTAATAAATGTGGAAAGGAAAGAAAGAAAAGGAAGGAAAGGAGAAAGGGAGGAAAGAAGGAAACAGATTTAGGCCATCTAATCTAATCCTTTCATTTTACAAATTTTATAAAATTACAAAATTTTCCAAAAAAGGGAATTGAGGCTAAGAAGGTTAAGTGATTTATTCAAAGTCATAAAGATATCAGATCTGGGATTTGAACCCAGTACTTTTGACTCCAGAGTCAATCATCTTTTCACTGTACCATGCTTGTATTACAACTTTTCAAGAATTAGAGAGATCCACATGTAGCATATATGGAACTTGTAATCACAGTATCCTATTTCCTTATCATGCTGAATGACACAAAGGTTTTAGACTTTTGGTTCTGTGACTTCCTTAGTATAGCAAACTCCCATGAAAAAACATTCTTTCAATGATGCTCAGCCACGTAGTATTAGAGAGTTGACTGGGGGCACTTGTAATAACTTAACTCAGGACCATATAGCTAATATGTATCAAAGGCAGGATTTGAATTCAGTTCTTCCTGACTGGGCATTCATTAAGCTAAGCTGTTTCTCAAAGTGCAAAAGTTGTATATAAAAACTCATATTCACAAATCAAACAAATTTGAGAGGCAATGATTTATAAAATAATTTTTCACTTTATAAAGAATTCATAGGGGTTGCCAGGCAGCACAGTGGAGAGAGCACCAGGCTAGAATTGGGAGGATCTAGGTTTAAATCTTACTTTAGATGCTTCTTAGCTGTGTGACCCTAGGCAAGCCTACCCCAATTACCTAGCCCTTGTCACTCCTCTGTCTTAGAACGGATTCTAAGACAGAAGGTAAGGGTTTAGTTAAAAAAAAAAAAAAGACTTCATAGCATTCTTCCTACCTCACCCTGCCCCATGGGTGGAGAAGATGTGTCTTGGGACAAAGACCTTTATGTAATTTTTTAAAGGGCTTAATTTATAAGAATTTAGCCTGTAAAACAAAGGCTGTTTCCCACTCCCAAACCCCAAATACAGTTTTGTGATGAGTCATCCTAATATCTTTGGAGAGGCTCCCTTCTATGCATCTACCTCCTCTCCTAAAATGTAATTAGGAAAGAGATTCTCCTACCTTCTCTTTTCACAACTGATGTCCTATAAGCCTTCTTCCATGGAGTTGGAGCTGGATATATTCCCTTTCAAGTGAGCTATTATGACAGTCCAGAATTTTTAGGCAGTATCATAAAACATTTGCTATTTTAAGTGTCATTTGTATTCTTCTAACAACTCCTTTGACTCCATACACAAATTTTCTCTCGTATAGTGAGACATCTGGCACTTAATATTGAATCATGCAGTTAGGCATCTGGGTGGAAAGTCTTGGAGCCAGGAGAGTTCTAAGTTTGAATCCTGCAAGGACAAAACTAGTTGTGTGGCCATGAGTCAAGCTGTCTCAGTCAGTTTACTTATTTATAAAATAGAGATGATGGTGGTAGTGATTAGATAGAGAATTATTTTGAGAGTTAAATAAAATGATAAATCTAAAAACATTTTTAAGGACAATTCAGAGGAACTTATGAGAAAGAATGCTATTCACATCCAGAGAAAGAACTGTGGGAATAGAAAAGCAGAAGAAAAACAACTGCCTAATCATATGGTTTGATGGGATATGATTGGGGATGTAGACTCCAAATGGTCACTGTGATAATTAAAAGAGTGGGAGCCATAAACTGTAATGATTAAAATGGTTGAGGTCATAAACTGTAGTGAGTTAAAATAGTGGAAGACTTAAATTGTGATAGATATAAGAGTGACTGAGTAAGTTGTGACCGCAGGAAATGTGTTTTCACTACAGTGTTTTGTTTTTAAATCAAATATAAGGTGGTCGCCAGGGAAATATTCCCAATTATGAAATATATCCAAGTTAACTAGGTTTTATAGAGATTTTTAATTAATAATACAATGAGGAATTAAAGAAAGAGAGAAAGAGAGAAAAAGAGGGAATAATGAGAAAGGGATAAGCTGGCCCTGGCCAGTCCTGGCCAACCCAAGCCTAAGTCCTAAGAGAAAAGATCAGTCAGTCCTTAATCACTCACCACAAGATCTGTCCAAGCAAGGATTCTAGTGACACCAGGCCAGCTCCATCTCAGCTGCCTTCACCAGCTCAATCCTGAATCTGAAATGTCCCTGAGAGAGTCTCGAGAGAGACCCTTCAAGGCAGCCTTTCCCAGCTGACTGTTTCCAGAGAGAGCTTTTTGTCTCCTTTTAAAGGGCATTTTCTCCTTTGTCACCTACCCTAAATTCTTACATCTACCGATCACAGTAGATGCTTTTCAAAGGACAGACCATTCTTAGTTCACACCTAAGAAGGTGTGAACTTTTGAGTAATTCACACCAGGAAAGCTCTGAGTAAGTTTCTCAGCTCTTTGTTCCTTGTAAATTCACAAGTTGCCTGACCTTTATAGGTACTTAGCACCCCTTTGTATTAGTTCTAAAAATAGGCATGGCTTAAGTATGGGTTTAAGTACTTTTCATTGTTCAGCAAGGAGTTTTCTCCCCTAAAGCAGGCTTAAGTATGGGTGGAGTAGAGGTCTCACATTTCTGATCTAAGTAGAGTTCACTGTCCAAATGGGGAATGGTCTTAATCCAATCTTATGAAGTAGGGTCTGGGAATTTAATTTAGTGCAAATACTAATAATATGGAAATAGGTCTCAATCAATGACACATGTAAAACCCAGTGGAATTGCTTGTTGGCTATGAGAGGGGGGTGGTAGGAGGGAAGGGAGTAACCATGGGAAAAGATTCTAAATTAACTAATTAAATAAATACAATTTAAAAATAAATGAAACTGAGGGACAGAAAAACCACTTTGTAAGCCTTAAAGTATTCTATATCAATTATCAATAAAATCAATATAAAAAAGGATTTAGTAAGGGCCTACTATGTACCTGGGTTTGGCAAAACAAAGCCACAAAAGAACCAATCTCTACCTTAAAGGAGCTTATATTTTACCATCTTACATTTATCATGCTCAACACAAATATATACGAAATATACATATTACATGTGCATGTAAATATACAAAATAACAAATTGTTAAAGCCTAAAAATACACTGACTCTTGGAATGCCCTATATATAAAAAGGTATTTAATATATTAAAATTTTTAAAATTTATATTTATTTATCTTTATATACTTATTATTTTTAATTTAATAAATATATTTAATATATTAAAAATGTCCTGAGCACCAACACCGCAGCTTTTCACAGTGATGTTTCAAGTTCCTCAGTGTTTAATATTTAGTAATTTAGGGGAAAAAAAAGTAAGAAAAAAGGAATAGAGACAGGATCATTGATCCTGATAGAGACAGTGATTTCACTGATATAGGGAATCCCCAGGAGAGGAAACTGTCCATCACTTTGGGTCAGCACCTTCTCTGTAACATAATCTGGGAGAAATGCCTAAAGCACAATAACTGAAATAATATGTTCAAGACATATAGCCAATATGTCAACTCTTCAGGACACCATTTGGGGTTTTCTTGGTAAAGATATTGGAGTGGTTTGCCATGGTTTGCCATTTCCTTCTCTAACTCATTTTACAGATGAAGAAACTGAGACAAGCAGGGTTAAGTGATTTGTCCAGAGTCACACAGCTAATAAAGATCTGAGGCTAGATTCGAACTCAGGGTCTTCCTGACTATAGGGTCAGTGCTCTATCCTCTGTGACAACTAGATGCCCACATAACCAGTATGAGGCAGAGGTAAAATTCAAGCCCAAATGTCTCTTTATGTCTCTTAACAGCACCTTTCTATCCACCATGTCATGTTGTTAAACAGTACTCAGGTGGCATTCAATTAGTATTTGTTGGTAATGATCCAATAATAGAGACAGCCTAGTCTGATGGATAGAGGACTAGCATGGGGCTATGATGACCTTAATTCAAATCCCACCTCTGACCCATATTGGCTGTGTATCCCTGGGAAAGTCCCATAATCTTTCAGTGTTCTAGGTGATTCTCAGCTGCAGAGGACATGACGATCTGCATTGGTAGGGGACATTTCCTATATGAGAGATCTCTAGGCCAGTGAAACCACAGGTCCAATCTACATCTCCTTGTTTCCTAAAGCTTCAAAACCAAAATCGAATGAATTACATAATGACTTTTCTTTTTAACAAAATCTCACTTGCATTCATTTGCTTAATTAGTGCTAAGGTCTATTTCTACTAAGTTTTCCAAGTTATTACACATTATAACTAAGAAGGGGGTGGACGGGATTAGGATAGATGAGTGTCCACAAAGATACTTGTGCGTGAAAGAGATTTAAGTGGAAAAGCCGATGCGCAGAGACAGTCCCACTCTCTCGGCGTTGGAAGCCTGGGTCCAGTGGCACGAAAAGTCGTTACATCTGGAGACTTCCTCAGCTGCATTGGATGGCCGTGTTGTCCTTTGTGCTCCAACACACCCTGAGCACTCCACAGTGCCTTGCTGCATCACCATCTCAGCCGTTGAACCTTCTTGTTGGTTTCTTCCGTCTGTTCAGCCAAAGCAGTCTTCACATGCTGGGTGAGCAAAGCCCTGGTTTACCAGGGGTTGATGACCCGATGGCTACCCTCACAAGGTTTTGCCGGCCTGTCGAAGCCATTGCCTGGGGTGTGGCCGCTGCCGAATGCTAGCAGCTACTGGGAGCCACCAGTGAGGGCTGGGTGTCAGGTGGGGGTTAGAGGCTGGAGAGCTGCCCTAGGAGGGCACGACAAGCCCTCCATACCAGAGATACCAGAGATACTAACCCTCCCTGAGCACCCCACACACCCCAAGACCTGCGGTGATGGAGTGACGACACAACAGGTAGAGGTGACCACTGGCAGTTGTAGTCACGATCCTGCACGTAGGCGGCCCATGGACCAGTGGTTGCTCGGCCCTGTGGGCAGCAGGGACGTTCGGCAGCATCCTGGGCGACTGAGCAGCCCTCTCTAGGACAGCACTGCTCACCCTAATCAAGGGAGGGGACTAGAAAAGGTGCCCCAAATATTGCCTGCCCTACAAACACCCGGTCAGCACACCGCGGCTGGCGGGTCATCCCCTTTAAGCGGTCGAAATCAAAGAAAAAATACAAAGAAACTCCTACTAGGAGCATGGAACATCAGGACATTACTTGATAGAGAGAATACCCCAAGACCTGAGAGAAGAACAGCTCTAATTGGTAAAGAACTGGCGCAATATAACATTGACATCGCAGCCTTAAGTGAAACATGCTTACCAGAAGAGGGATCATTCAGCGAACCCACCACTGGATACACCTTCTTCTGGAAAGGTAGAGCCACAAATGAAGACAGAATCCACGGTGTTGGCCTGGCCATCAAGACCAGTTTGCTCAAATAGCTGCCAGACTTTCCTGTGGGTATCAGCGAGAGGCTCATGAAGATCCGTTTGCCTCTCAGCAAAGACCAGTATGCCATAATCATCAGTGCATATGCCCCAACACTGACCAGCACAGAGGAGACCATCGAGCAGTTCTACTCTGACCTGAGTGCCATCCTGCACTCAGTGCCCACAAATGACAAGCTGATACTACTGGGAGACTTCAACGCCCACGTTGGCCAGGACCATGAAAGATGGAAAGCAAACATGGTGTGGGCAAAAATGAACAACAACGGCCTACTGCTACTCAGCAAATGCTCAGAGTTCGAACTCACCATCACGAACACTGTGTGCAAATATAAAACAACGTGGATGCACCCACAATCAAAACAGTAGCATCTCATTGACTACATCATTGTACGCTGGTGAGACATCCAGGATGTAAAGATCACCAGAGCCATGAGAGGAGCTGAATGCTGGACAGACCACCGATTGGTTAGAGCGACTCTTCAAATGCGCATTGTGCCTCACCATTCAAAACGCACCCAGACAGTTCGCACATTTTACAATGTGAGTCGTCTTAGAGATCCATCTTATTTGCAAACATTCCAGTCCTGCCTGAACAACAAGCTGTCTGCCAAGGGACCACTCACTGGAAGCTCAACCAAGAAATGGAACCAGTTCAGAGACGCAGTGAAGGAAACATCAAAGGCAGTCCTAGGCCCAAAACAACGCAACCACCAGGACTGGTTCGAAGAGAACAACACTGCTATTGAAGACCTATTGAGCAAGAAGAACAAAGCCTTTATGGAGTGGCAAAATAACCCAAACTCTGCTCCTAAAAAGGACAGATTCAAGTCTCTCCAAGCCATGGCGCAGCGTGAGATCAGGAAGATGCAAGACCGATGGTGGGAAAAAAAGGCAGAAGAAATCCAGCGGTTTGCTGATATGAAAAAATGCAAACAAGTTTTCAGTGCCCTCAAGACTGTCTATGGGCCATCAAAACCCACTACCACTCCCTTGCTATCCTCTGACAGTGACACTCTCATAAAAGATAAAAAAGGCATCAGCAACAGGTGGAAAGAACACTTCAGTCAGCTTCTCAACCAACCCTCTTCAGTCGACCAAAGCGCCCTTGACCAGATCCCCCAAAACCGCTCCATTGAACAACTTGATGTCCCTCCTTCAATAGAGGAAGTCCAAAAAGCCATTCAACAAATGAGTGCAGGCAAGGCACCTGGTAAAGACGGGATCCCAACCGAGGTGTACAAGGCCTTAAATGGAAAGGCGCTCCAGGCATTCCACATAGTACTGACCAGCATATGGGAAGAGGAAGACATGCCCCCAGCACTCAGAGATGCCTCCATCGTAGCCCTATGCAAGAACAAAGGCTCACGGGCAGTCTGTGACAACTACAGAGGCATCTCACTACTCTCCACTGCCGGAAAGATCCTCGCCCGTGTTATACTCAACAGACTCCTGTCATCTGTTTCAGAGCAGAACCTGCCTGAATCACAATGTGGCTTCCGACCAGATTGTAGCACCATCGACATGGTCTTCACGGTGAGGCAAATGCAGGAAAAATGCCTTGAGCAGAACCTGAGTCTCTACATTGTCTTCATAGATCTGACAAAGGCGTTCAACACAGTGAACAGGAACGCATTGTGGGTGATCCTCAGCAAGCTCGGTTGCCCAGCAAAATTCATCAAACTGATCCAGCTCTTTCATGTCAACATGACAGGGGAAGTCCTATCTGGTGGAGAGACTTCCGATCCCTTCAACATCTCCAATGGCGTGAAACAAGGCTGTGTCCTCGCTCCGGTACTATTCAACCTATTTTTCACCCAAGTATTATGACATGCTGTGATGGATCTAGACCTGGGTGTCTACATCAAATACCGGCTGGATGGCTCACTATTCGGCCTTCGCCGCCTGACTACAAAAGTAAAGACAACAGAGAGACTCATCCTGGAAGCTCTCTTTGCAGATGACTGTGCTCTCATGACCCGCCAAGAAAATCATCTCCAAACCATTGTGGACAGGTTCTCCACCACAACAAAACTATCTATCTGACTATCAGCCTCAGCAAAACAGAGGTGCTGTTCCAACCTGCACCAGGGAGGCCAATGAACCAGCCGTGCATTACAATCGATGGCACGCAGCTTTCTAACATCAACACTTTCAAGTACCTGGGCAGCACCATTACCAACGACGGGTCCCTAGACCACAAGATTAATGCCAGCCAGCACAATCGGGCGGCTGCGCTACAAAGTCCTCCAACACAGAGGTGTAAGCACTGCGACGAAGCTCAAAGTGTACAACGCAGTGGTCCTCAGCTCACTCCTGCACGGTTGTGAGACATGGACACTGTACCGGAAGCACATGAAACAGCTGGAGCAATTCCACCAATGCTCCCTCCGGTCAATCATGAGGATCCGATGGCAGGACCGAATCACCAATCAGGAAGTCCTCGACAGAGCCAACTCCACCAGCATCAAAGTGATGGTCCTCAAAACCCAGCTACGATGGTCTGGACACGCCATCCGCATGGACCCACAGCGAATTCCAGGACAGGTATTCTATGGCAAACTGTCAGCTGGACTCAGGAAACAAGGCCGACCAAAGAAAAGATTCAAGGATCAGCTAAAGTCCAACTTGAAGTGGGCTGGCATTACACCAAAGCAACTAGAACTCGCTGCCTCTGTCAGAAGCAGCTGGCGAACCCACATTCACCAGGCCGCCGCCACCTTTGAAGATGAGCGACGTCGACGTCTTGCCGCTGCGCGTGAACGCCGACACCAGGCCACAGCCGCACCTCCCATAACAACTGGCGTCCCATGCCCCATGGGCCACAAACTGTGCGCCTCAGCCTTTGGACTCCAAAGCCACATGAGGGTACACCGTAGATGAAACTGCACAAAGACAATAGTCATTCTCGATCACCGAGAGACTACTATATATATATATTTTAGAAGGACCCACATTAATGAGATTTATCAAACCAGCTTCTACTTCTGGGCAATTGACATTCTTCATCCACTTGGATTCTCCTGTATAGATAATTAAACCCAGCTTTTGTGACTGGTTATGGCTCTTATGGAGAGGACTCTGCACTATTCTGAGAGTTGTTGTAATGACCACAATGTCACCCATAAACAGGTACATCTGGAGAAACTCATTATCTTTAGGGCATCTACCTTCAACCTGACCTCGACGCTAGATCTCTTCCATGACCTTTGTCAAGGATACATCATCTTGCTTGTCTCATTGACAATAATGGTCAGAGATTCATTGAACAGACATCTCTGTTATCATCTCTTTCAAGAAGTCTTGTAATTCTAAAACAAGGTGGCAGACACCTTGTTTTCAGTGACCCTCATTATCTTTCAAAGACCCAAAATTGCAAATAAAGTGTTGATTTACATTGGCTAGAGGAGTTTGTCACTAAGGAGTTCATAATACTGATGAAGTTGAGCATCTATTAAAAAAAAGATTTGTATATCCAACTCTTCTTCAGTAATATGCCACCACAACTCCCATAAACATTCCCTGAGCCTTAGTTTTCTTGTCTGTACAATAGGGATAATGATTGTCATATTACCTACCTCACACCAAGAACAAAAGAAATCACATCTGTAATAAATTCTAAAGCATTGTACAAATGTGAGGTATTACTTCCCCCTTTGAAGTAAATATCATATTCTATATAGTTTTATTTGTAGAACACTTATCGTTCAAGTGTCTGTCACATTTACAATCTGGCAGTGTCTTCTGTATGGAGTATAGATCCGAGATGGCCATAGCTGAGCCTTCCTGACTAGCATTGACCAGAGTCAAAGTTAGCATCATGTTCAGGTAAGAACTCTGTAAGGGCTTTCTGATAATATTATAGATAATTAAATGACTTGCCTGTGTTGCTACATCTAGTAAGTGGTCCTGCCAGAATTGAAACCCAGATCTTCTTACTCAAAACATTGCATCCATGTTTGTGGGAGAAGAGGTAATAAATTTCTAGCTAAAGTAGAAGAGGATGTACAGAAGTCAATTATATTTTTTGGATTCTTTATTTTATCAGTATCAGGAAATCCTAGGGAAAAACTTCCTTTGTGAATTCAGATGAAAACTTTCTCTGAAATTTATCATCATAGAGAATTGTTTAGAACTACTAAGAGGTTAAGTGACTTGCTTAGGGTCCCGTAGACAGTATGAATTAGAGTTGGAGCTTGAATACAGGTTTTCCTAACTCAGTGTCCAAATCCCTATATGAGGATTTGCTGTGCCCTTTTCAGGGATGCTCATCCACCTTTGGTGTCCATCTTTTACCCAACCCTCACCTATGGCTCCAAGAAGCTACAGCGTGAGTAGCTGTCATACTTTGGTAAACTATCTTGGCAAATGGACTACACCCGGTTGTAGATAACTGATGGGCCACAAACCCATTGGTGAGTTAGGAAGAGTGTCTGCTCCAACTGTGTAAAGACTTTCCCTTGAGGAATGGGCAAATGAGAACAATTTGTTCCAGGGATCACTAATATGGATAAGCATTTGGAACGTGGATAGACATTGAAGATACCAAAGTCATCCACTGCATCCCAGGCCATCACTAGTAATCTTTGCTTTTGTCTTGCCACAGGACTTTGATGACTCTAGGAGAATGAGGTTAGGACTTTGTGCAACTCTGCCTCACTTAAATCCAACTCATGCACAAGTCAACATATTACTTTGTGATGCCATTGCAAATTTGCAAATGAAGGACAAACAGCATCAGAGGTATCAAGCACATGGCCTAACAATGTGGCAACTAAGGACCTTTAAGTTCTGGAACAGTATAATTTGTAGTTCTTATCATCTAAGATTTTCTTTTTCCTTTTTTAAAGGAAGTGATGGTGGTGGTCATTAGAATATTTATTTGTAATAAATAAATACATTTAAATTCACATACTCAAACTGCAACCCCAAATGCTTCCCATCAACACAAAGATTCTGGGTTGGCATCACTAATGGTCACAATTATTATGTATTGAAAAATTTCTCAAGCCAATGGCCTTCTGGAAATCTGGGGGAAACTTTTTACTTCCCCTGTGTCTGTATTTAGCTCAGTGGCCTTGCCAGAGCAAGGGTGCTATGGTGATGGGTACCATAGAAATAAATTGCTGAGAGAGAGAGAGAGAGAGAGAGAGAGATGTGTGGTAATGGAGAAGATTGTGATGAAGAAGCTTTCAATGGCCACTTTGGAATATGGACTTATGGGTATGAATTTAGAGGTACTCCAAGGAAATAAAATAAAATCAAGTTAATAACTGTTCTGTGCTCTCTGAAGAGAAAATTACAGCTCTGTAAGGTAATACAACTGGGCCTTAGCAGTTCAGGGCCAGGAGCTGGGAATGGTACATTCCAGTCTTATTGCAGTGTCCATAACATGCTAGGCCAAGCTGTCCCCTAAGTTTGGAGCCAAGTGAACAGGGCAGGTATGTGTATTAGGTTCTAAATTCATCATACATTCTGCTGAGTTTAGCAGCATTCTTGCTCTGCTTCCTTCCATTGCTAGCCAAAAATGGGACTTAATATGGGCTCTAGCCTCTAAATATTGTGGTCAAACATGGGTTATTCAGATTTAATTCCATGTATGGTAGGGAGGCAGGAGAGGTAGAAGATGGAATTCTTGTGACTTTAATCCCACTCTTATCTAAACTCCCAGAATAAGACAGAATCAGAGGGCTATCCACAAGCAAAGAATTCTTTCCCAAGCCATCTTAGATTTTTTTGGTAGGGGGTGGTAGAGAGGAGGAAGCATAGGAAACTATGGCTTGGTTCAGTTATTTTGGAAAACAATTTGGAATAATGCAAAAAATTCCCACTAAACTAAAATATTTCCACCCTTTGACACAGTGTAGGCACTTAAACCAAGGAAGCAAAGGAAAGAAAGGCACTGTATGATAAAAACATTTTCATAACAATGCTTTTTAAAGTAGCAAAAAATTGAAAAAAGTAGATGTCCGTTAATTGGGGTAATGGCTGAACAAATACATGAATATAACAGAATATTATTTTAATTTACATATGTATAGGAACATAATAAAACATGATTGTATTTTTTTAAAATATATTTTATTTGATCATTTCCAAGCATTATTCGTTAAAGACATAGATCATTTTCTTTTCCTCCCCCACCCCCACCCCCCATAGCCGACACGTAAGTCCACTGGGCATTAGATGTTTTCTTGATTTGAACCCATTGCTTTGTTGATAGTATTTGCATTAGAGTGTTCATTTAAAGTCTATCCTCTGTCATGTCCCCTCAACCTCTGTATTCAGGCAGTTGCTTTTCCTCGGTGTTTCCACTCCCATAGTTTATCCTTTGCTTATGAATGGTGTTTTTTTCTCCTGGATCCCTGCAAGTTGTTCAGGGACATTACACCGCCACTAATGGAGAAGTCCATTACGTTCGATTATACCACAGTGTATTAGTCTCTGTGTACAATGTTCTCCTGGTTCTGCTCCTCTCTCTCTGCATCACTTCCTGGAGGTTGTTCCAGTCTCCATGGAACTTCTCCACTTTATTATTCCTTTGAGCACAATAGTACTCCATCACCAACATATACCACAGTTTGTTCAGCCATTCCCCAATGGCAATGGATGCCCAATGGGCATCCCCTCGTTTTCCAGTTTTGGGCCACCACAAAGAGCGCAGCTATGAATATTTTTGTACAAGTCTTTGTGTCCATTATCTCTTTGGGGTACAGACCCAGCAGTGCTATGGCTGGGTCAAAGGGTAGATATTCTTTTGTCGCCCTTTGGGCATAGTTCCAAATTGCCCTCCAGAATGGTTGGATCAGTTCACAGCTCCACCAGCAATGAATTAATGTCCCTACTTTGCCACATCCCCTCCAGCATTCATTACTTTCCTTTGCTGTTATGTTAGCCAATCTGCTAGGTGTGAGGTGATACCTCAGAGTTGTTTTGATTTGCATCTCTCTGATTATAAGAGATTTAGAACACTTCTTCATGTGCTTGTTAATAGTTTTGATTTCTTTATCTGAGAACTGCCTATCCATTTCCCTTGCCCATTTATCAATTGGAGAATGGCTTGATTTTTTGTACAATTGATTTAGCTCATTATAAATATGAGTAATTAAACCTTTGTCAGAGGTTTCTATGAAGATTTTTTCCCAATTTGTTGTTTCCCTTCTGATTTTAGTTATATTGGTTTTGTTTGTACAAAAGCTTTTTAGTTTGATGTAGTCAAAATTATTTATTTTACATTTTGTGATTCTTTCTATATCTTGCTTGGTTTTAAAGCCTTTCCCCTCCCAAAGGTCTGACATGTATACTATTCTGTGTTTACCCAATTTACTTATGGTTTCCTTCTTTATGTTTAAGTCACTCACCCATTTTGAATTTATCTTGGTGTAGGGTGTGAGGTGTTGATCTATTCCTAATCTCTCCCACACTGTCTTCCAATTTTCCCAGCAGTTTTTATCGAATAGTGGATTTTTGTCCCAAAAGCTGGGACCTTTGGGTTTATCGTATACTGTCTTGCTGAGGTCACTTTCCCCCAGTCTATTCCACTGATCTTCCTTTCTGTTTCTTAGCCAGTACCAAATTGTTTTGATGACTGCTGCTTTGTAATATAGTTTTAGGTCAGGGACTGCAAGGCCCCCATCATATGTGTTTTTTTTCATTATTTCCCTGGATATCCTTGATCTTTTGTTCTTCCAAATGAACTTTGTTATGGTTTTTTCTAAATCAGTGAAGAAGTATTTTGGTAGTTCAATGGGTATGGCACTAAATAGATAAATAAGTTTGGGTAGGATGGTCATTTTTATTATATTGGCTCGTCCTATCCATGAGCAGTTAATGTTTTTCCATTTGTTCAAGTCTAGTTTTAGTTGTGTGGCGAGTGTTTTGTAGTTGTGTTCATATAGTTCCTGTGTTTGTCTTGGGAGGTAGATTCCTAGGTATTTTATTTTGTCTAAGGTGATTTTGAATGGGATTTCTCTTTCTAGTTCTTGCTGCTGAGCTGTGTTGGAGATATATAGAAAAGCTGATGATTTATGTGGGTTTATTTTGTATCCTGTAACTTTGCTAAAGTTGTTGATTATTTCAATTAGCTTTTTGGTTGAATCTCTAGGATTCTTTAAGTAGACCATCATGTCATCCGCAAAGAGTGATAACTTGGTCTCCTCCTTGCCTATTTTGATGCCTTCAATTCCTTTATCTTCTCTAATTGCTACTGCTAGTGTTTCTAGTACAATGTCAAATAGTAGAGGTGATAATGGGCATCCTTGTTTCACTCCTGATCTTATTGGGAATGCATCTAGTTTATCCCCATTGCAGATGATATTAGCTGTTGGTTTTAGATATATACAAAACATGATTGTATTTTGAGAAATGACTCACAAGAAATTCAGAAAGACATGGGAAGACATATGAGGTTAGGAATAGATGAACAGATCTAGAAATCATCTGTAGATATTAATTGATGCTGTACATGTCTACCAATGTAAGACCTACCAAAAAAAATGAAGCTGAGCACTGTGTAATTGTAAAGACCAAGTGATAAGGGTGAATGGAAGAGTATATCATGAAGACGGAATAGATTGAGCAAGTGAGAAGTGAGTGCATGTAAGGGAGCATCGATATGTATGTTGAAACCTTCCATTTGGGGGGCAGGATTTGGGTTGGAGAAAAACAATCTATAAGCTAACTCATTGTTAAAGGAATGGGAATGTCACCAGATAATGACCACCAGGATCCAGATTGATTAATACATTTGAGTTGTATAAAGCTCAGAGGAGAGAATAGTGAATGATGGTAGAAGGAGAGTTCAAAAGAGGAAATGGGGAGACTGGAGCATTTCAAATTGCCTCCTGTGCCCAGTGAGTGAATCAGGAGATATGAGTCACAGGATAAGCAGTACTAGAAAAGTTGGCCAGGGATTCAGTGTCATCAGGAGGGAGCCCTGAGGTCTCAGTGAGTACCAAAGGATTGAAAGAGTGTGAAAGAACAAGGTTTGAGATTTTAAAACATCTCTGCTAATTATGGACCAGGTATTACAGAGAGTACAGAAAAGGGCTGGATTAGATCTGGAGTTAGACATTTGGGGAATGGGGTGAAAGGGAAAAAGGTTAAAGTGATGGAGCAGGCAGTTGGGGGTGGGGTGGGGAATAAAGTCTGTATTTCATCAGCCAGGAGTTTATAATTGGTGGAATATAACAACGTCATATTAACCATTTATTTCAGAGAAATTATTTCAGGTATAGAATCAGAAGCTGGAGAGAAGTTTGTCGATGGAATCAAGGTATCACGTTGTTCAAGGCCCTCCTTCGAAGTCCAACTTCATGGCAGTTGGTGTTGATGTGTCTTGTTGAAGCCCAGGAAGCTCACCTCCCTGTAGAAAGGAGCCGGTCTAGAGAAGACCAGCCAACAGGCAGAAATTGGGAGTTTGAAGTGAATATGGTACCTGTAGAGAAGAGTAAGTGGCATCAATAAAATTATTTTTTAAAAAACAAGGAAGGAAGAAGGAAAGGAGTCCTTGGCTTGTTGTAATCAATCAGTTTACAGTCCACAGAACAATTCTAACATTCTATAACCCTGAGCAAAGTGCTTCATTTCTCTCAATGTCCGATGACTTATTTGTTATGAGGGTCACTTAGAAGCCTAGGCTCATGGGAGTTTGCATTGGACTGAAATTCGGAAGTCCTGAATCCTGTTCACATTCTATTACTTAAACACACTGTGACCTTAGGTAAGTCACTCTACCTCCATAAAGCTGAAATTGTCTTATTAAGCTACTTGAGGTAGGAACTATTTCATTTTTTATCTCTGTTTCCCTCAGTGTCACGCATGGCATAAAGTTGGTGTGTTTACTTATTGCTTACTGATTGATTGGTTGACCTATAAAATGAAGAGGTTGGACTAGATAATAATCTCTAGGTTGCCTAGATCATGAAAGAGAACATGGTATAATGGATAGGTCTTTGGATTTGGAGTCAATAAGACTCAGGTCCAAATTCTACCTGTGTCTGTGATCCTGAGAAACTTAACTTCTCTCTACTCATCTGTATAGAATGAGGGTTTGTTCAGGGATAGGATAATTCGATGGCTTCCCAAAGTCCCTTTCGGGCAGCCAGATGGCACAGTGTATAGAGTGCTGGACCTCCGAGTAGGGCAAACCTGAGTTCAAATCTGGCCTCAGACACTTACATACTATGGAACCCTGAATAAGTCATTTAACATGGTTTACCTCAGTTTTCTCATCTGTAAAATGAACTGGAGAAGGAAATGGTAAACTACTCCAGTATCTTTGCCAAGAAAACTTCCAATTGGTCATGAAGAATCAGACACGACAACAACAGCAATAAGGACCCTTTTGTTTCTAAATTTATGACTATAATCCAATTCTAAATTCCATATATCTTTTTTAATTAAAAAAATTTTATTTTTTAGCTTTATTTTAAAATATTTTTACATGTTTACATGATTCATTTTCTTTTCCTTCCCTTTTCCCTTCCCCCTCCTGGAGCTGACAAGCAAAAATTCCATATATCTTAACTCCACAAAGCAGGGATTCTTCTAGTGGGCCTGCAGGGGTAGTCCTTGGCCTGTTGTAGCCAGTCACATGACAGTTTATTACCCACAGAACAATTCTAACACTATAACCCTGAGCAAAATGCTGAACTTCTCTAAGTGTCTAATGACTTACTTGTAATGAGGGCTGCCTGGAAACCTAGGCGCATAAGGGTTTGGTGGGTCTTAAGTGGAAAATGAATATAGATGAGATTTTTTTATCAGTGTAATCAATACTAATTTTTAAATTATTTTTTATCAATGCAATCAATACTAATGGGTACTACTGTGTTGGGCAATAAACTGTTCAGCTTTCAAGGAGAATATATGTGAAACAATTATAGAACATTGTCCTTTTCTCCCTCATGAGCAAAAGAAATTAAATCTTGAGTTTCTTCATCTATAAAATGAGGGAGTGGGACTCAATGACCCTTCAGATCCCTTCCAGTCCCAAGTCCATGATTTTATTATTCCCTCCTTTATATCCTTCATTGGCAGAAATCCTATCATTCTCAAGGGCCAGGTTTGATTTCCTCAGGTAGCAAACTTTCCTGTACTGGTACAGCCCAAATTAATGGTATTTGAACTTATGAAGCAATCATATTTGAATCCCATTGTACTACAGTTAAAGTTTTGTTTTTTTTTTTAACCTTTACCTTCTGTCTTGGAACCAATACAGTGTATTGGTTCCAAGGCAGAAGAGTGGTAAGGGCTAGGCTATGGGGGTTAAGTGACTTGCCCAGGGTCACACAACTGGAAAGTATCTGAGGTCAGATTTGAACCTAAGACCTCCCTTCTCTAGGCCTGGCTCTCAATTCATTGAGCTACCCAGCTACCCCCAACAGTTAAAGTTTTATTAGCTTGAAACTTACTTTTAGGACATCTTGTCTTTTATATTGTTCCATGTTTGTTCATTCATTCTTCATACAAAAATAATTTATGAAGTAGCTACAATGTGCAAAAAACTTTGATACTATTTCACGTCTCATCTCTTTCTTGAGGGTTGGGATTTGCTCTTCTGTATCCTCCCCCAATACAGAATAACTGTATTCAACTAAAGTTTCTGAAGTTCCTACTATGTACAAAGTAGTGTGCCATGTGCTGGGGATAGAAATTTTTTTTTTAAAATGAGAGCTAAATAGAATTAAATGGACATAAATAAATATAGTGCAAGGTACTCTGAAGAAGATGAAAGTAACAACCAAGGAAAATATGGGAAAACTTCCTAGAGAAGATGGTAATTTGAAAAAAAGAAAAGAAATCTGAGGAGAGGAGATGGGAGGGAGCCATGAAAGATGGTTTGTGTTAATCTGAGGCGATATCACTCCTCGAATGTGGAACACATTCTGAGAAACAGCTAATAGTCTACTTTAGCTGGAACCCAGTATTTGATTAGGAGGATAGAAGGTGAGGCTGAAGAAGAGTGAAGGTAAGAATCAGATTGTTGGAGGTCTTAAATGCCAGGCAACTGAGGGACTTGTATATGATCTTAGAGGCAATGAAGAGCTACTAAAGATTGTTGAGAAGGGTAATAAGAGGGTCAGTCCTGTGCCTTAAGATGATTTTCTCAGCTTTGTGAAAGAGGGATTGGAAAGAGATCAAAGACTGAGGAAACAGATCCATATGTCCCAAAATATAACAGATCCTTTTGTTACAAAAAAGCAATGGGAATTGTGGAAGTACTCATCATTGGGATAATGGCTGAAACAAATGATAGTATATGAATGTAATAGAAAATTATTGCACCATAGGAATGATAAAAGAAATGCTTTCAGAGAAACCTGGTATAGCCAGCTTGATTGGCCCACTCTTCTAGAGCCAGGCAAGCTCTATCTGATCCCTTAGGACTCTAAGGAACTCGGACAAGATGCGGGGTTCTTTCTTCTAATGCCATTGGCTCAAGCTCTCCCACTGGCTGGGTTGCTAGGGTCTAGTGACTCAGTTCCATGGAATCACTTTACATTAATTAGCTTTTACAAAGAGATGTGCTTGTAAAATCTATTATCAGATTGCTTGCTGTTTCAATGAGGGAGGGAGAGAGGAAGAAAATTCAGAATTAAAAAAAAAAGAATGTTAAAAAATGTTTTTGCATATAATTGGGAAAAGAAGAAAAGAAAATTACAAAGGGATATGCTGGGCCCACAGTCAAGAAGACTTCTTCCTGAGTTCAAATTTGGTGTCAGACATTTACTAGCTGTTACCCTGGTTAAACCACTTAATCCTTGTTAGCCTCAGTTTCCTCATCTGCAAAACGAGTGGAGAAGGAAGTGGCAAATTATTCCAGTATCTTTGTCAAGAAAACCCCCAAATGGGGTCACAAGGAGTTGGACCTGACTGAACAATAACAATTTACCTCAGAAATATAGCAAGAATACAGCACAAATATTCTACCACCACTTTCAATACCCTTCTGGACCTTTAGGATTCACAAAGTCAGAGGATCCAATCCCTTTACCTAAAGGAGAAAAGAGAAATGAAGAGTCCAAGCACATTTCTCAAGACTCCATGGCTTTGATGGGGAGAAGAACTCATGACATTTCCCTAGTGTATTTCACTAAGAAAACTTACAGGAATTGATGTAGAAAGGAAGGGAGCAGAACCAGGAGAACAATTTATGCAATAATAATATTGCAAAGAAAAATAATTTTCAAATACTGATCAATGCAATGACCAATAGCAATTCCAGAGGTCAGCTGATAAAGCCATGTTACCTACCTCTTGACAGATAGATGATAGAATGATGGACTTAAGATATAAAAAAGGCATACATTTTCAGATAGATTCAAGGTAGAAAATTGTTTTGTTTGACCATATAGATTTCTTTTTATATATTTTAAAATTATAACCTTGCCATCTTTATTAGAATTATTTCTAAGTATTGGTTCCAAGGCAGAAGAGGGGTAAGGGCTTTGCAATTGAAGTTAAGTGACTTTCCCAGGGTCATACAACTAGGGCATGGCTGAGGCCAGATTTGGACCTCTTTTCTCTAAGTCTGGTTCTTGATCCAACTGATTTACCTAGCTGCCCCAATCATACATATTTCTTATAAAGGTTTTGTTTGTCTTTTTTCCCAATAGTGAGGAGAAGGGGAGATGTGGAGTTGGAGGAAGAAGAGAGCTAGGTAGTCAGAAAAAGAAAAGAAAGTTAAGTGTCATTGAAGCTTTAAAAAAAAATACAGAAGATTACAGAAGGCCAGAAAGAGTCACAGACAAGCAGGATAGTTTTGAAAGTTACACATTGAATTGGTTATATATTTTATAAAACAACAACAACAACAACAACAACAACAACAAGCTATACATAATATTCACAATTTTTCTATTCTACTATATGGAAATATTTATTTTCTTTGGCAATAATACCAGCTAACATTTATATAGCACTTGAGATATGCTAGGCACTGTGCTAAGCTCTTTATTCTATTATCTCATTGACTCTCATAACAACCTTAGGAAGGAGGTGCTATTATTATTCCCATTTTGCACGTAATGAAACTGAGGCAAATAGAGATTAAGTGACTTACTAGAGTCACAGAGCTATTAAGTATCTGAGGCCCAGTTTAAACTCCGGTCTTCATAACTCTAGCTGGCACTTTATCCAATGCACTACTTGGCTGCCTAGTGAATGGTAACAAGTTGAAAATAAAAAAGAATCTTCAAAAGAAGGAGGGATTGGTGAAGAGAGAGACCAGAAGCAATCCAAGTGAAAAGTGACAAGAGCCTAAACTAGGGAAGGACATTGTGAGAGGAAAGAGATGGATGTAAGAGATGTTATATAGGTCAAATGTACAGGTCAAAGACAGAACTAGGTGGCTCATTGGATAAAGTGCCAGGCCTGGTGACAGGAGGTTTGGGGTTCAAATCTGGTCTCAAACACTTCCTAGTTATGTGACCCTGAGCATGTCCTTTAACCCTAATTGCTTAGATTTTACCTTTCTTCTGTCTTGGAACAATTTTTTAAAATTATCAACTGAAGATGGGATGCTTTTCCACATTTTTCTTCTAGTTGTATGAGACAGCCTTTGTGTATAATAGAGGTATGAATGTATTATTCATTTCTCAGGATGTTATTCTAACACTCAAAATATCATAGAATCATAGAGCTATGGCTAGAAGGAAGCTCTGAGTTTTCTAGTCTAATCCCCTCATTTTACAGATTTGGAAACTAAGGCCCAGAGGTCAAGGAACTTGCCCAGTATAGTGGAACTCATATTTCAAAGACCATGCTCCTTCCACTGTACCACTCTGGGAAGTTAGATGGGCCCTTTAAACTTCCTTCCAAATCAGAGGTCAGAAGCAAAGCAATCCTTTAGCAGAAAAGCTTGGAAAATCTTGTGGATGGGAGATCCTGTGCTCAGTAAATAGGGCTGCCAGCTTGTGTGGTTACAAATTCTATATACACACACACACACACAGAGAGAGAGAGAGAGAGAGAGAGAGAGAGAGAGAGAGAGAGAGAGAGAGAGAGAGAGAGAGAGTTGGGTAATTTATTCTTCCTTGGAACAATGTTGTGAATGCTTCCCCCCCTTCTTGGCAGCTGTTGAGCCCATTGGAAGGGACTCAGAGAGGTTGGAAGCTTGAGGAGAAGCCTAAGTCTGATGTTCATTTTAAACAGATGTTCATGGCAGTACAGATTTGCTCTTCCTAATGGCTGATGTAAATGACTCCCATCTGTCAAGATCTCAGAAGATGTGGTAACTTCTCAGGTCAGTTTTCTTCCATGTTGGGAGCTAACTATGGAAAATTCTCTTGACTTAAAGCTGATTCTGATTCCAAGGATGGGGGGAAATGAAGGGAATGTGGCAAATCACTAGTCACTCTCAAAAGGAAAGCATTACCAGATATAGGAATAGGAGATAACAGATTGGACCTTTAATTCCATTAGTATAGGGAACTCCCAGATAAGGAAAGTTCCTCTACACGTGCAGGTCAGCACCCTCTTTGCAATTTATGCCTATAGGGACTTGCCTGGAACTCTGAAAGGTTAAATGGTTTTCCCACAGTCATAGAGCCAGCATGTGTCAAAAGTAGAACTTGAACACAAGTCTTCGTGGCCCCAAGGCTGGCTCTAACCACTATATCATACTTACCCCTCATCTCCAGATAGGTTTGTTGTTGTTTAGTCTTTTCAGTCATGTATGACTCTTTGTGATCCCATTTGGGGTTTTCTTGGCAGAGATACTTTTCCTTCTCTTGCTTATTTTCCAGATGAGGAATCTGAGGCAAACAGGGTTAATTTACTATCTGGGGTGACACAGCTAATAAGTGTTTGAGGTCAGATTTGAACTCGCAAGATGAGTCTTCCTGACTCCATCCACCACCATGTTGCTCTTGTCTCAACATACACCAGTTAGAAATAACATTAGTGGGAAACCATGTCGAGGAACCATGTACACATACACACATGTACCCCTTTTCGTGACATTAGGATCTCACGGGCCCAGATAATAGGGTCTTGCCTAGCTAGGGTGAGGGCAGGCTTAAGGCAAAATTATGTAGGCAAAACTTTTTCTTTGATAGCACTTTAAGTAGGTCTTTCCTCCATTTTTGTAGTGCCTTCTCTCCTCACCGACTACCAAGGGTTTATCCCTCCCAAGCCCCCTTTCCATTTAAAAATTAAGTTCTCCAGTGTCTCAGGTCCAAAGAATCAACTTGCAAATAAACCCTGCTAATGGAAAAGGACTAAAGGTTGCTATGTAACCACACTGGAGGACTGTCCCATTTGGAGGCTCCTGGGTGTCAGTTGGAAGTCTGTCCCATTCCTGCCCTCTTTAGTTACTTCCAAAATGGCAAGGGAAGACAGGGAATTCTACAGTGCGCCCTAGTATTTCCAGAGCTGTAAAATAGGTCATCTGTTCTCCAGTGACAGCCCAGATCCACCTTCCCACATTTCTCATCTCTGGCTAAGGAAGCTGCAGGTCAGATCATCTGTTTAGTTGATCACGAAGCACGTGAACTATTTGATTCCTTAGAACTACAGGTAAGTTTGGGGAGGTGAGTAGAAGAGCAGGAGGAGGGATAAGCCCTCCATAGACAACTCCCAAATTGGTGGCAAGAAGTAAAGGGAAGGTCGACTCCTTTCCCTCCACTTCCTGAACTAGTCCCAATATGTGTGTGTCACAGCCACATTGCCATTAGCTAGCAAAATCTGCACCCTCAAAGAATAGCTGTTCAATAGGTATTTATTCACTGATTGGCAGTGGGCTGTCTCCATGCACTCCCAGGCCATAGAGCAGGAGTGGACTGCCTACAGGAAAGCAAAAGATGGCTCCCAGGCAAGTCTTTCGTGCCCTTTGCCCATTGGGACTGGAAGACCTTGGGGTAAGAGGGAGGGAAGTCATGTGCCTGTGTATAATTCCCCAGGTCAGAGTTCACGCGAATGTTCAAAGCCTTTGCTCTCTTCTGATCCTACTTGCTCTTTCCTGGGTGAGTGCCCAGAAAGGCAAGAGAGCAGTGGCTGGGGGAGGAGGCCCGTGAAGAGTGCCCATTGCAAAGTCTCACGTGCCTCCCTTAAGCCAGGAAATAGTGGAATGGAGGAGAGTCCCGAGTAAGACTGGGAGGCAAATAAAGCCTTTTTTTTTTTGCCTCAGCAGGAGAAGCTTGGCATATCGGGACACAGTGCCTGGGACACGTTGGAAACCCATCTCTTCTGAGGCTCTCTCCAGCCAGGCAAGTCCAGGGATCTCACTTGTCTCAGAACAGAGCTTTAGTGCATCCAAGTAGTCACTCCTGCCAAAAAGCAACAAGGTGTCTCCTGGCAGGCTGAACCACCATTGTATTAAATGTGACAGAGACTGAACGTGGGCAAGAGACAGAGATGATAAAAGGGAAAACTGGCGTGAGAGCCTGAGAAAGTGCAGGAATGGGCTCTCGTGTGCTCTGGGACACGAAAGAAAGGAAAAAAAAAAGAAAAGGCTTCTTTTTCCTGGGATCAATAGGGTGACCAATCCCCACTTCAGAGGGCTGACAAAGGAGCGTGCCACCCACCTTTTGGCAGAGATAATGGAACAGAGGTGAACAGTGAGGAGGTTTGGGTTTTTAAAGATATTTTATTTTCCTAATAGAACACATTTTAAAATATAAAAACAATTTTTAACATGCTTTCTGAAAACATAAGATCCAAACTGTCTCTCTCCCTCCTTTTCTCCCCTCTCCCAAAGAGAGCAGGCAGTTTGATCTGGGTTGTACATGTATTATCATGCAAAACGTGCTTCCATATTGGTCACTGTTGTTAGAGAATACTCGTGTAAAACCAGAACTCCAAAATAAAACACAAATAAACTAAAGTGAAAAATTGTATGCTTTGATCTGCATTCCAACTCCAGCCGTTCTTTCTGGGAGGTGGATGGCATTCTTTCGGACAAGCATTTTCAGACTCAGTTGATATTTGGATTTGTTTTGTGTACCTGGGCTTATTACAAAGGGGGGCTTCTATGGGAAGAGGGGAGAGGAGTTAGTGGGCAGATGCAAAAAAGCAGAAAAATGAATTGGTATGACATTTGAAAATACATAAAAGAAAAGGAAGAAAAGTTTAGAAAGGAAAACAAACAGGAAAATTCCATTATTAAACTATGGTTAAACTGAATATAACCTATACAAAATCCCCAGACTACATGTCTTAATATATGGTCTCCTTTTTTTGTTCTTTGTATTTTGAAATATTTATTTCTCTTGATGATTAAGTTCATAAAAATATTTAAAAAGAAAGAAAAGGCTTCTTTTGGAGGCTGTTAGTTCTCTATAAAGATAGAACCTGTGAGGTCATTCATATAGGGAACTTCCAGGTGAAGAAAATCCCCTTACCAGTGCAGGTTGGCACCTGATCTGAAACTTCTAGTCATTTATACATTTAGCAGATCTTTAAGTCCTTCCCTTGAGAAGCCTCTCCAGAGGTCTGACTTTGGGGATGTGTCATGATGGATTCCTTTTTTGGTCTTGTACAGAGTTCTGTCTGCAACATGTTATGACTTGTGTGTCTCTTAAGTAAACAAAGGTTTGGGCTTTGGCACTCAGGACTGTCTTTTGCCCAGAGATTTAAACATTAACTACAGTTGTCAACTAATGAGAAAAAAAAAAACTGTGTAAACTAGAGCACAGCCTAAGAAAGAGCGAATTTAGGACTCAGAGTAAAATTCTATCCTCAAAACAACCCTTCTGTAGCTAGGACAAAAAATTTCTGGGACAAGGTAGTACATTCACTAATGTCCTCCACTCCTGCCTCAACCATACTTTCAGAAACCCAGATGATGAATAAAAAAAAAAAACAACCTTCTTTGTTCTCTCAGAATGTTGTAACATCCGTCAGTCAGTTCATCAGCCCATGCTACTGTTTGCTTCAATTGTAAAAATGAGGTGGGCAAGAAGATCTTTTGACTTGCTCCATATATCTTACTGAATTGCTGGGAGAACCTATTCAGATAACAGATGAGAAAGTGCTTTGAAAGTATAAAGCAGGGACCACTAGATGACTCAGTGGATTGAGAGCCAAGTGTAGAGGCGGGAAGTCCTGGGTTCAAGTTTGACTTCAGATAGTTTCTATCAGTGTGACCCTGAGCAAGTCACTTAACCCCCATTGTCTAGCCCTTGCCACTCTTCTGCTTTGGAACCAATTTATGGCATTGGTTCTAAGATGAAAGATAAGGATCTTTTAAAAAAGGAGAAAGCATCATCAATCAGTTGGGTATTATTATGGCCTCTTCTCTACTGCTACTGTGTCCCACCTCCCCCACAGCTTTGCTCCTATACCTAAGTTGACACCAGAATGGGGGGAGGAGTTCCTGGGTCCCCCATTAGACTTACTTTTTCTTTGCTTCCTACATTTCCCATGTCCCTATGATACTGCACCCTGCGAGAGTTGCCACCCATTGATCCTCCCTCCCAAATTTGGCATATGTATACCATTGATAATTTAGCTGAGGACATACTGAAAGAGGTGGTTTCTGGGTAACACATTAGATATGGAATAAATGCTTGTTGGTAGATTGGTTGCAGTCTTTCCAAGAAGTTCATTTCTTTTTTTAAGAATTACTTCAGTATAGAAAAAAAAGACCACTCTGACTCCAAATCTGAATGACCACAAAGTCCCTTCAAGCTCTAAATACAGAGTATCCCAGAAGTCTGAGGCTGGTACAAAGGAGTCTTGTCATTTACTTTAAGAATCTTTTTAGGGATGAGGAAAATAAGACCCAGAAAGTTCAAGGGACTCACTTAAAAAGGCCACACAGGTAGTTTGGTGGCAAACTGGCTTTTGAATCCAGGTCCTCTGATTCCAAATATAGAGCTCTTTCATGTACACACAAAATTGTGCTCTAAGTTTCTGTGTTTGACATGAAACCCCTGGAATGTAGCTAAGATTGAGTAAGAGGGCTGCATGTCAAAGAATGGTCCCCCAAGGTAAGAGGTGATGAAATTATATCATGGGAGGACAGGGCAGCAGCATCTGCTTCCTACTAAGACTAGGTAACACTGAAGGAGATCAGTCTTGGGGAGCAAATCTGACCTGGCCAGCCCTCTTGACAACAGACTTGCCCCAGCTTCTCCATCCTTAGTGCTTGACTTGCCAATTGGCATGCAGATTTTTAACCAACATCCCTCTCCAGTGCCCACCTCCTTCCTGCCCCCAATACACACCCATTGGCAATGCTTCCCTTGAATGCTTCCCGTCTCCGAGCTGGAAACATGGAGAGAAGAAACATTTCGGAGGCCAGAAAGGTGGTTAGCATTGCAGAGAGCAGTTCCCATAATGGCAAAATTGCAAGTACCTAAAATATCACCACTCCGGAGGCCTTTTGGCATGGATAAGAGTGATGGAAAAAATGGAATAATCTGTATGATTCAGAAGATATAGCATGGGCCTTATACTTGACCCCATAGGCAAAAAAAATCCTCTCATCCTGTTGCCCACAGCAAATAAGCTTGCTAACCATATTTTTACACACACAAAAATAAATAAATAAAGGTGGGAGGGTGTAGATTGTTGTTAGCTATTCACCTGGTATAATAGATTGAATGTTGGTAATGGCGTCAGGACTTTGGTTCAAATCTTTCCTCTGACACTAACTAGCTGTTACTCTGGGCAGGTCACAACCCATCTGGGTCTCAGCAACTCCCTAGAATTTCTCTCAATGTCATAGACAATAGGAAAGATTTTAATTGAAAGTAATAGTATTTAAATAGTAATTTAAAATAGTCACCTAGACAAATATTGTGGTGTAGAGGGAAGGGAATTTTGTACTAACGGAATCCCAGAAATACGACAAAAGGTTAAATAATAACGTGCCTCATGCTCTGGCTCTGGGGTAGGAGGAACTTCTGACAGTTTTACTCTGAGACCTAAAAGGCACGTAGCCATTCTAAGCACAGGTTTTCTCTTCTCTTAGAATGAGGAGCTTGAATTAGATGGCCTCCAAATTCCCTTCCAGCTTTCAATACATGAATTTAAGTGGGCAAAGGGGATTTGAAACTGGGAGATTCTTTTCCCAATTGACAAATGATCAAGAGATGTGAATAGGCAGTTTTCAGATGAAGAAACCAAAACTATTAATAACCACAATCAAAAGTGTTCTAAATCCCTCCTGATTAGAGAAATGCAAATCAAAACAACTTTGGGGTATCACCTCCCACCTAGCAGATTGGCTGATATGACAGTAAAGGAAAATAATGAATGTCGGAGGGGATGTGGCAAAATTGGGACATGAATGCATTGCTGGTGGAGTCATGAATTGATCCAACCATTCTGGATAACAATTTGGAATTATGCCCAGAGGGATTTAAAAGAATGTATGCCCTTTGACCCAGCCATATCACTACTAGGTTTGTACCCCCAAAGAGATAATAAAAAATGGTTGTACAAAAATATTCCTCAATTGGGGAATGGCTGAATGAATTGTGGTATCTGATGGTGATGGAATACTATTGTGCTACAAGGAATGATGAACAGCGTAATTTCTATATGAGCTAGAAAGACTTCAATGAACAGATGTGGAGTGAAATGAGCAGAACCAGGAGAACATTGTACACAGAAACTGATACACGGTGGCACAATCAAACATAATAGACTTTGCTACTGATAGCACTGCAATGATCCAGGATAATCCTGAGGGACTTATGAGAAAGAATGCTATACAGACCAGGAGAAAGAACTGTGGGGGTAAAAACACAGAAGAAAAAAATATAATTTATCACTTGTTTATATGAGTATATGTTTGGGGGTTTTGGTTTTAAAAGATTACTTTATTAAAAAATGAACAATATGGAAATAGATATCAAGTGATAACATATATGTAATCCAGTGGAATTGTTTATCAATGTGAATTAATCCAACCATTCTGGAGAGCAATTTGGAATTATGCCCAAAGGACTATAAAAGTATGCATACCCTTTGATCCAGTAATACCACTACTGGGTCTGTATCCAAAAGAGCTTTTTAAAAAAATAGAAAGAACCTACTTGAACAAAAATAGTTATAACTGTGCTTTTTGTGGTAGCAAAGAATTGGAAATTGGAGGAATGTCCCTTAGTTGGGGAATGTGGTATATGATGGTGACAGAATACAGTTTTTCCTTTGGGGTTCACTTATCGGGGCTTGCCTGTATTGCGGGTTTTTAAGAAATATATCTAATTCTGTATCACAGAGTTACCCTTATCACGGCACACTATTGACTGATGGAATGAAAAGTGACCATCCACAGTGCTATGTTCCATATCCTGGGCACTGATTGATTCAGTGACTGTAGGTTAATAAGAGTGTGGAAAAGGTTTATAGGGGAGCAGGCAGCCTTTATAAAGCCTTAATATATATATATATATATATATATATATATATATATATATATATATAATAAAATAAATATACTTTGTGGATTTTCACCTATCTCTGGAATGTAAACTCCCATGATAGGTGAAGGATCACTATACTATTGTGCTATAAGGAATGATGAACAGGATGATTTCACAAAGAACTGGAAAGACCTATGTAAACTGATGCAGAGTGAAATGAGCAGAACCAGGAGAATATTATACACAGTAACTGAAACATTGTGGAATGATCAGATGTGATAGACTGCTACTAAAAACAACATAATGATACAGGACAATTCTGAGGGACTTATGAGAAAGAATGCTATCCATCTCCAATATGACATAAATGCAGATGAAAATGTGATTTTTCCCTTGTTTATTTGGGTAGGAGATTTGGGGGGGTTGTTTTATAAGATTATTCACATACAAAAATGAATAAGGAAGTATTTTACATGCTAATACATTTATAACCCAGAAAAAAATAAAAAATTTTAATTTTAAAAAATTTAAAAAGTCACTGTGAACAGGAAAGACAACATGTATAAGTCCCTAAATGAAATAGTTCAGAGAAGGTAAGTGCTTTGTCAGCTTGTGAACTGAATTTATACATCTCTCCCAGGCCTGGGACCTGTGGATGAATGAATGACTATTTGAATAAATGAATAAATAAAGCACTTAAGTGCTTCTATGCAAAGCTTTGGTTAGAAAAGAAAGCTCTTGGAAAGACCTTCATGAACTGGTGTAGAGCAAAATAAACAGAACCAGGAAAACATCATACACAGTAACAACAATATTGTGGAATGATCAACCGTGAAAGACTTGACTACTCTCAGCAACACAATGGTCCAGGACAGTTCTGAGGGACTTTATGACAAAGAAGGCTATCCACCTCCAGAGAAAGAATTGTTGGCCCCGGAATGCAGATCAGAGCATATGATTTTTCATTTCTTTATTTAGGGTTATGTTTTGGGGATTTTGTTTTATAAGATTACACATTTACAAATGTGAACAATATGGAAAAAATTTTAATTTAATTTAAGAAAAAGACAAGACAGCTCAGAGATTTCTTTCCCTCAGAACAGATGATGGGCAGTTAGGTGGCACAGTGGATAGAGTACAAGTCTGAGTCAAGAAAGAGCTGAATCCAAATCCAGCCTCAGACATTTACTAGATGTGGGACCCTGAGCAAGTCACTTAATCCTCTGCCTCAGTTTCCTCATATATAAAATAAACTGGAGAAGGAAATGGCAAACCATTTCAGTATTTTTCAAGAATACCTTAAATGGGATCATGAAGAATCAGACAGGATGGAACAACAAAATTTATAAATGCCAACTATGATGATAAGGAGTCTGAGGATGAGTGCCCTATGTAGCCAGACAGCTACCTCCAAGGTTCCAGACCCTAGTTCTTCTAATCCTACCTTAGAAAGAAGGCAGCTGGGTACACCCAGGACCCGGGCACAAAGGGATTATAGGACTGGTCACCAGACTGAGATTTCCTCTTTAGAACAAGCACCTGACCAGAACAAGAACAGCCACAGGTATTTATATATCTTTAGGGTCAAGATGAACCAACAGAAGTGATTTTGTGTGTGTGTGAGAGAGAGAGAGACAGAGACAGAGACAGAGAAAGAGAGACAGAGACAGAGAAAGAGAGGGGGGAAGAGAGAGACAGAGAGAGACAAAGAGACAGAGAGAGAGATAGAGACAGTAAGAGAGGGGGGAAGAGAGAGAGAGAGAGAGAGAGAGAGAGAGAGAGAGAGAGAGAGAGAGAGAGAGAGAGAGAGAGAGAGAGAGAGAGAGAGAGAGAGAGATTGGGAAAAAGAGAGACAGAGAGAGAGAAGAAGAGAGGAGGGAGAGAGAAAGAGAGAGGGAGGAAGAAGGAGTGGGGAAAGAAGGGGAAGAGAAGGAAAAGAGGGGAGGGAGAGGGCCAAGAGATGAAAGGGGAAGGGAGAAGAGAGGGAAGGGGGAATAGCGGAGTTTGTCCTACAGCCTGGCAGATTCCAGCACTGGCCCTCTGGCACAGCTGACCCTTTCTGCAATCCCACATTCACTTTCCAACAGGAAAGCCAGCACCGCCCTCCCTGCTCACCCCATGGTACAGAGACACTGACGGAAGGAAGAAAATGTGCCACAGGTCAAATGCCTTCCACTGGCAGAAGTCAGCAAGTTGGCCCGGGCCCAAGCCTTTCCCTGCTCTCCCCTCCCCCAGCTGTTTGTTTTAGATAAACCTTGGGCCTTTATCCCCAGACAATGGGCATTTATTGACATTATCTTTTAATTAGGAGTTGGGGAGGTTCAGCGTGCTGCCTTGTCCCCGTGCCAGGCAACCCGGGAGAGAGTGAAGGGTTTGTTAGTGTTTCCATTATTAATCCCATTTTCTGGAGGATTTGAATTGGCCGGGAATGGAGCCTTGCTCTGGGCCGGGACTTGGCACTGGGTCTCACTTTGAGAGATTAGGCTGTTTCTGTTGTGTTTTTCCTAGAGGAAAGGAAAACACAAGACTGCCTCACTGCACAAGACACAGTTCGCTGGGGCTGCGGGGTAAGAAGCTGGAAGCATTCTTCCGAGAGGAGAAGACATTAACATTTTAAATTGAATAGATTATTGTCTGAGAGACAGCATGGCTCAGTGGAGAGCGAACCACAGGGCAGAACTGGGTTCAGGTCCTGCCTCTGATACGTTTTAGTTAAGTGACTCTGGGCAAGTAACCTCCGGGTTCTAGGCAAGTCCTAGGCCTGTAAGTTACAAATAAGATACCAACCTGGACTGGAAGAATTTCCTCCCCTGGAAGTTCCATGTCAGTGAAATCACAGTGCAGTCAGTATCTAGGTCTATTTTTGTCTGTATGTATTTATGTATCCCCCTGTCTGTCTCTCTGTATCTTCCTATCTCCCTATCTGTCTGTCTCTTGTCTTTCTCTCTGCCTGTTTGTCTGTCTATCTCCTGTCTATCTTTCTGTCTCTCTGCCTGTCTCTCTCTATCTTTCTCTCTGCCTATCTGACTGTGTGGCTCTTTGTCTGTCTATCTGTCTGTCTGTCTGTCTATATCTATCTATCTATCTATCTATCTATCTATCTATCTATCTATCTATCTATCTATCTATCTATCTATCTGTTTGTCCATCTGTCCGTCTGTCTGTCTGCCTCTCTATTTATCTGTCTGTCTATCTGTCTCTATCTCCTATCTTTCTGCCTCTCTCTCTTTCTCTCTCTGTATCTCTCTCTCTATCTATCTGCCTGTCCGTCTCTATCTCCATGTCTGTCTGTCTCTTTGTCTATCTATCTATCTCTCTGTATGTCTGTCTGTCTAATCTGTCTGTCCATCTGTCTGCCTGTCTATGTCTGTGTCTGTCTTTGTCGTTATTGTTGGTCAGTCATTTTTCAGTTGTGCACGACTCTGACTCCATTTGAGATTTTCTTGGCAAAGACACAAGGGTGGTTTGCCATTTCCTTTCCTCATCTTATCCCCATATTATACATGTGTGTGTATTTATATACTGTGCATAGGTAGTATACATTTTTTAAGGGTCTGCTTGGTGGAATGGTGGAGGGAATGAGGAATATACTTGTCAGCCAATTGGCCTTCATAGGGAAATTAAACTTTGCAACTAGCATCCCGGTGTAATCGTACTCAGGGAAAAGTGTTATAGCTACCCAGCATCTCAGACTTCGGTCCAGTGGATGACATGGACTGTATTGAAATTGACACCATCAGAAAACAGGAAGAAGGATTGCTTGCCTTTCCCATTTAAATCTTTAAGTTGGTACTCAAGGCTTTCTTTGATCTGGGTCTAGCCCACCCTTCTAACCTTGGCTTTTTTTCCAGTTTCATTAAACTCAGTGTTTTGGCCAAATAGTAGAGGGTACCAGCACACATCCTACTCTTTCCCACTTTTGCTCAAATTTGTGCTAAGAACAAAACAAAACAGTGACCTTTATTGATGCCTTTTGTTTTTATATCATATCCATTTGGGGACATACAATAACTATAATTGACAATATATGCTACATTTTTTCCTTGTAGGTGCCATCTCTCCCCTACCGAGAGGAGAAAGGTATATTTGTGTTTTCCCCATTAATTTTTTTATAATAGCACTTTATTATATACTTGTCTTTTACACTTTGTCTCATCATTTTTGATGGAAAAGCAGAGTCCAGATAAAGCATAATAGTATAGAAGTTGAATCAGGAAGACTTCAGTTTGAAACCTGGGCAAGGAACCAACATTCTCTCAGTCTTACTGGGGATAATAATAGTATCTACATCACTAGGTTGTTGTGAGGATCAAATGGGAGTAGGAAATGATGTCTGTTCAGTGTTTAGCATGGTGCCTGGTACAAACAGGTGCTTAATAAATGTTTGTTGTATTATATTGGTAAATAGACTCTTAGATGCTTATTGGCTTGATATGCATAAAAAAGGACTTTGTAAACATTCAACCACTGTATAAATGATAACTATTATTGTTACTATTACTTGTGTACACAGGTTGAAAACTTGTGGGCCCTTACTCCTTCCAAGTTGAAAATTGCACCTGATATGTATTGTTATCTGTCCTTCGTTTTTTTTTTTTAAAGCCCTTGCCTTCCATTTTGACTGTGTATTGGTTCCAAGGCAAAAGAGTGGTAAGGGCTAGGCAAAAGGGGTGAAGTGACTTGCTCAGGGTCACACTGATAGAAAATATCTGAAGTCACACTTGAACCCAGGACTTCCTGTCTCTAGGCTTAGCTCTCAATACACTGAGCCACCTAGCCAACCCCTTGTCCCTTATTTTTGAAGAGGACTAATGACATTACAGGGCTGATGTCTTGACTTGCCGGTGAATTGGATTGAAGTGAGGTGGAAAATTGTCAGCCTCACTCTCTCTTCCAGAGTCACAGAAGTCCAGTGGCAAGACAAAAGTCAAGATGACTGGTGTTGGTCCAGGATGCAGTGGATGACCTTGGCATCTCTGATGTCTAACCAAGCTCTAGATGCTCCACGGTATCTGCTTCAGCTGCCATTGTGGCTACTGGAACAAATTCTTCTTAATCTCCCACTCCTCAGGGGGAAGTCTTTACATACTTGGGGCAGACGTCCCCTGCCCCAACTCAGTGACAGGTCTGAGGCTGTCTGTTACCCTTGGTGTGATTTAGCCTATCAGGTGTGGCCATTGTGTATGCCACCGAGTCTTGGAGCCACAGGTCAGAGCTGGGTGACAGGTCAACACAAAGGTGGATGAGCAGCACCGAAAAGGACTCAGCAAGTCCTGACACCAAAGCTACTATTCTTCCTGGAGTCCTCCATACACTGGCTATATATTACTTCTCATCAGGAAATGGAAGCCTTTACAGTAACACAACAACACAGCATCGTGAAATGAGTACGGACAGCAGACTCTTTGGGAGTTCAATTATCGGCTGTTGTGATGACTTCATTGTTTCAATTGATCCCTGAATTCATAGAGTCAGAGAATTTCAGAGTTGGAAGGGTCCAGAGAAGCCATTTTATCTAACCAGGACCTAAAAATGAATCTCCCTTATAACATTCCCAAGTAGTCAACCAGCCTGCCCCAGAAAACCTTATTCAAAAGTTGGATGATGATGGTATCGAGATCCTTGTCCATATCATTGGTAATAACATCAAGCACAGCAGCACCAAATATAGATTCATCCCTGGGGCTTTTTACAATTTGAATTTGAACCATTAATGAGTACTTTTTGGGTGCTGCTATTCAGCCAGCTACAAATTCACCAGCCTATATATACCATTACCTAAATTTCATCTTGTGAAATGCTTTGTTAAAATCTCAGTAAACTATTGTTATAGCCTTCACCTGATCTAGTAACCTTGTCCAAAAAGGGAAATCAGGTCAGTCAGGCAAGTCCTGTTTTTGATGAGCTATCACATCTCTTTGTAATCACTGCTTTCTTTTCTAGATGTTTCAACTACCTTTTAAAAATAATATGTAATGGGGGCAGTTGGGTGGTTCAGTGGTTTGAGAGCCAGACCGACAGATGGTAGGTCCTGGGTTCAAAGCTGGCCTAGGATACTTCCTAGCTGTGTGACCTTGAACAAGTTACTTAAGACTCATTGCCCCATCCTTGCCACTTTTCTGCTTTGGATCCAATGTACAGTATTGATTCCAAGACAGAAGTTAAGATTTTTTTTAATGTAATAGTAGAAGATTCTGGTCAAAGGGAACAACTGGGTGGTTCAGTGGATTGAGAGCCAGGCCTAGAGACAGGAGGTCCAAGATTCAAATTTGACCTTTGATACTTCCTAGCTGTGTGACCCTGGGCAAGTCACTTAACCCCATTGCCTATTCTTCACCACTCTTCTGCCTTGGAAACAATACACAGTATTGATTCCAAGATGGAAGGTAAGGGTTTTAAAAAGGAGGAGGAGGAGGAGGAAAAGGAAGAGGAAGAGGAAGAAGAGGAGGAGGAGAAGAAAGAAGAAAAGGAAGAAGAAGAAGAAGAAGAAGAAGATGATGATGATGATGATGATGAAGAAGAAGAAGATTCTGGTCAGTCCTCACTACCACCACTCTTTTCACCTCAAGTAGTGATACTATCCTTCTTTGATCTTACTGTTTTCACCAGTATAGCTCACCACATTCCCCTTTTTTTAGTTTTTCCTTGCTAACTTCAGCTCATTCTGAGCCTTCCTATACCTGATAGGATAGTGACCTTACAGGTCAATGCCATGTTTTTGCATTCATTCTCCACTATCTGTGCTTGCTTTTATCTATACTTTATGCACATCTTTTGAAACCAAAGTCAGTTCATGAGTTTCCCTGAGCATTAACATCAGTCTTGTTAGACAACTTCTTTTCCTTTTTCACGGGACTGCTTATCTTTGTATCTTCAGGATTTAATTTTGGGGAACTTCTCATCCTTCTTGGGCAGGTTTCTCCTGTAGAATTTTAGTGTGATGAATCCTGCCTCTTTTCCCTGAACCTTTGAAATGTGCTTACCAAACTAGTTCACCCTAAAGTTCTCATTTCCATCCTGTTGACCAGTTCTTCCTTGGTAAAAATCAGATCCAGAATAAAATTTCCTCTCATTGGTTCCTCCATCTTTTGAAGTGAGAAATTGTCAGTAATGCAAATCAAGAAACTATTAGTTTCTCTGCTTTGAATAGAGAAAGCTCTAGCACATATCTTGATAATTAAAATCCTATATTACTTCTCAATCCTCTGTATCTTTTCCTCACATTCTGTATTTATTTTCTCTTTTCATTCAGATAGATGCTAGTACATTCAAATAACTATTGCTTTTGTATTTTCCTTTATTGATTACACAGATTTTCTCTATGTTTCCTTTTTTCTGGTTCATAGATTCCCTCACATGAGTAAATTTTTCTTTTTTAACTTTTACCTTCTGTCTTAGAATTGATACTATATATTGGTTCTAAGGCAGAAGAATGGTGAGAATGGACCAATTGGAGTTAAGTGACTTGCCTAGGATCACTCAGCTAGGATATATCTGAGGTCAGATTTGAACTCAGGACCTCCCATCTCCAGGGCTGGATTTTTATCTACTCAGCTACCTAGCTGCCCCAGAGTATATTTTCTTAATATGCAATATTATTTCATTCCTGCCCCCTTTTATCCATCCTATTCTTTTTGTTTTGTTTTGCTTGTTTGTTTTTTTAAACCCATACCTTTGTAATAATTAAAATAGTGGAAGACTTAAATTGTAGTAGATATAAGAGTGGATGGCTTAAATTGTGACCGCATTAAATATGTTTTCAAGACAGTGTCTTGTTTAAATCAAATATAAGGTGGTCACCAGGGAAGAATTCCCAATAATTAAATATACCCAAGTCAGCTGGATTTTATAGAGATTTTAATTAATACAAATGAGGAATTAAAGAAAGAGAGAAAGAGTAAGAGAGGAATAAGTATGAAGGGTCTTAGCCAACATGGCCTAGACCTGAGTCTTAAGAGAGAGATCAGTCGGTCTTAAATCACTCACCATAAGATCTGTCCAAGCAAGGATTCTAGTGTTCAGAGACACCAGTTCAGCCAGCCAGCCATCTCCAGAGAGAGATTCTTCTGATTGTGTTGAGACTCAGTTTTTCCTCTCCTTATAAAGGGAATTTTCTCCTATGTCACCTCCCCTAAGTTCTCATATCTACCAATCACAGTAGACGTTTTTTCAAAGGACAGACCATTCTTAGTTCACACCTAAGAAAGCTTAAATTTTTTATTAAGTTCACACCTGAAAACCTCTGAGTAAGTTTCTCACCTCTTTGCTCCTTGTAAATTCAAAAAATTTGTAAATTTTAAAGTTAAAAAACTTGTAAATTCACAAGTTGCCTGACCTTTATAGGTACTTAGCACCTTTTTGTATTAGATCTAAAAATAGGCACAGCTTAAGAACTTTTGCCTTACTATAAGTATGGGTTTAAGTATCTTTCATTGTTCAGCAAAGAGTTTCTTCCCCTAAAGCAGACTTAAGTAGGGGTGGAGTAGAGACCTCATGTTCTTGATCTAAGTTCCTTCATTGTTTAAAATGGGGAATGGTCTTAACCTAACCTTATGAAGTAGGGTCTGAGAATTTTTAAGGTTCACACCTTCCACCTTAGAATCAGTACTATGTATTGGTTCCAAGGCAGAAGAGAGGTAAGGGCTAGGCAATGGGGGTTAAGTGATTTGCCCAGGGTCACACAGCTAGGAAGTGTCTGAGGCCACTTTTGAACCTAGGACCTCCCATCTCTAGACCCAGTTCTCAATCTACTGAGCCACCCAATTGCCCCCTCATCCTATTCTTTGAATAAGATGCATCTGTTTAACTGTGAGACATGAAATACAATGATGTTTGAAGAATTAAAGATGAATATATAACACAGAACACAAGATTAGGAGTTACAAATGATATCAGGATATCCTTGCAATGACAGGAGAGGGGAGAATGGCCTTCACTATGCTGAGTCTTCTCCCCATAGTGAATTTACTGGAGCACATGGAAAAGAATTGCACAGGAGGGACAGGTATGGATAGGCTGGGGATGCATCACTGAAGGGAAAACCCAAATTGATGAGATCATAGATTCATATAAGTATTTGAAAATACTGTTCTAGAGTCATAGTCTAGCCTTCCATGTTTCAATGATATCTACATGGCTACATGTCCTTCCTTGTATTAAATCTCTTTTTCAACTTGCTTGTTGCCCATACTTAGTGTGTTTATAAACATCTAAGGCCATGGATTTCATGACTAGTTCATTTCTCTTGTAGTAAGTAATCTTCTGGCTTAATTCCTCTTCCAAACTTTCTCTCTCAGATTGGGTGAGGTGGGAGCCATTTACCTCCAGGTTTATGGTCCTGTGGAAGTTCATACTCCTAAACTAGTACTCACAAGTCCCAATCAATGTACTTACCTTTAACAGTCAGTCAGAAGATAGCTTAAAGCAAAAAAAAAAAGCACTTACAATGATGGCAATGTAAAAACATTAGTGATACCCCCTACGCCCAAATATGGGTCTTAATCTCCCACAACAATACACGACAACAGTGGGGATGTACACAGAAAGTACACTATGGGAGACGGGCAAATGGAGGAAATATCAAAGTGAACATGTAGCCCAGACAATTTATATTTCCAGTACTTCAGGGCCCTGGTTTTCCTTATCTCTTCATGGTGTCACTCCTCAAATCTATCCCCCACCTCATTTCTCATCTGACTCCTTGACTCCCTGGACTTGATCTGTGTCTCCTATTAGATGAACAGGCCAGGTAGGGCAGGTAGGTGGTACAATGGATAAAGGGCTGGGCTGGGAGTCAAGAAAAATCATCCTACTGAATTCATATATGGCCTCCGACGTGAGCTGTGTGATCCTGGGGGAGCCACTTAACTCTATTTGCCTCAATTTCCCCATCTGTAAAATGTGATGGAGAGGGACATGGTCATCCACTCCACTATCTTTGTCAAGAAAACTCCAAATAGGGTCATGAAGAGTCAGACGCAACCAAAAAATGACTGAACAACAATGACACTGGCTGAGTAGTTCTGCTTCAAGATGCCATGGCAGATGGGGAAGAAATAGAAATCTCCTTCCCCTCCCAAAAGGCAAGCAATATTTCCTTCTTGAAAGTTGCTTTCTCACCTTTTCTGCCAGAGAGTATTGTCTTCAGGGTATCTCCAGATCTGACTATATCTTAGAGAGTGTGTCTTACTCTTTAAAGTGTCATCAGGGCACTGGTTAGGTACCCTCTAATTCCATCACCTTTTCTCAGAGAGCTTCTTCAGACTTCATGAAATGGTAATTGCATATAGACACTTCTTAAGAACATACCCATGTTACCTGACCATTATCACCTATGATGTGGGTTAAAAGAAATCAGTTGACTACAAAACACTTTCCACACAATTAAAACTAGACCTAAATAATTGGAAAAACATTAACTGCTCATGGGTAGGACGAGCTAACATAATAAAAATGACAATCCTACCCAAACTAATTTACTTATTCCGTGCCATACCTACCAAACTACCAAGAAACTTTTTTACTCAATTAGAAAAAAAGCTTTAACAAAGTTCATCTGGGAGAACAAAAGATCAAGAATATTAAGGGAAATAATGAAAAAAATTGTGAAGGAAGATGGCCTAGCAGTACCAGATCTCAAACTATACTATAAAGCAGTGGTCATCAAAACAATATGGTACTGGCTAAGAGACAGAAGGGAGGATCAGTAGAATAGACTTGGGGTAAGTGACCTCAGCAAGACAGTCTATGATAAAGCCAAAGATCCCAGCTTTTGGGACAAAAATCCACTATTTGACAAAAACTGCTGGGAAAATTGGAAAACACTGTGGAAGAGATTAGGTTTAGATCAACATCTCACACCAAGATAAACTCAGAATGGGTGAATGACTTGAATATAAAGAAGGAAACTATAAGTAAATTAGGTGAACAGAGAATAGTATACTTGTCAGATCTTTGGGAAAGGAAAGATTTTTAAAACCAAGCAAGAGTCAGAAAAAATGACAAAATGTAAAATAAATAATTTTGATTATATTAAATTAAAAAGGTTTTGTACAAACAAAACCAATGCAACCAAAATCAAAAGGGAAGCAACAAATTGGGGGGGGGGGGGATCTTCATAACAAAAAAAAACCTCTGACAAAGATTGAATTACTCACATTTATAAAGATCTAAATCAATTGTACAAAAAAATCAAATCATTCCTCAATTGATAAATGGGCAAGGGACATGAATAAGCAATTTTTAGATAAAGAAATCAAAACTATCAATCAACACATGAAAAAGTGTTCTAAATCTCTTATAATTAGAGAAATGCAAATCAAAACAACTCTGAGGTACCACCTGTAAACCTTAAAATTTCTTAGACTTATGAATGTTGGAAATTTCACCATTGGGAAATCTCATACTGGAAAAAATTTCCTACTGATAATAAGAACTCTATTGGAATGTGAACCCCCTTGGCATGGGAGGATCCTTCTCCTCCCTACTTGGGACTGCTTTAGGACAGAAACCTTTTGCTGAACAATGGAAAGGGCTTTGACCTATGCTTAAGCATAGAACAGGAAGTTCTTTGAGTCATGATTGATTTTAGAATTGATATAATAGAGATACTTGGAATGACAGAACCAGGTCTTGGAACTTACAATCTCCACCCTACTTAGAATAACAGGATTTAGGAAGGGCTGCAGCAAAGGATCAAGATTTAATTATTTGAGAATATGACCTTCAACAGACATGTGCAAAGCCACAGACCTCTGGGTGGTCCTGGGTTAAACTAGAGCCACCACTGGCACAGGGAAGACATGGACAGTGATTGGTAGATGTGAGAACTGAGGGGAGGGAACTTAGATGGTTTCCTTAAAGATATCAGGGTCTGAGGAGAGAAGGAGGAGGTTTTGCTCTGAGCGAGGTGGCTCTGAGGGAGTTTGAGAGGTTTTGCTCTGAGAGGTTGTGCTCTGAGAAGTTTTGCTCTGAAGGAGGCTGGAGGTGGAGGCCCCTGAGACTGTTTCTCCATTTTGGTCACGTGAGTGATAGGAACTGATCTCTTTTCTTTGCCTTAGCTATCTAAGGGCTTGGGCCTTTTGGCCCAGCCTAAACAGAGGGGGTATTTAAGCCCTATTCCCTTCTCTCCCCTTTCTCTCTCTCTCTCTCTCTCTCTGTCTCTCTGTCTCTCTGTCTCTCTCTCTGTCTCTCTCTCTCTCTCTCTCTCTCTCTCTCTCTCTCTCTCTCTCTCTCTCTAATACCTTTCTTCCTCCTGTTTGTAATTAAAAACTCCATAAAAGGTTGACTGCTGACTTGAGTTTTCATTTAGGAATTACATAGCTGAATTCCTTGGCGACCTTAAATTAATATATATCAGTCTTTTAAAGTGATTTCCTTGTCACACACCTCACATCTACCAGATTGGCTAACATGACAACAAAGGGAAGTAATAAATGTTAGAGGGGATGTGGCAAAATTGGGACATTAATACATTGTTGGTAGAGTTGTGAATTGATCCAGTCATTCTGGATGGCAATTTGGAACTATGCTCAAAGGGCACTGAAAGACTGCCATAGCACTGCTGGGTTTGTACCCCAAAGAGATCATAAGGAAAAAGACTTGTACCAAAATATTCATAGCTGCACTCCTTGTGTTGTCAAAAAATTGGAAAATGAGGGAATGCCCTTCAATTGGGGAATGGCTGAACAAATTGTGGTATATTTTGGTGATGGAATACTATTGTGCTCAAAGGAATAATAAAGTGGAGGAATTCCATGTGAACTGGAATGACTTCCAGGAAGTGATGCAGAGCGAAAGGAGCAAAACCAGGAGAGCATTATACACAGAGACTGATACACTGTGGTACAATTGAATGTAATGGACATGGTGTTGGTTCTGAGACAGAAGGTAAGGGTTTAAAAAAAATATGGGGGAGGGATCTTTAATATAGAATTAGAAAACCACAAATATTATACATGTTGCGTTTTGAATTTTTGTCTTGGAAAAAACTTTTGAGAGTTCCTTGGACATCAAAGAGATAAAATCAGTCAATACTAAAGAAATTAATTTAGACTAATCACTAGAAGGTCAAATACTAAAGATGAAACTTAAATACTTTGGTCACATATCGAGAAGACAGGACTCATTGAAAAAGACCCTGATGTTAGGAAAGATTAAAGGCAAAAAGAGAAGGGGACAGCAGAGGATGTGATGAATAAATAGTGTCATGGAAACAAGAGACACGAGCTTGAATAGACTTTCAGACATAGTAATAGGACAGAAGAGCCTGGCATTCCATGGTCCATGGGGTCCTGAAGAGTTGGACATGACTAAACAACAAGGCTGTATATTTTTGTTTTATTAAACATTCCCTAATTACATTTCCTAATTACATTTTTAAAAACTCTTACCATCTATCTTAGAATTACTATTGATTCCAAGGCAGAAGAGAGGCAAGGACTAGGCAATGGGGATTAAGTGACTTGCCCACGGTCACACAGCTGAGAAGTGTCTGAGGCCAGATGTGAATCCAGGACTTTCTGTCTCCAACTCTTTATCCACTGAGCCACCTAGCTTCCCCCTCTTAATTATATTTTAATCTGGGTCAGGCCACTTGCAGTACTATGACCACTACTGTGAGTCTGACACCTACCTCTATTCTAGGCAACTGTCTAAGACATTTAAGTCATGGAGAAGGGGCCAACCGGCACTGCTAGAGTTTCCTGTCCAGAGTTCCATTGCACCCAACAAATCATATCCAATGCCCATCCCTATCTCTCCTTCTCCCCAGACTCAAAGGCTGCTAAGTGACAAGTCTTTGTGCTCCTATTCACACAAGTTCATCTTTTAAAAGCACAAACACATACATATACGATAACCCCAAAGCTGGAGACAACTGACTCCCCTGCAGCTTTGAGCCCAGAAATTCCTCTAGAGAGGGTTCTTTTAAAACCATTTTTAAAAAACATTGCTTTGGATTGTGGCCCTGAATTGTTATATCTGCTTAGGAGCATAGAGCTACAAGCAAAGAGATGGGGCAAGTGCCATTTTGAATTTCTTGGAAGGGCAATGCCCTAAAATGTGAAGCCTATAATTATGTGTCACGACAAGGTAAAGATAGTAAAAGCATTCAGAGAAATCATAATTAATTAAGGGAGGGGAGGAAAGGGGGAGAAAGCCTTCCCATGACAAACATAAACGTTGCTGACATTTGGCTTCTGTTTTGGACTTTGGGATCCCCTTCCATTATCAAGCTGGAGGACTTTGAGTGGATGATCCCACTCAACAGCCAGGCCAAAGGAGTAGAGACTCCAGGAGGCACATGTGGCCTTTGCCCCTGTCATCCTAACTCATTTGATGTTTCCTCGTGGCATTTCCAGGACTTCAAAATGAGTAGGACTGGTTGTAAACATTTACTTTAATCCTAAACGTGGGGAAAGCAGCTGTCACTTCTGCTCCTGACACCTTTACCTCTCCAGCTTTGGCTGAACTGACTGCCCAAGAAGAGATAGAGTGAGGGGAGTGGAAAGGATCGTATTTTAGAGTTAGAAGGGATGTTAAAGGTCATTGAAGTCTCATTCCCCCCAAAGCCACTCCCAGTACTCCAGGCCAGGTGAAGCAAACTCAAAAAGAAAGAGGTTGGAGGGCTCCCAGCTTGCCTGGGCAAAATGGGTTTCTTCTTTTGAAAAGAGGACCTGAGAATTTGACAGAAGAAGGGAAGGAAAGGGAGAAAGGGGAGGCTCTTTCTTGGCACAGCAGCTCACCTTTATATAGTATGTTTAAGTTTGCCAAGGGCTTTGATTCTCCCAACAGCCTCATGATGGAGGTGCTATTATTAGTATCTCCATCCAACATCTGAAAGGCTCAGAGGACCTAAGTGACTTAGGAGAGTGGAAAGAGGATTACTAATGGAGTGAGTTCTGATCCTGATTGTTAATTTATTACTTTGTGCTCCTTGGCAGATCATTTCATCTCTTGGGGCCTCAGTTCCTTATCCATTCACTGAAGAGATCCTTAGATTATTTGACTTCCATCTCTAGATCTAGGAGGAAGACTCACCAACAAGAGTCACCTAGCTAGTCAGTTTCTAAGGCAATATTTGAACCCAGATGGCCCTAATTCCAAGCCTAGGGCCCTACCATATTTCAGTAGGAAGCCACCTAGGTCTGGTTAGAACTAGAAACAAAACAGCGGCATGGTAGGAAGGAAAGAGAAGCAAATTTGGAGCTCAAATCCCCACCCTGTTAACTTGCTTCCTGTATGACCGTCTGGCCACGCACCCAGCTACCCTCCAATCTCTTTCTTTTTGAGTTTGCTTCACCTGGCCTGGAGCACTGGGGGTGGCATTGGGGGAAAGGAGGCTTCGATGACCTTTAACATCCCTCCTAACCCTAAATCTACGACCCTCTGGTAAGCTTGGGGTGTCCAAGCTCTACACACAAAAGGTGAAGATGTAGTTTTGGAAGTTGGTAGCCTCAGGTTGTGGGGACGGCAGGGCTGTTGCTGGTGGGCAGGTTTTCCTAGGCAAAACCAGAATTCCACACTCCCGCAGAGAATGGAAGGAGTATGTGTATGAGAGGAAAAGAGAAATTTAGGAACTGTCTACAAATTACAATTCCGACCACAACAAGGGTCTGCATTGACCAGAACCCATTCGCAGAGCTAAATTTCCGTTTTACTTCTCAGCATTCCCCTCCTTCCCCTCCCTCCCTTCTTCACTTCATTGTGGGGGGAAGTGAGCCATCCTGAAAATGATGGCTTGTACCTCAAACCAGCGACTTGTTGGGTGAAAATTACCAACTGGCCCCCTTCCTCTGGCAGACCCTCCCTCCTTATTTGGAGGTGGCACTGGTTTTCATAAGCACAGTCGGCTCCTCAGTCGCTTAGTCATAAAGAAAATTGGTCCAGCTGTTTTATGAATAGAAAAAATGAGCAGCGCATTAGCATTTGGAAAATCCAAAGAAGTTGGGCCCCTGTGAATGAACGGACGTACCTCGAGCAGCCGCCCATCGATCAAGGAAACTCGAGAGGAATGGATGGAGTCCTCCGGGTGATGGGCCGGGAGAGCTTGGAGGGGTGGGGACCTTTCAGGAAATGTTAGTAAAACCCTTTGTTTGCCCTGGTTTTATGGTGGGGTTTACACAGCCAGAGCCTGCCTTAAAGGGATTCCTCTGGGAATAAAAAAGATATTTTGGAAGTGGTGGTGCTGAGGAATTATCGAAGGGAAATAGAACGCAGACGGGCCCTTAAAAGCTCCAACGTTCGTAACAAAGAAAAGGAGGCACCTCTATACACACACAGCCCGTCTTCACACACACCCCCTCCCCCATCACATGCTTCTTTCCTTCCAGTTTAGACATTGCACGCTTTGACGTTCAGACCATCGGAAAGCAAAACCAGGCGAGTTGGGACCCGATGCTTGCGGAGGGGTAATTTAAACTGTTCGCTGTGTCTCCAAGGTGTCTCCCATTCGGAGGAAGACGGCATTCGCGTCTTTCCTTTTCCTTTAATCATCAGATTCGCTCTCCAGCAATAAGTGTGCAAAGCTCTGGCACTCCGAATCCCTCTGTCCTGTATAGCAGGGCACGGAGCTCATGACAAAGCCATTCCTTCCCTCCCATCCTTAATGCCTCCATCCTTAAGCTACAAAGATTCCTGGAGGCCCTTCAGGGACAATCTCAGAAGGGTCTCTGCTGAAGGATTGGAAGTCTGAGGTCGTGATGATAAGAAGAAGAATAGTATCCCCTGCCAAGCCTGACCCTTAGTCTATGTCCTTGGGAGGGGGACTGGGATGACTGCAATGAAAGGGAATGTTATCCTGGGCCCAGGCTCTTTATCTTTTTCTAGGCCCACAGACTGCTTTGCCAAATCTGGTGAAGCCTGTGGAGGAACCCTTTCTGCCTCCATCCAGAATTGAAGGAAATGGGGGCAGCTGGGTAGCTCAGTGTATTGAGAGCCAGGCCTAGACAAGGGAGGTCCTGGGTTCAAATCTAGTCTCAGACACTTCTCAGCTGTGTGACCCTTAAGTCACTTAACCCCCATTGCCTAGCCCTTACCACTCTTCTGTCTTGGAAACAATACAGAGTGTTGATTCCAAGACAGAAGGTAAGAGTTAAAAAAAAAAGAATTGAAGGAAATGAATCCATTTTGTGAGCAGCTAGGTGGTGGAATGAATGGAGTGCCAGTGTGGAGTCAAGAAGACTTATCTTCCTGAGTTCTAGTCTGACTGCAGGCACTTACTAGCTGTGAGACAAATCACTAAACCCTCTTTGCCATAGTTTCCTCATCTGTAAAATGAGCTACAGAAGGAAATAGTAGTAGTCGTAGTCTCTCGGTAATGGAGGATGACGATTGTCTTTGTGCGCTTTCATCTGTGATGTAGATGAGTGTGCACAAAGACCCTTGTGTGTGAAGGAGATTTAAGTGGAAGAGTCAATGCCCAGAGACAGTCCCACTCTCTGGGCGTGGGAAGCCTGGGTCCAGTGGCACGAAAAGTCGTTACACCTGGAGACTTCCTCAGCTGCATTGGATGGTTGTGTTGTCTTTTGTGCTCCAACACGCCCTAAGCACTCCACAGTGCTTTGCTGCGCCGCCATCTCAGTCGTTGGCCTTCTTGTTGGTTTCTTCTGCCTGTTCCACCGAAGCAGTCTTCACATGCTGGGTGAGCAAAGCCCTGGTTCACCAGGGGGTCGGCGACAACCCGATGGCTACCCTCACAAGGTTTGGCCGGCCTGTGGAAGCCGTTGCCTGGGGTGTGGCCGCTGCCACATGCTAGCAGCTACTGGGAGCCACAAGTGAGAGCTGGGTGTCAGGTGGGGGTCAGAGGCTGGAGAGCTGCCCTAGGAGGGCACGATAAGTCCTCCATACCAGAGATATTACCCCTCCCTGAGCACCCCATACACCCCACAGAAGGAAATACCCCCTGACTAAAATGTATTTGTTGCAGTTCAGTTATGTTCGAATTCTCCTGACCCCAACTGGAGTTCTCTTAACAAAGATACTGGAGTGGTCTGCCATTTCCTTCTGTAGCTCATTTTACAGATGAGGAAACTATGGCAAAGAGGGTTAAGTGATTTGTCACACAGCTAGTAAGTGCCTGCGGTCAGACTTGAACTCAGGAAGACAAGTCTTCTTGACTCCACACTGGCACTCTAAGTTCAGAGACACCCTAAAACCTATCCCCATGGTTCTTGGAGGTCCAATGATACCAGATTAAGAACTCTTACCCCAGTTTGGTATAATATAACAGGGGCTTTGTAAACTGGAGACCACTATAGTGGTCATGAACTCTGAAAGGCAGGAACTCTAAAACTCTAAAACATTGACCAATTGGGTCTTGGGGCTTTCAATGATTGGGTTAGGTCACTGGCTAGTAGAAGATCATTTCTCCTGCGAACCTAAGAAAATAGAATCGCATGGGATTGCAGGCTGGCTCTATTCAGAACCATCATAATATTTAAATAAATGTTTATTGATTAATTGATTGATCAGCTTGGTAAAGAGAATGAAGACTACTTCTTCTTGTTCTAGTATCACAAAGAAGTGAGGTAACACTGAAACAAAGTGCGAAACATCCCAATACCTCCCCCACCCTTTCAGTAATACCTCAGTGAAGACCTCACTGACCACTAAAGCAGGGCTAACCCCAAGTGTGCACAAAATGAACTGAGTATATAAAAACTACATATAACAAAATTGAGCATGTCTTTCCAAGGCCAGCAAGGCTTCATTCATACTGGTTTTTGTCTACAACATCCAGCTCCAGATTGCAGAAAAGATTAATGTAGATGAGTGTGCACAAAGACACTTGTGCGTGAAGGAGATTTAAGTGGAAAAGTCGATGCACAGAGACAGTCCCACTCTCTCGGCGTTGGAAGCCTGGGTCCAGTGGCACGAAAAGTCGTTACACCTGGAGACTTCCTCAGCTGCATTGGATGGCCGTGGTGTCTTTTGTGCTCCAACACGCCCTAAGCATTCCACAGTGCTTTGCTGTGTCGCCCTCTCAGCCGTTGAACCTTCTTGTTGGTTTCTTCCATCTGTTCATCCTAAGCAGTCTTCACATGCTGGGTGAGCAAAGCCCTGGTTCACCAGGGGTCGATGACCCGATGGCTACCCTCACAAGGTTTAGCCGGCCTGTCGAAGCCCAAAATGACCAATATGGAAGTGTGTATGGCCCAGGTCAAATTGCTTACCATCTTCAAGTGGGGGAAGGGAAAGGAGGTAGGAAGACGGTTTGGATCTTATAATTTTGGAAAACATGTTGAAAACTATTATTACATGTAATTGGGAAAATAAAATAAAAATATCTTTGAATGGAAATATTGTAACCTCCTTCTTAAAGCCAGATTAGGTAAAATAAGAGAAAAACTGAGTGAAAAGTGAAAACGTAAAGAACCTAAAAGCACAAACAATTTTTATTTCACACAGATTTCAGAAAGGATATTGAAATGGATGAGAAAAATAATGCTGGAGTCTTGAAGGATTGAAAAGATATGGTCATTTTAAGAAAGGAATTTCAAAAAACCCTTTTGAACTTGATTGCACAAATACAACTAACAGACCAACTATAACAAAACATACCACTTTTCAAAAGTTTGTATCTGGAATAATCATTTTGAATAAACACATTCACCCACAATATTTGACTCTGAGAATATGAAAATCTTTGGGAAAATTCAAATAATAATAAATGCTTCAACTCGATATGGTGTGGACCATCAGAGGAAAGACAGAGCTATCTAGGAATCTATCTAAGCTATCTAAGGACAAGTGCCAATTAGTGTCATGGCAGAAGTGACTTAAGAAAACTTTTATAGGATATCTGTGGGAAAACATCAGAAGATTACCTCACTTAATATATGTATAACCCAGAAGAATTGCTCATCAACTCCAGGAGTGGGGAGGGAAGAGGGGAGGGAGACAACATGAATCATGTAACTTTGGAAAACTTACATGTACCTTTGTTACTGGAATAAAATAAAGATAAAATTTTTAAAAAAGACATCAAAACCCAGTGGAATTTCTCTTTGGCTATGGGAGGGGGGAAGTGGAAGGAGGGGAGGGAAAGAATATGAATCATGTAACCATGGGAAAATATTCTAAATTAATGAATTAAATAAGATGTTTCAAAAAAAAGATGACATCACTATCTAGCTGGTATGCATGGTAGAAAGTGTAAACACATGCCTTCCATTGAAAGCCAATGAAAAGGAAACATATAGAATGGTATCTGCAAAACAAAAATATATCAGAAATTCTCAATATCTATAATTAACAAAAATGAGATACAAAAGGTAAAGGTGATACAAGGAGTCAAAACCACACAAAGAGCCAAAGTAAACAACTTAACATTGATCCAGAGCTTGAAAAATTAAAAACTCAATAATAAAAAATATGTTTTAAGGGATTTATTAAATGATATTAGAAATCAAGGAATAAAGAGGGTACAAAATAAAAACCACATGCCCATGGCTGATCAGCCAGTTCAAACACCCACCTTACCACCACCAAGCTCCAGACCAGAAGTAAAGAGGTGGGACCTTCCACATCCCAGCCTAATATCCCCTATCTACAGGAAGTATGTAATGACAGGAAGTCAGTGGACTCCTGGGAAATGTAGTTCTTTTTTTAGGGTAACAGATTTTCAATTATACAGGCTTGAGAAGCAAAGTAATTGGAAGAAAGAGGGAAAACCCTGAAGGTGAATGTTAGAAGGGGGCCCAAGGCCAGCATGCTCTTAGATCAGGTATGATGTTGGGATGAAATGAGACACTGCAAGTCACCGAAGAGTTAACAAATAGAAGTTTACTTTGCCCTAACACAAGGTTACAGTGGTCCTCAGCCTTTGCTGGGTGGAGGCCTTTTTCTATGTGTCTTGTCTGCAGAATAAACTGAGTGACTCATATGGTTGGTCTTCAGAAATCCAACAAGTCAGAGAGGCTCCCATCTCACCTGGGTCAACTTTGAAAAATCTTCGTTGACAAGGAAGCTGACTCAGGGAAACAGGTGGGGAACACACAGTTTGGGGGGGGGTGTACAGGCATCTTTGTGCCCCATTAGGAAAAATTGCTCCCTGTTGCAGGAGTCAAGGAAGAGATGTGGGCCCAATCGACACTGCCCAGAAGTGGGGTCCTTGGGTCTGACCCATTTTGCTGGTAGGGAGGGATTGTTCATAAGCCTAACCCATGTTGCAAGGAAATGCTAGTAGATCTAGTCCTATCACTAAGTATATGGAAAATTTCTGACCATCCATATGGTCAAAAGAAGTCACATTGACGGCATAATCAAACACGAAACAGAAAGTTTACATACCATTAATATGATGAATGATAGAACAGATATGTTGAAGAAGGCAACTGAAATGCTTGTCTTCTCTACAAACTGGCAAAGCAGAGGAGCCAAATGAGATCCATAGTTCTTGACTCAAACACACCACCGTGGCACACGAATTACTAGCAAAGGACTCTATCACTTCCCTTATGATGCAAACCTGATCTCATCTTTCTTTAGAGAAGATGTTACATATTTATTATCAAGAGATATTATCAATGACCCCTCCAACTGGGGACCACTTAAATGTCAGCGTATTTTATACAAAGCATTCTTAGTTTATATTATTCCCCAAATCCATAAATATAAACAAGAAAACAATATGTTGACTGAAGAGCAAAAAATAGTTTATCAAGGGGGCAGCTGGGTAGCTCAGTGGATTGAGAGCCAGGCCTAGAGACAGGATTCAAATTTGGGTTCAAATTTGGCTTCAGACACTTCCCAGCTGTGTGACCCTGGGCAAGTCACTTAACCCCCATTGCCTAGCCCTTACCATTCTTCTACCTTGAAGCCAATACACAGTACTGATTCCAAGACAGAAGGTAGGGGTTTTAAAAGAAAAGAAAAAGACATCCAATAACCATTTTATCACTTGAAAACTTTGTGAAAGTATGTGAAAATATTATTTGGCCTCAGTAAGTATAAAATACTGAATGAGCACCAAATAATAAGAGAGACTATATGTTTGAGCTTAAATTGGGGAACTAAATAGAACCTTTGAATGATAATTTTTAATATCTTTTCCCCATTTTTCTTCAACTGCTTTTTTGAATTCCTTTTTGAGTTCTTTCAAACCTTGCAACCAATTCCCATTGTTTTTTTGGAGGATTTGCATATGTTTGCTTGCTTCTCACCATCTTCTGTTACTTCTTTCTTTGCTCTTTTTCCCTGCAGAAATTTTCAAGGGTCTAGAGTTTTTTTTCCTTTTTTTTGGGGGGGGGGGGGGTTGGTTGTTTTCTGCTGCTATTTGCTCATTTCCCCAAGAGAGGCCTGGGATAGCTACATGTTGCTGGCCATTTCTGTCTTAGCTTCTGGTTCACAAGGTTTTGTCCTGGAGCTGTTTTGACTGCAGCCACCAGCTCTATGGTCCTCCAGACCTCATTGCCAGGGCCTGGGGCTTTGAGGAGTGGGTCTGAGGTGTTCTTTTGTTGGAATAGCCTATGACCCAGGATCCAGAAATTGCCTACTCCCTGATTCAAAAGGTTTTGCCCTGGGACTCTCTTCACTGCTGCTACAGAGGCTTGAGAGCACCCAGCACTATGGATCTCCAGACATCACTGCCAGGGCCTGAGACTTTGAGGGGTGCATCTGAGGTGCTCTTTGGTTAGTGTAGCTCATGACTCAGGACCCCAAAGTTGCCTACGCCCTGTTTCTGAGTCTGATGCATTAGGGGTAGGGGTGGTTGGGCTGCCCTTTTCTGGGTACAGTTTTGCTTCCTGTTTCTCCTTATATCATGGAAATCTATTCTCTCTGCCTACCTATCACATTGTGTTCGGTGGGAGAACCCCCTCATTTGTCCTGCTTTGACTCCTGTCTTTTTGAGGGGCCTTTTAAAGATCAGTTTGGAAGGATATTCAGAGTGGTTTCTGGCTTGAGCTGCCAGCTTGGCTCCTCCCCACCCACAACCTAATTAGATCAATGAATGCCTATACAGTACAATACCAAGAAAAATCTGAACATTAATGAAAGACATGGCTTATTATTCCAAGGCAACCACAGAAAAATGAACAATTTAGCATCAAAAAGGAAGAAGAGGAGATATACTCAAGGCATATACCAAATGGACAAAACATTTATAGAAATATAATTAGTACAAACTGACTTCACTTCTCAAAGTAATAGTAAAGGCTGACAACAGGTATATATCACTGGATTTGCCAATTGTAAATAAAAATAGTTTCTGTCTGGATAGAGCCCGTGAAACAACCATCACCCCAGAGTGGAATCAAAAGGCATTCCAAAGCTTACATTCAAAGGGACTCGCCAACAATATATTGATGAAGTACTTGTCAAACAAATGGCTGAGTCATGCAGATTTGTTTATACAGTTGGGAGATTTATGCGATCCTATCGTTACCACCAGAAATTATAGAAAGATTTTTCCCTAAGGAAGCTATCCTTAGCAATCAGTGAAGATTATGCAACAAAATGGAAGACACACTGCAACATTTCATTGTGGACTGAAAAATTGTAGCATCTGCCAAATATCTAGAAGATACGGTGAAAGGCTAGAAATATATGCCAGAAGGTCACAATCTTTTCTAGACTAGTAGACAATGAATACTCTTGCTACAAATAGGAAACCCTGATGAATCCTTGAGAATTCAGCAAATAAACTGCATTGGAACTGGAAAATCCTTATATAACTCTCCACCCCATCTGTCCAGGCATAACATTGATGCATAACAAATTTAAAAATATTTTAGCTATCTGTTACAATACCATATACCCACCATATTGCCCTTAGACAGTATAAATAGCCAATCAGCTTTAGTCCTACTGTCACTCGAATTTCTGAGTTCAAGTGATCCACCAGCCTCAGCCTCCACAGTATCAAGGGTAACTGCCTTTTGTCTTTATACTTGGCAAGCTTATGTCCTAATACTTTTCTCTGACTATAATAATAAGTTACTTTATTTAGCTATTTCCATAGGAAATTAAACATTAAAGAATAATAATAGGATAAAACCTTCAGCCAGGATTTTTTTCTATCTAAATTCCACAGAAGAATGAGATGATGATAATGATAGTGATAATAATAATAATGAAAAGTTTTCAAAATATAAATACTTAATAAAAGAAATCAATACAATTTGGGAATAGGATGAAGGTTTTTTCAAATGAAAAAATGCTTTTTCAAGAGTAAGATCTATTGTAATAACCTTTTTCACCCCCACCTCAGAGGCAAAATAGACAGGAGGGTAAGGAAGACCCATCAAGAAGTTTGTACATGGTCAAACAAACCAAACTGCAGTTCCTAAAACCCCTTCTCAACTCAGCATGAAAAGGAGACATTTGGCTGAAACTTCCAAAGAAGTGGGAAAATCAGGTTCACGAGAATTAAGCATGGAAAGAAAACTAGCTACTCTAGCTGTGGGCAGGAGGCTGAAGAAGAGCCAGGAGCCAAAGATGCCCCAAGTCTAAACCAGAAGAGACAGGTTCCAGGAGAGCAGCCTGCCCAGTTCAAGGGAATCTGTCTTGCTAAACATTGCAGAGAAAGAGCAGTGGTCTGGGAGACATGAGATCTGATTTTTAGGACTGGCTCTGACATCTCTTTAGATCTCAGTCTTATCATCTTTAGAATGGAAATACCACCACCTACTCTACTATGCAAAGATAAAAATATAAAGAAATGTACAGATAATTTTTCTTTTAAAAAAAGTTAAAATAAATACACATATTTAGAAATGTAAAGTTGTAGCTATCAGTAGCAAAATTAATTCATTCAGCAGGATCTCAGTCCCGACTAGCTCTTGGTCAATGAAATTAAAGGTCTCCATAACATTCTAAAATCTCCTGCATCTGGGGAGAGTCATCAAAAATAGAGGCAAGACATTTCTGAATTGACAGACGGTCAAAGAATATGAACAAAGAGTTTTCAGGTGAAGAAATCAAAACTATCAATAATCATATAAAAATGTTCTAAATCATTCTTGATTAGAGAAATGCATATTAAGACAACTCTGAGGTAACACTTCACACCTATCAGATTGGCCAATATGACAGTAAAGTAATAAATGTTGGAGGCAATGTGGCAAAATTGGAATACTAATGCATTGTTAGTGGAGTTGTGAACTGATCCGGCCTGAACTGATTCTGGAGAGCCATTTGGAACCATGCCCAAAGTGCTATAAAATTGTGTATATCCTTTGATCCTGTAATATCACTATTAGGTCTATATTTCAAAGAGCTTTAAAAACTAAAAAGGAGAAAGGACGTACTTGAACAAAAATATTTATAGCAGCCTTTTTTGTGGTGACAAAGAATTGGAAACTGAGGGAATGTCCATCAGTTGGGAAATGACTGAACAAAATGTGGCATATAGTGGTGATGGAATACTATTTTGTTATCAGAAATGATGAACAGCATGATTTCAGAAAGTTGTGTAAGCTTAAAAATTAATATACAAGTCCTAATGTTATATTTAAAAGATTTATTAATAATTACAAAATTTAAAAAGCTAGAGTAAAAAGGGCACTAACTCAGCTGCTGTTGCGAGAGAAGAGAGAGAGTGGTAGGAGTTTTCAGCCAACTACATGCAAAACGTGATCACACAACATAGTGGAGAGGAGAGGAATTCTGGAAAAATACAAAAGGAATTCTGGGGAATGTAGTTCAAAGGTAGAAAATTTCCACTTATACAGTTGGAAAGACCTACATGAACTGATACAAAGTGAAATAAGCAGAACCAACCAGTAGAACATAGTATACACAAAAAGCAATATTGTGGATAGATTTAGTTACTATCCGCAATACAATGATCCAGGACAGTTCTGAGGGATTTAGGACAAAGGATGCTCTCCACCTCCAGAGAAATAACTGTGGGAGTCAGAATGCAGATGCAAGCATAGGATTTTTCACTTTAGTTTATCTGGATTTTGTGTTTGGGGATTTTAGTTTCATATGAGTGTTCTCATACAACAATGTCTAATATGGAGGTATGTTTTACATGATAATACATGTATAACAGATCCATTTGCCTACCATCTCCAGGAAAGCAGAGGGAAGGGAGGGAGGGAGACAATTTGGATCATATAGCTTCAGAAAAGTTAAATGGAAAATTGTTATTACATGTATTTGATCAAATAAAATATATTTGCCAAAAAAATAAATGGAGGCAAGAACAGAATCTTGGAATAATTAATGCTATTGTAAATTCCCCTTTTCAATATCTGGTGTCTTCTGTTGGCAGCTGACAGCTCTGGGCCCACTCAAAGATGGGTGCAGGGAGAAACCTCAGCGAAACAAAGCATTTCAGACCTAATCCAAAAAGATTAGGGAACTAGGCTCCCAGCTAATTCATCTTTGGGAGGCAAATGGTGTGGCTTTAAAGGCTGTCATTTTTAATGAATAAGCAAATCTAACTTGGCAGAGGGCCCTAGCCCAGGCTCTGCATACTTGAGGAAGGAGTGGGCAGCTGGGCCTGCCTCTGTTCCTCAGGAATTGCCCAATAGTGAGGTTCTACCTGGGAAAAGGCAGGCCAGTTTGGAACGGCCATGAAGATGAGGTCACACAGTGGAAAGAGAGCAGACTTTGGAATGAAGGGACCTGTGAGCACATCACAGCTCTGGTCCTGCAATCATTTAATGAACCATCAAGTAGCATTCAGTAAGCGCCTGCTCCTCCCCAGACCCTCTGCCAGGCATTAAGCCTGCAAATGCAGAAATGAAAGTGTCCTGTCCTCAGGGAGCTTCCATTCAAGCAGGCAGGACCACACAGGGAGGAGAACAGACAAAATAGGCACAAGGTAATTGTGGAGGAGAGAGGATTACGTCGAGGGGACAGGGGTGCAAGAAAGGCTTCATAGAGAAGGCAGCAGCATTTCTGCTGAAGGATATGAAGGATTTAAAGGGGGGGAAGTGAACAATGAGTGTGTTCTAAATGTGGGTGAGGGCCAATGCAAAGATAAGGAAATGGGAGATGGAGTGTCTGTGCTGCCTAATTAAATTATGACCACAGAGACCATGACAGTGAGTCATAGGCAATAAAACTGAAAAGATGGGTTTGGGCTGTGTGGCTTTGGCCAAATCCCATCCCTTGTTTGGGTTTCAGTTTACTCTTCTGTGAAATAAGGGTCTTAGACTGAGTGGAAAGAAACTTTATTTAGCATCTACTATGTGCCAGGCACTGTGCTAAGTGCTTTTACAAATGTTATTTCATTGGATCCTGATAAAAATCCCATTGGGTGTGCATCTGGGTGACTCAGTGGATTGAGAGCCAGGTTTAGAGATGAGAGGACCTGAGTTCAAATCTGGTCTCTGACACTTCCTAGCTGTGTGACCCTGGGCAAGTCACTTAACCCCCATTGCCTAGCCCTTACCACTCTTCTGCCTTGGACCAATACACAATATTGCTTCTAAGACAGAAGGTAAGGTTAAAAAAAAAAAAGATAAAATCCTGTTAAGTAGGTACTATTATTACAACTATTTACAACTGAGGAAATGAAGGCAACAAAAATTAGGTGACTTGCCCAGTCACACAGAGCTAATAAGTGTCTGAGGTTGGATTTGAACTCAGGTCTTCCTGCCTCCAGAGCACTGCATCACCAGTTGCCTGAATGGTTTCTATGGTCCCTTCCTGTTATACTAATCATGGAGTCTTCTTTCTCTGCTCATTCCTACCATATCCCACTCCAGAATCTAGGATGGAAACTGATGTGGGACAAATCGAGAGACAAGATCTGTATTTGGCTTAGAAAGCCTAACAGTTGGCCTCAGATATCTCCTATCTGTGTAATCCTGGGCAAATCACTTAATCCCAAATGCCTAGCCCTTGTCAGTCTTCTGACTTTGAATTAATATTAAGACAGAAGGTAAGAATTTTTGGTGTTTTTTTTTTAAGAAAAGAAAGTTTAGCAGCAAGCGGTGGCTTCATTGGGTGGGGAAGTTGGAAACATCAGTGGCTCTAACAGAGGTCAGAGTGACCTCTTCTCTGCAAGCTTGTTTCATGGGGAGGTGGGGCAGACACTAAAGTCACTTTCCAAATTTATCAGAAAGGGCTTGGCTTTTAAAGAAACATCCATCCATAAACTGAGACCTGTGAAATTTCTAAACCGGACGAGAAGAAAAATCTTCAGTTAAAAGTAGAGGGTGCAGGGGGCAGCTGGATAGCTCAGTGAATTGAGAGCCAGGCCTAGACATGGGAGGTCCTAGGTTCAAATCTGGCCTCAGACACTTCCTAGCTATGTTACCCTGGACAAGTCACTTAACCCCCATTTCCCAGCCCTTACAGATCTTCTGCCTTGGAACCAATACACAGTATTGATTCTAAGATAGAAGGTAAGGATTAAAAAAAAAAAGTGGAGGGTGCTCCTGCTGCCTTCAGGTGCCCCCTTTAACATCTGCTCCTCTGGAGTTCTAAGCAGAGGACAGCTTATAGAGCTAAAGAAAAAATGGCCCAGGGCTTGGGGGGGGGGGAGGTTTTGGTGGATTATCTTCAGCTATTATTAGAGGTGAGAGGTCACAGCATTCAATTAGAGACAGTGAATTTCTTATTCTGCTAAACTTTCCAGAACTGGAAGCTTATCAATTAACCAAAAAAGCATTATTTACTTGTCTACTGTATGTCCTTAATTCTCTTAAATCTAGTGTCTTTCTTTATTTAATTATTTCCACTTTACCATGTATCCGGATACAAATTTTAACATAATTTCTTTTTTCCAAAGAACTATATGTTTAAGATAATGAAAATTTTATTTACCCTTTAAGAGTTTCATCTCCCCAGAGAAAAGATTTTTGAAAAAAATCTGAAAAATGAAAATCAGACTTTACAATGCACAAACATTTCTGTTTTCATACAAACATATCTGATTTCATATGTTTGTTTGCTTGTTGGGTTTCCTATTAGACTGTAGACTCCTTGAGGGCTAAGACTGTCTTTTGCCTCTTTTTGTACCTATGTTGTTTAGTCTAGTGCCTGGCACATAGTAGGTGCTTAATAAATGTTTATTTTTTGGTATTTCAATCAATCAGTGTGATGTAAAGACAAAAGTGAAACAGATCCTGCCTTCAAGGCACTTACTTACATTCTATAAGTGAAAACAACATATAGGGAGCTACATGGCACTATGAGTGGAGGGCTGGACTTGAAATCAAGAAGACCTAAGTTCAAATTGTGAAGATAAGATTAACTCTCCCCATTGTCTATTTTTAGCTAATCAAATCAAGAACGTAAAGTACTTCTATTTACCATTAAGTATGAGAGTTCTTGAGTCACTTAAGTGACACCTCCAAAGGCTGCTACCCCACCCCACCCCTTGAGCAGTGCTAAGCAAATTAAAAGACTGTCATTGTTTTTTGTGAAGGAGGAGGAGTGACAGGAAGTGACTGGAAAAAGAAGCATAGAAAGAAGAGATCAGCATGGGCTAGCATTCATTCTCTTCCTGGCATTTGGAGAGATTAGTTCCAGAGATTCCCTTCTTGGCATTTGGAGAGATTGGTTTCTGAGATTCCTTTCCTGGCTTGAAGGAGACTTTTCCCCTGAATCCTGCATTAGCTTGCTGGGTGAGTGGCTGAGATTCCTATCTTTGGAGGAGGCTGCATTGGTGGAACCCTAGCTGAAGACACCACCTCTGGCTGAGGATTACTGGGAAATTCATGTAGAGACAGAGTCTTGGGGAAGCCCCTGCTGGGACTGAGTAGGACTTCACCAGAGAAAGGCTTGTACACTTGTTAGGAATCTGTCTCTTTATCTACATTTACACTTACACTCTTACCTCTCTTTGTAAATAAAAGCTGCTAAAAGTCATTTTGATTTAAGTTATACTATTTTAAAATCCATGACCATAATATTATATTATAACTCTCATATTTAGCATAAAACCTAACTTTGAACTCTTACAAAGTCCTCACTCAGACATTTACAAATTGTTGTGATTGAGCAAATAACATATCCTATGTATAAGATGGGAAATGAATAGCACCTATACCACAGGCTTGTAGCCAAGATCAAATGAGATAATACATACCCAGGGCTTTGCAAACTTTCAAAGACTATTTAAATGCTAATCATATTGGTATAAACAAAATGAACACAAAGTGATTTTGAGGTGAGAGAAGGCATTATCAGTTGAAACACATCTTGCCCCCAAGGAGCTTACATTCTATCAGAGGAGACAACATGTATACATGTAAGCAGTGATGGTGGACCTTTTAGAGAGAATGCCCAAACTGTACCCTCAGGATACATGTGAGCCTCCCCCTTACCCCAGATGGGCTCCCATTGGACTGCTGGGTAGAGGGGTGGATGATGAGGGAAATGTCCTTAGATGCAGTGGAGAGGGGAAGGAGAGCAGCCCCTCTGGCATGCATGCCATAGGTTCACCAACATGGCATATAAGCATTTGGTAGCTAAGTCATGAAAGAATCTGGGTATCATAGGAAGTAGAGGTGAGAAGCATGTGTGTTCCAGTCATGGAGAATTGCCAGGACAAAGGCATGGGTCAGGAATGCCCAGGATCACACACCTAGGGAGTGCCTGAGGCCAGATTTGAGGCCAAGAAGATAAGTTTTCCCAACTCTAGGCCTGGCACTCTGTCCATTGTACCATCTAACCGCACTCATTGTAGGTAATAATATGCAATACGGTTAAAAATGTAGGTTGTGGAGAACTCTGAATGCTAGCCAGAGGAGTCTACTTTAAATCTAATTTTGTAGGAAGTATATAGGGAGAGCAGCTATAGGGAGCTCAATGAATAGAGAATCAGACCTGGAGAAAGGAGGACTTGGATTCAAATCTGACCTCATATACTTTCTAGCTGTATGACCTTATGTAAGTCACTTAACCCCAAATGCCTATCCTTTATTGCTGTTTTGCTTTGGAACCAATTCTAAGTATTGATTCTAAGAGGAAAGGTAAAAGCTCTTAAAAAAAAAGAAAGAAAAAGAAAGTGAATTGGGGCCAGGAGACAAGAGCTTGTCCTGAGTCTTTCACTCATCACTATGCAACCTTGTGCAAATCATCTAACCTCCCAGTACTTTGGTTTCTTTATCTGTCATAGGAGAACAAATAACAATATCAGCTTCACAGATTAGCTCTGAGGGTCAACTGGGAATAATCAGCAGGGGAGACTCTGAAAAACACTTTAAATGTTCTGTAAGCGTGGTCATCATACATTTTTAAGGATGTAAGATATACTCAACCAGGCTAGGCAGTGTGGAAGATAAGAATGCACTATAATTTTAAAATGTTTTTATGGACCAAAATTTTGATAGCTTTTGTTTTAACATTATCTTCATTTTAAAATATATCCCTTTTCCCCTACCCAAGTGAGCCATCCCTTGTAACAAAGATTTTTTTTAAAAGCAGTTCAGCAAAATCAGACAATATTTCAACTGTTTAACAGTATCTGCAATATCTCACACTCATTGTTCCACTAACTCCCCACCTCAATCTCTGCAAAGGAGAGAGGAAAGTGTTTTATTAGGTGTTTTATCCAATATGCCATACTCAGAGGCCCTCCAGCACCAACATCACTCCCATACCTACTTCTATTTTTAAATATATATATATATGTATATGTATATATATAAAACAGATTCAAATTTATAAGAATACAAAGTAAAACCCAGGTGATAAATGGTCAAAGGATATGAACAGGCAGTCGGTACTCAGATGAAGAAATTTAAACTATCTTTTGTCATGTGAAAAAATGCTGCAAATCACTTTTGATTAGAGAAATGCAAATGAAAACAACTCTGAGATATCCCTTCACATCTAATAGATAGGTTAACATGACTAAAAAGGAAAATGATAAAAGTTGGAGAGGATGTGGGAAAATTGGGATACTAATACACAATTGGTGGAACTGTGAGCTGATACAAGCATTCTGGAAAGCAATATGGAACCATACCCAAAGGTCCATAAAACTATGAATACCGCTTGATCCACTACTACCACTATTAGATCTCTATCCCAAAAAGATCAGAGATAAGGGAAAAGTCTTCTCTGTACCAAAATACTTTTAGTATCTCTTTTTGTAGTGGCAAAGAATTGGAACTGAAGGGGTTGTCTATCACTTGGGGAATGGCTGACCAAGTTGTGGTCTATGGTTGTAACGGAAAATTATTGTAACTTACAAAATGACCAACAAACAGGATGAGTTCAGAAAAACCTGGAAAGATTTATATAAACTGATGCAAAGTGAAATGAGCAGAACCAGGAGAACATTGTACACAGAAACAGAAATACTATCTGATGACCAATTATGAAGGACTAAACATTTATTAGTAATGCAAGGTTCCAAGAAAACTTCAAGGGATTCATGATGAAAAATATTATCCCCAGTTGAAGAAGGCACTATTGGAGTCTAGTTGCAGATCAAAGCATGCCATGTTTCACTTTGCTTCCTTCATGAGTTTTTTATTGTATGTGTGATACGTATCTTCTTTCATGACATAAAATATGGAAATATGTATTGCATGAGTACTGGTATAACCTATGTCAGACAATTTACAGCCTTGGGAGTGGGAGAGGGATGCCTGAGGGAGAGAACCTAAATCTTGAAATGTCAGATAACTATTGTCAAGAATTGTTTCTACATGTAATTTAATCTCTTTTAAAAGTTAAAGATAAAAAAGAAAATGAAAGAAAGAAAAGAAGGGAGGCTCATTTTCTTAACTATTCTCTGGGATCAAGGCCATTATAATTAGTCAACATTTAGCTTCTTTGTTCATTCAAATACCATTTAAAGCTGTTGTTTATATAATGCTTTGAAGTTTGCAAAGCATTTTAGTGCAATAACTCATTCGAACCAGGGAACAACCCCGTGAGGTAGATATTGTTGTTATCTCCATTTCACAGATGAGGAAATGGAGGTTTAGAGAAATGCAATGACTTGGAATCATAGAATCGTAGATTTAGAGTTGAAACCGACCTTAGACACTGGCTAGTTCAGTCCCTTTACAAATGAGGAAAATGAAAAATAAGGTTCAGAGACTTTAAATGACTTGCCCATAGTTATACAGCTTGTATTAGAAGCATGATTTGAACCTAGATCCTCTTGACTATAAGCCCTTTAACATAGGTAATGGGATGAATCTGAGATAACAGGCATTTTCCTAAAATTTCTCCAGTCATTCCATGATGCTTATGCTGCCTTGGATCAAAGGAAATCTCCCTTCTGATCTTGTAAAGCCTCTAATTTCTAAGTCACACAGTTAGTGCCTTATATCCTTCCAGTTTGTACTTAGTTGTATATGTTTTGCCTAACTAGAAGGCAAATTCTTCGAGGGCAGGGACAGTATATTCTATTATCTTTTTGTTTCCAGGGACTGGAACTATGCTGGATATATACCTGGTCAGTGCTCAGTGACATTTTCCCTGGGTTTTTGGGCAGGATTAATAGTTACATCAAAAAAACATTCATCTACATGAAGAATTCCTCTTTGGTATTTGGGGCTTTGGGTAAAACCACCTAGATTTGGTTTTTTGAAAAAAATTAATTTAATTGTTTTACATGTTGATACAATTTTTAATAATTTCCCCTGGCATTTGCAACCCATGTTCCCTCCCTCCCTCCTTCCCTCTCTTTACCCCTCCCTGAGCCAGCAGCAGGTAGTATGATATGTGTTATACACATGCTATCATGAAATACATATTTCCCTGTTCATCATGTTGTGAAAGACACATTGCTTCTACAAGAAAAAAAACAACTCATGGGGGGCAGCTGGGTGGCTCAGTGGATTGAGAGTCAGGCCTAGAGACAGGAAGTCCTGGGTTCAAATCTGACCTCAGACACTTCTCAGCTGTGTGACCCTGGGCAAGTCACTTAATCCCCATTGCCTAGCCTTTACCACTCTTCTGCCTTGGAGCCAATACACAGTATTAACTCCAAGACGGAAGGTAAGGGTTTAAAAAAAACAAACAAACTCATGGAAGAGATCAAGTGAAAAATGATATGCTTTAATCTGTATGCAAACTCCCTCAGTTACTTCTATGGTGGTGGATAGTTTATTTCAACCCGAGTCTCTTGGAGTTGTCTTAGATCTTTGCATTTTGATAACAGTTAAGTCATTCACAATTGATCATCATACATTATTGTTGTTACTGGTTACAAAATTCTCTGGGTTCTGCTCACTTTACTTTGTATCACTTCATAGAAGTCTTTCCAGGATTTTTGTGATCATCCTGTTCATCATTTCTTATGGCACAAGGGTATTCCATTACAATCATATGCCATAACCTGTTCAGCCTCTCCCCAGTTGATGGACAGCCCTTCAGTTTCCAGTTCTTTGACACCATAAAAAGAGCTGCTATAAATATCCTTATCTAAGTAGATCCTTGCCCTCTATCTTTGATCCTTTTGCTGCAATCAAGAACATTCAATGTTTTCCCTCCTCTTTCAGGAATGGGGAAATGATGCTTTCCACATCCAGAGGAAGAACTGTGGGAGTAGAAACACAGAAGAAAAACAACTGCTTGATTACATAGATTGAGGTAGATATGGTTGGGGATGTAGACTCTGAATGAACATCCTAGTGTAAACACCAACAACATGGAAATAGGTTCTGATCAAGGACACAAGTAATACTCAGTGGAATTGCAGGTCAGCTATGGGAGAGGGGTTGGGGAAGGATAGGGAAAGAACATGAATCTTGTAACCATGGAAAAATATTATAAATTAATTAATTAAGTAAAAAAATTTCAATTCATTAAAAAAAGGGAATGGAGGAATGAATGCCTTTGACATTATGGCACTTAGGGAAAGGAGCTTTTCCTAACATCCTTTTGGAATGCACCTGCTACTTCTGCCTCTGTATGATATTTACTTTGCCTGCTCTGGATTATGTTTCTAGATAACCCTGATGTTTGTGTATGCATTTGTTATTCTTTTGTAGTAGAGGCATATGGGACCTTATACAGGATCCTTTTATTTAAAGGACCAGAAGAGATAACTAGATAGACAGATAGACAGATGAATGGATGGACAGAGAGAGAAAGATGTGGAGGTGGTGGTGGGGAGGGGAGGAGGAAGCATTATTAAGTGTTTACCATGTGTCAGGCACTGTGCAAGGAATACAAATATAAGCAAGACAGTTCCCTACTCTTGAGAAGCTGATATTCTAGCAGAAGAAGATAACCCATCAAGGGGAACTAGAAAACAAGAGTCAGAGGGAAGGAAGGAGAATATTATCACAGAGGTCCAAGCAGCTGGGGAGAGAAGGAGGAGAAAGAGAAAGAAGAGGAGGAAGAGGAAGAGGAAAAGAGGAGGAAGAGGAAGAAGAAGAGGAGGAGGAGCAAGAGAAGGAAGAAGGGGAAGGAAGTGGAAGAGGAGGAAGAGGAGAAAAAGAAAAAAGAGGAAGAGGAAAAATAGTAATAATTTAGAAAGTTGAAATATTAAGAGAAGTGGAACAGAATGGGGGTCCCAAATGAAAGTGACAGAGCTTCCATAGAGAAAGGTAAAACCATGTATCTCAGAGCAAATGCCTCAGCCCAACTGCAAACCAACTTCAAATTTGGAGACCAGGAGAACAAATTACATTATTGGGGGGAATCAGTTCTTCTTATTGATCTTTTATTATGACTATGAATATCTCCCTGACATACCTCCCTTTTCACCCCTAATCCCTACCCCGCACCCAGTGGAGCTATTCTGGGGAAAAGGAATAGAAAAGGGGATGGAGAGTACTTTCTGCCAGCCAGAGGGGTGAGTGTGTGTGTGTGTGTGTGTGTGTGTGTGAATGTATATGAGTGTGAGTGAGTATGTGAGTGTGAGTGTGTGTGTGTGTGTATGTGTGTGGCCCCTTACAAGCAGATCCCAGAACAGTAGGGGTGGGGGCAATTCAAGAGCTACTCACCAGCATATAAACCCCATGAAGAAGTGCCCTCATGACCTGCCTGGGAACCAGAAGGCTGTGTGTGTAGAGGGTGGTGTAGGCAGCAGCCCTGGGGAAGAAACAAGGGGATGCTGCATTCTTGAAAACTATCCTGCCAGGACGTGGGCTTAGCCAGGCTGTGAGACTTAGAGGAGGAGGTGATGGGTGACCATTGCTTGGGAGGATGAGCATGAAAGTGATTGTGGACACTTATAGAAAAAAGGAATCTACTCCAGAATGCCATGGGTTCTAGTCCCAGCTCTGTGACTGGCTTGCTGAGTTCTAGGGCAAAGTCTTGGAGCATCCATGTCTTCATTTATAAAACAAGGAAGTTGTTTTAAGTTGTTATAAAACAAGGCTGAATGATCTCTAGTTGATTAACTGACCAATCAATGAACGTTTGTCAAATGCCTACTATATACCAGGTACTGTGCTAAGTGGCAAGGATACAAAGACAAGAACAAAATGATCCCACCTTCCAGGAATCTGCATTCTGGCGAGGAAGCAACACGTATATGAATACTGGCACATACAAAATAGATGAAGGCAATTTTGGTGGGGAAGGCACTAATAATAGCTAACAATTAAATAGTGTGGTGCTAAGCATTTAATAATCACTATCTCATTTGATCCTCATAACAACTCTGGGAGGTAGGTACTATTATCATACCCATTTTACAGATGAGGAAACAGGTAAACAGACGATAAGAGACTTGCCCAATATCATGCAGTTATTAAGGGTCTGAGACCACATTTGAACTTGGATCTTACTGACTCCAGGCAAAGTCTTCTGTTCATTGCATCACTGATAGGTGAGGAAGGGAAGAGAAGAAAAGGCTTCCTGAGCACATCCTTCAAGAAAACTAAACATTCTAAACAGAGGGGAGGAATGAGGATATTCCAAGCAAGGGGAATAGCGAAGCAAAGATGTGCAGACAAAGTGCCTCTGTGTGAATAATAGCCAGAAGATCAATTCAACTAGACCATAAAGTAATGTAATGTAAGGGCTAGAAAATAGGAAGGAATCGGGCTGCCAAGAGCTTTTGAAGAGATGCTTATATTTAATCTTAGACGTAATAGGGAGCCAGAGAAGTTTATTGAGCAGAACAGTGATATGGCCAGACCTGCAATGTAGGAAAATCATTTTGGCAGCTGGATAGATCAGAGTTACAAAAACTCTAATTCTGATTCTATGGAAGTTTTGCCTAACAGCTCATTCTGGGGCTATACATACTTGATTTTCTGACTCTTCTCTGGGATTTCCCTGGAGAAATTCAAATCCTGCCTCCCACACTTAAAAAGACTTTTTTTAGTGGTAGCAGAGAATAAGGAATCATCAGGGGATGCCTTTCTCTAGAAATCCTTGCAGAAGTTGGCAACAAGAATGATGAAAGAACTGGAAACCGTGCTATTCAGAAATCAGCTGGAAGAACTTGGGGGCAACCCATGGAGAGAAGACAAGGCTTAGCAGGGACATGACAGCTACCTCCAAGTAACTTGAAGGGTTATTATATATAATGAAAGAGAAGATGGCCTTGTTCTCCTTGGTCCCAGAGGAAGTAACTAGGAGCCATCATTAGAAGTTACCAAGAGGAGAAATAACTCCTGGAGTTGGAATGCAGATCAAAGCATACAATTTGTTACTTTAGTTTGTTTGTGTTTATATTTTGGGGTTTGGCTTTTATATGATTACTTTCTTACAAAAATGAACAATATGGAAATGTATTTTTCATGGCAATACATGTATAACCCAGACCAAAATGCTTGTCATCTTCAGGAGGGCAAGGGAAAGAGGGAGACAATTTGGATCATATAACTTCAGAAAACTTTTGTGGAAAGTTGTTAATTCGTGGAATTGGTAAAATAAAATATCCTTATAAAAAAAAGAAGAGGCCAATTTCATCAGGGTATCAGAAGAATGTTCCCAGTTATCAGAACTGTCAGAGAGTGGGATGGGCTTCTTCAAGAAGCCACAAGTCTGTTTTCACTGGAGACCTTTGGTGGGAGATGTTGTTTAGGGGAATCTCTTTGGAGCATTGCCTGGATGAAATGATCTCAGTTTCCTCTATGATCCAGTACTCAGATTCCACAGTTCTATAGCTCTAGGAATGCCTTTTACCAATGGTCATGGACACCTGAGAAATTCCACCTAATTGAAACCCAGTTATTATGAGTTGTTGTTGAGTTGTTTTCAGTCATGTGATCTTTGTAACCCCATATGGGATTTTCTTGGCAAAAATACTGGAGCAATTTGCCATATCCTTTTCTAGTTCATTTTATAGATGAGGAAACTGAGGCAAACAGGGTTAAGTGACATGCCCAGGGTCATATAACCAGTAAGTGTCTGAGGCTGGATTTGAATTCAGAAGGATGAGTCTTCCTGATTCCAGTCCTGACACTCCGTCTACTGCAATCACCTAGTTGCCCCCCACTTGTCCTGAAAACCTCAGGTCCCTAATGCTGGGAGGTGAGGATGCTTCCTTCACCAGTGGGTTGGTCCTCAGAGCTGAGCCATCACTTTTTGCACTGAGCAAGATGCTGTTTAGAGTAGTAGTTCCCAATCCTGATCATCACTCCTGGGGTATTTCCAAATATCTCAAGGTGGGAAGCAGGGCAAAAGAAAAGTTGTTCTTCTTGTGGTAGCTAACTCATCAGGGCTTTAAAACTTCTTAAAATTTAAACTGAAAAATGAGCAAAAAGCCACTTTCTTTCCCTCCCACCTCCCCTACTCCCCAATATATAGTTAAATTGAAAATAAAAAAGAAAGAAAAACAAAACCCTTATAATAAATATTCCTAGTCAAGTAAAACATCCCCACATTGCACATCTAAAATACATGCCTCAATCTGTATGGGAGGGAAAAGTGTTAAGAAGATTTCATAAAAAATTCAAAAATTCTCAACAGAGAATTTTAACACAGTTCATCTTTGAGGAAGTTTTTGCACTAGATCTGTGAATTCACTGGTTTAAGGAGATCTAGGAGAAAAAACAAACTCCTTCGAGCAGTACGGAAAGGCACTGACTTGGCAACTTCACAGAATTTCAGTTCTTAACCAGGAGTCCCTGAACTTGGGTTTAAGAACATTTTGCTAAGTGTATTTCAACAATTAATTTCCTTTGTCATCTAATGTATTTTATGTGTTCAAAGATATTATTTTGAGGAAGGATCCACTGGATTCAGCAGACTTCCAGAAGTGTCTATGATGTAAAAAAAAATTAAGAAAGTCCATATTCGAGGTTTGCCTGGGAGGGTTGAGAGGTTAAATGGCTTGCATAGAGTATGTGTTAGAGCTGGACTTGGACCCCCATCTTCTGACTCCAAAGGAGGATATTTATTCTCTACGCTGCAGGTTCCCAACTTTTTTTGCTCCCTATCCACCTTGGCTTTCAATAAACCTTCCTGTATTTACTAGTCAACATAAAACAAAATATAGAGGTTTGCTATGCATACACACGGCAGAAATAAAATGGATTCGTTTTTCTTGAAGAAAACATCTTTTAGTATCAATATTACTCAGTGTTTCTCTGAACACAGTTGTATAAATTAGTGAGACCCTTGATCCTGTTGCTTGTCAAGCAACTGTTTTAACTGGTTTATTCCGGGTTTCTTTCTTTTTTTGGAAAGAGATACCCCCATATCATAGTTAACCTCCAGTTCATTTCTTTCTTTGGATTTGACTGTGAAAAGGACTGAGAATTCTGATTCACAGAGATCAGTTGTTATAAATAGGATTAAAGTCTTGTGAAAATGCCTAGTAAGAAGGAGCTAAGAGTACATCAAACATTTTATGAAGCCATTGATTGGAAATAAGTTCCATTTGGAAGTCAATTAGGTCATCTCTCACCTGGTTATTATCCTGGACTTTGCCTAACCTAACATGAAAAGGATTTTGTATCCAAACTTCGTCTATTTAGTTTTGGTCAGTAGAAATTATTCCTTCAGCTCTTTAAACATTTTTTTCAGATGTACTATTCTCTCTCTCTCTCTTCCACTCTCCCTCTCCCTGTCTATGTCTTTCTCTGTCTTCCCCCTCTCTCTTTCTGTCTTCTACTCTCCCTCTCTCTATCTCTGTCTGTCTCTGTCTCTGTGTCTCTCTCTACCTCTCCTTTTCTCTCTCTCTCTATGTGTCTCTGTGTCTCTCTCTGTCTCTGTCTTTCTCCCCTTCCTCTACTTTCCTCACTTCTCTTCTCAGGTATTCTTTCCCCAATCCACACTTTCCCCCCTAACACTGCTACTTGTGGAATATTTCAAAAAAATAAAAGTGCTGAATTAAAAAAACATCCCTCCTGCCTCCATTATAAGTTTCTCATGCCCAGTGGGAATACATATGTCGGAGGCTGGGAACTCCTACACTAGACTATGTTGCCTCTCCACACTTAAGTTTTATACGGATTTTATTACCACTTTATATTTACATAACACTTCCTACTCTGCAAAAATACTTCCACTTTTGTCTTCTATTTCTTTAAGTGTTTTTACTTTATTCTGAACTCAGCAAACACCAAATAAAACGAGCATTTCCACATCAGAAAAAGAGAATTGTACATGAAACTGCAAATCTCTAATTCTATTGTGAAATTTAAAATGGTTGAGGTCTTAAACTGTAGTGATTAAAATAGTGGAAGATATAAATTGTGATAGATATAAGAGAGGGTGAGTATATTTGACCGCAGAAATATATTTCACTACAGTGTCTTGGGTTTTAAAATCAAATATAAGGTGGTCGCCAGGGAAATATTCCCAATTATTCAAATACCCAAGTCAATTGGGTTTTATAGAGATTTTAATTAACAATACAATGAGTAATCAAAGAGAGAGAGAGAGAGAGAATAAGAAAGGAATAAGTATGAAGGGCCTCAAGCCAATATGGCCTAGACCCGAGTCTTAAAAGAGAAATCAGTTTTTTAACACTCACCACAAGGTCTGACTAAACAAGGATACTAGTGACACCAGGCCAGCGTCCTTCCTCAAAGAGTCTTCCAACCAGAGATTGTTTTCAAAGAGCCTCCAGAGCTCCTACCCCAGAGGGACAGAGCCCCTCAGAGGAGCTCCTCAAGGAGCTCTCCTCCAGAATGAGAGTCAGAAATCGAGATCTCTGAATGAGATCCAAACTCTTATTTTTAAGGGCAAAATTTCCTCTGTCACCTCCCCTAAGTCCTTACATCTACCAATCACTGTAGATGTTTCTAAAGGACCGCCCATTTTGAATTCACAGCTGAGTAGTTTTAATCTCTTTAGTAAGTCAGAAAAAAAATGCTGCTGTGTCAACAAATTTCCTTAAGAAAAAACCTCTGAATAAGTTATCACCCTTTTAGATTTAAGTAGTTTACAAGTTGCCCCACCTTTATAGGTACTTAGTATCCCATTGTATCAATTCTAAAACAGTCATGACTCAAAGAACTTCCTGTCCCTTCCATAAGCATGGATCAAAGTACTTTCATTGTTTAGCAAAACCTAAAGCAGTCTTAAGTAGGGTGGAGTAGGGATATTCCCAAGGCTAGGAGCCCCCACACTCAAGTAGAGTTCTCACCATCTGCTAGGGAATTATTTTTAAGTAGAAGATTTTCCTTTGAAGTATATAATTCATACTTTCAAAGCTGTCCTACTTGTCTATGATTCCTTTTGGCTTGTCCCCCCCACCTCCTGCTTTTCTGTGCATTTAAAAATACTCCAATTACCCTCTTTGAATTTGTTTTGACAACCCTATTTCTAGCTCCCCTTTTCTTCCCAGCCCCACCCCAATTGAAAAACAAAAACAAAACCCTGTAACAAATACAGTTATTCCAACAAAACAAATTCCTTCATTTGGTCATTTCACATTCATTTTCACAAATGATTCTCACAACTCTGCAAAGATGTTCCCCCCTATTTACTTTAGGCAAAATGACTAGTCTGATGGTAAAGGTAGGACTAGAACCCAGGTCATTTGAGTCTCAGTCTATAGCCCTTCTCATTTGGTTATATTCCTTTTAGAAAAGATCAAGTGAAATAATACATGTAAAGCACTTTGCAAAATGTAAAATGTTATAAATATCTGTTAGCTATTTTATTATTGTTATTTTGTTCCTGAATCAAGCCGGATGAGATGTTCTGGAATAGGTTAGATAAGAGTGATCATCTACCTAGAACCACTGGTTTCCCAGGTGGGGGGCTGAGCATGACCCTAAAGGATGTGCGATTCTGTGACTGTAGACTGGGAAAACGGGTCACCTCCCACCCTCCCCATGAGGCTAGTCTCCAGCACAATCACTCTTCCACTGCAGCCCTTCCTACATCTGTGAAAGCTCCCAACCTCTCCCCTTTTTGCACCGACCTGGGACCTTTAGGGCGACTATAAACTCAATTTGACTTGGGCTCCCAAAGCAGAAGCAGTCAAATCCACCCCATTCCCTGACAGCTCACCCACACCCTGCCCTCCAGATCATCTTGTGACTGTAGCAGGAACCCCTCAGTTGGCTCTGGGCCCCTTTGCTGACTCAGAGCTCCAGGGCCCTGTCTGATGAGTAAGAGCAGCTCCCCCAAAGCCATTTTCATTTTTGATGGGACAACAAATTGCTCAGAATGAGTATGGGTGGACTGAAGTCTGTACTGATGATCTCATGACACCTTCTCCTCCAAACCTATTTCTCTACTTCCCTAGCCATAGTTCTGTCAAGCACACGTCCATTGTCTATTCACTTAGGCTCCTGATTTCAGTGTCATACTGGACCCCTCGGTCTCACTTATCTAACATAGCTAATCATTTGCCAAATCTTGTCTTTTCTACCTCCTCAACATCTCTCAAATCTATCCTTTTTCTCCACTCTCTCATCCTCATTCAGAACTTCTTCTGGTATAGAAATAGCCTCCAAACCAGCCTCCTTGATTCAAGTTTCTCTCCTCCCTGGTTTATCTTCCATATTGCTATTTCAATGACTTTCCTAAAGTATAAGTCTGACCATGTTACTCCCCTACTCAATTAACTCCAGTGACTCCCTATTGATTTTATGATCAAGTATTATTTTCAACTTTTGGTTATCCTTTTTTAAAACGGTTACTTTTGCCTGTTTTGTAATGAATATAATCATTAATCCATTGGTACATATAAGTAACAAATTCATGCATATTGGGGTGGATGCTCATACATTTCTTTACTAAAAGGAAATCAAAAAAAGTTTGAAGACCACAGATTTAGGTAATTCATTACAACTGACAACAGTGAGTACCTGCTATATTTAGAATCTATGCAGACAACTGTTAAAGCCAAGCACCCAACTGTATAACCTTGTTATGTATCAATTTATTGCTCCTGTTTTACTCTTCTCATTTGTAAAATGATGGGATTATAGTAGATCTGCATTGGCAAACCTATGGCACTCATACTGAAGGGGCTGCTCCCTTCTACCTCTCCATATGCCTGAGGACATTTCTCTCATCACCCATCTCTTATCCAGCAGCTCAATGGGAGTGCTTCTTTCTTCTCCTGTCTGGGGTAAGGCTGGGGGCTCACATGCGGTGTGAGGGTTGCAGTATGGGCATTCAGTCTCTAAAAGGTTCACCATCTCTGGACTAGACAATCGCTAAAGTCCCTGTCAACTCTGAGAAAATGTGATTCAACAGGTGATTGACTCAAAAAAAATCCAAATCATTGTTCCCATTCTTGGAGAGTAAATTGAGGAGACAGAACATAGCCTTATATAAAAGCAATTCATGAATATTTATTTATGAAAGAGTATATAAATTAATAGGTACCTCTTGCTTAAAGAAAAATCCAAAAACAAACACAAAAAAACTCTTAAAATGTATATACTGGGATTCAAATCTGGTCTCAGATACTTCTTTGCTGTGTGACTCTGAGCAAGTCACTTCACTCTCATTGACTAGCCCTTAATGTTCTTCTGCCTTGGAACCAATAAACAGTATCAATTCTAAGATGAAAGCTAAGGATTTTTTAAAAAAATGTATATGTTGGTTATTTAAAGTGAGGCAAAGGGATTAAGGGGTGTATGGGGTGTTCAGGGAGGGGTAGTATCTCTGGTATGGAGGGCTTGTCGTGCCCTCCTAGGGTAGCTCTCCAGACTCTGACCCTCACCTGACACTCAGCTCTCACTTGTGGCTCCTAGTAGCTGCTAGCATGCTGCAGCGGCCACACCCCGGGCAATGGCTTCCACAGGCCGGCTAAACCTTGTGAGGGTAGCCATCGGGTCGTCGACCCCTGGTGAACCAGGGCTTTGCTCACCCAGCATGTGAAGACTGTTTTCGGCAGAACAGGCGGAAGAAACCAACAAGAAGGTTCAACGGCTGAGATGGCGATGCAGCAAGGCACTGTGGAGTGCTCAGGGCGTGTTGGAGCACAAAAGACAACACAGCCATCCAATGCAGCTGAGGAAGTCTCCAGGTGTAACGACTTTTCGTGCCACTGGACCCAGGCTTCCAACGCCGAGAGAGTGGGACTGTCTCTGTGCACCGACTTTTTCCACTTAAATCTCCTTCACGCACAAGTGTCTTTGTGCACACTCATCTATATCACAAATGAAAGCGCACAAAGATAATTGTCATCCTTGGTTACCCAGAGACTACTGCTAAAGGGATTAAATAGGGATTGTTAATCTGAGAGAGTGAGTTTGAAGTAGGTGCTTGAGGAAACAGCTCATGTAAAAAACAAAGGTGTTTCTAGGTGGTGTGGTAAATAGAGTGCCAGGCCTGGAATTCATTTACTGGAACTCAGGAATTCATTTTCCTGAGTTCAGATCTGGCCTCAGATGCTTACTAGCTGTGTGACCCTGGTTAAATCACTTAGCCCTGTTTGCCTCAGTTTCTTCAACTGTAAAATGAGCTGGAGAAGGAAATGGATCCAGTATTTTTGCAAGAAAACCCTAAATGAGATTAAAAAAAAAAGTCAGACCTGGCTGAAAAACAATTGAAAGACAAAAAAATAATAAAGGAAGAACCTAAGTCCTGTTCTGAGGGATAGAAGGCAGATGAACTTTGCCAGCAGAAGCACATGGAACCACGTTCAGTGGGAGTGTAAGACACCTCCCCCTAGGACAGCGATGGGGAACCTTTTAAGAAACTGAGTGCGCAAACTGCATCCTCACTCCACAAGGGAGCTCCCCACCCCTCCCCAAGCGCTCCCATTGAGTTGCTGGACAGAGTACAGGTGATGAAAGAAATGTCCTTAGTTGCAGTAGAGATGGGGAGGGGAGCAGCCCCCTCTGGCACAGGTGCCATAGGTTTGCCAACACAGCCCCAGGGAATCAAGTTCCAAGGAAGGGAAGCCAGATTGGCTGCATGACCCTGGGAAAGTCATTTAACCTCTAGGAGCCTCAGTTTCTTTATCTGTAAAATGAGGGCAGAGAGAATAATAGCACCTACCTCTCTGGATGGTTGGGAGGATCAGATGAGCAGATATATGCAAAGTGCTCTTTGAGACATAAAATTTTGGATAAATATCAGTAATGGCTCTGACTGCCCTAGGCTGATTCTAAGGCAGGCTGATTAAGCAACTGAGAGAAGCCTGTGACTGTGCTGGAGTTCCTTCCTAATTTGGAAAAATACCTGGGGTGGAGTAGAGAGGAGCCTGAAGAAGGAGCTGCTCCCAAATTTTCCTGCCCACAGGATTATTCAGACACTCCACCCTTCCCCTCCACTATATTACTGTACAGTCAGGCATTTTAAAAATCTAGGGTACTTGGGAACAAGCCCTGTGGATCTCGGGGATGACAGCGTCCTTTTGATCCTGGCCATGAATCACGCCTGCTCTGAAAGGTCCTAGGGATCCACATGTTCCATCTCGTTTCGGTCCTCCATGCTTTTCTGCTGGCCCGTCCCCAAGTGCTTCCCACACCACTCTCGGGAGCCTCAACTATGGGCTGCTCCTTTGGCCAGGCTGACAGATCTCTGAGTGTCCCTTCTTCAGCATTCAAAAAGAAAAATGTGATATAATGGACGGAGTAGTAGACTTGGAGTCAGGAAGACCTGGATTCAAATCTCCCCTCTGACAGTTTCTATCTATGAACCTGGGTAAATGAATTTCATTTCCTAAGGATCTGCTAGGATTAAATGAATGCTGAAACTGGAGTCCTAGAACCTGAGTTCAAATTCTAGTTCTTACTGCCTATGTGGCAGTGAGTAAGTCAGTTCTCTGGTCTGCAGGCTTCCTTGTCTGGAAAATGAGAGGATTGGTTTACTTCTAAAGGCCACAGATCTCTAATCCCATAACTGATTCACAAATGGGCTTTAATCTGCATTGATAGTAGGAGTTCCCACCCTGGGAATTCCAAATGTTGATAAAATCCTGGATCCTTACACTGGATAAAATAGACATGTATAAATAGACAAACTTGGTGTATAAAATAGACAAACTTGGGTGGCTAAGTGGCTCAGGGGATGGAGAGCCAGACTCAGAGATGGGAGATCCTGGGTTCAAATCTGTTCAAATCTGCCTTAGTTACTTCCTAACTGTGTGACCCTGGACCAGTCACTTAACCCCCATTATCTAGCCCTTACTGCTCTTCTGCCTTAGAACTAATGCACAGTATTGATTCTAAGACAGAAGGTGAAGGTTTAAAAAATAAAATGAAATAGGCAAACAGATCCAACCAGGCAAACCTAATCACTTATTCCTCCTTTTATGCCATGGATAGAATTGAAGTTTGGAATTATTCATTTTGAATATTACTGTTATTTCTAAGGTTGCTTTGGGAATGGATTTTGCAGATAAAAATCCCAGTTTTCATCTCCCTTGGGATATTGTCATTCATCCTTCATTTTTGAAAAGGACCAATGATATCACAGGGTGACGTTTTGACTTGCTCATCAGCTGGTATTAAGTAAGGCATTTGCACAGTTATCAGTCTCACTTTCTCTTCTGGAGTCCTCAAAGTCCTGTGACAAGACAAAAATCAGGAAAGCTGATGATGGCCCAGGATGCAGTGGATAACCTGGGGACCTTTGATATCCAACCAAGCTCTAAGCACTTCACAGTGCCTACTTCAGCTGCCTGTGTGGCTATTGGAACAAATTGTTCTCAACTAAACATTCTTCCTGGGAAAATCTTTACTTGCTTAGGATGGGCATCCCCTACCTTGTCAATGGGTTTGAGGCTTGTCGAGTTACTCCCAACCTGGTTTAGCCTATATGCCCAGATGGGACCAGTGAGACCTTGGAAACCCATAAACAAAGTCTCAACCAAAATTCACCAATACTGGGAATTTTGCAGTCATGAATGGGTTGCAATTTGCATCACTGAAGGGGATATCTGCCATGATGAGATTACAGATCCAATGGAAAATTGAAATATCTGCACACTTGCGGTGAAATGATAGCTAATGCCCAAACTGGCAAGCTCCTAATGTGTTTGCCTCCAGAATGCTGACAAGGTAGGGGAAATAATCTGTGTCCATTTTGGGTTGGTGCTAAGTATAGTTTTATTTCTAGACTGGACCTGTGATTTTTAATTTCTTTCATGTTCTAATTATTTGAAAATTGGCAACTGATGCATGGTATTGTGAAGATTGGATTTAGCTATTTCCTGATTGTAACAATGAAGAAACTTAGTCTAACAAAATCAGGAATGGATTGTGAACTTTAAGATTACTCCACCCTACTTAGTCTAACAAAATCAGGAATGTCTATACCCATACTTATGGATTAAGTATCTAGGAAGATTGCCTTTGATAGACATGTGCAGAAACAGCTGATAGACCCCTGGGCTGTCCTAAGTCAAGCTTAAGCTACCATTGGTACAGATGAGATGCAGGAAAGTGATGTAAAACCATCTATATATTTGGCATCACTTCCTCTCTTTGGTCTCTTTCCCTGGAGAGGTGGCTCTGGCTGGCAGCATGTTAAGCATTTCGACATCTTGGCGTGGCTGAAGCTATTGTTTGGTTTGACAGTAAGTTTTCCCTTGACACTATGCTGGGAGAAGCTGAGTAGCTAGTTCAGGTTCAGTAATCTTAGCTGAGCCCTCTTGGAGTTTTAGGCTGATTCCTTTCTCCTTTACCTTCCAAACATTATCCTCTTAAAAGCCTCTAATCTTCCCCCTGGCACAGGCCAGGTGGGAGAAATCCTACACCCTTTCCCTCTCCCTTCTCCTTAATTTGTTTCCTCTATATTACTTAAAATCACCATGAATTTCCAGCTGACTTGGGTATTTTATTTGGGATATCCCCAGGTGACCTAAAATTAATTTAGTTTAGGTCACAACCCTAAAATTATTCTTACAGTATAGGGAAGGGGTTTTTAACCTTTTGGGAGATCATGGACTCCTGATTCAGTGTGGGGAAGCCTAGAGACTCCTCAGAATAATGCTTTTAAGTGCACAAAGCAAAATACACAAGATATCAAAGGAAATGTTATATGAAAATATTTTTTAAAAAACAAGTTCACAGACCCCAGATTAAGAGTCCCTGGCATAGACAGCAATTATGGGCAATGGACAAGATCAAGGATCTCCCTGGACCTCTATTTCCTTATCTCTCAAATGGGAAATACTACAACCCACCCTGTGTATGTCACAGGATTGTTACAAATATCAAAAGAGAATAGATGTGAAAGTATTTTGAAAAGTGCCACCTACTATAAAATACAAGGACTATAATAATAATATATGTCTAATAATATTAGCATCGTTTTAGATTAACTGGAAGAGCTATTAAAGGGAAGGACAACTTTGTATAGTAGTAGCAAGGGTGCTGGACTTGAAATTAAAAGACCTGAGTTCAAGAGCTGCTCAGTAGCATATTGGACAGAGCACCAGGCCTAGAGATGAGTGGTCTTTGGTTCAAATCTAGCCTCAGACACAAGTCACTTAACCTCCATTGCATAATCCTTGCTGCTCTTTTGTTTTAATAGTGATACTAAGATAAAAGGTAAGGTTTGATTTTGGTTTTTTAAATAAATGAATGAATGAATAAGCAAATAAATAAACAAATGAATGAATAAATGAACAAAAAACAAACAAACAAATAAATAAATGAGAAAGACCCGAGTTCAAATTCCAGCTCTAATACTTCCTAGCTTTGTAATTACCGGCAAGTCTTTACTTCTGTGAGCCTCAGTTTCCCCATTTATGAAATGGAGATAAGAACAAAGCTATGCATAACCTTGCCCTTTGCCACATTTTTGGTAGAAATATCCCATAGTCTTATCCTTTACTTCCCTTCATTCGCTCTAAATTTCAGCAGCTTCTTGAACAGGACATTCCATGATTCCTTTTCCCTTCATCTGTGCCCCTTTGTTCATTTCTCTGCCTTCCTTCAGGGTTTCGCTTAAGTCCTACCTTCTTCAGGAGGCTTTTCCTGGTCTCCTCCCTTCTCCTGAGGGGTGCTTGAAAGGGTGGACTCTCAGATTACCTTCATGGACTCTTTCTATATCGTGTATCTTCCTAACTGTTTACAAGTTCTCTCTGCCATTAGAATTTGAGCTCCGTGAGGGCAAAAACTATTTTTTTCTCTCTCTCATCCTTCCTTTTCTTTAAAAATCCTTACCTTCTGTCTTAGAGTCAATATTTAATTCCGTTCAGTGGTAAGGGCTATGCATTTGGAGTTAAGTGACTTGCCCAGGATCACATAGGTAGGAAGTATCCCGAGGCCAGATTGGAATCCAGATCCTCCCAAATCCAGGCATGGTGCCCCATCCATTGGGCGACCTTTTTCATTGTTTCTAACCCCAGCACGTAGCACTGTTCATGATTCATAGTGAGTGCTTTAAAATACTTGCTGTGGGGGGCAGCTGGGTAGCTCAGTGGATTGAGAGTCAGGCCTAGAGATGGGAGGTCCTGGGTTCAAATCTGGCCTCAGACACTTCCCAGCTGTATGACCCTGGGCAAGTCACTTGACCCCCATTGCCTAGCCCTTGCCACTCTTCTGCCTTGGAGCCAATACACAGTATTGACTCCAAGACGGAAGGTAAGGGTTTAAAAAAAAAACAAAACTTGCTGTTGACTCTCTATTTCATAGAGCTGTTGTGATGTATACCTTAAAACGTGTGTGTGTGTGTGTGTGTGTGTGTGTGTGTGTGTGTGTGTGAAGGGCAGAAACAATTCTTATTTTTTTCTTTTAGTTTTTTTCCACTGATAACCCTTCCCTGATGCCTGGTCTTGGTGCCTGGATGATTTTGTAAAAGCTAGACAACAATGAATCCAACGGAGATAAGCCCAGCTAAGCCCAGGGAGGCTTATCACGTCTAGCTTGAGGACCAGGTGACAGTCTTTTTGGCCATGGAATGTATGACAGCCATCTATGAAGACGGGAAAGACTTGCCATCTGTGTCAGTGAAGGGAATTTTAGTACTGATAAAACTCTGAATCTTTTGAAATATTATGATTTGGGGGCACTGAGGTAGCACAGTGGATAGAGCACTTGGTCTTGAGTCTGGAGGATCTGGGTTCAAATGTGACCTCAAACCTTTCCTAGCTGTGTGACCCTGGGCAAGTAGCTTAAAATCTGATTGCCTGGCCTTTGCTGCTCTTCTGTCTTAGAACTGATTCTAAGATAGAAGGCAAATGTGTTATTTTTTTTTTAGAAAGAAAAAATCATATCATTTTCCCACCATACTAGTTAATGCAGCTAAAAAAATAGGTTTAACATATTTATAAAATTTTAATTAATTTAATCAATTAATTTTAACATATCAATAAAAATAAATATAATTTACTGCCTTGCCCTACACATGATGCATAAGGGCAACAGTAAAACTTGGAAGAGCATAGAATTTGCCGTGTGTCTATTTTGAATCCCAGCTTCAAACCTTCCTAATTGAATTCTCTGGACAGATCACACTGAAGTTGAGGTCAGGAAAATCCCAGTTCAAATCCTTCCTCAGATACTTTCTAGCAATAGGACCCTGGCCTAGTCACTTAACCCCTGCTTGCCTCAGTATTCTCAACTGCAAAATGGGGGTGATAATAGCACCTATCTAGTTATCAGGATTATTGTGAGGATTGAATGACATAATATTTGTAAAGCCCATTGGGAACTTTAAAGTGCTATATAAATGTAAGTATGCTTAGGATTGTTATCTGCCTCTCTTGGGCTCAGTTTCTTTCACTGTAAAATGAGGAGAGAGTTGGACTACATGGCCCAATAGAAAATCCATTGTTGTTGTACAATTGTGTCTTTCTCCTCACGATCCCATTTGGGGTTTTCATGGCAGAAATACTGGAGTATTTTGCCATTTCCTTCACCAGATCATTTTACAGATGAGAAAACAGAGTTCAGTGACTTACCCAAGATCACACAGCTAATAAGTGTCCGAGGCTTGATTTGAATGAAATCTCTGAGCCCAGTGCTCTATCCACTGCACCACCTCAATGCATTGCATCCAGCACTTCATATCCACCTTTCTGATCCACAATTTTCTCCACTCCACATCAATGAGCCTATGAGCCCTTCCAACCCGGAAATCTTTGCCAGGTTTTCTGAGTAGCGAAGATCTTACCAAACCCATTCCAGCCTCTGAAGAGTCCGGTTTCCTGAGATTCCTACCCCCCAGCCATGCCTTCCCAGCACATATGGCACATGCTGATGCGCCAGGCATGTGCGGAGGACCACGTGGGAGCAGGCAAGGCCAGACCGAACATGTCAAAGACTCAAACGTGGCATCTGGGGCAGTAAGGGAAACGGGAAGGGCAGAAGAACCAGAGATGAGTAGTTTTATCTAAGTCGGTGCAAGTAGTAAACAAAACTCGGGCCCCTAACTCTTTTAAGTAGTCAGCTCCTTTTTAAAGACTTATCGTATCGCCATTTTGATGTAAAGTTCGCTGCCTAGAAGAGCTAGCACTGCCCCGTGGAGGGCTTTGCGGCAGAATGTAAGTATAAAGACTTGAGAATTCAACGGGATCTTAGAGGTGATCCAGTCCAAACCTCTCCCTGACAGAGGAGGAAACTGAAGCCAAGAGGACACGTGACCTGCCCCCAAACACACCCGTAAGGGGTAGCGGCGGGGGAATTATGAACGCTGCCCCTTTAAATCGAGCTCGCTTTCCATTTCACCAGGCTGGTTAAGGGGTCCAGGGCTCCCATCCAGCCGGAAAGTAGAACTGGCTCATTCCCCACAGCCTGGGGATTCTGGGGGCTTGGGGGCGGAATGGAAGAGGTAAGGAAACCCGGTGGGTGGAAGATTTCCTAATGTTCAGTCAGTGTGGGAGGGAGCCCCAGGCCACTGTGCTGTTCCCAGGGGCCGGCCATTGGAGCAAGGGTGGCTGCCCACACACTTTTCCCTTTCCCACCTCCCTTATTCTTTAAAAATGGAGCCAGTTATCCCAGCCAGAGGGAACAATCGCTTCCCCTCTTCCCCTGGGCTAGACTTGCAAACCCTGGATTGCTCCTGGTACTCCAACCCAGATCCAGCTCTGTTTGCTAATTGTCTCTTTGCATTTGAGGTTTGATTATTCTTTTCTGGGATCTAAACAGTTTCTCGGTGGGAGAGAGGGCCGTAAGGGGGAGATTGTCTAGACCTTTGTTCCTCCAAAGTTGAGGCTTGTTGCCTGACTCCGCTGAGTAAGAGTTTCTTAACCACACATCTGACCCCGGGGCTCCCCTACTCAGTCAATTCCAGTAGCTTCCTAATGCCTCTAGGATAAATCTAGTCTCTTACCTTTTAAAGCCGCACACAACCTAGCCCCAGCCTACTTTCCAGACTGATTGGGAAGTTACTACCCTCCCACATTCTTCCATGCAACCAAACTGGCCTCTTTTTTTTACCATGTCCCATAGCACTGGCTCTCCACCATGCCTGGGATTCCCCCCCCGCCCCCCAACACCCCACCCAGGGTCTTCCTCTTCAAGACACAGCTCGAGCACCATCTTCTTCCAGATCTCCTAACTGTACTCCCGCCCAGTCAATGTTGTATTTAACTGTGCTCTGTGTGTTAGCGTTTGTTTACTTTTTGTATGCGTGTGTGAGAGAAAGGAGGGGGGATGGGGAGGGAGAGAGGGGGTGGGAGGGAGGGAGAGAGAGAGGGTGGGAGGGAGGGAAAGATAGAGGGAGAGAAAAACAGGTTGGATGAGAGAGAGAGAGAGAGAGAGAGAGAGAGAGAGAGAGAGAGAGAGAGAGAGAGAGAGAGAGAGAGAGAGAGAGAGAGAGAGAGAGAGAGAGAGAGAAGAGAATGAGAGAGAATGAGAGTGTCTCAGGATATGATCTCCTTACAAGAGCCTGAGTGCTTTTATTCTTTATATCCTATCCCCAGCCCTAGCACAGTGTCTGGTACATAATGGGTTCAAAATAAATGCTTGCTGATTGATTGGTTGTGTGTATGATGAAGCAGAGGGTGGGAAGATGAGTCTCATCCGCCTTGCCTACAAAAGCCAATCTTGAGTCTCTACTAATGAACTCTTCACATCAGCATCTGCCAACACTCTTCCAGTCTCTCCCCTCCAGACTCCTGATGCTCTCCTTTGGGGCTATGGTGGTTCTCTCAAGGTAATCATAACCTAATTGCTGTAGGGATCCATTCAGCAGAAGATACCCAGGAGCAGTTGAGAAATCCTCCTCACTCCCAGCATGTCCACTCCCTGCTCCCTCACATTCCTTCGAAGCCTTTTCAGGAACTCCTCAGGGGCCAGCTCTGTTGTCTGGGGCAGTAGCCTATGATTAAGGGCTGGGCCTCCCCTTCCTCCCTCTTGGGTGGGGCAGAATGAGTCACACTCTGTGTGGTTCTTTATCCTAGATCTCATTACGTGTTCTTTCCTTCCAAATCCTCTTACTGTCTTCCCTATCTCTTGTTGAGGGTACCAACCTCCTTCTAGTCACCCAGTCCCATCAACTTCACTTTCATTCCCTAGACAGACTAGCCCCAAAGTCTTAGTGCACTTTTAAGTCTTCAAACCATACTAAAACTTTTGAGACACTGCATCAAGTGGGTCTAATAGCTGAAAAACCACACCAAGGCTGTGCTGAATGGGTCTCATCTCTACTGCCACAATATTGTTAGAATCTGTCCCCTCCTTCACACAGCTACTACCCCGTTCAAGCCCTTATCCTCTCATGCCTGAGCTCTTGTAATATCTTCCTCAAGTCCTTCAAGTCCCTTCTTTTTCCGAACCATCCTTCACACAGCTGCCAAGAATGTTTTTTCCTCAGGTGCTGCTGGGACCATGTTACTCCTGCTCAATCAACTCCAGCGGTGACTCTAGGGTTAAATGTCTAACTGTATCACATTGACTCTTAATTTCCACTTTAGTATACATTTTGCACTGTGCATAATTATTCATGCTATAGAATATATGCATAATTTATAAACAAGTAAATAGACACATATTAGATGGAGGTGAGAGCTTGATTTTGAGAACCTCTTGTTCTAGCCTCAGAGCTAACTTGAGTTTGAGTTCTGGTCATAAATCTCCTGTTCTGTTTGACTCCATATAATTATGCTTTTAGAGCTGGAGTGCATCAGAAAGGTCACCTAATAATCTAATTCCTTCATTTTACAAAGGAGAAAATGGAGACTCAGAGAAATGAAGTGAGATGAATAAAATACAAATTCTTACTTCATAATTAGTTCCTTTCCCTATCTATTTATAAGCCTTCTTTTCCAAGCTTTTGAGGAATTACTCACCTTTATGCCCTCTACCTTTCAGCCAATTTGGCCTACTTACTGCCTCTCATTAATAATTTCTCATCTCCATGTCTTTGCTGAGGCTATTCCCCTTGCCAAGAATGCCCTTACTCCCCACCTCTACCTCTAGATAGCTTCCTTCAAAAATCAGCTCAGACATCATGTCCAATAGAAGGCCTTTCTTGGTCTTTCCTCCTGACCCCAAATTTACTTTGCACTTACTATATATTTTTTTTATTTAATTATTTTTGTACATGTTGTTTTCCTCATATTACAAGAGCTTTAAGAAAAAAACAACTTTTTTTCTATTTTTTTTTTTGGCTTTGCATTCCAAGTTCCTAGCACAGAATAGGTGCTTGTTAAATGAGTAAGTAAATGTCTTGAACTTGTGTAGAACCTTGAGCTCAGGTCTTCTGCATCCTTCCAAGTCCACAGGAACTAGGGGAAAGGGAATAAGCATTTATATGTAGCACCTACTATATAGTATATAGTTGTGATGGTGAACCTTTGGCACAGGTGCCAAAGATGGCATGAGGAGGGCTCTCTGTGGGCATGTGTGCTACACCCCCCTGTGAACTTCAGATTACTCCACCCTACTTAGTCTAACAAAATCAGGAATGTCAACACCCATACTTAAGGATTAAGTATTTAGGAGGATGGCCTATGACAGACATATGCTAGCAAACGACAAAGCAGAAACAACTGACAGACCCCAGGGCTGTCCTAAGTCAAGCTTAAGCTACCATTGGTACATGTGAGATGCAGGAAAGTGATGTAAAAACCATCTATATATTTCACGTCACTTCCTCTCTCTGGCCTCTTTGGTGGTGGAGAGGTGGCTGGCGGAGTGTGCTGAGTATTTTGGCATCTTGGGTGGCGGCTGCTATTGTCCGGGTTTAGCGGTAAGTTTTCCTTGATACCATACTGGAGAAAGCTGAGTAGCCTAGTTCATGTGAGGCATCTTTACTGAACTCTATCAGAGTTTAGGCTGATTCTTTCTCCTTTACCTTCCAAACACTATCCTCTTAGAAAGCTTGTGGCGGAGGACTTTCAACTCCCCCAGGCACAGGCCAGGCAAGAGAAAACCTACACCTTTCCCCTCTCCCTTCTCCTTAATTCCTTCCCTCTACATTAATTAAACCACCATAAATTAAAAAAACTGACTTGGGTATTTTATTTGGAATATTCCCTGGTGACCAAAATTAATTTAGATTAGGTCACAACCCTAAAATTATCCTTACACCCCCCCCCAGCTCATTTCTAGAAAGGCAGAGAAACTCACATGGAGCTGCTCTCCTCCCCATCTTTACCATGCCTGGTGATATTTTTTTCACATCCCCTGCCCCTCTGCCCAGCAGTTTCCTCTCTCTCTCTTTCCTGTGTGGGGTACTGGGGGGCAGCAGGGTGCACCTGGCATTCATGGGGGGATGGGGCATGGCACACAGTCTCTAAAAGATTTGCCAGCATTGGTATATAGTGTTTATATAGAAATATATATAATTATATATAGTATACTATATGTATACATTATACAAATATATATTTTATGAATATTATAAATACTATTTATGTAACAAATAAACATTTATTACATACTATAAATATAATTTATTACTGACATTTAAATTTATATAAATAAGATAAAAATTATAAATAAATATGTACATATTATACTATATAGTATGGCCAGGCAATATGCTGTAAGAGAGAAAAAGGGGTTAATTTATGTAAAGGTTGGACTGGATTACTTAAGAGTGTGGTTGCCAGGAATTTATATTAATTACAAAGAGATTTATTTACAATTTCTTTACAAAATGTAGAAAGAGTGAAGAAAAATCAGAGAGAAGATAGGGTAAGATATCTAGTCTAAGCACTAAGTAATTTACTTCTAGCCTCTAGCCTAACCCAGGCAGGGAGAGTTGGTTCTTAGCTGGCCTTGGCAAAGCTGAGGACCTGGGGAAAAACTCTCTCAAGAGACTAGTCTCTCCTGAGGCTAGTTCTTCAGAAAATATGCAGGAAAGGAGTTAGCTCTTTCACTCACCATATGTCAGTCCAACAGTCTCATCAGGAATAGGACCTCAGGTCCAGTCAGCAGATTTTCTCCTTCAACCTCCACTCCAAAGAATGAAGAAGTCTCTCGCACAGGAAGTGACTGCTCCTTTTAAAGACACTTCTTTTGTATCACTTCCTGTGTCTTCCTCCACTTTTTACGTGGGCAAATCATAGTCTAAAACCTTGCTTTGATTCTGATTTTTCACCCACTATTGCACATGTGGGTCACAAACCTTCCACTTAATGATTAAGTGGGATGTTTACACTTTTGGTTATTAGATCTAAAAAATGGGCAGATCTTCACACTCAACTTTAAGCAGGGTATTCTAAAAATAGGCAAGAGTTACAATTTTAATCTTCACAATTAGGGGAGAGTTAATTTTAATCTTCACAGTGCTAAGTGCAATAACCTTGGGAGGTAGGTGCTATTATTATTATCTCCATTTTATAGTTGAGAAAACAGAGGGAAACAGAAGTTAAGTGACTTTCTAAGATACACTAGAGAAAAATTCATGGAGGAATTAAAGCGAAGAATGGTATGCTTCAATCTGCATTTCAACTCTTTTTGTTCCTTTTATGGTTGATGAATATTCCTTTTTGTCATGAGTCCTAAGGAGTTGCCCTGTACCCCTGCCTTGTTGATAACAGTGAAGTCATTCACAGTTGATCATTATACATTATTGTAGTTATAGTGTACAATATTCTGCTGATTCTGCTCACTTCACTTTGCATCACTTCATATAAGTCTTTCCAGTATTTTTGGTGATCATTTCATTTGTCATTTCTTATGGCACAATAGTATTCCATTACAATCATATATCACAGCTTGTTCAGCCATTCCCCAATTAATTAACATCCTTTCAGTTTCCAGTTCTTTGCCACCACAAAAAAGAGCTGCTATAAATATTTTAGAACATATAGGTTTTTTTTCCCTTTTTCCTTGATCACTTTAGGAAATAAAGCTAATAGTATTACTGAGTCAAAAAGTGTACGTTGTTTTAGAATTCTTTTAGTATAATGTTAGTGTTCCTATTTTTCCACATTCTCTCCAACATTTGTCATTTTCTCCTTTTATCATTTTAACCAATTTGATTGATGTGTGATGCTATCTCAGAGTTGTTTTGATTTGCCTAATGATTTAGAATATTTTTTCATATAGTTATATATAGCTTTGACTTCTTCCTCCAAAAACTTTCTGTTCATATCTTTTGTTTATTTTTCAATTAGGGATTTACTTTTATTTCTTCATTTTATTCTAGTAACAATTTTATACAGGTTTTCCAAGGTTACATGATTTATGTGATCTCCCTCCCTCCTCCTGGAGTTGCCAAGCAATTCCACTGGGTTATACATGTATTATCACTTAAAACTTTTTTCCATATTATTCATTATTTGTAAGAGAATAATTTTATAAAACCAAAACCTTCTTCTGCATTTCTACTCCAACAGTTCTTTCTCTGGATAGCATTCTTTTTCATAAGTCCCTCAAAATTGTTCTGGATCATTGTACCGCTGTTAGTAGTAGTCTATTACATTTGATCATTCCACAATGATTCAGTTACTGTGTATAATTTTCTTCTGGTTCTGCTGATTTCACTCTGCATCAGTTCATGTATGTCTTTCCAGCTCTTTCTGAAATCATCCTGTTCATCATTCCTTATAGCACAATAGTATTCCATCACCATTATATACCACAGTTTGTTCAGACATTCCCCAATCTAGGGACATCCTCTCAGTTTCCAATTTTTTGCCACCACAAAAAGCACAGCTATAAATATTTTTGTATAAACAAATCCATCCTTTTTTTTTCTTTGATGCTTACAAGAAATACATTTTATTTTATTTTATTTTTTATTTAGAATATTTTCCCATGGTTTCATGATTCTCATGATCCCTTCTCCTTCCCCCCCTCCCCCGCTCAAAGCTGACAAGCAGTTCCACTGGACTATACATGTATCATTGTTCAAAACCTATTTCCATGTTATTCAGATTTGCAGTAGAGTGATCTTTTAACATCAAAACCCCAATCATATCTCCATTGAACTATGTGATTTATCATATTATTTTTTCTGCATTTCTGCCCCCACAGTTCTTTCTCTGGATGTGAATAGAGTTCTTTATCATAAGTCCCTCAGTATTGTGTTGGATCATTGCATTGCTGCTAGTAGAGAAGTCTATTATATTCTATTGTGCCATAATGTATCAGTCTCTGTGTACAATGTTCTCCTGGTTCTGCTCCTCTCATTCTGCATCAATTCCTGGAGGTCTTTCCAGTTCACATGGAATTCCTCCAGTTCATCATTCCTTTCAACACAATAGTATTCCATCACCAACAGATACCACAATGTGTTCAGCCATTCCCCAATCCATAAACACTCCCTCATTTTCCAATTTTTTGCCACCACAAAGAGCACAGCTATAAAATTTTTGTACAAGTCTTTTTCCTTATTATCTCTTTGAGTCCCCATTTTTAAAAAATCTCTTTGGGATATAGGCCTAGTAGTGGTATTGCTGGATCAAAAGGCATGCATTCTTTTAAAACCCTTTGGGCATATCAATTAGGGATTTTAAAAGAAACCCAAACTTGGTGAAAATAAAGATGTAAAATTTTTTCCCCGTTCATCTTTTTGGACTGCCTGAAATCTCTTTCCAGGTTAGTACTTATCTCCAGGTTAATCACCCTTTACATTGAGAATTAAATATGAAATGTCTAATTTTTAACTTGGGGTGAGGGAAAGGCATTGGCAATTAGGGGATTAGAAAAAGTTGGGGTTTTTTTGTAGGGGACTGCTGCTCTTGAGCTGAGGTTTGGGGAAAACCGGATTCTAAAAGTTAGAGATGAGAAGGGAGTTCATTGTCATCAATGTAAAAATTGGAGGCATCAATGGAAATTAAAACAAAGCGGAGGGAAGATGGAAGATCCTGGCTAAGTGCCATATCTTCTTCAAACTGCATGATTTGGAAGAAAGCCCTGATTGGGAGTCAGGAAAACTTGAGTTCTAGCCTTGGCTTTATTGCCAACTAGATGTACATTCTTCAAGTCATGTGATTTCATTTTCATCTTCAGTAAAGTAGGGAGAACAACATGTAGAACCATTGCCAAGAGCAAGTTAGATAACGGAAGTGAGGAACTTTGATAAATATAGAATGTTGTTTGAAAGTATCAGTTAAGAAACCTATTTCCTAAACACTTCCACTCTCACACAATAGGAGAGAGTAAGAAATTTGAGTGAAGTGTGCAAGAGACTGTCAAAACAATTACAACCTCCCCTCTCCTATGCAGGCTTCCAGGAGTGTGGGAATAGCAGTGCCTTCCGGGCCACAGGTTGGCCATTGCCCAGGGGACCAACCCTAGTGAACATGTGGCTTCTTCTTCACCAACTGTCAGCAGTAGGCAGATAAGCAAACCTGCCTGAAGCATCAAGGTGGTCCAAGGGAGAGATGGGAGGCTCTATAAGGGGTGCAGCCAACCACTACCATGACTAGAATCTCCCTTTGGACTCCCATAAAATGATTGAAGACTTTCCAGGAATAGCCACTCCCCAAAATCCACAGCTCTAACTCATCCTTTCACCATCACTGAAGGGAGCCACCCCTGCAGTCCTACCTCCTATTGTAGTCACAGCTACAATGACCCTAGAAAAGAAAGTTCTTTCTATTGAAGCACTTGCCAGTGTTAAATGGTTCAACTTCAGAAATGGATATGATTTCATCAAGTAGAAATAACATTAAAGAAGAGATTATACAACAATTTTTCTCCTCTCTACACTACAGCCCTGTCACCAAATTCCACCAAATGTCACCAAACACTTACTAGCTGTGTAATCTTTGATAAGTCACATAACTCTGCCTCAGTTTCTTCATCTGTAAAATGAGCTGGAGAAGGAAAATGTAAACCACTCTAGTATCTTTGCCAAGAGATTCTCAAATGGAGTCATGAAGACAGACAAGACTGAAAAATGACTCGCACTCCAGCCCTGTCACTGAACTCTGAACATTTTCCTCCACTCTGCAGCTAAATCCTCTGTGTGTTGTCTCCTATTAGAATAAAAGCTCTCTGAGATCAGGGACTCTCTCAATTTTTACTTGTGTCCCTGGTGTTTAATACATGTTTTATATCCATAACAAGTTTTTAGGGAATGCTTTTGGATTCATTCTTTCTCTCAATCACAGCTGCTGTTTAAAAAGGGCTTTCTTTGTCCACTGGTTTTTATGGCCTCACTTTACCAAAAGCCTCACCCCCTGTCTGAGCCGAGAGGGTTGCCTGGGGTGGGATAAGGGGGAGGGCTGGGAAATAACTGAGTGGAACGCACTGAAAACCACAGAGACCAGGGAGAACATTAAATGTCTGTATGGAACTTGACCAAACAGGAGAGGAAGGAGGAACCACTGTGGAACTGAAGACTAAATCAGGGTTCTTTCCTTGTGAATCAGTCACCCCTGGGCCTATAGCTAGCTGAAAGTTTGTCTGGGACAAATTCCCTTGAGCTTGTTGGGATGGCATAAGAGTTTAAGAGAAGGGGGAGACTCGGTAGGAAGGGATACTCATCAAGGGATGGGGGACTGGGTGTTGTGCCTTCAGAGGATTGATAACTGAGGTACAGGAATAGCTTTCTACTGTAAGGGGAGGAAGTGTTGGAGTTGAAGGGGGGACAGGAGGAAATCTGCTCTCCCCTACCAAGATGGCTCCTTAACACAGGCATGCATGCTTGTTGGGCAAAATAATTTCGCTGAATGGAAGACTTTGCTGTGGCTCCTCAACTTGGTCAAGTTCTGTAAAAGACCGGATCTAAATAAGAATAGATCACAAATTGCCTATGCACTGGGAAATGATGCTTAGAGGGGGAGTACCACTTGAGTGGGGAATCAAGGCTGGTGAGGCAGAGATGGGACCAGAGGGCTACCCTTCAAATGCTGGCATATGTTGCCAACAGGAATTAGAGTCATTAGCTCCCAAGCACTTAGATTAAGAACCTGGAAGTCAGCTAGTCCAACCGTCTTATTTTATAGATAAGGAAAAATAAAGCCCAGAAAGATTGACTTTGTCACATAGGTTCACATAGGTTCAGAGATTTGAACTGAGATCCTGTTGAAATGGAGCATTTTCCATTGTGTTCAAATCAGGGCCAGCTAACATGAGCACCTTTACACAAGTTTCCAACTTGTCCCCAACCACGGTGTTATCATTAAAGGCTAGATTCTCCTGAGTCTGGAGGAAGGAGGCAAGCAAAGCAAAAAGGAACTGCTATTTGGATAATTGTTCTTTTCTAGTCATGGAGAGATAGGAGCATATGTTTGAAAAATACCCTTCTCTCCTGGAGGGAAGCCAAGTAGTGCAGAGAATAGAGTACCTGACCTGGAACCAGGAAGACTCACCTTCCTGAGTTCAAACCTGGCCTCTACTCTTACTGGCTGTGTGGCCTTGGCTAAGTCACTTAACCCTGTTTGCCTCAGTTTCCTCATCTGTCAAATGAGCTGGAGAAGGGAATGGCAAAACTACTCCAGTGTCTTTGTCAAGAAGACCTCAGATGGGGTCACAAAGAATTAGGCTCGACTGAAAAGACTGAACAACAAAATGATCTCTCTCAAGAGATTTTTGATATACGCATCTTAACCAAGCATGGGGAACATTTTGAGGGAGGAAAAGGAGGACACAGTGTCCCTCCCTCTGCCAGATGTCTGGTTAACCCAAGACATAAGCTGTGCCCTGGGCAACTGTTCCTGTCACACCCCAGTGTGTCCTGTATGGGCTCAAAACCTACCCAGAAGGCAAAAGGTGCCTGTGTTCCAAACGGTAAGGGGGAAAAGTCAACGTGCTTGGTAATAATTAATGAAAGTTCCTTTCCCATTTCCCCTTCTTGCCATTCCCCTACAGATAGAAGCATAACCTGCTTTCTCCCCAGGCTCCCTTACCCCAAACCTCTCCACCCCACTGTACCCCACCCCCACCCCCCAAATAACCATCAGGTTTTTATTTGCTTTGTTTCAAAGATTACAGTGTGGAAAATAAAACTCCTATTGGAAGTCTCCCTAATCCCAGTTCCAGACTGGAGTTGGGGGAGGGAAAAGGGACTGAGCCTGTGTACAAATGCTGACTCAGCTTCTCTAGTCCCTCCATTGATTCATCCTTTACCAAGAACCATTAGTCAGTCACTGGTGGGCCCTTTGTGTCTGGAAATGTTTCGCTGAGGTTGCAATGAGGAGGACTACAGGAAGCATGGGGAGGGGGCAGCTAAGCCTTTCCTGACCTCCCTACTCATTCTTTTCAACCCCAGCCAACCCCTCAGACCCTGTCCCTGGCACTAGTCCCTCTTACCAGGAAGGAAAGCCAAGAGATCCTTTCATCTAGTTACAGGGAAGGGGGAAGAAAGAAAGGGAGAAAGAAAGCTATCCTATATCTGCCATCCCGCTATTACTCACCTTGACTTCAACATGTATTCCCTGACTCAGTTTCCCTATTTGGGTGCTTTGCCTCAATGGTGGCATTTCAGAGGTCTTCAGAGAGCCTTTCCTGACTCCTTAGATTGGCCACATTGCCCTCAATTCTGATGTTCATTACAGTGAAGGTTCCTCTAGAAATGATGTATTATGACCCAGAAAGGCTGACAAGATACTGGCAACTGTGAATATTTTACCAGCTTTAACATTATGTTGTTGTCTGTCCTTTGTTTAAGAGGACCAATGATGTCATGGGGTGATGTCTTGGCTTGTGCATAAATTGGATTTAAGTGAGGTGGAATTGCATAAAGTTGGCCTTACTCTCTCTTCCAAAATCATCCAAGTCCAGTGGCAAGACAAAATTCAGGACGACTGGCAATGGCCCAGGATACAGTAAATGAGCTTGGCATCTTTGAAGTTTAACCAAGCCCTGAGTGCTCCACATGCCTGTTCCAGAGCCTTCATGGCCATTGGAACAAACTATTCTCACGTGCCCATTCCTCTGGGAGATGTCGTCACATGCTTGGGGTAGACATCCCTCTAATTCCCCAATGGATCTGAGGCCTGTTGGTTACCCTCAGCCCGATTTAGCTCATCTACCAAAATGGTTTTACCAAAGTGTGGCTACATCTTCAGCCTCTTGGGGCCACAGGTGAGAGTTGGGTGAAAGGTGGACACCCAAAGTTGACAAGTGGCCCTGAAAAGGGCTCAGCAAGCCCTCACACTAGAGATGCCAGTCTTCCCAGAACACCCCAGCTTAAAGTTAAATTAACATTAAATGTTACATTTCCCAGAGTACCTCTAGTCCCTAGGAAAAACACTGAAGGAAAGGGGACACAAGAAAGATAAGTTTTGATAGAAGAGAAGGGTTATTAAGAAGGCTCCCAGGGCTTCCACGGACTTATTTCAAAAATATTTTTATAACTATATTCAATATAATTTGTTTCTTTTGTAATCTTAGGTATGTTATTGTATCCATTAAAAATATCATTCTGAGAAGAGATTTAACCATTTGTCAAGAATGAAGGACTTTGCTGGAAAGAATGTTCTTTTCCAAGCCTTCATTTTCAGGCATGGTCAATTTGTTAAAGTATATTTATTTATCGTAATTTTAAAAAGTATTAGTTGAGCTGTATATATACTTTGTAGTACTACATTTATATGCTACTTTGTTTTTAAAACCCTTTATACATATTGGCTCACTTATTTCTCACAATAACCCCAAAAGGCAGATATTATTATTATTCCCATTTTACAGATGAGAAAACTGAGGTCAGTGAGGTCTTGTCTAAGGATACACAGTTAGTGGCAGAGCCAGATTCAAAACCAGGATTCCTGATTCCCAGTATAGTGCTTTTTCCATGCCCCTGTTCCTTCTTATGCTCATCCTCAACCTCTCCCTCACCTCCCTCAAGGATTTCATCAGACTGTGGAATCTTTCCCTTCAGAACCTCATTGATCCTATAAACTCATTCTAGGACAGTCTTGGAGCCTGTTTCTGCATGCCCCATTTTTCTCTCTCTCCCAAAAAGCTCAGGACCAGAAGGCCTGAGTTAGGGGGTGGAGGTCTGCACAATTTCGTCTGATGGGGATGTATAATTTTAATTGTTTTTTTTCCTTCTCCTGTAATTCAAATCAGGGAAATGGGCCCTGTGTCACGTCAGGTTGGCAGGAAGAAACATGTTTTATTCTTATAACTGATGGAAAGGGAGAAGAGGGAGGGAAGGAATTAACCTTGAGACTAGGTCTCAGAGTGCCTCCCTTCTCAGATTGAAGAGATGAACTAATTCTTCTGGGATTCTCAGATGTCTGAAATTTGTGCCTCAATATAAAATTTTAGAGGTAGAAATTATTTTTTTTACTTTCAGTTGAGCATAAAGGGAGCTATTTACTTTGACAGCTACAGTTGATTTGAAGACAGATTCCTGATCACCAGAATAAAAACCCCTTAGAAAGGGCTCAGAAGACAACTGACAATTGAAGAAGGAAAGCCAAGGAGCAGCTCTCCCTTGGTTCAGAGCCCCAGGCCCTCCCGGAGCTCTTCCATGGGAGGCAGGGCTCTCCAAGTATGACTTCCAGTCAGAGCAATAGCAAATCCAATCCAAATTCAACTTCCTTTATAGGCAACTAATCCCGGCAAAGGAAATTTTACCTCCTCCTCTAATGTTTCAGAAATTCCTACTACTTGCCCAGCTTAAATCCCCCTTGCCTGTAATATAAGCCTGGCTCCTCACATGACAAAAACAGAGAACCAACCCCTGTGGATCACTGTTGGCAGGATAAGTCCTTGTTATCATTTTCATTAACTATTAGAAAAATGGGAGGCAGTGAGTGGTAGGAGACAGAATGTTGGACTTGGAGACCAGTCAGGAACCTGGGTTCAAATTCCAACTCAGACATTTACTTCATGAGCCCTGATTAGTCACTTGGCCTTTCTCAGTCCTACTTTCCTCATCTGTAAAATGGGGATGATTATGCCAGTTCCCTTACAGGTTTGTTGTAAGCATCAAACAAGGCAATATATGTGAAGGGCTTCCTAAGTCTTAAAGTGCTATGTAAATGACAACCTTATAATTAGTCTGTCTTTCCCACTTTCTTTCATTATAACAAATAAATATGACTAAGCAAAAGAAATCAATATATTGAGCATATCTGAAAATGCATGCATGGGTGTCAACTATATAGGTGCCAACCCACAATCAGTTTTTTTAAGTTATGATTAGCCGCTACAGTGATCCAAGTTCTATATTCTTTCAAAGTTTTTTTTCTTCTATTTATATTACTGTAGTCATCATGAAAATTGTTCTCCTGCTGCTGTAAAAAATTAAAAAGTAGAAGAGTTAAACAGTCTGTTCTCAAAGAGCTCACATTCTACTAGGAAAAGGCTAGGGGGTTTTAGTTATAGATTAGATGTATATTTATCAGTTTACAGTCAGAGGAGCAGCTAAGTAGCACAATGGATAGAGGGTCAGGCCTGGAGTTAAGAGGACCTGGGTTCAAATCTGACCTCAGACACATCTTAGTTCTGTGACCCTGGGCAAATAACTTGACTCTGATTGCCTACCTCTTCTGTTTTAGAATTGACACTAAGACAGAAAGTAAGGGCTTAAAATTTTTTTATGGTGAAAAATATTAATAGCAAGAAGATCAAAAGATTGATATCAAGATAGTAAAGCTTCTTTTTCTAAAAACCCACCTTCCATCTTTGAATCAATACTGCATATTGGTTCCAAGGCAGAAGAGCAATAAGGCTGGGCAATGAGGGTTGAGTGACTTGCCCAAGATCTCACAGCTAGGATGGATCTTCTTTCATATTATTTACATTGATAAAATCATACCCATTTTTCATGTTTAACTGCCTGACCATGTGAAGGACTTTGATGGAGAGAATCTTCTTTCCTGAGTCCTTAGTACTTGTGTCTGCTGAAGCTACAACATCTGTAGAAGCGGTTAGGTCACACTGATGGGCCGATCCCATCTGTCAGTGATGTATGTGTGGGTCAGAGGGGAAGCACAATCAGTGGTTTGGGAACAACTGCTATTTTGGGAGCTCTTGGGCTTATCTGTGGGTCAGTGACATTTGGCTGACAGTTGAAGCTGGTGGCAGGGATGGCGAGTCTCTTCTCCACAGAGGTTACTCCCCTCTATTATGGTTGTTGTGGGGCATTTATCCTTAGTGGTACTTGGGAGTCTAAGTGAAAAGTAAGTGGGGCTGGTACTAAGCAAAATGGAAAAGTTTTGACCTTCACCAGTTTCCTAAGGAAATTTTTGCAGATATCCTATTCCTTTACATTGTTGAGAAGACAGAAAAAGCACACACCTTTGGTGAGCATACTTTGCTGTTTAATATCATTTGATTTTTATAATTAAAGGATCCTTGAAGAAGATTTGTCATTGCATCTTTGAAGGAATCTTTTATGGGATTCCATCAAGCATGGGAGAGGTTTTACAGAGAGATTTTAGGTAGCATTTTGTTCTACTGAATTAAAGTTTTAAGGGTTTTTTCATTCTTTTTTAGAGACTAGGATTCTCCATATCTTCCAGCCTGGAAGTGTAGAAGTTACTACTGATTGGGTACAGAAGCTTTTGACCTTCTGCATTTGTTTCTGACCTAGATTAGTTTGACCAACGTTAGGCTATCTGGTAGCTCTTTTCTATGGGGTAGAGGGAGGCTCATCATATTAATATTGAACTTAGTGTGAACCCACAATCAGCAAGACACATTGCAGCTCAGAACTCCTGAGCTCAAGAGATCCCCCAGCCTCAGCCTCCATTCTAACTGGTTCAGCTACTATGACTCTATTCTTTGTGAGAATCTTTTAAAAGATTAATAAATAAAAAGATGAGATCTTGTATTCCATTTACCTTTCAATCATGTGTGACTGTGAAGATGGGATATGCTACAGAAAATCATCTCTGAAGGTCAGCTTATTCTCATATTTTCATCAATATGTTCATTAATAGCATAAGGATGTTCTAGAAATAAGGAAGTACTAGTATATGGATATCCTCCAAATGCCTTAATTTTAATAATAGTACTGTCTCTTAAGTTTTTTTCTGATCTATATCTTTCTTTCAGATATCTTGAAAATTAATCTCAAATACCTTTCAAACATCCTGGTTTCTTTTATGAGTCCTTGGTCTGGCTGAACTTCTCTTCTAGTTTTCATTATTACCATTCCCACTTCCTCAGAGAGCACATGGGAGATTTAGTCATGGGAATCATAGATTTTGAGCTGGAAGGGGCTTCATTTGTGTCTTGGGCCAACTCTTATCTTTCACAGATAAGGAAACCGAGGCCAAAAAGTTAAGTGACTTACCCCAGGTCACAGTAATCAGAACTAGGATTTGGAATGAAATCTTTTGACTGTTAATCTAAAACCTTGTTCACCACATAATGCTGCCTCTCTAATCCAAATGTGTTGGTTCCACTGTCATTGACAATCAAACAGTTTGTTATAGAAAGCCAAAAGTTCTGCTGCATTTTTCACTTATTTGCTGTCCTCATGTCAAGCTTTCTGTAGGCTAAATTCAATAATTATTTTTTATTTGGTAATAATAACTAGCATTTATATAACTTTAAGGTTTGCAAATCATTTTATAGATATTATCCCATTTTGTCTTCACAGTATCCCTGGGATGTAGGTGCTACTATTATTCCCATTTTACAAATACTGAGGCAGACAGAGGTTATTTGACTTGCCCAGGGTACATAACTATTAAGTGTCTGAGACCAGCTTTGAACTCATTCTTCCTAACTCTAGGTCCAGGACTCCTAAATTCACTGAACCATTTATATTCTTCACTATTTAAAATTTTTTAAAATTCTATTTATTTATTTAGAATATTTTCCCATGGTTACATGATTCATGTTCTTCCCCTTCCCTCTTCCCTCCCCATCCTGGAACTGACAAGCAGTTCCATTGGGTTTTACATGTATCATTGTTCAAAACCCATTTCCATATTATTACTATTTGCAGTAGTGATCTTTTAAAGTCACCATCCCCTATCGTATTCCCACTGAACCATTCTTCACTATTTTTTGAGGTAATAGTATCTGGTTGTTTACCATCTGCCTATGTCATTTTATTCAACCATGTCTATTTATTAATTTGAGCAGCTAGGTGGTTTAATGGTGTAAAAAATAGACTCGAATACAGGACTACAATCCCCACAATTCCTTGCTCCACTTCCCCAGAATGCTTTGTAATCTCACCTGGGCCTAGATTGAGAAGGTATTTAACCTGATTGCAAAAGCTTTTGTGGTCTCTTTTTTGGACTTCCGTTTTGGAGCAGACGTGGCTCTTTCCATAATGTAGGTGAGGTCTTGTCTAGGCCTCTAGCCTAGGCATGTGTTTTTTCTTATCCTGTATTTTCTTTAATCCTTAACTTTAATAAACCTCTAAAAATATAATACTCCTTGCAGGGAGAAACTAATTTCTACCTGCCTCAGTCTCCCCTAAATTTTAATCTTTACAATGGATAGAGTTCTGGGCCTGGAGTCCAGAAGACTTGTCTTCTTGAGTTCAAATCTGGCCTCCGACATTTATTAGTTATATGACCCAAGGCAAGTTACTTAACCTCATTGGCCTCAGTTTCCTCATCTATACAATGAGCCAAAGAAGGAAATGGCAAACCATTCCAGTATCTTTGCCAAGAAAACCCCAAATGGGGTTATAAAGAGTCAGACATGGCTGAACAATAAAATGTATTAATTTGCAATAAGAAATATTAACAATAAGAGGATCAGAACACTGGTATCAATTGTTTGGAATTTTCTCCCTACCTAGAAGAAAGGTTTATTTGGAGGACAAAATTTTATCAGAAAACTGTTTAATGAGAAAAGAATAAAGGGAGTTGGATGGGAAGGGATTTTGCATTCTTTTCTCTATTTCTCTTCCCCAGTACCCTGCAAAGAGGAGGAACTTAATAAATGCTTGTTGTACCCAGTTGACAGGCTCTGTCAGTTCAGTGGCTTTGATGGTGAGAGATGGAAGGTACTTAGTGAATCTCAGATGGCTGTTCTCTAACACAGCCCTACAACTTAAATGTTCTTAGAACTTTCTCCTGTTTCCTGAGGGACGCCAGTGGCTTGAGATTTTGTGGCCAGCACACTGCCATCTTAAACCGAAAAGATGGCTGGTTAGTGATTCAGTGACTCATGGAAAGCCAATTTTAAAGGGTCATTGAATTCTCAGACAGCCTGGAATTCCATCAAATTTCATCACTCTAAATTACACACAAGTCCTGTTAGGAGGGACCAGAATATACCATTTCCCCAGTGATACTATGGAATGGATAGTTCAGGAGATAGGAGACAGAGGGTGATACAATGCAGGAGAAGAGGGAGGAGGAAGGGAAGGGAAATGTAATTGACAGCTTGTCTCCGATATTATCTCAAATATATATTCCTCTAACCCAGTCATTCTTAATGACGTGTGTGTGTGTGTGTGTGTGTGTGTGTGTGTGTGTGTGTGTGTGTGTTGGATCCTTTTGACAGCCTGGACCCCTTCTCAGAGTAATGTTTTATTTTGTTTTAAATCATAATTGAAAGAAAGGCTAAATTTCAGTTGCTAAATGAAATTAATTTAAATGCTGAATCAAGTTAGTGAAAATAAAGATGAATTTTTTCTCATTCAAATTCATCAAGCCCCTGAGATCTACACATGGCACTAGGTTAAAAACCTCTGCTCTAACCCTTTTTTCCTCCCCAAAGGTCTCTGTGATTCTCCCTTGAGTGCAATTGGCAGGGCACATAAGAGATGGAGACACCTCAATACAGAAATATAGTCATAAAAATTATAAAGAAGTGGTTATGGTAGGGGTGTAAGATATTGAGGGGACTTCCACTGGAATTAATCGGGACAGGGGGAAGTGGGGAGGCAGCTAGGTGGCCCATTGAGAGCCAGGCCTGGGAGGTCCTCGGTTCAAATCTGGCCTCAGACGTTTCCTGGCTCTGTGACCCTGGGTTAGTCACTATTGTCTAGGCCCCACCACTCTTCTTCCTTGGAACCAATACTTGGTATTCATTCTAAGACAGAAGGTTAGGATTTATTAAAAATAATTAACAATATTGAAATAGGTCTTGATCAATGAGACATAAAACCCATTGAATTGCTCATTGGCTATGGGAGGGCAATGGGAGGAGGGAAGGGAAAGAACATAAATCATGTAACCCTGGGAAAATATTCTAAATTAATTAATAAAAAAAAAGAAATGACCATAGCTTACCTGCTGATAGAAAGGACTTGGGTGTGTCGCAGAGAACTTCAAAGTTTCCTCATTTCTCTGGGTCACCTGGGACATATAAGGTAGAGGTTGTGTGATGACAATGGTAGTGGGGAGGTGATAGATAGGTGATGCCTCTTTGTGTGTCTCTGTACCATAAATTCCTGATGATCTAGAATCCAAGCAAGTGGAAAACATAAAGTAGCATAGCAATTTATTGGTTGTTTTTGCATTCTGCCCTTTGCTTTGATGAGTGTAACATCTAGAGCAACCACTGTAACATGGGAACCCCTAAACAAAAACTACCGCTGGTTCAGTATACTCTGGGGACCTGAATCTACTTGAACCATAGTTAGCAAGCCCCCATTGATACATCTACTGTTACTAGTCAGCAAGAGGACAGAATTAATTTAAATGAAATAGCATGGTAAGAAATCCAGCAAGAAACTATTCCCCGTTCACACTGTCCCACAAACAGACATACCATCGTCAGGAAGAGTGGACATCCATAGAGAATATGTTTGTCTGAGTAGTTACACACTGAAGACATGTGGGGCACTTACATGCATAGAGCAGCAACTCATGCCTTCCCCACTGGATGTTTGCCATCTTGGGATGTCATCATGCTGCTCTTTGATGGGCATCATGTCTCTAATCTTTTCTGGGCTTCCCTACTGAGTATTTTGACTTTGCTGGGCATATTATCTCTGTGCTTGTGGTAGGACTGATGGTTTCCTGATGGGTCTGCCCTGACTTTGATTGGTCCCAGCTTCCCTGATGGTAGCTTCCTTGTCTGGCAGCATGAAAAATCCCAGCCATCTATAGTTACCTTCTCTCAAACTTGATGGGTGCCTGGAACCATGAGACCTGCCATGTCCTGATAACTTACTGACCAAGCCTGTTTTCAGATGGAAATGAGGGGGGCTCCAAGTAGAGAAGCTAAATATTGTTGTGTTATGTTAGGGCAAAGTAAATCTCCCCCTTTGTTACATGTTCAATAATTTGCAAGTGTCTCATTTTTCCCAACATCAAACCTGAACCAAGATGGCACTGGCTTGAGAGCTGTGCCTACAACAGTGCTGGGCATTATGTCTCTGTTGCTTGTTGCTTTCACTCTGTTGGGCATCTTCATTGATCTCATAGTCACTGAGCTTCCCCAAGCTATTAACTTCTCAAACTCATCTCTTCAGGGCCATTTTTTTGGTTATAATGGCTATTCTCCATCAGCCAGTCAATAACCATTTATTAAATGTCTACTATATGCCAGGCACTCTTCTAAATATGGAGGATATATAAAGAGGCAAGACAGTCCTTGCCCTCAAGGAGCTCATAATCTAGTAGAGTGGCCAATAAGCAAACGAATATCCATAAATAAGTTGTATACAGGATAAGTAGGAAAATAAATGAGAGAGAAGGCACTAGAATTAAGAGGAGCTGAAAAAGACCTCCTATAGAGACAGGATTTTAGTTGAGGAGGGAAGCCAGGGAAGGTAGTAGGTGAACTTTAGAAGGGAGAACATTACAGATATAGGGGATGGTCACAGAAAATCTGGCTGAGGGATGCAATATCTTGTTCATGGGATAGTTAGACCAGTGTCAGGGAGAGAAGACAACCTGATATGGAGTAGGGTATAAGACTGGAAAGGTAGGAAGGGCTTTGTATACTAAACAGAACAGTTTGCATTTGATTCTGGAGGTAAAAGGGAGCCACTGGAGTTTATTGAGCCATGGTCAGATACACAAATTTCAGAAAATCATTTTGTGCCTGAATGGAGGGTGGATTGAAGTGGGAAAATGAGACAAAAGTAAACATTTATTAAGTATCCCTTATGTAGCAAATATTGTACAAATGTTATCTCATTTGATCCTTGCAACAGCCTTGTGGGGTGCTATTATTGTCCCCATCTTACAGTTGAAGAAACTGAGGCAGACAGAGATTAAGTAACTTGTCTAGGGTCACACAGTTAGTAAATATCTGATATTGGATTTGAACTCAGCTCTTCCTGACTTCAGGCCTGGGTGCTCTATCCGCTATACCACTTAGCTGACTGTCTGTCAATATGTAGAGATGTAAAGGGTGATATTATGATTGAGACTGAAAAAATCTAAATTTAAATGGTCACTAAGGGGAATCCCAAATAATAAAATACCCAAGACAGCTGCCAAATTTTTATGGTGATTTAATTACAACAGGAGGAAGAAAATATTAGAGGGAGAGAGAGAGAGGGAAAGAAGGAAAGAGGGAGAGAAGGAAAGGAGGTTTTAACTCAGAACCACTCTGGCTCAGGCTGAGCCAAAGCGGGCATTAAGGCCTTGGAAAGCCAAGGCAAAGAAAGGGGTCAGTCCTTATCACTCATGTAACCGGTCTGAAGGAAAGCTGTCTGCGGGGCTCCTCCAAACTCAAGCTCCAGTATTGAACTGAACTCTAGCCCTCTCCATGGGAAGTCACGAGAACTCCAGAGGCTGTTCTCTACCTCACTTCCTGTGTCTCACATTTGCCAATGGTGGCTCGAGCTTGACTTAGGAAAGCCCAGAGGTCTGTCCTTTTTTTGCACATGTCTGTTGAAGGCCATTTTCTCAGATAATTAAATCTTGAGTTTGATGCAGACCTTCCTAATCTTGTTAAACTAAGAAGGGAGGAGAAATGTAGTTTCCAAGACCTGATTCTGTTATTCCAAGTATCTCTATTGTTATTGATCAGGAAATGAATAAATCAGATCTTCTAAAGAATGGTCTGATTAGGGTGGAATAGTTTTGAAATTCACAGAGATCATAGACTTTGTTGAGCTGAAAAGAAACTTAGCGGTCATCTAGTCCAAATTCTTTATTTAGAAAACATTTATTAATATCTTTTTGTTTTATATCATCTTAATTTCTGAAGAATGACCTTCCCAGCTTCCCTAATTAGTGAACAGTGCCTTGGAACAAAGAATAAAAAGTCCCTAGGCAGGATCACCATTTCTCGAGGTCATAAGGTTCATTCTCAACTCAGCTCATTCTCTGGACTGCTCCACCTCTCCATCAGTTGTCTTTCCCCAATCAGGTATCCTCTTCTCCTCCACCTCCCGCACCCCACTCCATGGCCCCAATTTTCCAGATCCTTTTTTATATTTTGTCTTTATCCAGTAGAACACGTGTTTGCTGAGAGAAGGGGTCATCTTGTGTGTTTTCCTTGTACTAAGCATCCCTAGGACTTAGGCTTGCTACATAGTAAGCACGTTATCATTTATGTGTTTCTCTATCTGTCATCCATTTATCTATCAAAAGAGGAAAAAGCAGCTCAACAACCAAAATATCAACTGAGTCTGACAGTAACTCTGATATTCCACCCCATAATCCCCCATCTCTGCGTAAATATGTGCAAGAGTATATTTTCTCATCTCTTCTGTAGGGGCAAGCTTGATTATTAAAACTGTACAAGGTGCAGTTTGGCATGTTTTTAGTTGTTGCTTCCATTTGTCTTCCAACCTCTGGCTTTACAGATGAAGAAACTGAGGTACAGAGCGTGTGGGGGTGGGTTGTCCAGGATCCTGTGGGTAGTAGGTGGCAGTGCCAAGACTCAAATTCAAGTATATTCACTTCAAATCCATTTCTTTTTCCAACATGCTAAACTCCCTCTCCCTGATAAGGATAAAATTACATTTCCTGAGGCATCACTAGGACCATGAGCCACTGCTTATAACTAAGAGGCAGCTCAACAAAAGTCAGTTAGTGCAGAAATTAGATTTAGATCTATACTCCATACTAAGAAGTACAATAACCTTCAATTGTACGTATGGGTAACTTGGGAAAACTCGTGGGGAAATTTGTTATAACATGTAATTGGTAATAAATAAATAACTAAATGTTTTTAAAGAAGAATAGTAGTCACAGAAATGTACATGTAGCCTAAATATTAAAAAAAGGTTATATCAGAAGCAAATGAAAAGAGAAGGAAACTTTGGATAGGAGGTGAGTTCTTGACCAAACAAGGAATATAGATAATAACACAAAAAACAGACATTTTTAAATACATAAAATTGAACGTTTCTGAAGTCCGAAGGTCTGGGTTCAAGGGCCAGCATTCCAAAGCTTCCAGGAGGAGAGGAATGGAACACACAGGCTGGTGCTGGCAGTTGGTGGACTCTGGATGAGAGAGAAGCCTGCTTTTGCTCTAGCTGTCAGGATACCCAGAGGGTAGCTGTTTGGTACTTCTGGGGTGGACCCAGAAAAGCCATTGGCTCCCTCTCTTTGGCTGTCCTGATATTTTGCCTGGATTTACTGCTACTGATACAGAGAAGTGGATTCTGCTGTTGCTGGTGACATATAACTGGGATTTGCTGTTTGGATCAAAGAAAGGACTCCTGTGTTGTGAGATTTCTTTGGGCCCTTTGCCCTTGCTTCTACCCATCCTTCCTTAACTTTAATTGATTAGTTAGTTTAGTATAATGATAGAAATTTTAGGATTTTAATATCTGGTGTGTGTTAGAAGTAGGTTATTCCTTGATTCCCTTCCCATCCTTTTTCCCTTTAGTTTAATAAACTTTACATATATAGCTAGTTTGAAACCTTCTTTTACACACCCTATAACATTGTATGACCCTGGGCAAGTCACCTAACCCCCATTGCCTAACTCTTACTGCTCTTCCACCTTGGAACCAATACTTAATATCAACTGTTAAGACAGAAGGTAAGGGTTTAAAAATAAATGAATAATAGCTGAGCTGGGTCCAATGGTTTGCTTCAAACCCCCTTCTAGAGGGATGGTGGACTGTCTCCTTGCCCAGCCTTTTCTCTTCCAATGAAATAAACCGAAACCCTTTCTATTTCCAAACAAACAAACAAATAAATAAACAAACGAATGAATGAGTGAATAAATAAAATAACTAACTAAATAAATAAATAACCCTCTAGAGGACTAAGTGACTAATCTCTGTGCCAAGTACTTGGAAAGACCGGGTTACAAAAAACAAGTGGAAACCACAGACCTTGGCCTGAATGTGGAAGTAATTTGGGAGATAAAGTGGAACAGAATTTTGAATGCAAAATCAAAACTGAGTTTGAATGTTCCATCTAGGCTGGTGGAAACTTATGGGACAGGTCCTTTTCTGAATTTTCTTTCTGCTGTATTTGGAGGGGTGGCAAGAGAAAAAAGTAAAGGACCTATTCCTAGCTGAGTAGGTACTTTTCTTCCTCAATTGTAAAGGCCCGAGGTAACGGGGATGGAGGAGACAGAAGCCGGTGGTATTTATTCTCCTTGGGAAAATCTCAAGAAAGCAGATCCAAAGGCTGCTCTGAACATGGATCAAGGGAGCACTCTATGGTAAGGGAGAAAATATTAGTCACTAATAATATAAGCTATATACAGAGATGCCTTTTTTCCTTAGCCTGTGATTTAGTTGGCATCAAGGATGCCCATTCTTTCTTTCTTCCAACACCTACTCTGAGATTGATAGTTTTAGCTGTACAGAGCACCAAGTTCAGGATCACAGAGCCAATATAAGTCAGAGGAGGGACTTCAAACCCAATGACTCTGTATTAGGGGATTGCTAGTAAATATGCTTTCTGCCCCTCACAAAACACTATGAGAGAGCAGCACTTACCAGGGTTGTTGCAATGATCAACTGAGTCTATAATTGCAAAATATTTATCACAGTGTCCAGTGTGTAGTAAGTTCTGTATAAATTTTAGCTATTGGGGGTAGCTGGGTGGCTCAGTAGATTGAGAGCCAGGCCTGAAGATAGGAGGTCCTGGGTTCAAATCTGGCCTCAGACATTTCCTAGCTGTGTGGCCCTGGGCAAGTCACTTAACGCCCACTGCCTAGCCCTTACCACTCTTCTACCTTGGAACCAACACATAGAATTGATTCTAAGATGGAAGGTAAGGGCTTAAAATAAATAAATAAATGTTAGTTATTATTATTATTATTGTAGATGGGTGGCACAGTGGACAGAGCACCAGGTATAGAATCAGGAAGCCCTGAGTTCAAAACCATCCTCAGATACTTCCTAGCTGTGTGACTCTGGGCAAGTCATTTAACCCCATTTGCCAAGCCCTTGACCTTCTGTCTTTATTAAGATAGGAAGTAAGAGTTTAAAAAAAAAAAAGAGGAGGAAATGGCAAACCACTCTAGTGTCTTTGCCAAAAAAAAAAAATCCAAATGGGTCATAAAGAATTAGACGTGTCTAAAATGACTGAACAACAAAATTATTTTTAATTGGAAAATTTTATTTAATTAGTTAATTTAGAATATTTTTCCATGGTTACAAGATTCATGTTCTTTCCCTCCCCTCCCAGACCCCTTCCTGTAGCTGACGCACAATTCCACTGGGTTTTACATGTGTCATTGATCAAGACCTATTTCTGTATTATTGATAATTGCATTAGGGTCATCATTTAGAGTCTCCATCCCCAATCATCTCCCCATCGACCCATGTGATCAAGTTTTTCTTCTGTGTTTCTGCTCCCACAGTTCTTCCTCTGGATGTGGATAGTGTTCTTTCTCATGAGTCCCTCTGAATTGTCCTAGAGCATTGCATTGACTCTAATGGAGAAGTCCATTACACTCGATTGTACCACAGTGTATCAGTCCCTGTGTACAATGTTCTCCTGGTTCTGCTACTCTCGCTCTGCATCACTTCCTAGAAGTTGTTCCAGTTCACATGTAATTCCCTCCATGAACAACGAAATTATTAGAATCATCATCATCATCATTATTGTATTCATTATCTCATTTGAGCCTTATAATAATCCTGGGTTCTAGGTAGTAAAAACATCCCCATTTTTATCTCCCCTTCCTTTTTTCAGATCAGTCTGGACTGATTATTTCATCAGGGTAGGGACCTTCTGATGTTAAAACTCTCTCTGCTGATGAAGACTGGAAGCTCATTTGCCTTTCTGTAACTTCCATTCTTGGAGAGTTGCCTGGAGCATTGAGAAGTCAGATGACTTACTCATGGTCACATACCTAGAATGTGTCAGAGGCAGTCCTTGAACCTAAGTCTTCCTGAATCCAAGGCTAGTCTCTGTTTACTATACCACACTGCCTTGAAACCTTGTTTTACAGAGAAATTAATCTTTATAATTATTTATTTTATTTTAAAATATTTTTCCATGTTTACATGATTCATTTTCTTTCCCTCCCATCTTCCCTCCGCTGTCCCAGAGCTGACAAGCAATTCCACTGGGTTGTACAAATGTTTTCATTTGATACTTATTTCCATATTATTCATTTTTGCTATAGAGCATTTTTAAACCCTAAACCCCAAATTGCATACCCATATATACATGTGATAAGTGATGTCATATGTTTTGCTTCAGCATTTCTACTCCCATAATCCTTTCTCTCAATGTGATTAGCATTCTTTCCCATAAGTCCTTCAGGAGTGTCCTGGCTTGTTGCATGGTTACTAGTAGCAAAGTCCATTACATTGAATAATTCCACAAGTGTTACTTTTTGTGTACAATGTTCTCCTGGCTCTGCTCCTCTCACTCTGCATCAGCTCGTGGAGGTCGTTCCAGTTCACATGGAGTTCCTCCAGATCATCATTCCTTACAGCATAGCAGTATCCCATCACCAACATATACCACAGTTTGTTCGAAATGAAATTTTAAAAATTAGATCACAGAGAAGGAAAGTTAGTTTCAGAGATGTGAGGTGACTTGCTGAAGGTCAATCCAGTTCATAACTGGGAGAGCTTGGACTCAAACCCAGGTTTCAGTTTTCCAGTCAAGTACCTTGAAATCTGGCACTTCTACTTTATCAAACTAACTCAAAGCTGACAGATGGGAGAGAATCGTTGTGGTTCTGTAGCTGTTGTTATTCAGTCATTTTCAGCTGTGTCCATCTTGGCAAAGGTACTGGGGTAATTTGCTATGTCCTTCTCTAGTTTATTTTACAGATTAGGAAACTGAGGCAAACAAGGTTAAGAAACTTTCCTAGGGTCACACAGGTAGTGAGTGTCTGAGGCCAGATTTGAATTCAGGAAGATGTATCTTCCTGACTCCAGGTTCAGCTCTCTAGCTACTCCAAGAGGAGAGATTTAGAACTAGATGGGGGAGATGAAAAAAACCAAAACCCAGTGAAATTCCGACTTGCCCAAGGTCACACGGCAAGTGGCAGAATGGGGATTGAACCCAGATCCTCTGACTTCCAAGTCCATTGCTCTTTCTACCATACCACAATTTTTTTCTGTGTAGGACAGTGCTAGGTTGAGAACTTATGGAGAACTGCAACAGAATTTGAGGAAGAGTTTGTCTTTAATCTGAAAATGGACTGCAGAGGATTGATTCTAGGGAAGTAACTAATTTACTTTTATTATTTATAGAATTGTTGTTGTTCATTTGTTTCAATCATGTCCAACTCTTCATGACCCCATTTGGGGTTTTCTTGGCAAAGATACTGGAGTAGTTTGCCTTTTCCTTTCTCCAAATTTTATAGAACAGGAAATTGAGGCAAGCAGAGACGAGTGACTTGCCCAAGGTCATACAGTGTCCAAGGCCAAATTTGAATTCAGGAGATGAGGCTTCCTGACTCTAGACCTGACACTCTATCCACCATGCCACCTAGTTGCCCTTCATAGTAGAGAGTCTCAGTTACCACGTCTATAAAAATCAGGGCACTGGATCTGATTCTGGCACTTGAAGAAAGGAAAATCCCTCTGAGTTACAGCTTCTCTGTGGATCATCGCCCTGTTGGAAGGGGTGAGCAGCAATTTCCACTGATGATCTTGCAGGATGTCTGGCAGGAAGCCCAACTGAGCCAGAGATGATGATTATTCCACCAACTCCCAGGCCAAGCTCAAACCCTTGCAACAGTTGGAGAATCTTGGCCTGACTGACTAATGGGGTGCTTGGAAAAGGGCCCTTCTTCTCCATGAAATCAATCTCTTTTTAGACCAGGCAATACTCAGTCTTGGGTTTGGAAGTGGAAAGAGAATCCTGCGCTGCTCCCTCTTGGCTGGAACGAGACCCCAGAACAAAGATGGTGCAGGCAGATGGAGAGGATGCGTATGGAAGGGCTTTGGGGGGAAGAGCTGGGGAGTGGAAGCCAATCCCCAAATCCTTTGTTTTGCCTTGGCTCGATTTAGCCAAAGCAAGCATCCACGTCTGGAGGTGGGGTTGGGGGAGAAGGTTATCATCCTAATGATTTCTCATCGTCCATATGCACAAGTCACTTTGACACATGAGCTGAGGGAGCCAGCAAATTCCCTTGCTCCAAATAGGACTATATCTTGGCAACGCAGGGACCTTTATTAGAGAATTCCAAGTTTAAAAAAAAATCCCAGGAGAGAAAACTGACATCTGTTAAAGTTATAGAAATAAAGAGCCCCTGGACCCTCCCAGAAAAGATCGCTCCAACACGCCTGCTCTCTCTTTAGGGGCTGGGATGTCTCTAGCCTACCCGTCCAGGGGAAACGCTTCTAAACTTGGCTGGTTTCCCCCAGTTGATATTTAAAGAGGACCATTCCAAAGACCCTCTTCCTCAACAAATCCTTTTGCCCCCACCTCTACCACATTTCATTCATCAGAGAACACTGTTCTCTAATATATTTCTATTCTATTAATGGCACCGTAGAATATCTCTAACCATATCTCTAACCAGAGCCAGAAGATCTGATTGGAGTTGGTTCTGCCACTTAATTGGTTTTGTCACCTTGTGCAAGATTCTTTGAACCAGGGGGCAGCTGGGTGGCTCAGTGGATTGAGAGTCAGACCCAGAGATGGGAGGTCCTGGGTTCAAATCTGACCTCACACACTTCCCAGCTGTGTGACCCTGGGCAAGTCACTTAACCCCCATTCTTCTACCTTGGAACCAATACACAGTATTGATTCTAAGATGGAAGGTAAGGGTTTAAAAAAATTTTAATTAAATAAATTTAAAAAAAAAGATTCTTTGAACCTCAGTGTTCTCCTCTAGAAAAAGGAGCTAATCCCTATCCTTTGTTGTAAGGACAAAATTGGACAATGGAACATAGAATTGGAAAGGATTCTGGAGATTTAGGGCCTTTTTTTTAACCCTTACCTTCCATCTTAGAATTGATACTATCAGTTCCAAGGCAGAAGAGAGGTCAGGGCTAGACAATTGGGGTTAAGTGATTTGCCCAGGATCACACAGCTGCGAAGTATCTAAGACCAAATTTGAACTCAGAACCTCCCCCTCTCTAGGTCCAGCTCTCAATTCACTCAGCCACCTAGTTGCCCCCTAATTAATAATTTTTAAAGTTCATAGGCCCAGAGCAACAAGATGGCTAACTAGATAGAGAGCTGGACCTAGAGACAGGAGATCCTGGGTTCAAATTTGGCCTCAGACACCTCATAGCTGTGTGACCCTGAGCAAATAAATTGATTTCCGTTGCCTAGCCCTTACTGTTCTTCTGCCTTAGAAGCAATATACAGTATTGATTCTAAGATGAAAGTCAAGGGTTTAAAAAAATTATTTAGCAGCAAGGGGACTCATTGATTAGAGAGCCAGACCTGGAAATGGAAGGTCCAGGGTTCAAATCTGGCCTTAGACACTTTCTAGTTTTCCCTGGGCAAATCACTTAACCCCAGTTGCCTAGCTTTTATTGCTCTTCTTTAAAAAAAAATTAAATTTAAATAAAAAAATTTTAAACATTTACCTTCTATCTTAGAATCAATACTGTATATTGGTCCCAAGGCAGAAGAACGATAAGGGCTAGGCATTGGGTCACTGTCCAGTGTCACACTGCTAGGAAGTATCTGAGGCCAGATTTGAACCCAGGACTTCCCACATCTGGGCCTGGCTCTCAAGACACTGAGCCATTCAGCTTCTTCCTCTTATTGATATTCTGCTTTGGAACCAATATTTATATCAATTCTAAGATACACGGTAAGGCTTTAAAAATATAATAAAATACAAACATTATTATGAGAAAGGGTCAGGAAAATAGGTTTCACAAGCCTGACAAAGGACATCACACACACACACACACACACACACACACACACACACACACACACTCTCAGAATCTCTAAGATGGTCAAACCCTGAGATTTTACAGATAAAGAAACCGAAGGCCAGAGAGATTCAGTGACTTATCCAAGGTCACAGAGCAGAGGATCTAAACCCTGCTTTTGTAGTTCTAAATCCAGTCTTCCCTCTACTTCACTCTGAACTATCACGTTATATAAATACAGTGTAAGATAGTATTGCTGGTTCTCATTTAAAAATTCCTTCCTTTGGGCCAAAACACTGTTACCCAGAAATAGCCTCTGGGGGTAAATACTCCAGTTAAAAACAATTAAGCTATTAACATTTCAGCATGAATTAATTGGTCAAAATAGGCAGTTGATTATTTAGCAGACCCTGAAAGGAATAAAAAACCTTTAGGTTTTGGTAAGGGAAAGGGAAAAATAATCTCGACTATTGGGAAAGTATGTCAAAGGGAAATGCTATGAGAGTAAATATTAAGGGGTACCATGGATAGAGAGCTGGGTCTGGAGTCAGGAAGACTCATCCTTCTGAGGTCGAATCCAGCCTCAGACTTTTACTAGTGAGGTGACCCTAGGCAAGTCACTTAACCCTGTTGCCCTCATTTCCTCACCTGTCAGATGAGCTGAGGTCGGAAATGGCAAACCACCCCAGTACCTTTGCCAAGAACCCCCAATGGGGTCACAAAGGGTGGGCCCTGACTGAAATAACTGAACTTCCAACAAATGAGGCTAGAGAACAAGATGAAGATCCTGGGCACCCTGTGGCTGGTACTGTTGGCTGGGGAGAGCCGGGCACCCAAGATCATTTTTGCCTTTAAATGTGGCATTTAAATGCCTTTAAATCTGCCATAAAATATGGCAGAATAGAATGATTTTGTGTACGATTCTAGGCCAAAATAATTAAAGCAAGATGCCCAGAATGAAAGAGGGAGGTAGTAACCATTGCATACCTTTGTCCTGGTCCAACCACTTCTTGCAGGGTGGTCGGGGCTGCCCAAATGAGTAAGATGATTGGGAGTCCTCAAAAGTGTGCCATGATTCCAACTGAGGTTGGAACAGGGGATGGCAAGGCTGCAGAAGAAAAGCTATGGGTGGGGGTGGGGGCGAGATAGCAGCCACTTTTAAGCCACTGAGGGACTGTCCTCGTGAAAGAGAGAGAATTTGAGGAAGTATCACATGGGACAGAAAGTAGGGCGCAGTTAAAATCAAACTAGAGGGACTTCCGGTTAAGATGGCGGCTTAGAGAAAGCTGAAGTTCAGATCTCCGGAAAACCCTTCCCTACCGATCTCAAACTAGAAGATCCTAAGGCGCCGAAATTCAAAACGATCAACAGCACAGACCCTGGGAAGCCTCCTCCTGGACCTGGACCCGGTTCAAAAGGTACGGCTCCCCTTAAAAGCCAGAACCCGAGATCCCTCGGACCTCAGGGGTAGGAGCGCAGAGTCCAAGGCTCCCGGAAGCGGCAGCCGCGCCAGGCTCAGAGAGCAGGGTCTGAGGAACAACAACCCTCAGGGTCTTCTACCCAAGTCCCAGTCCGGGTGAAAGTTACTGCCTGGGGCCTCCACTGCAAAGAGCTGGTCGGTCCGGGTGAAAGTTACTGCCTGGGGCCTCCGCTGCAGAGAGCTGGTCAAAACAACAGCAACCCTCAGGGCGGGCAAGACAGCCTCACGGGCTGGATCCTGCTATCCAAGTCTCAGTGAAAGTCTGTGCTCTCGGAGCTTGGGGAAGCGGCAGCCCATCCCCCCGCAGGCCGACGAAACAGCCTCACGGCCAGGGATTCTGAAGGCAACTTCCGGAAATCGAGCCAGGGGGAGAGTGTGGCCTCGTGGTCCGACCCTTCCATTCCAGTTCCAGTGAGGCATATTCAGTTTAACCCAGGGAACGCTCATAGAACCAACATCTGCCCAGGACTAAAGCCTCTGATCACCAGACAAAGACAAGAAAAGCCAATCCTCCACGTTCAGAGATGACAAACTCTACAGAAGCACAGAAACCCCAAAATACCAAGAAAAATAAGAAGAAAGGGGCGACTCTGGACACATTCTATGGAGCCAAAATACAAAATACAGAGCAGATAGAAGAAGATATACAAGAAAATTCTCCAAAATCTTCCAAAGGAAATAGAAACTCTCCACAAACACATGAAGAATTTGAATCAGAAAGGACCAAAAAGATGGAAGCCCTCTGGGAGGGAAAGTGGGAAATGATGCAAAAGAAATTCACGCATCTACAAAACCAGTTTGACCAAACTGTAAAAGAAAACCAGGCTTTAAAGCAAGAACTAATAAAGCAAAGCCAAAACACCAAGAAATTAGAAGAGAACATAAAATATCTCACCGACAAGGTGATAGATCTGGAAAACAGGGGGAGAAGAGAAAATTTAAGAATAATTGGACTCCCAGAAAAGCCAGAAATAAACACCAAACTGGACATGGTGATACAAGATATAATCAAAGAAAATTGCCCAGAGATTCTAGAACAAGGGGGCAATACATCCACTGACAGAGCTCACAGAACACCTTCTACACTAAACCCCCAAAAGACAACTCCCAGGAATGTAATTGCCAAATTCCAAAGCTATCAAACAAAAGAAAAAATCCTACAGGAAGCCAGAAAAAGACAATTTAGATATAAAGGAATGCCAATCAGGGTCACACAAGACCTTGCAAGTTCTACGCTGAATGATCGTAAGGCATGGAACATGATCTTCAGAAAGGCAAGAGAGCTGGGTCTCCAACCAAGAATCAGCTACCCAGCAAAACTGACTATATACTTCCAAGGGAAAGTATGGGCATTCAACAAAATAGAAGACTTCCAACTTTTTGCAAAGAAAAGACCAGAGCTCTGTGGAAAGTTTGATACCGAAAATCAAAGAGCAAGGAATACCTGAAAAGGTAAATATTAAGGAAAGGGGAAAAATGTTATCTTCTTTTACTCAAACTCTCTTCTATAAGGACTACATTTATATCAACCTATGTATACTAATATGTGGGGAAAATGTAATGTATAAATAGGGGGTAAAGAAAGACCAAATAGAATAATGGTTCTCACACAAAGATTCACAGGGGAAGGGGAGGGGAAGAAAACTCCTATAAGAAGGAGAGGAAGAGGGGGGGGGGTTTACTTAAACCTCAATCTCAGGGAAATCAACTCTGAGAGGGAAAAACATCCAGATCCATTGGGATCTTGAATTCTATCTTACCCAACAAGGGTAAGGAGAAGGAAAAACCAAGGGGGGGAGGGGGAGAGGGAGAACAAAAAGGGAGGGAAAGAGAGGGGGGAGGGGGAGGGAACAAAAAGGGAGGGACTAAAAAGGGAAACATCAAGGGAGGGGACAAGGGGGACTGATTCAAAGTAAATCACTGGACTAAAAGGTAGAGCCGAAGAAGAAAAGGTTAGAATTAGGGAAGGCAATCAAAATGCCAGGGAGTCCACAAATGACAATCATAACTTTGAACGTGAATGGGATGAACTCACCCATAAAACGTAGACGAATAGCTGAATGGATTAGAATCCAAAACCCTACCATATGTTGTCTTCAAGAAACACACATGAGGCGGGTTGACACCCACAAGGTCAGAATTAAAGGATGGAGTAAGACCTTCTGGGCCTCAACTGATAGAAAGAAGGCAGGAGTGGTAATCATGATATCTGATAAAGCCAATGCAAAAATAGACCTGATCAAAAGGGATAGGGAAGGTAATTATATTTTGTTAAAAGGGACTCTAGACAATGAGGAAATATCATTAATCAACATGTATGCACCAAATAATATAGCACCCAAATTTCTAATGGAGAAACTAGGAGAATTGAAGGAAGAAATAGACAATAAAACCATACTAGTGGGAGACTTAAACCAACCATTATCAAATTTAGATAAATCAAATCAAAAAATAAATAAGAAAGAGGTAAAAGAAGTGAATGAAATCTTAGAAAAATTAGAATTAATAGACATATGGAGAAAAATAAATAGGGATAAAAAGGAATACACCTTCTTCTCAGCACCACATGGCACATTCACAAAAATTGACCATACACTAGGTCATAGAAACATAGCACACAAATGCAAAAAAGCAGAAATAATGAATGCAGCCTTCTCAGATCACAAGGCAATAAAAATAATGATTAGTAATGGTACATGGAAAACCAAATCTAAAACCAATTGGAAATTAAACAATATGATACTCCAAAACCGTTTAGCTAAAGAAGAAATCATAGAAACAATTAATAATTTCATCAAGGAAAATGACAATGGCGAAACATCCTTTCAAACCTTTTGGGATGCAGCCAAAGCGGTAATCAGAGGCAAATTCATATCCCTGAAAGCTCATATTAACAAACAAGGGAGAGCAGAGATCAATCAATTGGAAATGCAATTGAAAAAACTCGAAAGCGATCAAATTAAAAACCCCCAGCAGAAAACCAAATTTGAAATCCTAAAAATTAAGGGAGAAATTAATAAAATCGAAAGTGATAGAACTATTGATTTAATAAATAAGACAAGAAGCTGGTACTTTGAAAAAACAAACAAAATAGACAAAGTACTGGTCAATCTAATTAAAAAAAGGAAGGAAGAAAAGCAAATTCACAGCATTAAAGATGAAAAGGGGGACAGTACCTCCAATGAGGAGGAAATTAAGGCAATCATTAGAAATTACTTTGCCCAATTATATGGCAATAAATACACCAATTTAGGAGAAATGGATGAATATATACAAAAATACAAACTGCCTAGACTAACAGAAGAGGAAATAGAATTCTTAAATAATCCCATATCAGAAATTGAAATCCATCAAGCCATCAAAGAACTTCCTAAGAAAAAATCCCCAGGGCCTGATGGATTCACCTGTGAATTCTATCAAACATTCAGAGAACAGTTAACCCCAATACTATACAAACTATTTGACATAATAAGCAAAGAGGGAGTTCTACCAAACTCCTTTTACGACACAAACATGGTACTGATTCCAAAACCAGGCAGGTCAAAAACAGAGAAAGAAAACTATAGACCAATCTCCCTAATGAATATAGATGCAAAAATTTTAAATAGGATACTAGCAAAAAGACTCCAGCAAGTGATCAGAAGGATCATTCACCATGATCAAGTAGGATTCATACCAGGGATGCAGGGCTGGTTCAACATTAGGAAAACCATCCACATAATTAACCACATCAACAAGCAAACTAGCAAGAACCACATGATTATCTCAATAGATGCAGAAAAAGCCTTTGATAAAATACAACATCCATTCCTATTAAAAACACTAGAAAGCATAGGAATAGAAGGGTCATTCCTAAAAATAATAAACAGTATATATCTAAAACCAACAGCTAATATCATCTGCAATGGGGATAAACTAGATGCATTCCCAATAAGATCAGGAGTGAAACAAGGATGCCCATTATCACCTCTACTATTTGACATTGTACTAGAAACACTAGCAGTAGCAATTAGAGAAGATAAAGAAATTGAAGGCATCAGAATAGGCAAGGAGGAGACCAAGTTATCACTCTTTGCGGATGACATGATGGTCTACTTAAAGAATCCTAGAGATTCAACCAAAAAGCTAATGGAAATAATCAACAACTTTAGCAAAGTTGCAGGATACAAAATAAACCCACATAAATCATCAGCTTTTCTATATATCTCCAACACAGCTCAGCAGCAAGAACTAGAAAGAGAAATCCCATTCAAAATCACCTTAGACAAAATAAAATACCTAGGAATCTATCTCCCAAGACAAACACAGGAACTATATGAACACAACTACAAAACACTCGCCACACAACTAAAACTAGACTTGAACAATTGGAAAAACATTAACTGCTCATGGATAGGACGAGCCAATATAATAAAAATGACCATCCTACCCAAACTTATTTATCTATTTAGTGCCATACCCATTGAACTACCAAAATACTTCTTCACTGATTTAGAAAAAACCATAACAAAGTTCATTTGGAAGAACAAAAGGTCAAGGATATCCAGGGAAATCATGAAAAAAAACACATATGATGGGGGCCTTGCAGTCCCAGACCTCAAACTATATTACAAAGCAGCAGTCATCAAAACAATTTGGTACTGGCTAAGAAACAGAAAGGAAGATCAGTGGAATAGACTGGGGGAAAACGACCTCAGCAAGACAGTATACGATAAACCCAAAGATCCCAGCTTTTGGGACAAAAATCCACTATTCGATAAAAACTGCTGGGAAAATTGGAAGACAGTGTGGGAGAGACTAAGAATAGATCAACACCTCACACCCTACACCAAGATAAATTCAAAATGGGTGAGTGACTTAAACATAAAGAAGGAAACCATAAGTAAATTGGGTAAACACAGAATAGTATACATGTCAGACCTTTGGGAGGGGAAAGGCTTTAAAACCAAGCAAGATATAGAAAGAATCACAAAATGTAAAATAAATAATTTTGACTACATCAAACTAAAAAGCTTTTGTACAAACAAAACCAATATAACTAAAATCAGAAGGGAAACAACAAATTGGGAAAAAATCTTCATAGAAACCTCTGACAAAGGTTTAATTACTCATATTTATAATGAGCTAAATCAATTGTACAAAAAATCAAGCCATTCTCCAATTGATAAATGGGCAAGGGAAATGGATAGGCAGTTCTCAGATAAAGAAATCAAAACTATTAACAAGCACATGAAGAAGTGTTCTACATCTCTTATAATCAGAGAGATGCAAATCAAAACAACTCTGAGGTATCACCTCACACCTAGCAGATTGGCTAACATAACAGCAAAGGAAAGTAATGAATGCTGGAGGGGATGTGGCAAAGTAGGGACATTAATTCATTGCTGGTGGAGTTGTGAATTGATCCAACCATTCTGGAGGGCAATTTGGAACTATGCCCAAAGGGCGACAAAAGAATATCTACCCTTTGACCCAGCCATAGCACTGCTGGGTCTGTACCCCAAAGAGATAATGGACACAAAGACTTGTACTAAAATATTCATAGCTGCGCTCTTTGTGGTGGCCCAAAACTGGAAAACGAGGGGATGCCCATCAATTGGGGAATGGCTGAACAAACTGTGGTATATGTTGGTGATGGAATACTATTGTGCTCAAAGGAATAATAAAGTGGAGAAATTCCATGGAGACTGGAACAACCTCCAGGAAGTGATGCAGAGCGAGAGGAGCAGAACCAGGAGAACATTGTACACAGAGACAAACACACTGTGGTATCATCGAACGTAATGGACTTCTCCATTAGTGGTGGTGTAATGTCCCTGAACAACTTTCAGGGATCCAGGAGAAAAAAAACCACCATTCATAAGCAAAGGATAAACTATGGGAGTGGAAACACCGAGAAAAAGCAACTGCCTGAATACAGAGGTTGAGGGGACATGACAGAGGACAGACTTTAAATGAACACTCTAATGCAAATACTATCAACAAAGCAATGGGTTCAAATCAAGAAAACATCTAATGCCCAGTGGACTTACGCGTCGGCTATGGAGGGTGGGGGGGAGGAAAAGAAAATGATCTATGTCTTTAACGAATAATGCTTGGAAATGATCAAATAAAATATATTAAAAAAAAAAAAATCAAACTAGACCCAAAGTTAACCAATCTAACTTCTCCTATTTGCTAGCCATGCGACCTCAGTTGCTCTGAGTCTCAAGGGGTTCATCTGTAAAATGGGGTTTAATAATGCCAATATATGACCTTCATCAAAAAATATGTTTTGTCCTTGGACCCCAGACTCATTTCCTACCTCTGCTCAGACTGAGCTGCCACCCTCCTGACAAAGAAAACAAAGGAAAAGTATCCCATCCAAAAATAACGTCTGACGAAGTATCCGATGTTCTGTCCTCGGTTCCCTGACCAAACCGTTGCCGCACAGATGGTTGAGAAAGGAAGCGCTGCCTCGAGGGCTTCGAAAGCCCTACAGAAATGAATCATTATCATTTTCTTGGTCCCCAGCAAGCAAGACCAGCACGGATGGCTGAGTTACTACCAGGAGGTGGATTTCTAAGCATACGAGTAGAACTTCTTAACCCTCCGAGTCATCCGAAAGCAGAATGAGCTGTTTGATGGGCTCTCGGCCACAGAGGGTCTTCAAGAGGATTAGAGCTGGCCACTTGGTAGAAGGGGCAGAGCGGGGATGGCCAGCCAGGTACTGGGACTGGACTAGAGGACGTCAGATCCCTCCTAACTAGAGTGTTGGCTAAAGGAACTCTAGCTCATTCAATGACCAGCACCGAGCCCTGAGGGATTCAGTGTTGGGTGAAGACATCCCCCAGGGCAGGGGTCCCCAGACTGCTGGCCACAAGCGGTTCCACCGCACTTCTGGAAGGAGCACCTCTTTCACTGGTGGTCAGTGAGAGGAGCGCTGTGTGTGGCAGCATCACTCACATACAGGACGACTTCCGGTGACATAATCCTTTGTGTGGCGCCTTGTTCTGAGAGTAACCGAAGGAGAACGAGGCACCGCACAAAGGATTATGTGGCTGCGCAATGGAAGACGTCAGCATGTGAACTGTGATCTGGGGGAAGGGATTCCGCAGTGTGTATACTGCTGCCCGGTGTAGTGGTGGCAGTGCCTGTGCAAGGTGTGACAGGCCATCCCAGCCAGCGCTGCAGCCTCCGCTATCCCAGACAGACGTATACAGATTTGCTCATAGTCTTTTTTTATAGTCCCGCCCTCCAACGGTCTGAGGGACAGTAAACTGGCCCCCTGTGTAAAAAGTTTGGGGAGCCCTACCCAGGGGAATGGGGGAACGAGAACAATTGGTGACAGTGGCCGTGGAGGCAAGCTCTGTGGATCTACCAGACTTGGTCCAACCTTGGAGGCACCAAGGTCTCTGCTGCACTGGAACCCTGCCGGTAGTCCGGACTTCTGTCTTGCCACTGGACTTTGACGACCCTGGGAGAGAGAGTGAGGCTGTCAACCATCACCTAAATCCATTTCAGGATCAAGTCGAGCCATCATCCTGGGACGTCATTGGTCCTCTTCCAAAACGAATGGCCAACCACAAGGAACAAAGAAGCCCCAGAGACTAGGTCAGAATTAGGAAAGGGAGGGACCCCTCTGCTTCTGCCTCTCTCCAACCTTATCTTTGAAAGAGCTTAGCTCTTCAGAAAGAACAGAACAATAAAATAAGGCTCGAGGATCACCACAGGGATGACTTGTTCCAATCCTTCCCTCCGCTTCCTTGACTCTTCCTCTGGGCTTGGCTGTCCCAGTCTGTGGCTACCATGACTTGTGAAAAACTGTCTCCATAGTGAAGCCAGCCTACAAAGGGAAAGTGAAGCCTCCTTTCTTTGGGGGCCCCCACGATGAGTTGAGGGGACTCAGACTATACAGAAGAGGCCCCAGGCAGGAGCCAGAGCTAAAGCCCTCATCAAAGGCTTTGAAGTGGTTTGGCTCTGGGAAAGAGGCCTCATCAGAATGTCACATTTCTCTCTGCTGTTCAGAGTCTAGAGCTTCCCCCTCCTCCCCTCCCTCCCTCCCTTTTGGAAAAGTCTTTTCCTTTGTGGACTCAGCCAGCAGCATTAGGGAGTGCTGATGTGGGTCACTGGGACACGCAGGCTCTCAGTGAGGCCGTGGACTCCCAGCCTTCTCTTGGGACCCTTGAGTGTCTAAATCCTTCTCTTCCCTCAATCTTATCTTTGAAAGAGCTCTGTGACCCTGCTTTTTAGAAAGAATGGAACCACAAAATAGGGAACAAGGATAACCACAGACTGGCTTGGAAACAGGAATATTTCTTGCATACATTCATCTTTTTTTTCCCCCCATGTTGCTGCCTTACTCAAAAACCTTCAGTGGCTCCCTACTGTTTATAGTATAAAATATAAACTCTGGCTTGACATCTGAAGCCCTTCGCAATCTAGCGCCAACTGTCTTTTCCAGCCTTATTTCACATGACTTTCCTTCCTGAACTTAGTGTTCCAGCCAAACGGGAATACCAGCTGTTTTCCAGTTTCATCCTGTATTCTTCCATCTCGGTGTACTTGATATTCCCCAGGCTTGCCCTCCCGCCTGCTGAAATCATGACAGCTGTGGATAGAGTGCTGGATTCGGAGTGGAGAAGTCCTAGGTCCAGATCAAATCTCAAATATTAGCTGGGTGACTATGGGCAAGTCTCTTTGTTCCCTCCTCTATAAGAAGGGGATATCTTACCTTACAGGGTTATTGGGAGGATCATAGGAGGGAATATTCCATGAAATACAATAAAACATTTTCTAAGGGCCAACTACATGCCAGGCCCTGTAAGGTGCAAAGGGCAGTCCCTGCCCATTGGGAGCTTGCAGTTCAATGGGAGAAACAACATGCCAACCAGTATGGCTAAAGCAAGCTACTTGCAGGATAAAGAGGAAGTCTTCATGGGAGGAAAGGCACTGGAATTAAGAAAGGATGGGGGGGGGCAGCTGGGTAGCTCAGTGGATTGAGAGCCAGACCTAGAGACGGGAGGTCCTAGGTTCAAATCTGGCCTCAGACACTTCCCAGCTGGGTGACCCTGGGCAAGTCACTTGACCCCCATTGCCTAGCCCTTACCACTCTTCTGCCTTGGAGCCAATACACAGTATTGACTCCAAGACGGAAGGTAAGGGTTTAAAAAAAAAAAAGAAGGGATGGGGAGGGTAGAATATTTTCATTGGGACTTAGAGGAATCCAGGGTCGTTAGCTGTAAGAGCAGAGGAGGGTGAACATTCCACGAATGGGGGGTGGCCAGAAAAAATGCCCAGAGCCTAAAGATGGAGTGTCTTATTCATGGAACACTCAGGAGGCTGGGGTCCCTGGATGGAAGGTGGGAGGGAATAAGGTGTAAGAGGTCTGAAAAGGCCAGAGGGGGATAGATTATGAAGGGCTTTGAATGCCAAACAGAGCACTTCATATTTCCTCCTAGAAGCTATATAGGGAGCCATGGGAGTTTTATTGAGTAGGGAAATGACATGATCAGATTTATTTTAAGAAAATCATTTTTAGGGGCAGCTGGGTGGCTCAGTGAATTGAGAGCTCAGGCTCAGAGATGGGAGCTCCGAAGTTCAAATCTGGTTTCAGATACTTCCTGGCTATGTGACCCTGGGCAAGTCACTTAACCCCTATTGCCTAGCCCTTACTGTTCCTCTGCCTTAGAACCAATATATAGTTTTGATTCTAAGGTGGAAGATAAGAGTTAAAAAAAAAAGAAAATCATTTTATAAGCAGAGCCAGAAGAATATTGTACACAGTAACAGCAATATTGTAGAATGATCAACTGTGAAACACTTGACTACTTCCCGCAATACAATGATCCAGGACAATTTTGAGGGACTTGCGACAGACTGCTATTCTCCTCCAGAGAAAGAACTGTTGGAGTCAGAATGCAGATGAAAGCATATAGCTTTTTACTTTAGTTTATTCAAGTTTTTATTTTGGGGACTTTGGTTTTATGTGATTATTCTCTTACAAAAATGAACAGTATGGAAATGTTATGCATGATAATACATCTATGAGCCAGATCAAATTGCTTACCAATTCTGGGCCAGAGGAGGGAAAAAAGAAAAGGAGACAGTTTGGATCATATAACTTAGGAAAACTTATGTAGAAACTTGTTATTACATGTAATTGGTAAAATAATTGTATTTTTATTCTATTTTATATGTATTAAGTTAAATTAAATTTCATTAAATCTAATAGTTAATAAGTTAAATAAAATGCATATTTATTTAAGAAAAGAAAGTGATGGAGAAAATGTTAATAATGCAAATTAAACTTAAAAGTATGCCAAAAAAAGAAAGAAAATAATTTTATTGGTTGAATGGAGAATGGATTGGAGTAGGAAGAGACTTGAAGCAGGACTATCTTGATTACTGGAATAATGAAGGCATGAGGTCTTGGCAGTACCCAAAGAGAGTGGAGGGGTTGGGGGAACAACAGTGAAGTATTTGTTGCAAAAGGTAGCAAAAGTGAAATCAGCAGGTGTTGGCAACATCTTGGATATGAGGGGTGAAAGAGAGTGAAAAATCCAGGATGAATCCTAGATTTTAGCCTGAAAGACTGGGAAGATGGTATAGCTCTCTACTATAATAGGAAAGATAGGAGATAGGAAGGGTTCAGGGGTAAAGATAATGAATTCTGTTTTAGACATGTTGAGTTTAAATGTCTGTTGGATATCTAGTTTGAGAAGTCTGAAAGAAAATTGGAGATATGTGATTGGAGGTCAGCAGAGAGTCTGAGTCAGGAAAGGTAGATTTGAGAATATTCAGCATAAAGATGGTCATTAAATTCATGGGAACTAATGAAATCATCAATTGAAATAGTAAAGAGTGAGAAGATAGAAAGGACAGAACCCTGAGGGACATCTCAGGGCATTAGGGGGCATAATCTTGAGGAGGATCCAGCAAAGGAAACAGAGAAGGAGCAGTCAGAGAGGTAGGTGGAAAACCAGGAGAGACTGCTATTCCAAAAACTTAAGAGACAAGAGAGACTCAAAGAGGAGAGAGATCCATAGCATCCACACCAGCAGAGAGATCAAGAATGACTGGCAAAATGTCTTTGGATCTGGCCAGTAAGAGACCATTAATAATTTATGTAAATTATGTAAAATGCTTTGCAAACCTTAAAGCACCATAGTGTAAACTTTAAATTACTCCACCCTACTTAAAACTTACTTTAGGGGAAGATAAAGTTGTAATCTCCTGATTGAACAATGAAGGTACTTAGTTCTCACCTTATAGTGAAGCTAGACCGTTAAGCTAAGTCTATTTTTAGATCTTCATACAAAAAGGTGTTAAGTAACTATAAAGATTAAATTAATCAAAAAAAGGTCAAGTAACTAACAAAAGGTGAACTTAACAAAGAAGTGTTAAGTAACTCAAAAATCTAATCAAAGAAGGTGAGAACTAAAAGTATGAGCAGTCCTGGAGAAAGCTTTTGATGTGATTGGTAGATGTGAAAGTTTAGAGGAGGAGACACAAGTGTAAAAGATCTATATATTTGGGATTTTTTGTCTCTCAGGGTTCACTCTCTTTCCTTTATTGGTGGTGGAGAGTTAGCTGAGAAGAGCGTGCTGAGCCTTGGCATCTTAGCATGGCTACAAGCTATTTTCCGGTTCGGTGGTGAGTTTCTGGCTGAGTTTTCCTCCTTTACTTTCTGACTTTATCCTCTTAGAAGCCTCTAATCTTCTTCAGAGACCTAGAGGCAGGGATTTTTAAATTCCCCCTGGCACAGACCAGGCAGGAGAAACCCTATATCCCCTTCCTTCTCTCTCCTTAATTCCTTCCCCCTATATTAACTAAATTACCATAAAATACCAGACTGACTTGGGTATTTTATTTGGAATTTCCCCTGGTGACCAATTAAATCTAAATTTTAAGTCACAACTCTAAATTCATCTTTACAATAGATATATGAACTATTGTTATCATAGTATTTCCTTGAGTGCCACTTCAATTTCACATTATGCCTTGAACCTGGCCCATCCCAAGTTTCCATGTCCTTGCCAGCTGAGCATGAAATTTTGGGACAAGAAGGCCAAGGAGGGTTACCATATTATTGTTGTTAATATCATTCCACAATCATAGGCTCCCACCCTTTGCAAGGAAGGAAGGAAGGTGCATTTTCTCAAGAAGAAAAAGATTTCTACTGTGGGTGAGTAGAGAGGAAGTTTATCAGCTTTACTGAAATATGAATCAATTCAATTCAACAAACATTTGCTAAATGCTTTCGTTCCCTTTGTGTATTAGAACACACCTCCAGACCCTCAAAAAAGTCCCACAAAAGAAAAAATTTGAAGAGTTCCCAGAGAATATGATGCCTACAAAATAAATTCAAGATAATTTGAGAAGGGTTCATCTAAGGGAAGAGGGGAATGGGTAAACCTTGAACAAATAAGTATTCCGAGAGGCAGAAATAAGGAATGGATGACATCCTAGGCATAGACCATAGCTTGTACAGAGGTAAGACAATAGGTAACAAAAGGACAAGTTTGAAGAACTGGGAACATTCTAGTAGTAACCAATTTTTATTTTCCCTTTTTAGCCTGTGCCTATTACTTCTTTCCTCTTCCTGTCTCCCAAGAAAAAGCACTGGGCCACCTCTGGGCTATATTTGCTCAAGTCTAGTCAGGAGAAACCAAGAGCTGTTGGTGGCAAAAACAAAGGACCCAAGGGCCAGGGGGAAGATTAAAGTTCTCTTTTCTTCTAGAGGCAGCTAGGCAGTGGAATAGATAGAGTTTTGGACCTAGCATCACAAACATCTGAGTTCAAATCCAGTCTCATTGTGGTTTGGAGGTTCCAAAAGGCAGTTCCAATGGGGCACAAAATCTGGAAGATTTTAACAATATGGAAAATCCCAATGACAGACTGTGTCCGCTGTCTTAAGAATCAGCCCAATGATATATGGAGTGGTTCATTGCCAGTCATTGGCCACTAACTAATGACATATTTGGCCACTATAACCCATGATACAAAGAAAAATACAGAGTGGACATCAGCTGAGATATGATTAGCAGTTCTAGTGCCTGGGGCAAGCTCAGTGTTGGGGAAGGAGTGGGGAGAGAAGGCTGCCACTGGAAGGGAGAAGAGTAGGAACTCATTTGGAGTATAGTTCCCCCACTCCCTGGCCTTCTCCTTCATTGTGCCAGGGGTATTTCTCTTGTGAGACATTTGTGGTAGAGTACAGTAGCATGAGGGGAGCTGTCCCCAGAAGTCCATCCTATGTCCTGAACTTCCAACCCATAATAAATGCCTCCCTCAAATGCAGAATGATGTCAGGGAGGGAGCCATGCCACAGGATAATGGGTGAAGAACTATAATGTATAGGGACCATGTGGAATGGGGAGAGTGTAAGCCCTCTAGATTTTGTCTCTCCTCTAATATCTGTTTGAAAAACTGTTCTACTGTCACTATCTCTTTAAGACCATGGGGATGCTTCAAAAGTAAGGGTTGTGTGAATTCCATATTACAAAGACCAATAAAAGTCAGTGCAGTAAGGTCTGAAAAAGAGTATCCCCTTAGATTGGAGTGAATGCCTAATACCTTGATATATATTATACAATAGGAAGACAAAGACTCCTACAGAACTTACTCAGTTTTGAAGAGTTGATAGTACCTGTTTTTTTGTGTGTAATGGAAAGAGCCCATGGGAGAGCCTTATCACAAAAGAGTTCAGGTGCAGATTTGAGGCTCCACCAGAGAATCAGACAACAGCTCATTCCATGAAAATGGAAGACCAAGAGAGCAAAGACTATAATTAGCAAATGTGAGAGAGTCACCAGTAGAGATGTATGCCACTATTGTTGAAGAATCAGCACAGTGTGGGGTAACTAGGTATCTCAGTAGATAGTGCCAGTCCTAGACATTTCCTAGCTAGGTGACCCTGGACACATCACCCAGTTTCCTTGGACATTGACTTCCTCCAAATCAAACAATAACACTCCTTTTAAGTGCAGTTAACATATTTGTGGCTGTTGTGGTCCATATTCATAACAGAAAATATTTCTGCTTTTCTGTATCTTGATGGTAGTAGAATCATATCAGATTATTGTGATCTGACATACGATAAGGCCATAATTCCTGATTTCCAGGTCTAGAGGAACCTCTTTCCCAAGCTCCATCTTGGTTCCTTAATGCTGATTTCTTTTGGATCGTAGTTTCTCTCCAAACCAACTTCTACACTATTCTTTTGTGTGTATTAATCAGTTATATGTCCATTCAAGTCACAAGAAAGGTACTTTTGGCTGGTGATGAGCCACTCCATATATAGTTGGGCTGATTGTTTTTTAGCCCTTACCTCCCATCTTATAATCAATACTGTCCAAGACAGAAGAGTGATAAAGGCGAGGCAATTGGGGTAAAGTGATGTGACTGAAAAACATGGAAGCCAAAGGAAACATTGGTTTAAAATATAAATTAGTTTGCAAAACCTTACGGAGTGTAAAAATAAATAAAAAACAATGATAATGGTGAGCTACATGAATATAGATAGAAAAAATTCCAATATAGGTTCAAAACTATTCAGATACTTTTGATAGAAGTAATCAAAATTATCCTCAGTGATGAAGTGAAGATCAAATGTGAACTTCCCTTCAGAGCCAGGTGCAAGGGCGCTAAAGAGACTCATAAAAAATAAAATATTTATTGAAATATATGAGGATAAAAAGGATTTCTAATTCTAAGGGATTCTAAATCCACCCAAGTAAACTCCCAGGTTCCACAATATAAATTAGTTTACAAAATCTTACAGAGGAAGATAGTGAAAGATTTTGAGGGGAATAACAACCTCACAAATAGTTAAAAGTAGTGGAAAGGAAAATGAGTCTGCAAAAAGTTTGACACAAGCTCCAAGTCAGATAATCTTTACATATAGCGGTAAAAATAGACAGAGGACAGCAGGCAAAGAATAGTTCATATCTGTTAACTTTTCTATTACAGCCTATTTTCATTATTAATAATAGTGGAAATACTGCTTTTAGGTTCTAGCACCCAATCTGCTCTCTGAGGTTATAGGATTGGCAAAAAATAAGTGAATAATAAATCAGGGAGACAGACGGTCACAAAAAGCTACCTCCACTTTCATGGAAGATGCCCTGCAAGAGAGATGAAGGAAAGATGTCCTACAGATGGTGAGTTGCTTCTTTTGTGCAAGACCAATTGATGAACTGTGGCTGTTGAAGGCACCACCATCAGTGTCTTCTTCCCCTCCTCACTTTCACTAATCTCACATATCTAATCATTTTCCTGATCTTGTCTTTTCTACTTTCATAACATCTTTCATAAACATCCCTTCTCTCTACTCATACAGCCGTCACCCTAATTCAGACCCTCATTGACCTCTCACTTCTATTATGGCAATCCTTTTCTCATTATTATTTTTTAATAATCCTTACCTTCCACCTTAAAATCAATACTGTGTATTAGCTCCAAGGCAGAAGAGTAGTAAGGGCTAGGCAATGGGGGTTAAGTGACTTGCCCAGGGTCACACAGCTGGGAAGTGTCTGAGAGCAGATTTGAACCCAGGACAACTCTAGGCCTGACTCTCAATCCACTGAGCCACCCAGCTGCCCTCTGGAACATTTTTCATATGATATTGATAGTTTTTATTTCTGCATCTGAAAATTGCTTATTCATATCCTTTGACCATATTGTCAATTTGGGAATGACTTGTATTCTTATACATTTGACTCAGTCCTCTATCTATTTGAGAAATTAGACCTTTATCAGAGAAATTTGCTATAAAATTTTTTTCTGTGGTCAAATTTGAACTCAGGAAGAGGAGTCTTTCTGACTTCAAGCCTGGGACTCTATCCACTGGGCTCCCTAGCTGTCATAGTATCCAAAGGTGATGCCGCCACCACCACCATATACACATGAAGGACACTCAATAAACTCAATGGTTTCCTTCCCTCCAAGTTAAAACAGAAATGCCTATTTGGCACGTTAAGCTCATCAAAACATGATCCTTTTCTTCCTTTACAGTCTTACACATTAATCCTCTCCAAGTAATCTACAGCCCAGCTGTATTGGCTTATTTGCACATGGTGCTCCATCTCCCATTTTGAAGCACTTGTACTGATTGCCACCCATGTCTAGAATGTCTTTTTCCTCACCTGTCTCTTGGAATCTCTGGTTTCCTTCAATACTTAGCTCATGATTCACCTTCTGCAGGAGAATTTCTGAGTCTTCCCAACTCTTTTTTTTTTAATCCTTACCTTCAGTAAGGGTCTTGGTCATCTTGGTAAGTGACTTGCCCAGCGTCACATAGCTAGGAAGTGTGTGAGGCCAGACTTGAACCCAGGACAATCAGCTATCTATGGGTCTGACACTCAATCCCCTGAGCTACTTAAATGCCCCCTCCAACTATTAATGCCTTCTATTCCAAAGTTAACTTGTGTCTGCTTCGAATATATTATTTTAGTTGTATTGCTTAAGTATTATTTTACTAATAATGAAAAAACAATTCTATTATTTATTTAAACATCATTTAAATTATATATAAATGTGAATAGATATCTTTCCCATTTTAATGTAAGATTCTTGAGGCAAGGAACTATTTCAATTTTTTTTTATATGTCCAGGGCTTAGCACAGCTTTTGGCCCATAGTATATCCTTAAGACGTGCTGGTTTATAGGTTGTTTACATCAAGTTGCAGAGCTTCCTTCATGAGCTTTGTGATCACTCAAGACAAGTTGCTTTGACTTCAAGTCATGCAGGAAAAACCAAATAGCTGAAAAATGCTTCTGACCTGGCTATGACAAACAGATAAATGGGCAGCCCATTGGATCAGTACACGAGCACACCAACATTGGACAGAAACAACAGATAGTCAATCAGTTGGACTTAAAGTTGAATAGGAAGCAGTGTGGTACAATGAAAAGAATGATGAATTTGGGGTCAAAGGATTTTGGTTCAGTACATTGCACATAGTAAGTGCTCAACTGATGTTTGCACAAGTCAACTGAATAGACCTAGGTCCAGTCTCCTGTTCCCCCTTCCCTAATACACGCACATAAGTACACATACACAGAGTCACACATTTAGCACAACATTCTTAGAATACTGGGTAGCCAACTGTTGCAAGCAGGAAACAGTGACTCCTTTAAGGAGAGTTATATAGCAACTGGGATACCCTGCACAGAACCCCCGGGGTCCTGAAGGACCAAAAAGCGGCAGAAAAGTGTTCTCCAGTAATGTATTTCCCTTCAGTGAAACATCACTTTACATTGAGGTCCCGTAGGAAGATGCCAGGGCCCCAGGGCTCATGGGAAGAAGAGGGAATTGCTCCCTTTGAAGTGGTCCCAGCTGCAAAGAAAAATGGCCTGTTCTGGAAAAGGCTTTCATCAGCTGAGCATTTCTTTTCTCCTTGGATCAATGCCAGTTTTCCTGCTGGCAAGGAGGCCTATGGCCAAAGCCCAGCACTCAATCAGGCTGGGAGTATCATGAGGCAGCAATGTGCATTAGGAAGGCAATCTTGGGCTAAAATGATTCCTATCTGAGCCCTCGAGAACAGGCAGCAGTCAGGTCTCTCAGTAAGGCAATTAGAAACTTCCAGGCACAATGAATGCCCAGCAAATCTGGGCCAAGATTTACTTCTTTTTACCAACATGTGTGAAAGGGAATTCTTTATTCTCTTTGTCTATTTTGAGTTAATCAATCTAAGAAACCCCTACTTAATCCCTACTTAACCCCTACTTTACACTTTGTTATCAAGTAAGAGAATTCACAAGTCACTTACTTGAAGAGCTCCACCCTTTTAATCCAATAAATCAGAAATCTGTAAATCCTTTGATAAGAGTTGACACCTTCAGAGGATAAGAGGTGGATCCCACAGACACTGCCCCACCGCCATCCCTGTGGGCAGTGCTAGGCAATTTGGAAGATGTGATTGGCCTCTGTGAAGAGGGGAAGGGACAGGAAAGGGCTTAAAAAGTCCTGAACAGCTTCGACTTGGGACCTTGACTTTTGGACTGTTTCTTGGGGGAGTGGCCTATCTTTCCTGACTTCTGGAGAGATTAGTTCCAGAGAGGCCTTCCTCTTTTGGAGGAGGCTATGTGGGTGGAACACTAGGTCCTCTGGTGAAGGGTTAGCAAGCAGCTGAGCTGAGCACTGGATCGATATTTAGTGTGATAGGCTGGACATAATTTCTATCCTCTTTTTGCATTTTTCTACTTTCACTCTTTCCACCTCTTTGTAAATAAAGCTACTAAAAGTCATTTTGGCTTGAGCTATTGGTGACCATCATATTATTTTAGAATTCTCAATTTAATTCCTTACACATGGTAAACCTTATTAGTGGAATCCTGTATTTCCAAGGTAGAGAGGGTCAAATGCAGGGGACTTGGTGGGGCACAGATACTGTCTTCTCGAATAAGGTACATGTTCATGCCCTTATCCAGTGGTTTTGGAGCCAGGAAGACTTAGGTTCAAGTCTCGCCTCTCACAAAGCTTGATGTGCCTAGTTATTTATTTATATGTTGTCTCCCCTATTAGACTGTGATGCTCTTTGAGGCCAGGAAGTATATTTTGCTTTTCTTTTCATCCATAGTGTTCAGCTCAGTGCCTGGCATAGGATTAGGCACATAATCAATTCTTGGTAACTGACCAAGTGACTCTGTGACTCCCGGCAAGCCAATTTTCAGTGTTTTAAGCAACTCTCCAAGGCTAGAGTTTTCAGAGAAAGTAGCCAATTACATTAGTAAAGGGATCTACACCTGGGAGTTCCTTATATCAATCAAATCCCAGGGCTAGTCCTTATCTCTAATCTCTTACCCTTTGGTCAAGACAAGTCAAGGCAAGTCAAATCAACAAGCATTCTTGTTGATTTTTGTTGGATTCTTTTGTTGATTCTTGTTGGAGGAGAACTAAATTGACTAAATTAACAAAAAAAGGGCTTCCACATGAGAGGAGCATAGGAACTGGGTGGAGATTGAGTTTTGTAAAGACAGGGAGGGACCCTTTGGATCTTACCTATCAGTTCTCTAACCTTAATAAGCAAGATAAACTTGTGTTTTCATATAACCTCAAGGGGTTTGAGCTTCACTGACCCTGGGAAAGTCCCTAGGTGGGGTTTCATCACCAATTCATTTGGGTCCTTCACAATCCACTTATCTCCTTTTGGAGGCACATTTCTTTTTTAATATGATTTGCTATAAACATGTAATAAGTTATAATAAATATACTTCTCTAAGAGAAACCAATTCTCACATTAGGTATGCCCCAAAAATCTATGTCTTATTCTTTTTCCCCTCTCCCTTCCCAAGAAGGCAGGTAATATTATATAAGTTATACATACATTATCAGATAATATATATTTACCTATTCATCATGTGAAACAAGATATATATTGCTTACACTAGAGAAAAATTCATGAAATAAAGTGAAGAATGGCATATTTTAATCTGCATTCAGGCAGACTTCATCTGTTCCTTTGGCACTGTCCACTTTGGCAGTGGATAGCCTTTTTGATCATGAGTCCCTTTAGTCCCTTAATCTTTAAGATTAAATTATTTAGTCCAATTTAGTCTTCAATGAATTTTTATTCTGTGATTCCATGGTCCCTTATTAAAATATAATTTTACTGCAGTATGGTCTGAAAAGATGGATTTAACATTTCTGCTTTTCTGAGTTCAATTACAAAATTTTTGTATTTTAAAATATGGTCAATTTTTGCAAAAGTACTCTGTGCTATTGAGAAAAATGTATATTCCTTTCTATCTCCAGATATCTATCATATCTAAGATGTTATTTATCATCTTATTTCTTATTTATTTTTTCAGTTAGATATATCCAGTTCTTAGAGAAGGTTTAAATCTTCAATTATTATAGTTTTGTTATCTATTTCCTCTTGTAATTCCTTTAGTTTTTCCTTTAAAAGTTTGTATGCTGTAGCATTTTGTGTATATATATATATATATATATGTTTAGTATTGATAATGCTTTATTATCTATGGTAGCTTTTAAGATAATGTAACATCCTTGTTTATCTCTTTTAATTAGATCTATTTCAGCTTTAACCTTGTCTGAGATTATTATTACTAATTGCCTTTGTTTTTGTAAGCTGAAGCATAATATAGTGTGAAGATTGAATTTAACTATCCCCTAATTGTAAAGATTAAAATTGTAACTCCTGCCTATTTTTAGAACACCCTTCTTAAAGTTGAGTGGGAAGATCTGCCCATTTTAAAATCTAATCACCAAAAGTGTATCCATGTGTGACCCACGTGTACAATAGTGGGTGACAAATCAGAATCGACTGACTGTCTCCTGGGCAGTCCTAAGCAAGGTTTTAGACTATGATTTGCCCACGTAAAACGTGGAGGAAGACACAGGAAGTCATGCAAAAGAAGTGTCTTTAAAAGGAGTAGTCACTTCCTGTGAGAGAGTCTTCTTCATTCTTTGGAGTGGAGGCTGAAGGAGAAAATCTGCTGACTGGACCTGAGACCCCGTACCTGATGAGACTGTTGGACTGACACATGGGGAGTGAAAGAGCTGATTCCTTTCCTGCATATTTTCTGAAGAAACTAGCCTCAGGAGAGACTAGCCTCTTGAGAGAGTTTTTCCCCAGGTCCTTGGCTTTGCTGAAGCCAGCTGAGAACCAACTCTCCCTGCCTGGTTAGGCTAGAGGCCGGAAGTAAATTACTTAGTGCTTAAGCTAGATATCTTACCCTATCCTAACTCTGATTTTCATACTTTACTCTTTCTACATTTTTGTAAATAAATTGTAAATAAATCTCTTTGGAATAAATTACATTCCTGGAGACCATACTCTTAAATAATCCAGGCCAACCCTTTTATAAATAGCCCCTTTCCCCTTACAATAGTCTACTCCATCCCTCTATTTTTATTTTATGTGTGCCTCCTTTTAAAATGTATTTCTTATAAACAACATATTGTTAGTTTTGATTTTTAATCCATTCTGCTATCTGTTTATATATATATATATATATATATATATATATAGGTGAATTCTTCTCATTTACATTCAAAGTTATACTTCTAAGTTGTTTATTTCCCTCTATACTATTTTCTTCACTGTTTTTCTTCTTCGTTTCTCTTTTATCTTATTCCTCCTCAGAAATATAATTTTCCTCTAACAACTGTTATGAGAATATAGGAATTAGCTCCTTGCTACAGAGCCAGAGCAGAAAATCTTGCAAGGTCAACATTCCGGAACTCTCAGGAGCTGAGGAACTGTTCACACAGACAGTTATACCATCACTCCCCTCCTGATCCTGTGTGGTCCTGCAGTGCTGCTCTTCCTACTGGGACTTCTGCCAGATCCAAAAGAGGACTCCAGTTTGGGAGAGTATTTTGGCCCTTATCCTTGCTCCTACCAGCCCCTCCCTTAATCTTAAATAGTTATTAAGGAAGTAGTTAGATTAGTATAGAAAATTATTAGTGGGGTTTAGTACACTGACTTTGTGGGTTAAGATTAGATTTTCCAAATCCCCTTCCCTTGACTCCTTTAGCTTAATAAATAGTTAATTAGTTATAATTACTTGTTCTACCTAGTATTTTAATTATAGTTATTCCACCATGACTTTTTTCTCTTCCCCTTATCCTATTTACTGTTTTATGATTCCCTCCCTTATCCCTCTCATGCTCTTACTTTATATAAATGACCTCTATAACACCATCCCTTATCTTATTCCCTTGCCTTCATTTTTCTTAATCTATATGCCCTTCTAAGATTCCCTCTTTTAATCTTTGTTCCTCAACCCCTTATCTCCTTTTAAGTTAAGACAAAATTTAAGCCTTCCTATATACATGAATTATTTCTTCTTTTACCCAGATCTGATGAGAGTAAAATACTAGCACTGTCATCTCTCCATCCTCTCCTTCCCTTCATTGTAACATTTTTTTCATTCCTGCCTCTTTCATGTGAGATAATTATTTTAATTTATCCCTCCCCATCCAATTTTATTTCATTTTTAATTCATTCTACTATATTCAGTTCTACCTCAAAACTTCCATTTATAAATGCTCCTTCAAATTACCTAATTAATGATATCATTTTAAAAGTCTAAACATACCATTTTCCTATATGAGAAGTAAATATTTTGAATTTATTAAATCCTTTATAATTGGGCTTTCATCTTATTATATTTCTTCTCATTCTTGTATGTCAAATTTTCCATTCAGTTATGGTCTTTTCTTCAAAAATATTTGAAAGTTTTTTATTTTTTTAAAACAATTTCTTTTCTCATATGATGATACTCAGCTTTGCTGGATGTTATTCTTGGTTGTAAGTCCAGGAAACACAGTTCCTATTTGAAATGTTATATTCCATGCCCTTCATTATTTTAATGTAGAAGCTGCTAAATCTTATGTTATCCCTAATGTATCTCCAGAGCCTTCAAACTATTTCTTTTTAGTTGTTTGTAGTATTTTCTCTTTAACCTGGGAGTTACAAAACATAACTATAATGTTCCCATGTGTTTTACTGATGGGATCTCTTACATGTGGTGATCAATTAATTCTTTCAAGTTTTACTTTATCTTCAAGTTCCAAAACTTCAGAGAAACTTTCTTTAATAATTTCTTGAAGGGTAGCATTTCTTGTATTATCTCTTTTTAATCTGTTTTCTAGGTCAGTTGCTTTTGTAATAAGATGTCTGCTATCTTCTCCCATTTTTTCATTTTCTAAATTTAGTTTTATTATTTCTTGTTGTCTTAAGAAGTTATCAGCTTCTTTTTGCCCAACTTTAATTTTTTAATGAATTATTTTCTTCAGTGAGCTTTTGGATTTCTTTTTTCAATTGATTGATCTTTCATAATTTTCTATATATTTTGCATCATTTTAATTTTTTTTCAGATTTTTCCTCAACCTTTCTTATTTTATGGCTAAAGTCTTTTTGAAGCTCTTTCAAGAACTCCTTTTGACTTGTGTTAATTTTATATTTTCCTTTAAAGTTTCAGAAGTAGATGTTTTAATTTTATTCTCTTCTGAATTTGAACTCTGATCTTTATTTTCAAAGAAGTTCTATGTGTTTGGGTTCTTTCTCTTTTGCTTACCCATGTTTTTTTTTTAAGCAGCCTATTTCTTAATTGTCAATTTTATTCAAGTGTCAAGTTTTTCTCTGTGTGTGTGTGTGAGTTTAATTTATTGTTGTTATTTCTTGAGCTCCCTGGGGGTCTTTAATCTCTTGGTTCTTTTAATTTCTATAGTGAAGGGTCCCCAGCAATGCTATCACTTTCAACAGTCTTATTCCCTGTGGTTCTTCTAGAGACTGTATGCATCTGCTTACCCCTCTATCCTGGAGCAATTTGTTGCATTAAATTTTGATAGTTTCAAGGATGTTTCCCTCCAAAAGGCATCCTTTCCTTTGGCATAGGGTCATAATATTTAGACAATTTGCCAGATTTAGAGCTGGAAGGAAGACAGAGAGGACTGGATTCAAATATCTCCTTGTACATATTAATTATATGACCTTGGGGAAATCATTTAACCTCTCTTGATTTCTTTATTTGATAAGGTGATTAAACTCAAGGACTTTGAGCTACTCTTCCTGCTCTAAATAAATGATTCTGTTATCTTTCCATGTTATACTCACTCTTCCAATACATTGGTCCCAAGTCTTTGCATTGTAATCATTCATGGCTATGACTTATCCTCCCTTCTTGGTTGTTAGTTCTTTGATTCAAGCATCTGTATCTACCTCCATAGTGTCTATCACTTAGTGGGTGATCAATAAATATATGCTGAGTGAATGAACAAATGCGATTCTGAGGAATGAAGTAAGGTGAAAACTGGAGAAGACACTATTTCCTATCTCCTTGGTGAAACCTAGGTCCCTGACACACTCCTTTCTAGTTTAAGGTCCACTTAAAGCAAACATTTATTTTGTTGCCAGTAAAAATTGTGGGGAATCTCTTTTGGGGATTGTTGAAATGCAGCCAACTAAATAGTTTGTTGACCAAAACATATGGTTGGGTTTTTTGCTTTTGTTTCTTAAATCTGGCAAAGACCAGCATGGATACAGTCAAAGAAAGAAATACATGGAGAAATTGAGGAGGGAGTGGCAAAAGGATAATGCGGGAAGGAGTTGAAGTGGCAGCAAACTTTAAGTGCTGTCAGCCTCCTAAGAGTATGGCAATAATCCTACTTATACACAGCTGGCTTCAAAACACAGGTAACACATGCACTCCTAACCACAGGTCTTCCCCTCTCCAAGTAAATAAAATCCACTTCCCCCACCTGCTTTTGCTTGCCTTCATCCCATTCCCTGGGGCCATCTTCCCTGCTCTGTCTCTTACAACAGCTTCGGCTAATGTTGCTCGGTTAGCTCATCTGTGGTCATTTTGGTTCTCTGAGCTCTAATTAAGGAAGCTGGGGCTCCCGCTCTGGGCTCTCAGCCCCCTGGATTGGCCACTAGCGATTGGACGTGCCAAGTTCGCAGCCCACCAGGAACCCGGGCAGCTGGCAGCAAGAGATCCCTCTGGCTTCCCTTTTCATTTTTGAAGGACCTCAACAACACAAGTCCCAGCTTTCAGAGATATGCCATTGACTCTCAGATCACCTTAAGATGAAATTGGCTCTTTGGAAAATGAACAAACAAGGAAGGAACTGAAAAATATTTGGAAAGGTAAATGGTCTTATTGAACAAAAAAGTAGAGTCAATTCTGCCTCTCCCTCTTCCTCTTTCCCTCCCACCTGCAAATCTATAGCTCTGAACTTTTAAAACTCTTTTGGACCCAGGCTATGTCAAAGAATGAGGTGCTCCGGAGGCACTTCTTCTGGGAAGCCCTTGGAAAGCACTGCATTCCGTTCCTTGGTCTGGGGCCACCTATAGGCAGTGAAGGCGGAGAACCTGTGTTTAGCCCATCCTTGAGGTCCCACAGCTGTCCAGATAAATATATCCTAGAAACACCCGCATCTTCAATATCAGCCTAAAACAGGGCTTTGAAACCCTTTTTGGAATGTCAATGGATCCCTTTAGCAGTCTGGTAGAGCTTAGAGACTGCCTCCTCAGAATTCTATTTTAAATGTATAAGATATATAAATACAGCAAAAGAAGCCAATTAAATTGAAGTATAGTATACAAGATGTTTTTGAACCTTTAACTTCTGTCTTAGAATGTATACTAAGTATTGGTTCCAAAGCAGAAGAGCAGCAAGGGCTGGGCAATTGGGGTTAAGTGATTTGCCCAGCATCACACAGCCAGGAAGTGTTTGAGGTTGAATTTGAACCCAGAATCTCCTGTCTCTCTTTATCCACTGAGATACTCAGCTACACCAAACAAAATATATTTTTTTTAAAATTAAAAAAACAAACAAAATATATTTAAAAATAGATAGATAGATAGATAGATAGATAGATAGATAGATAGATAGATAGATAGATAGATATAAAGTCCAATGTGGGCTATGGTCAGAGCCTCATAGGGAAGGAGGAAAAACTAGAATTGTGTTGAACTAGAGTCTGCCCGGAGGCATTCCTGGGACTAGATGATACTCTTGATTGTAGGAGGCAGCACAATGCAGGAGGGAGTACTCCATTTGGAGGTGGAGGACCTAAATTCAAATCCTAGCTTTGTTACATCCTGCCTATTTAACTAGACAAGTCATTTAACCTCCTTCAGCCTTGGTTTCTCCATTTGTAAAATAAGGTTGCTGGATGAGATGACCTTGAGGGTCCTCTTAAGTCTATGATCCTTTGGGCTATGTGGTAACTTCTTAGTGGCTGGGTCTAGGAAAGAGAACCATGAAAAGCATTTAAACTATCAGAAGTCATTCTTAGCCTGCCTCACTCCCAAATTACTGCTTGACTTGGGCTCTTGCTTCCTCATTTAAGGACCTTCTCCCCAACTGTAAAACAGGCTAGCCTCCCATTACCCCATTCATGTAAGACCCTGAACCATTCGTAGACCCCTGGGCAATCTTCCGATGTGAAACTCTGGAAAAGATAAGCCTCTACAGTTAATATTTCTCTTTACAGAGCAGAGCCTTTGTAGAAGACCAAGTGAAAAAGCAATAACAAGAATGTCCTTTTTTCCCCTAAAGTACTCAGAGAGGGAAATCTAAAAATATCCCCGCAGAAAAGCACTTCGTAACCTCCAAACATTTGCAGGCACGAGCCTCTCCCTTTGGCCATTAACTTTCCAATAAGCCAATCTTCTGTCCTTACAATCATTTGCTTCATGCACTTTATTGGTCTGAGCAACCATGCCTAATGACCACCTTTACTTTTCCTTCTTTCTTGTTGTTCCAAAATGGTAGAAGACAGAGCTCCTGGGTCCTTCACTTGGAAAAACTCTTCAGAGGTCAATATTTTCTCTTCAGTCTTCGGTGAATGGTACCCATATTACTAAAGCCCTGAATAATTTGTTTTACGGCGGTCTCTTCGTCTGGGCTGAGTCAGTTATCTGCCTTTCACTCAACTGCATCGTTCACTGCGGTTGATTTCCATTTTCTGAAAAATAATGGAGAAGAAGCGTTACAGCCTTATTATAAACGCAGAATCCAGCTCAGAGCCTGAGACATGTGACGTGTACAAACGAGCACCGGTGGAAAGAGGCACTGTGAGAAATGAGTCACATCGGCAACACGTCCCCCCGTGGCCCTCGGGGCTCCCATTTTTAGAAAACAGTGCCCTGAAGTTTCAGCATTTGGCTTGAGGTTGTGTGGCTAACCTTACAGAGGTTAGCTGAGCTCTTAGAGCTCTGGAGAGCTGCCACTAACTGAATCTCAGTGTCTATTTCTGTTCACATCAATCCAGCAAGGTGAGTGATGGAAAGAAACAGGTATAGAATGAGCAGCTCACTCGCTCTCTCCCCTTGGAAAATGAACTCTTTTGTTAAATTAATAGTAAATGTGCTATTTCAAATGATATTGTCATGTGATCTCAAAGAGGGGTATCCCACACAGTTCTACATCAACTGGCATAATTAACGAGAAAGAAGCTTTATGCTCTGAGGCACTTATTAGGTCAGAGCATTTCTTTGACTGAGTTACAGAGCCAATCGATCAGTCCAAGGTGTAAACTAGATGCGAACAATTCCTAGACACCTCTGTGAGTCGATCAATGCGCCAAGCGCGAAAGCTAGGGGTGAACAGGGCTGGTCAATTTGTGGGGAGTGACGTGCTTTGAGCCATTGGAAAAAAGGAGATGATGTTACACAGGAAGTGTATTGAGATTGGTTGAAAGAGCTAAGACATATCTCTGGCCCTTTGTACAAGCATACTGTGGAGATAGTACAGGTTCTGTTCCAGACCACCACAATAAAGCAAGTCACATGAATATTTTGGTTTCCCAGTGGATATAATAGCTATGTTTACACTATAATGTAGAATAGTATTTTCCCTAAAAAAGTATATATCTTCATTTTAAAATGCTTTATTGCAAAAAAAAAAAAAAGCCAAGGATCATCAGAAGCTTTGGCAAGGTATAATCTTTTGCCATAGAGGGTCTTGCCTCAGTGTTGATAGATGCTGACTGATCAGGGTGGTGGTTGCTCAAAGTTGGGGTGGCTATGGCAATTTCTTTCCTTTTCTTTTAAATCTTTATCTTCCACCTTAGAATCAATACTGTATATTGGTTCTATGGAGGGAGGGGGGGGTGTTAAGTAACTTCCCCAGGGTCAGACAGCTAGGAAGTGCCTGAGGTCACATTTGAACCCAAGACCTACTGTCTGAGCCTGACTGTCAATTCACCGAGCCACCCAGCTGCCTGACAACTTTATTCTCCCTCCCTCCCTCCCTCCCTTTCCTTCCTCTCTCTCTTTCTTTCTTTTTCTTTCTTTCTTTCTTTCTTTCTTTCTTTCTTTCTTTCTTTCTTTCTTTCTTTCTTTCTTTCTTTCTTTCTTTCTTTCTTTCTTTCTTTCTTTCTTTCTTTCTTTCTTTCTTTCTTTCTTTCTTTCTTTCTTTCTTTCTTTCTTTCTTTCTTTCTTTCTTTCTTTCTTTCTTTCTTTCTTTCTTTCTTTCTCTTTCTTGTCCTATTCCTTTCTAAAAGATCATGGAATTTTACTGTATTTAATATGACGTTTTAAGCTTCATGACTCTACCAATGAAATGGTCTAACCTGCCACTTTAAAGAAAAGTGAGAGCAAGCAACAGTGATGAAATTTTGACCTGAATTTAGACACATTTCATGAAAGACCAATGAGAGTCACTCATCGGCTTTTAGTCCCTATGGAAACCATGAATGATCTAGGTCTTGATGCTGTCACATCAAAATAATTCTGTAGATGATCACCAGAGATAACAGGGAAGGTCTAATAAAGAAAACTGAGAGGGTGAAGAGGTGTCAATGCTCACATATATTTCATTCAAGAAGACTACCCAAACCACTGTCCCATAAACCTGACATTAACCTATCTTAAAGGAGACAAATCATTAATAATGAAAGAAATGCAAATTAAAGTGATTCCAAGGTTCTATGTCATACCCATCAGATTGGCAAAGGTGATCCCCCAAAATGACAAACATTGGAGGAGCTGTGTGTGTGTTTGTGTGGGTGGGAAGTATATTGATACAATGTTGGTGGATCTATAAATTGTTTCAACCATTCTGGAAAACTAGTCGAAATTATGCACAAAAATTTATTAAACAGTGCATACTTTGTGTCCCAGCCTATTGTGAACTTTAGATTACTCCACCCTACTCAGTCTAACAAAAACAGGAATGTCAACACCCATACTTAAGGATTAAGCATTTAGGAGGATGGCCTATGACAGACATGTGCTAGCAAACGACAAATCAGAAACAACTGACAGACCCCTGGGCTGTCCTAAGTCAAGCTTAAGCTACCATTGGTACATGTGAGACGCAGGAAAGTGATGTAAAAACCGTCTATATATTTCGCCTCACTTCCTCTCTTTGGCCTCTTTTCTGTGGAGAGGTGGCTCTGGAGGCAGCTTGCTGAGCATTTCGGCATCTTGGTGTGGTGGCAGCTGTTGTCCAGGGTTGGTGGTGAGTTTTCCTTGATTTCCTTTCTACTGGGAGAAGCTTAGTATCCTAGTTCAGGTGAGGCATCTTCACTGAGCTCTCTTGGAGTTTAGGTTGATTCTTTTCTTCTTTATCTTCCAAACACTATCCTCTTAGAAAAGCCTCTAATCTTCTTCAAAGACCTCATGGCAGAGGTCTTTGAGCTTCCGCTGACACAGGCCAGGCAGGAGAAATCTTATGCCCTCCTATATTCCCTCTATATTAATTAAAATCACCATAAATTTCCAACTGACTTGGGTATTTTATTTGGGATTTTCTCTGGCGACCAAATTAATTTAGATTAAGTCACAACTCTAAAATTACCTTTACACTATACTCCAAATAGATAAAAGCAAAAGGCTATGTATGTATATGTGTGTGTATGAAATAATACAAACATATGTATAAATATATTTGTGGCAGTTTTTTGTGATGGTCAAAAACTCTGGAAACTAAGGAGATGCCCACCAACCGGGTATTGGTTGAATAAATTGTGAGATAGAAATATATTGAGATATAATTAGATTGTGCTGTAAGAAATTCAGAAGATGGTTTTAAAAAGATGTGGAAAGACTTGCATGAACCTAAGGGAAGTGAACAGATTCAGAAAAAAAATTATATTTTAACCTCAATATTATTAAAAGAAATCATTTTGAAAAACTTAATTCTGATCAACTAACTAATTAATCAAAAATGACATGATTCCAGAGACCTGATTAAAAAGAATGCTGCCTATCTCATGACAGAGACATAATGAACTAATAATCAGAATAAGAAACACATTTTTGGACATAGCTAATGCAGAAATTTATTTTGCTTGACTATACTTTTCCTTCCTTCCTCCCTCCTTTCTTTCTTTCTTTCTTTCTTTCTTTCTTTCTTTCTTTCTTTCTTTCTTTCTTTCTTTCTTTCTTTCTTTCTTTCTTTCTTTCTTTCTTTCTTTCTTTCTTTCTTTCTTTCTTTCTTTCTTTCTTTCTTTCTTTCTTTCTTTCTTTCTTTCTTTCTTTCTTTCTTTCTTTCTTTCTTTCTTTCTTTCTTTCTTTCTTTCTTTCTTTCCTCTCTCTTTCTCCCTCTTCTTCCCTCCTTCCTTTCTCTCTCCCTCCCTTTCTCCCTCTCTTGTGTGGAAATCCATGAATTTGAGAAGCATGGTAGGAAGTATTCACATGACAATTTAAAGGAGAGAGAAATAGAAGTTCTATCACTGTTAAAATAATCTATATCAGAAGATGGGCAAACTATGCCTTAGGGGCTAAATTTGACATGTTGCCTGTTTTTGTTGGCCAATAGTTTTTACATTTTTTAAATGTGAAAAAATTTAAATATAAGTATGCATTTTAAAATGAATTGGTATTTTAAACTCCCATTTCTGGCTGTACAAAAACAGGTACCAGGCTATATTTGGCCCTTGGGTTATAATTTGCAGACCCCTTGGTATAGACTATTTAGTTATATTCCAAAACTGGAAGAGAAGAAAGATTCAGTAGGAATAGAGAACTCGATTAGGGAATGGATGGGAGAAAAAGGAAGAGAGGAAGCATTTATACAGTGCTTACTAAGTGCCAGGCATTGTGCTAACTAACTGATTTATAAACATTATCTCATTTGATCTTCGTGACAACCTTTCAAGTAGGTGTTTTTATTATCCCTATTTTGCAGTTGATAAAACTGAGGCAAACAAGGTAAGTAATTTGCTTAAGGTCATATAACTAGAGTCTCGGTTGGATTTGAACTCAAGTCTCCCTGATTCCAGGCCTGGTGCTATGTCACCTCAGGAGATAGGAAGGGGAAATGAATGGATAATTGAATAAATTGAAAAATTGATCATTGAAAAAAATGTTCATTTTGATCATTTAAAAAAAAGAAAAAATAAGTAATAGTTGAAAAAGTAAAACAATGAGATTGTAAAAAAGAAGTGACCACATTATAGTGAACTTTAAAGTTTAAAGTTGAATCTGACTGTTTTCAGAGATGGAATAGAAGGACCCATGATTTAGGGGTTGGGTTTTCTTGCTCTGCCACCAACTTATTGTGTGACCTTATCCAAGTCACTTAACATCTCTGATTCTATAAAATTAGTGGGAGGCACTAGATGAGTCAGGGGCACCATGACCTAGTGAGCTAAGCCCTAGAACTGTAATGAGAAAATGTGGGTTGAAGTCTCAGCTCCTTCACTTCTTAGTTTTGTAACAGGACAAATCTTAATGGTTCAGATCCTCCATTTGTAAAAAGAAAACAAAAATGAAAACAATCCCTACAAGAAGCCCAATGGCTAAAGAGCAAGGCAGAGTAAGAGAGACAGCTTCAAGTCTTGCCTCTGTCATACTGAATGTGCACGTGCTAATCTCAACATCCTGGGTGATAATTTTCTAAGACTAATTGGGATTTGTGATGTGAAGATTTTCATCAGAATAACATTAAAGGGGGAGAAAAACCAACAGAACTCTGCTTGTCGATCAACAACATTTCCTAAGCATCTATTAAGCACCATTTATCCAGCACCTTCTTGCTAGGCGTCTTGCTAACCCCTGGAGATATAAGAAAAACAGAGAGAGCAACTGGGTAGCTCAGTGGATTGAGAGTCAGGCCTAGAGACAGAAGGTCCTAGGTTCAAATCTGACCTCAGACACTTCCCAGCTGGGTGACCCTGGGCAAGTCACTTGACCCCCATTGCCTAGCCCTTACCACTCTTCTGTCTTGGAGCCAATACACAGTATTGACTCCAAGACAGAAGGTAAGGGTTTAAAAAAAAAAGAAAGAAAAAGAAAAACAGAACCACCATCCCTAGGCTCAAAGAGTTTACAGTTCAATGGGGGAAATATCTAAATGACTAGGTAATGATATTTTTTATTATGAAGATATTTTATTTTGCCAATTACATGTATTAGGGGTGTATGGGGTGCTCAGGGAGGAGGAGTATCTCTGGTATGGAGGGCTTGTCGTGCCCTTCTAGGGCAGCTCTCCAGCCTCTGACCCCCACCTGACACCCAGCTCTCACTTGTGGCTCCCAGTAGCTGCTGACATGTGGCAGCGGCCACACCCCAGGCAATGGCTTCGACAGGCCGGCCAAACCTTGTGAGGGTAGCCATCGGGTCGTCGTCGACCCCTGGTGAACCAGGGCTTTGCTCACCCAGCATGTGAAGACTGCTTCGGCGGAACAGGCGGAAGAAACCAACAAGAAGGTTCAACGGCTGAGATGGCGATGCAGCAAAGCACTGTGGAGTGCTCAGGGCGTGATGGAGCACAAAGGACAACACGGCCATCCAATGCAGCTGAGGAAGTCTCCAGATGTAACGACTTTTCGTGCCACTGGACCCAGGCTTCCAACACCGAGAGAGTGGGACGGTCTCTGTGCATCGACTTTTCCACTTAAATCTCCTTCACGCACAAGTGTCTTTGTGCACACTCGTCTATCCTAGCCCCGTCCACCCTCTTCAAGACCTGCAGCGATGGAGTGATGACGCAACAGGTGGAGGTGACCACTGGCAGTTGTAGTCACTATTCTGCACGTAGGCGGCCCACGGACCAGTGGTCGCTCGGCCCTGTGGGCAGCAGGGACGTTTGGCAGCATCCTGGGTGACTGAACAGCCCTCTCTAGGACAGCACTGCTCACCCTAATCAAGGGAGGGGACTAGAAAAGCTGTCCCAAACATTGCCTGCCCTACAAACACCCGGTCAGCACACCGCGGCTGGCGGCTCATCCCTTTAAGTGGTCTTCCCGTAACAACTGGCGTCCCAGGCCCCACGTGCCACAGACTCTGCGCCTCAGCCTTTGGACTCCAAAGCCACATGAGGGTACATCAATAGATTATAATGCACAAAGACAATTGTCATTCTCGGTCACCGAGAGACTACCACTACATGTATTAAAAAATTTCCAAAGTTATATGATCCGAATTGTCTCTCCTCTCCCTTCCTGGAGCTGGTAAGCAATTCCGCCTGGGTTATATGTGTATTGATAATGATGATAACATAGAGAGGCAGAGATATAAAGAAGAGAGAGAGAGACAGAGACAGAGACAGAGAGAGGGAGGGAGAGAGAGAGGGAGAGAGACAGAGAGAGAAACAGAGAGAGAGGGGAGAGAGAGAGAGACAGAGACAGAGAGAGGGAGAGAGAGAGAGAGAAAGAGAGAGAGAGAGAGAGAGAGAGAGAGAGAGAGAGAGAGAGAGAGAGAGAGAGAGAGAGAGAGAGAGAGGGAGAGAGCAGAGAGAGAGGGGGAGAGAGAGACAGAGAGAGAGAGAGAGAGACAGAGAGAGAGCAAGAGAGAGAGGGAGGGAGGGAGACAGAGACAGAGAGAGGGGGGAGAGAGAGACAGAGACAGAGACAGAGACAGAGAGAGGGAGGGAGAGAGAGAGAGAGAGACAGAGAGAGAGAGAGAGACAGAGTGAGAGAATTTTGAGCACCCCTCCAATAAACGTACATTTACTTTTAAATCAACTATATACATGTGCCACTAATAATACATTATAAAATAATGTTATCATATAATCTGATGAGAATGGGAAGAAATCTGAGGCAGGGGGACATCTGGTCAGAAAGAGGATAATATTTACTCTTTCTAGAAAAGTTTAAGGAACACATCCGGAATGTAGGTTAGACATCAACGTCTAAAGCCTAAAAGTACTCTACAGATATTCATTAGTTCCGTAAGTGCAGACAAATCGAAGTCGGGGTCCTCATGCAATATTCCCTGTCCTCGGATGAGTGACTTTAGGATGGGCACATTTTTCGAATGCTGGTAAAGGAAGAAGGTGGGTTTCATTCACCGTAGGGCCCTGAGGGGCTGCGGTGGACAAACTTAGCATCAGGAAGACTTGAGTTGGAATCCAGTCTGGGATACTTCCTGGACAATTGGCTCACCCTCTCTCAGCCTGTTTCCTTGTCTGTAGAACGAGGATTGTGATAGCTCATACCACATAGGGTCACCGTGAACTTCCGGTGAGATAATATGATAGAACATACCTAAAGGCTTCTGCAAACCTCAAAACCCTATGGAAGAGCTAGCTCTCTTACAGCCTGATAATATTTAAGAGTGGGCAGTTAGACTTCTAGGCCGGTACCCCATCTTTGTGAGGAGGGCAGAGTCAAGGCCAGCCTCTGGCCTCAACCTCTTACTTTCTCTCCTGGAAAGAATTAAAATTATTTATTTTTAAATATAATTTTAAATATTTATTTTGTAATAAATATTTAGTGTTTTTATATCATCCATTCTAACATATTAACATAATACCACAATAAATACAATATTATATAATAATATACAAATATACAATATATAAACATACATATTTCTATATAAAATACAATAATATATTCATTATAATTATTATTAATTATTAATAATCACAAATAAATTTATTTTAATAAATTTAATTTTAAAATTTAATTTTTAATATTTTAAATATTATTTTAATTAATTAATTAAAATATTTAAAAATTTAAAAATTAAAAATATTTTAATAAAAATTAAAAAAAGCTCTTCCCTTAGAGAAATGCAGCAGGGACGACATGATGGAGATTCTGGCCTTCTTGCAAGCCCTACGTGACACCCCTGTGCTACATGCAGGAGGGGGACAGCCCTGTGACACCAGCTTTCGGTGCCTGTCGCTGGAAGCCTTCACCACTTCATGAGTCTTGTTGAATGAATGCAGCTCCTGGAAGAGAATCCGTATCTTAGACATCCACTGCTGAGCTCAGAATTAGAGAGGAAGAAGAGAAAAACCTGGACCAACTTTGGGAAACTACAAAACACTTTAATATATCTTCAGCCTTTGTTTCTGTTTGCTTTTTGGCTGGTGAATGAATATTCGTTGCCCTTCCTCCTTTGGTCTAGACAAATCTGGGCTTCCCTTTTAGGCCTACAGATGAAGCAGGCACCTATTAGGCAGGCCCTTACTCTGTGCCAAGCTCTTGTTCCATTGGATCCTCAACAATAGGAAAATGCCATCCGTATCCCCAGTTTACAGCGGAGGAAAGGGAGAGATGCAAAGTTAATGAACTGGCCCAGAGTGATTCTGCTGGTATCACTGGGGTCTCCTTTGAATTCAGGTCTTCCTGACTCCCAGCTGGGTGGTCTACGGACTGTGTCGCCTGTTTGCCTCTGTTCTAAAACCTCCTGAAGCTCCCCTCCGTCATTATATTAATTAGCACACTTTTTTCATAGATAATAGGGCCTTCTTGACTTTAAAATAAAAAAAATCCAAATGAGCGCTTCCAAAGGAATGAGGGTTCTTTTGTATTTTTCCCCAGGGGGCTGAATTCCGTTTGGCAGCCGAGGCCCTCTGTCGGCCTCCATGCCACTTCTTGGCATTCGTTGGCTTCCCCCTGCTCTTCTTTCCTAACAAATTCCCTCAATTTTCTACGCTCTTTTCCTTGGAAGGAGCCCTTGTTTCTTTTCTTTTTATTAATTTTACCCTTTTAGTGACTCTGAATTGGACCAATTCAGAGCCCTTCAAGTACAAAGCACAGAAAACAAGGATTTTATCGGAAACCAAAAACGCCATTTAGGCCGCTTTCGAAAGAAACTCTTTAAGTACAGACTCATTTCGTGCATGAGTTCCAAAGCCGTCTCACCGACTCTGGAAGGGCCCTTGCTTCTTAGCAGTGCCAGACCCGTCTCCAGAATGGGGCCTCCCGGGGACTCTCGCTCCCACAAGCGGCCTCTTCACGTTCAAGCTCTTCCCGGGTCACCGGCCCAGGCTGCCCAGGCCCGGCATGGGTGGCCTCCTCCTCCCTGCTCCTAGAATCTTCCCTTCTTCATGCCAACAGCCTTTCCTGACCTCCCCTTCCAGCGGGGAGCCCTCAGCGCCCCCCACCCCCACCTCGTATTTACCGTTATTTCCTTTTGGCCTCCCACCTCCCTCTGAGGAGGCCCTGGATGGATGCTTGTTGAATTCAATTCAATTCTGGATCCTGGAGAAGCCTCTGACTACGCTGACGCCTTTCACTGACAGACTAGCTGGGGGATCTGCTCTGCCAAGGACCAGTGACTTTGAGCTTGCGGGTCACTAGGGCAGGGGAGTGGAGGGGGAACAAGGCTTGCTTACTCCTGGCAGAGGCAGAGAGAAAAGAGGGGTCAAGGGGCCCAGCACCGCCCCCTTCCCTCCCCCCAGAGCTGGCCCCTGGCCAGAGTTCATTTTCTGACCATCCACCAAGATGGAGAACTGGAAAACAGGCCTCAAAGCTCATGCTGGTGGACTGACTAATTCTTGAACAATTGATGCTATGGGCACTGTGAATAGAGTGTCAGGCTAGGAAGTCAGGAAGGCTCCTCTTTCTAAGTCCAAATCTCAGATGCTTACTAGCCGCATGACCTTAGGCAAGTCACTCAATCCTGCTTGCCTCTGTTTCCCCATCTGAAAAATAAGCTGAAGAAGGAAATGGAGAACCACTACACTTGTCTTGGCCGAGAAAACCCCAAATGGGGCCACGAAGAGCTGGATGTGTCTGAGACAATGATGAATGAGATCTAAGGTTTGCAGAGTGCTCTGCATTCATGTCTGATTTTTAGGACCCTATTATTATTCCCATTTTATAGATGAGGACACTAAGGCTACAAGGTTAAAGGGCTTGGTTAGGATTACACAGAAAGAAAGTGTCTATGTTGAGGATTCACATTCAGGCCTTCTTCCCCCAACTTAAGACAAGAGGCAGGTGACAAAGAAGAAAGAATCCTGGATTGGACGTCAGATGGGTTTCAAATCCCATCCCTGCTCTACCTTCGTGGCCTTAGGGAAGCTACTTAACTCCTCTGGGCCTCAGTCTTCTCATCTATAAAACAAAAGGGTTGGATGAGACGCCTGGAGGGTCCCTTCAGTCTCAATTCAGAATCCGACTCTCTCTGAAGAATAGTGCTGTGGCTCTTGTTGGGAGGTGGCGGTATTGGTTTCTTTCTAAAATTGCTTGTTCTATACCAATGTGACTTGAGGCTTGACAAATCAATGATCCAATCAATAAGTATATAAGAGTCACCCATGTATTACGCATGAAGGAGTCAACTGGATGAACAAAATCCGTGTATAACTTAGAGTCAAAAGTAAACAAGGAAAATATAGCCTAACATGAGGAAATAAAAGGGGGCCAAAAGCTTATCGACTAGTCAGAAACCTGGCATTTATCAGTCTCTTTCCCCCAAGAAAAACTCAGACTCCATACCTACATGTGGTCTAAGTACCTGACCTAATAATGTGTACATAATCCTTCAATTATATTCAGAATAATAGATGTTGAAATGCGTCCACGAAAAAATAAAAACAAAACACCAAAAAGACTGCTTGCTTTGTTTTATTTCATGCTCTTTACGAAATAAAACATTTCTTTTTTTAAAAAATCTTTTTTTTTATTCATAGAATTATTTCCAGGCATTTCAGCTCATCCCTCCCCTCCCCACACCATAGAAGGCATTATCTGACAAATAGATATGTATATGTAGATTATAGCTTTCTTGTGTCAATTTTTCAGTTCATTGTCTGGAGATGAAGATTTCACAAGCCATTTTTCAAATATTAAATCTGTAGCTATTTATAATATTCTCTTATAATAATCTACTTGTTTCACTTCATTATCTCATGTAGTTCTTTCCAAGTATTTAAAAAATTAATCGGCTCATTGTTTCTTACAGTGCGGTAGTATTCCATCACAACCATATACCACAGTTTGTTTAGTCATTCCTCAGTTGATGGGCATCCCCTCAATTTCCAGTTCTTTGCCATCACAAGAGCTGCTATAAATATTTTGGAACATATAGGTTCTTTTCATTTTCCCCTAATTTCCTTGGGAAATCGATAATAGACAGATCTAAGAGTATACACAGTTTTAAAGCTTTCTGGGTGTAATTCCAAATTACTCTCCAAAATGGTTGGTTCACTTCACAGTTCCACCAACCATGTATTAGTGTCCCCACTTTCGCATATTCCCTCTGACATTTTGCCCTTTTGTCATTTTAGTCATCTGATGGGTTTGAGATGATAACTTCAGAATTATTTTGGTTTACATTTCCCTTATCAGTAGTGATTTATAGCATTTTTCCCCCATATGGCCGTGTATAGCTTTGATTTCTTCCTCTGAAAATTGTTCATATCTTTTGCCCATTTATCAACTGGAGGGTGGCTTTTATTCCCATAAATTTGACAAAGTTCTTATAAATTTTAAATATATGACCTCTATCCAAGGTCTATGTCTATGGAAAAATTTCCACAATTTTCTGCTTTCCTTCTGATCTTGGCAACATTTGTTTTATTTGTACAAAAACATTTCAATTTAATGTACTCAAAATTATCCATTTTACATCTCACAAACCTCACTTACTCAAAAATTCCTCTCCTATCCACAAATCTAATAGGTAATATGTTCCCTGTTCTTCTAATTTGCTTATATCTCCTTTTTCATTTTGTATTCATTTTGATCTTAGTAAATGGTGTAAGATATTGGTCTAGAAATAAAACATTTCTTCCCACATGGTTTATGTATCCCGTGGAAGGAACTCTGGGGTATTTTTTTTCTCTCTGCCTAGTGGACTGATCTCTCTTCATGCTGCCTGCCCACATCTACTTTTACTCATATGCAACAACAGAATGTTGCCCTATTGCTACAAATAAGATATGGAGGGATGGCCATTGCCTTGGACTCAAAGTCAGGGGCTTAGAGTTCAATATTTTGGCTCTGCTCAGTACTTTGGCAGTTGAACAATATGTGGAGTGGGAGCAACCAAGTGGTGCAGTGGATAGAGCACTGGGCTTGGAGCCAGGAAGATCTGAGTTTAAATCTGACTTCAGATACCATGGACAAGTCATTTAACCCCTATTTGCCTCAGTTCTTTATCTGTATAATGGGAGTGCATGGGCAAACCACTCTAGTATCTTCAAGAAAACTTCATGGACAAAAGTCCTTGGGGTCACATGGAGTTGGATACAACTGAATGACTGAACAACACATGGAATGGACTGACTCTCATTCCCTCACTGCAAAAGGGAAACCATGACCACAGTTTAGAGAGGAAAATAGTCAGCTATAGTTAGTAGGAAGAAGTAGTAGGCTCATATGCTGGAAGTGAGTAAACAGCTGTAGAATCCTTGAGCCAGAATATGCTCCAGGAAGCTACATTGGACAAATGCCTTTCAGAGCACCATTCTAGAGAGCCCCCTAAGGCGGGAGGTGGTTGATCTGATGTTCATGAGATTACAGAGGCAGCTTGGTAGTACGGTGGATAGAGCACTAGGACTTGGGATCAGAAAGTCCTGGGTTGGGATTCTGCCTTATACACTTCTAGCCATATGACCCTGAGCTAGTCCCAATTCCTACTGGACTCAATTCCCTCCTTTATAAATAGGGATAATAATAGCAACTACCTCCTAGGGTTGTGATGAGCATCAAATGAGGCAAACCTTGAAATGCTACTATTATTAGTTATATTGGGAAGGGCCTCAAAAGTCATCTAGCCTGATTCCAGAGGTCAAGACCCAGAAGTGAGTTGCAGAGCTGCTGTTATTAAGATTCAGGTGCATTAACTTCAGATTCAGAGCTCTTTTCCCTATGTTGTCCTTACCCATAACCTTTCTTTCTGTTCAATCAGCAAGCATTTACTAAGGTTCAACTATGGCCCAAAAGGCCCTGGGGACACAGACAAGCAATTTGAAATGATCCTTGCTCTTAAAGAGCTTGCATTTTATTGGGGAGAAGACAACATGTTCATACACACAGGCATACACCCATATATGTATGTACATCTTTATTGAAAAGGGTGTGGTCAGGGAGATAGATGTCAGAGGTTTTGATCCGTGGGAGTGGAGGCTCATGCATTATGGTGAGATCTGGGGTGTAGCCATTCGTGTGCATGAAGACCAAGGTAGGGTGAGGAAACAAAGTCCATCATGAGATCTAAGGACACTGCTGGATTGGGCAGTTAATATCTGAGGGAACATCAATACCAATGTCTAAGTTCTCTGGTAAAAAAAAAAGCAAGAATTGAGTAGGAAAGACATTGACCTCAGGTATGGCGTTCCTTGAGAAAGTAGGGAGAATGAATCGGGGGCTGGCAGACAACAATCATTGTGTTCTGTGTAGAGTGAAAAAAATTTTTTTTCAAGAGAATGAACTTCAAAGGAGAGGTTGCTGAGTGATGGTGGCCAAGGACTAGTCAAGAAGTGGCAGTGAGGAGCAATGAGTATTTCAGCTCTCACTCTCTCCAAGATGAGTGTGATGAGTGATGTAGAAAATGCTAATCAGACTTCTGGGCTAAGATGGCTGCAGAGTAGAAGCAAGGTCTTCCTCTCCTCACCACTTACCAATATAAAGTGCCTCAAAAGGACAAAAACCAAAATCAGATGAATTAAAGGACTCTTCCATAGGGTGCAGCCTTGAAGGTAGGCAGGGTTTGGGCATTTCCATACTATAAGGGGGTAAAATTACTCCTACCAAAGTGTGAGCTAATTTCCACATCTCCACTCCACCTATGGCACCAGAGTCAAAGTGAGTGTGGGGCAATCTCTAGGTTCTTGGGGGCTGGTTGAGAACACCAAAGACTTACCCCAAAGAGCAGTGAGACTTGGGACCCCAGGAGGCTGAGGAATGTGTAGATTGGGTACAGAGATAGGGCAGAGAGAGGCTGCACACAGCAGACACAGTAGAGACTGAAAAATAGCTTCAGGACAAAAACAGCTCTGTAGCTTGATACAAAGACCTGTTTACCCTCTTCACTCACACTTCTGACTGGGAAGGGAAGAAAAAACTAACATAGCAATGGCCACCAACACCCAAGAACTACAATCTAAACTACCAAAAAAAAAGAAAGAAAAGAAAAAGATGACAAACAAACATATCCAAACCTTCAAAAAAAAAAGAAAAGAAAAGAAAAAGATGACAAATGACAAACACATCCAAACCTTCCAAAAAAAAACAACAACAAACCGGAAATTTATCACAAGCTCTTGAGAAGCTCAGATTTTATATTATGAACCAAGTGAGAAAGATAGAAGAAACTTGGCAAGAGAAGTGGGAAATACTTCAAAAAGACAGAATCTCCCACCTGGAAAAAGAATACCAGAAATAAAATAAGCAAATTGGAGACCTGCTGGAAGCCATGAAAAGCAAGATAGGCCAAACCAAAAAGGAAAATCAAAAGATCTTAGGCGAAAATCAGTCTTTAAAGACTAGAATTGGGCAAGTAGAGGCTAATGATCTCACAAGGAAGCAAGAATTAATAAAGCAAAGTCAAAAGAATGACAAATTAGAAGGAAACATGAAATATGTCACTGAGAAAATGACTGACTTGGAAAACAGGTCCAGCAGAGACAATTGAGAATCATAGGTCTACCTGAAAACCTGGAAATAAACAGACACCTTGACATCATATTACAAGAAATTATCCAAGAAAACTGCCCTGATATTCTTTAACAAGAGCGCCAAACAGACATTGAAAGAGTTCATAAATCTACATTAAATCCTCAAAAGACAAACCCCAGGAATATAATTACCAAATTCAAGAACTTCCATGCTAAGGAGAAAATATTACAAGAAGCCAGAGACAATTCAGATATCAAGGGATATCAATCAGGATTACACAGGATCTGGTAGCCTCAATAATAAAGGACCACAAAGGCTTAGAATATGATATTCTGAAAGGTAAGAGAATTGGTCCTACAACCAAAGATCACCTATCCATCAAAACTGACTATATACTTCCAGGGAAAGGTATAGACATTTAACAAAATAGAAGATTTCCAAGTATTTGTAAAGAAAAGTCCAGAACTAAATGGAAAATTTGATGTCCAAATATAAAACTAAAGAGAAACATGAAAAGGTAAACAAGGAAGAGGAAGATTTTTTTTTTTAAGAAAGTGCTAATCATTATGCCTGAAAACAGAATTGATGCTAGAAAAGGTGGCCAGGGATGCACAGTCTTCTGGGGATGGCCAAGTTTTCGGAAGCATAAGTAGATTACAGGTATAGGAATTAATGGATTAAAATGCATTTAATAGGGCAGCTGGGTGGCTCAGTGGATAGAGAGCCAGGCCTGGAGTCAGGACCTCAATTCAAATCTGGCCTCAGACACTTCCTAGCTGTGTGACTTTGGGCAAGTCACTTAATCCCCACTGGCTAGCACTTACCCTTGTGTCCTAAGTTGTTACTAGGACAGAAAGGCTTAGAAAAAAGAAATTAGTTCATTGTGGATGGGGAATTGCTGAGGGCACAGTGGATGGGGTGGGCAGAGTTGGAGTGGAACATGGGAATCTGGGATTGGGTGGGATAAATTGGAATTAAGGAGTCATTTACTGCTAGGTAAGCAGTATTTAAGTAACCAAAATAAGGAGAGTAACAGGTAGGGGGAGTTTGCTAGCCAGAGGGGTAGTTGTGGGTGGCAGGACATATATGAAGATTACTAGTCTCTCTTCTCCCACTCTAGCCTCTAGGTTTGTCTCTTCTGTTACTCTTTTAAAGTAACATTTCATTTTTAGTGAAATGGAAAGCTACAAATCCAGAAGCAAAACAGAACTAGCTGTTCCTGAGCTTCTTTCTCACCACTTCCCCAAAGACAGACACTTCAAACAATTACCTTCATCACAAACTGGCAGGATTCAGGACGCCTGAGGTCCAGGAAGTTTTTTATTTTTTTGGTTTAGCCTGAAGTAATTTCTTTCCCATCAGGGGCATCATTTTCTCTAGTAGAGTGATAGTCAAACTTCTGTTGCTTTTTAAATTCACTTAATTTTTTAGCAGGTAGATAAAAAAAAAGTACAGTACAGGGTAAGCTGCTTTGATTTTTAGTCAATTTCTGATATTGATTGGAAGGCTGTGCTCAGATCTCACCATTACTCAAGAGTGCTCCACTTCCATTGGGCTTGGTGTGAAGTGCTAACTTTGACACTATGACTTTAAGTAAGTCATTTCCCCTTTCTAAGCCTCAATTTCTACCTGTAAAATGGATATATTAATTCTTGTAGCTTATAATGTTGCTGCAGGAAAGCATATAGCACCACAGCAATGAGCTATAATTATTCTTCTGATAAAGTATGTTTGCTTTCAGAACTTAGCCACTTCTCAGCACATTGGCCTATTTTTACAATACAGAAAGATCTGGAGCATGCCAAGGTTGGTTTCTCATTGCAAACAGAACTTTTGGAAGAGCCTGCAAATTTCCTCCACGCATCTGGATGCCTGTGCACATTTCATTTGGCTTCCCTTTCTCCTTCCCAACCCCCTGAGGGAAAATATTTGGAGTCTCGGTTTCACCATTATGAATGTCTCTCTTAAAAGCTCCAAATAGTGGGGCTCGTGGATAGAAATCCAGGCCTGGAACTGGGAGGAGCTAGGTTCAAATCTGACCTCAGACACTTCCTGAGGGACCCTGGATAAGTCACTTAATCCTATTTGCCTAGTCTTTGCCTTCTGGCTTAGAGTTGTTACCAGCACAGAAAGTAAGGGTTCTGTTTTTAAAGGGGGCTGCAAATGGGGGCTTTGTCCTGGGTGGCAAGACTAGCCTAACACTTCAGGCCTAGCCCTGATGGGCTTTATATACCTTTACTGAATGATGCTGTTGGACCATACAGAACAAAGAGACACCTTGGAGATTCTCAGATGCACCCTTCAATATTAGGCTGCAGGTCTGACCCTAAGTAAAACTGTGATGTTTCAAAAGATAGCTGTGGCTCAGTGATTAGAACATGATGCCTGGAGTCAGGAAGACCAGAGTTCAAATCCAGCTTCAGACATACCCTAGCTGTGTGACACTAGGCAAATCACTTCATCTAATTGCCTGACAAAAGGATCCACTGGAGAAGGAAACAGGAAACTACTCTAGTATCCTTGCCAAGAAAACCCAGTGGCTAGCTATGGTCCATGGAGTCACAAAGAACTGGACATGATGGAATGACTGAATAACAAAATCGTGAAGCTTTAACTGTGCTCCAGCTTCCATAATCTGACAGCCCTCTCCAGATAGCCAGGCTTCTCAAGGTACCCCTGAATATCTCTTACCATTAAAGGATCACAAAATTCACGTTAATAATTCAATGCTGGCTTTCCTAAGGGTTCTTGCATTTTATTTTTTTAAAATCCTCACCTTCTGTTTTCAAATCAATACCATGTATTGCTTCCAAGACAGGAGAGGAAAGGACTAGGCAGCTAGGAAGTGTCTGAGGCCACATATGAACCTTCCATCTCTAGGCCTGGCTCTCAATCCACTGAGCCTCCTTGCTGTTAAAAGATGGCCTTGGAAAGACAACACAATTCATAGGAAGTAAACTCTAATGCTGAAATTGCAGGAAGTTGCAACATAAAACAAATAAGATTCCAAGAATTACAATAAAAAACCAGACCTGGTTATGTGGCTGAGGTGTGCTGGGTACCCCATAGGTATCCTCACAATGTCAGTAGAGCCCCCCCTCCCCCCCAATACTGGGTAAAACTTCCTGTGGTGGATAGGACAAGTCACCTGGAAGGGGCAGGTAGGGCTGAGTTGCCATCAGCATCACCGGAGGGAATGTCCAAATTGCTGAAATCACAGATCCATCTCAGTATTGAGGGAAGAGACTTTCTTGTTTCAAATTACACCCACAGTCCTACTCTGCCCTACCTCTTCCTGTTAGGTTTAGGACATCACTGTTGAAGATTTACAGATCTGCTTGAAGGAAAGGGTTGTTCATAATTAGCAACAGCTCCACCATGAGAACAACCAGGCCTCCTGCTATGACAGGACCTTTGTTTAGCATTTGGCATACCTTAAAAACAGAATGCTTTCCCTGGTGATTCCCTGCCCCCAGCCCCCTTCTGTTCTGAGTAGGGCAAGGATCTGTAGTGAAGACACAAAGATGCCTTGGGTTTTGTCATTTATTTTTGACAATTAAAGGGGTGGAGGTTAGGATGTAAGGGAAAGGGAGAATGCATGGCATCTATGAATGCATTCAATTTGTAGGTTAATTGTTAAAGTCATATAGCTATATTCAAATAATGTTATATACCATTCTATAAATAGAGGAAAATGTGCATGAAGACAGCCGGACCCCAGGGCCTAGGATCCTAAAACATGCCCCAAGTTCACAGGTGTATCACGGAGCCATGAAGAAAGAGAATACTAGACAACCCTCTTTCCCACCTCTCTTCTTCAACCATTCTTTTTCCCCCCATCTCTTTGTCTAGTATCTCCCTTCCAGAAGAAGCCCGCCAGCTTCCGATTCCCCTTGTATTGGAAAGTAGCAGAAGAAAACCTGCAGCAAATGTTTGCAGGGGAAGAGTGTTGGATTACATACCTGTCAGAGATCCCACTTAAGAAGAGAAGGCATTATGACTCGGGGATGCCGTCTTCTTTAGATTTCCAAAATTGCCTGTGACAGTAGATATCTATATTGCAAGCTGGCCACTGTTTATAACTTATAAACTGAAGAGCCAAGTGAGTCATACATTTATTTCTCCAAACTCAATTACTGATATGGAGATTTTTAAGAGCCAAGGAGATTGAGTGGCTCAAATAGAAAGATGAGAAGATGATGATGAAAAAAACTTCAGGTTGCTTAGTTTTCATGGCACTTCATCAAAATTTTGTAGGATTGACTGATATATATATATAAAAATATATATAACTGATATATATATATGTATATATATGTATATATATACATATATATATATCAGTTATATATATTTTTTATTATTTATTTATTATTAATTTATTATTAATTTATTTATTATTTATTATATATATATATATCAGATAAAATTTAGGCTGTGGACTATAGCTATGGAGTTCAGGAAAATTCCATTGGGCTTCTCCTTTCTACAATGATGCAAAATATCTTAGTTCTCACAATTGGGCAAATGTTACCTTGCTGCCTTTTGTGTCTACAGAGCACCAGAAGTGCTCTTAAAGTCCTTGTCTGTCCATCCTCCCTCTCTTACCTTCTTCAGCAGATTGAGACAAATCTAATGGGTGGAACCAGTGGTTCCAACCTAGCAAGATGCTTTGCTTGATCAGTTTATCTGGGGAATACAAACTATAATCAGAGGAGCAAATTTTAATGCCTCATCTTTAAATGCAAAGGTTCTAGGAACCATGTTGATTCCTTTAACGTATTTATAATTGCCTATTATGTTCAAGATCCACATTCCGAAAATGATTCTTCATGCAAAAATAAAAATACACGTGGGCAGGAAAGGATCCACAGCGCTACGATTAACCCACTGGAGAAAATTTGGAAAATAGCTCTCGCTTCTCATCCTTCCATCTAGTAGAAAAGGGTAAAAGTTAAAAATGATTCATTTGTACTCTGGCTGGTATTCCTTATTCAGTACAATTTTTCCATGGAAAAGTTGGCCTGAAATTGGGTTATAACATTTCCCCATATAATACAGTATACTTTAGAAAGGTTCATTTAGCACACATGCATTGCTTCCTGTGACTTCAGTTTTCTTAATCTAGTGTTTCATGATGTATTTCACTTAAAACACACACACAGGCATACAGCAATAAAACAAATAAATACATCCATATGGCGATTCACAATCCCTCCCTAATAGCTTAAAATTATGGAAACCTAAGGTGTAAATGGTGTTTTTTAATTAGCTTCTTGGGGGGAGGGCAGGGTGCAGATCCAGTTTGCCTTGTCAAAAGCACTTCAGTCTCCTAAATAGCCTCTCCCAGCTAGCCAATGCGAAGCCCTTCCATTGACAACAAATGGCTAGTCACAAGCACTCAGCGTTACCGACAGAGGGAGGCTTGAGGATACAAATGGCTCCACAGATGAAGACACACCTAAGGAGGGTGAGGGTAGCGCCCACCTCAAGGATATATGAGGCAGGCTGAAAGGGCAAACACATGTTAATTTCTTTTCTTCAAAAGAATCAAAAGTGCTGCTTTACACCACACATCATTTGATCATCTTTCTGTCTGTCTCCTTCCCCACCCCCCTCGCCAAAGGAATGAAACCTAATACGTCATGAGATCATAAAAAGCATCCAAAAAAGATTGATCTATTTTTAATACTCACAAGTCTTTTATGCCAGGAGACAGAATTTCCTGGCCTGGCAGGCAGTGGTAACTAAGGACACGTTTGGTTAATGTTTTTATGTCATAAATGCTTTGGTTTTTTAAAATTACACCATGCGAAAAGTGGCTAAAAATGTATGCGTTGGAAATATACTCTGTTGGAATGATGGGTCTACTCCTTTCTATTTTTAATGAAAAACAATTGCTTGCCAATTAACTATGTTATCAATGGTTTTCCTGTCTAGTAATTTGTCCTCTTTCTTGTCTCTCTTCTTCTCTCCTACCCAAATGGAAAAAAAAAAGACCCATAAGAATAGCTCAAAGAGATTGCATTTTAAAGTTTGCAAAGCACTTGTCTCATTTGAGCTTCACAACCCTCTAAGATAGGTGTGATTATCATTCCCAATTAGCAGATAAGGAAACTGAGGTGCACAGAGATTGAGTAACTTGCAGAAGGTCATACAGTAATTGCAGGTAATAGCTAACATTTATATAGAGCTTACTATGTGTTGGGCACTGTGCTAAGCGATTTACAAATATTATCTCATTTAATCCTCACAAGAACCCTGGGAGGTAGGTGCTATTATTATTGCCACTTTACAGATGAGGAAACCGAGGGAGGGGTGAAGTGGCTTATCCAGGGTCACATAGTTGGTAAGTGTCTGAAGTCACATTCAAATTCTAGTATTCCCAACTGCAGACCTTTTGCTCTATCCATTGAACCACAAAAGCTGGATTTTGAATCAGAGGACTTGGGTTCAAAACCACCATGATGGCAATGGGCCTACTTGGACCTCAGTTTCTTCTTCTTTAAAATAAAGGGGCTGGTCTAGATCAGGGGTATCTAACACAAATAGAAATGAGGGCTGTTCAACCATAACAATCCCCATGGACTGAAACTTAGTAATATCTATGCTTTATTGTAGATATTTATTTTGCCAAATATTTATTTTGCTAAATATTTACCAATAACATTTTAAGCTGGCTCGGGTCAAATTCAGGAGTGCTGTGGATCCACCAGCCAGCTGTCTGACATCTCTGGGCTAGCTAGATGACTTCTAAGGTTTCTTTCTTTTTTTTAAACCCTTACTTTTCATCTCAGAATCAATACTGCGTATTATTAGCTCCAAGGCAGAAGAGAGGCAATGGGGGTGAAGTGACTTGACACCCAGCTAGAAAGTGTCTGAGGCAAATTTGAACCTAGGACCTCTTATCTCTAGGTCTGACTATCTACTGAACCACAGAGCTGCCCTCTACTTCTAAGGTTTAAAAAGAAACCTTTCCTAGAATTAGACACACCATAAGGTACCTAAAACTGTATACAACCACAGATATCTATAGCTGGGCTCCATCACTACTCTATGTATGATAACAGCATTCTAAGACAGAGTCTATTCCCATAAAACTGCTATTTAACACAGAAGCACGAACATAAATATGATCAGATACATAAGTCTCTTTTATGTAGAGTTAGCTTTGAACATCAATTGCTATTTCCAAATTTTTTTCATTACATTACAAAAATGAGATGTAATATTATGACCCCCTGTTTGTATTTTTAAGTTTTACTTTTTAATTTTGAGTTCAATGAAGTCCAGCAGCTTCTTTCTGAGATCTCTCACTGAATATCTTCCTTTACTTCTTGTCTCTATTCCACCTTTTGATTTTCTCCCCTCTAGAGTCATGGCTAATGGTAGAATGAGAGTGGATAGGAATTGTCTAAGAATGGTTCTTTTTGGCAGTGAATGCATACTTGTGTGCTCAAGCCAAGTATGATAACTTGGCCAGGCTGGGAAGTGAGGAGGGGAGAAGGAAAAATTATGATTATTTTTTGAGATAAAAAAATGGTGTGTAAATATAAACTGCCATGTCCACAGAGAACTCTAGGCCTGTCATTCCTTCTAACAAACAGTCCTATCCTGAAAGACCTCAGAGGGCTATGACACCACTCTACATAGCTGATTTGGTGCTAACACAGCTGAGAATTTGGCCTAACATAACAAAGACAAGAATAGAGGTAAAAAAAATCCCAAAAGACTAATCTAAGTAATTTCTTTTTAGACAACATTTTCAGGAGTAGCTTATAGAAGAGAATATAAAGAAGGGGAGAAAACAACTAATGTAGCTAGTAAAAAGGGGAAAAAAAATTTAAAACCTTTTGAGTCCTATGGAAATTTCTTTAATTTTCATCTTATGGAAATACATTTTCCACTTTTATTTTCACGATACAAAAATGTTTAATATCTAACAATGATCTGAAGCTGATCTGGACTAAAGCAGATCTGTGGAATTTTATTGTATTTTCTTTGTTTAGTTACTTTTTTCTAATAGAGTCAGGGCTGGTGTATTTTGTAGGTCTGTCATAGATTTCATACAAAGATACACTCTCTCTCTCTCTCTCTCTCTCTCTCTCTCTCTCTCTCTCTCTCTCTCTCTCTCACACACACACACACACACACACAATTTTATCAAAAGATTTTTCTCCACTTCATTACCCCTCTCCCACCAAAAGCTAGATAAAGATTTAAAGAGTGAATATGGGCAAAATGTGTTTTAAAAAAACAACTGACCCTTTCATGTCCCCATATCCCACAGGAGAAAATCATGTCTTCGGAAACATAACTTCATAAATGATGATTTCAAAAAGCTGTTGGATATGTCAGGTTCATTTCTGAGTTGACAATGGTAGAAATTCTCTTACTGGAAAAACAAGCTTGAGAATACAATGATTTCAGGCTGAGGAATGAGTGGAAAGCAGTGAGGCTGTGATAGGTCTATTTACTGTGAGACTGATGACCATGTGTTGCGATTGCCTAAAAGCTCAAATATGAAGAGGTGTGTGATAACCCAGAAAGTAAGAAAGAGCTTAACACAAAATCCTGGAACAGCACATGAGAGAGAATGCCAGCAGCTCATTCTGCACACTTCATAGCCAGCATCCATCTCAGGTGGCCTTGAGTACAATGAAATTTGATGATTGGATCTCACATTTATGACAGCAAAAGCTTCACATGACAAACAAATCTAACCAGTTAATGAGATATACATTTATGACACTCTAAAGTGGCAATGATTATTCAATGGACAGTTAAAAAAACAAAATTGGTTTTTCAGGAGACATACTTTGTTTTTAAACCACGCCCACACCACATTTTATTAAATTAAATACAGTATGGCTTCCAAGTGGTGCAAGTCTGGTGATTTCTCTGAATCCGAGTCCCTGCTTTCTTCGTTCCAACTGTTGGCTACCATGAATCAGGAACTTCAAAGAGCTTGGCAGAACTGCTGGAGATGCTTCCTGGTGGAAAAAGAGGGGGGGAGAAACCACCAATCACATTACAATCCACAGCTAGCATCTTGAAGAAAAGGTACTAAACAATTCAAAGCAGAGATAAGTGTAGAGCTCTGGTGGGGGAGACTGGCTTTCATACTAAGGGGTAGGGTGGGGCCAGCTGCATAAACCACAACTAGAAGAAGCCCTTTGGGACCATGCCTGTATTTACAGATTGGAGCAGGGAAAATAATGAAAAGCTACAGAAAACCATAGTCAGAAAATGCCAGCGAGCTAGATTAATGGAGTTTCAAGCTCAATGTGGATTGTTCCAAGATGTTAAAATTTTGGAATATACAGAATATTCTACTCTTGCCTTTCTAGCCCCACTATATGCTCCCTTTGGCCAAAAGACAAAAGCACGACAAAGTCAGTTTCTCTGATCAACAGAGAATAAGACTCATCAGTCTGTTTTCAGTGTATGTGGTACTTATTTGAAAAATGGAAGGGGCCTGCTGACATGGCACAATGGGAAGCTGACAGGTGGGAATAGAGGAATCATGATGGACAAAAAGAAAAGTGTGGGGCTTTTTCCCACTCAATAATAATTAGTTTTCTGCTGGGACCCAAGAGTCTTCAGTAAAAACTGCTTCAGTTCAAAGCCAGCAGTCCTTCTTCATTCACACCATTTGCGGCAACAGCAACATAAATGCCAGGAGCTGAGACACCAAATTTTAGTCCAGAGTGAAGTTTATAATGGAAACTGTGACAGGCCAGGCATTAACTACACAAATGCTATCACGAGCTCCTTAAACTATAAAGCAGCTTCGGTGGGAAAAATTCACAGTTTCTCATTGCCCAGATGCTGATAACACACCAAATACTTTAAAAGGGAGTAAAGTCTTTGATGATTCCCCAATCAGAAAGCATCTTTTAAAGAGAGGATAAAAAGAAGAAGAAAAAATATTTCTAGCAAACCACTCATCTAGGGGCTTATCATCAGGAACAGGGAAGCCTGAAGATAACTGAACTCAAAAGCAAGAATTAAGTATGGCAGAGTAGAATATGAGACTTAACTTGCAATCAGAAGACACCTGAGTTCAAAATTCACCTCTAACATTAGTTGTGTGATCATAGCAAGCCACCTACCTCAACTTCCTCATCTGTAAAATTGAGATGAAAATGCCTGTAGTACCTCCTCATAGATATATATATATATATCTATCTACAGGGTTGTTATTATGGGAATCAAATAAGATACTGAATAAAAAAGGGTTTTGCCATTTATAAACATTACGTTTACAATATTATATAAAGAGCAGCCTCTAGAACAAGAATTTCTGATAATTTACATTGCTATATTAAGATAAGTGGGCATTTGGAACTCTGCCCAAAGGGCTACAAAACTGTGCATATCTTTTGAACCCAGTAATACCACTACTATTCCAACTGTAACCTAAAGAGATCAAAGAAAAGGGAAAGGGGCCTATTTGTACAAAAATATGTATAGCACTTCTTTTTAAAGTGGTAAAGAAATGGAAATCAAGGGGATGCCCATCAATTGGGGAATGACTTAATGAGTTGTGGTATATGATTGGAATGGGATACTATTTTGTTCTATTAGAGAAGCAGGATGGTTTCAGAAAAACTTGGGAAGACATATATGGACTCATGTAAAATGAAGTAAACAGAACCAAGAGAACACTGTATATATAGTAACAGCAATTTTGTAAGGCTGATCCACTGTGGAAGACTTAGCTACACTGATCAAGACAAAATCCAAGACAATTTCAATGGACTCATGATGAAAAATACTATCCACCTCCAAAAAGAGAAAACTGATGAAATCTGAATGCAGAATAAGGCATGCTTCCTTTATTTTTATTGTTTTCTTTAGTTTGTGAGCATTTTCTTTTTTAGCAACATGGATAATATAGAAATGTTTTCCAAGACCTTAGAGGTTATCAAATTGCTTACCTTTTCAAAAAGTGGGAAGGGGCAAGAAAGGAGAAAAATTGGAACTCAGATTTTTAAAAAATGATTGTTAACATTTTTTATATGTAATTGAGAAATATTTAATGAAATAAAATTTAAAAAATCTAAGTGAGCACATGTTGAGTCATAATTTTTAGTTTCCTATCTAATGGATCTTCAGCCTAAATTTTGAATTGAGCCTATAAGACTGTAAAAGGAATAAAAGTAGTTTTAAAATAAGAATGGGATAAGAAAAGTCCCAAACAAGGAGTAAATTTTAGTAAGTCTATATGAAAAGAATAAAGAAGTTAAAAAGCAATAATATAGATGGCTCATTGTAATAAGTCTATACTCATAGATAGATAAATGACTTACATGGGGAATCTGAGTATATTTAAAAATAGCTTTTTTATAATGGTAAATTTAAATTTAGTAAATTTTAGTAAAATAGTAAATATTAAATTTAGCAAAAAGTAAAAATTTAGTAAAATAGTAATATTTTAAATAGTAAATTTAAAAATGAGAGGGAAAAGAAATACAATTCTATAAATTAAATATTAACTCAACACTCCTGAAACTTGTAGGTAATGTTAGGTTGGAAAACAGTCATGTAGGCAAAAAAAAAAATGTAGCAGAAAATGCAGATCTCAGCTTTTGGGATAAGAACTCACTATTTGACAAAAACTGCTGGGAAAACTGGAAAATAGCATGGTAAAAGTTAGGTTTATTTTCTATTTATTCATTTTTCAAAACCCTTACCTTCCATTTTGGAGTCAATACTGTGTCTTGGCTCCAAGACAGAAGAGTGGTAAGGGCTAGGCAATGGGGGTCAGCCCCCAGGGTCACACAGCTGGGAAGTGTCTGAGGCCAGATTTGAACCTAGGACCTCCTGGAGTCTCTAGGCCTGGCTCTCAATCTACTGAGCTACCCAGCTGGCCCCCCCCCCCCAAATTAGGTTTAGATCAATATCTCCCACCCCACACCAAGATTAGGTAAAAAATGGGCATATGATTAAACATAAAGACTGATTTTATAAGTAAATTAGGGGAACATAGAATGGTTTACCTATAAGATCTATGAAGAAAGGAAGAATTTATGACCAAACAAGAGATAGAGAACATTACATGCTATAAAAGAAATTATTTTTGATTATATTAAATTAAAAGTTTTTTCACAAACAAAACCAAGGTAACCAAGATTAGAAGGGGAAAAAGTTTTAAAACAAACTCCTCATTTCTAAAGGTCTCATTTCTTAAATATATAAAGAACTAAGTCAAATTTATAAGAATGCAAGTCATTTCCCAACTGATGAATGATCAAAGGACAGGCAGTTTTGAGATAAAGAAATCAAAGCTATCAATAATCATATAAAAATGTTCTAAATCGCTCAACTAGAGAAATGCAAATTAAAACTCTGAAAACCTCACACCTGACATGACAGCAAAGGAAAATGATAAATGTTGGAGGGGATGTGGCAAAATTGGAACATTAATGTATTGCTGGTTGTATAAATGGAGATTTTGAACCTTGTACTTCATTCCCCAGAAGTCTTTAGTATTTCCCAAATTTCCCTATAATCTCTCCTGCATCTCCACATTGGTGAGATCACATTATTGGTATTTAAGTGGATGTATGCTCCTCCCAGGCTTTTTTTTTTTTTTTAATCTGCGACCAGGCTGAATTCAGGCAGTTCTTTCGCTTTAGGTATTATTAATAACACCTTATAAAAGATAATATTTAGTTATTGTATATTAATTTTAATCTTTACATTTTTGGCTTACCACAAAGTGGTTATGAATTCTCAAAAATTTTTGAGCAGATAGCCTTACAGTAAAGATAGTAAGTTTGCCCATTTGCCACCCACCACAAGGGTCCAGTGGCAGGGTGTGCCTGTGCTCCTGCCTTGCCCAGCTGCCTGCTTTTTCTCCTGTCCATCTGCTTGCGCCACATTTTATCAAGCACTTCCTTTCCACTGCCATCTAGGCTTCCATTTGATGCTGAAATCTAGTTCCTTTTTCTGCCTTTCACAGTATGGCAAATTTTCTATAGTCTTGGCTACTGATTGGGTAAATGCATATTGCTTAAATCATTTTAATTAGGCCCTGATTCAAGGACCTGTTTGTTATAGATCTGTTTTTCCTTTACTTAAGATTTTATTAGACATAAGGCTTTTACATTTTGTATTTCATCCACAAGTTATTTTTCTCTTTTATTTGGATTTTTCATGGTTTTTCTTTTCTTTTTTTTTAATTTTATTTAGTCAATTTATAACATTATTCCTTGGTTACAAGAATCATATTTCTTTCCCTCCCTCCCCTCCCCCAACCCTTTCCCATAGCCAACACGCAATTACACTGGGTTTTACATGTGTCCTTGATCAGAACCTACTTACATGTTTTTGATTTTCTTTTGCAAATTGACTCATATACCTCATACCTCAGTCATGTATTCCTGAGTGATCCCTCTGTTTATTATTCACCTCAGGGGGGCCAAGTTATTGTTGTGAACTTTGATTTAAATTTGAGCAATTTTAGGATAAGAAACTTGCTACCTCCCAGGATCCAGAAGGCGCCATGAAGATAGATGCCTGCAGAGACCACATGCTGCACCAGAAGATCCAGAGTGAACTTTGGGGGATGTGAATTGAACTATGGAGGGGTTGAAATGCCTTTGTTTTGAATATATACTCTAATGCCAAAGGGGACTGCCCCCAAATTGGCTTTTTGTCAAGCTAGTAATCATTGGTTTTGTTCTCCCCCCCCCCTTTATCCACAAATTAATAATACAATTTCTAAGTTGATAATATTTTCCTGATCCTTTTGAGGAAACTGGTTTCCCAATAGGATCATGGGGGGGGGGGTATAAATGGAGATTTTGAACCTTTGACTCCATTCCCCAGAAGTCCTTAGTACTTCCCCAAATTCCCTATGATCTCTCCTGCGTCTCCACGTTAGTGAGATCACGTTATTGGTGTTTAAGTGGATGTATGCTCCTCCCAGGCTCTCTTTTTGACCTGCAACTGGGCTGAATTCAGGTTGTTCTTTTGCTTTAGTTATTATTAATAAAACTTTATAAAACATAATATTTAGTTATTGTATATCCATTTCAATCTTTACATGGTAGAGTTGTGAACTGATCCAACCATTCTGGAGGGCAATTTGGAATTATGCCCAAAGGGCTACAAAAGAATGCATATCCTTTGACCCAGCAATACCAGTACAGGTCTGTATCCAAAAGAGATTAAAAAAAATGGGAAAGGACCTGTTTATACAAAAATATTCATGGCTGCCCTTTTGTGGTACCAAAGAATTGGAAACTAAAGGGACATCTCTCAATTGGTGAATGACTGAATAAATTGTGGTATATGATGGTGATGGACTACTATTGTGCTATAAGGAATGCTGAACAGGATGATTTTGGCAAGAGCTGGAAAGATCGACATGAGCTGATTGAAAAAAGCAGAACCAGGAAAAATTTTATGTAGTAACAGCAATATTGTGGAATGATCCAATGTGAAAGACTTTGCTACTAACAGCAATACAATGATCCAGAATAGTTTGAAGGGACTTTTGAAAAAAGAATGCTATCCATCTCCAGAGAAAGAACTGTTAGAGAAGGAATGCAGATGAAAGCATAGGATTTATCACTTGTTTATTTGGCTATATGCTTTGGGATGAGATTATTCACTTTCAAAAATGAATAATATAGAAATAGGTTTTATGTGATAATACATATATAACCTAGACTCAATTGCTTCTTAGTTTTGGGAAGGGGGAGGGGAGGGGAGGAAAGAAGGAAGGGAGACAATTTGGATCATATGACTTCAGAAAACTTGTGTGAAAATTTATTATTAAAATTTTTTAAGTTTTTAAAAATGTGGGAGAAAGTAAGGGATATAATTATGTATCATAGAAGTCACTCCAAGATAAGAATGAACAGTTGTATATGACATAGTAGAAAGAGAAATAGATTAGGACCTAGAGGCTGAGGTCCAATTCCAGTATTTATCAAATGTGTCACCCAAATCAGGTAATTGAGCTTCCCTAACCTTCAATTTCCATATCAGCAAATAATATATGTCATACATTTCTTATGCAACTGCTACATAGATTTAAAAAATGTACAAATGTATGTATTATCAGTGAGCAAATCTGGGTAAATTACAGTTAATTATAGACTTTGGTTCTGAGAGCCTATTTTACTTCATGGTGAATAGGGAAGATTACCCCTCAAACAGACCAAGACAGACTAGACTGACTGACTTCCTTTTTTTCTAAAAACCCTTACCACCTTCTGTTCTAGATACAATACTGTGTATTAGTTCCAAGAAAGAAGAGAGGTAAGGACTAGGCAATGGGGGTTAAGTGACTTCTACAGGGTCCCATAGCTAGTAAGTGTCTGAGGCCACATTTGAACCCATTCCTACCTCTAGGCCTGGCTCTCAATCCACTGAGTCACCTAGCTGCCCCCTTAGTTATTTCTTAAAGTTTAATCTTAATCATTAGATGAAGCAAATTGGGGTGATTGAAAGTAAAGTTTGAAAACTGCATGTCTCTGCCTCTTCTTCCCTCCTTCCCACCTCCAAAATTCCATTCTTGAAGCTTTAAGCTTTCCTGGCAAAACAAAATAAACACCTGCAGATATTTAATAGGAAAGGAAGGAAATTTTCTATCATTAAAAATGCATGCATTTGTTTTTATTATTTTTTTTCACGATACCTTTTAGCATTTGTTTTTAAAATAGCATTAAAAATACCCTTTTTGCCATGCTGCATCTCCACAAGGATATACCACATCCCTGTCAGCATCCTGGAGTCTAAAACTGATCAGCCTCATGTCAAGATTTCTCATGTCTACCCATTCTGCAAAGTGGGCCACCACTGACATTTGCCAAAATTAACAATGGTTGGAAACTACTACAAGTGGAATGGGTTTGAATACAGCAGTCAATTCATAAAATTAGTACTAACAGAAAGGGTCTCCAGACTATATAGATTAGGACAACTTGCATTTATGGAAATAATGCAAAGTACTTTTCCTACAGCAACCCTGTGAAGCAGGTAGTTCAAGTATTACTAATCCTGCTTTACAAACCAAAGAAACGGGGTTGGATAAATTCAGTGACTTGTCCATGGTCATTTAGCTGGTCAGTGTCAGAACTCTGATTCAAACCTATAATCTCAATGTGAAGACATGTGCTGATCAACCCATCCACATGTCCTTGTATAAGAATTGTATAAGAATACAATTTCTCCATTATATTAACATAAAGAGAGTTTCTAGCATCTAGGTTTTTTCCTCCTCCTCTGCGCTTTTCCTTTCATCCTCCTCCTTACTTCCTCCTCTGGTTCTTGTACTTCAAAATACGTGGATACAACATCTAGGCTGTAAAACTTATTAATAATGACACGAACAGCCCACCTCCTTTTCAAAGTACCATCAAAGTAAATTTAGACTTAAATTGATAATAACCATGTTGTGCAGAGGGCAAGATTTTTAATATAAAGTATACAACTGAGAAACACAAATATTGGAATTCTTTTGGGAGACTATGGCTGTGATATATCTATTTCATTAAGTCTGGAAAGAATTAGAAGAACTAATGATAACTTTGCCAGAAATATTTTTCCACCTTCAAGATTTTCTTATCCTATCTTTAATGTTACTCTTTAACTTATTTGTAAAATAAAAACCACAGCATGTCCCAGAAGCTAAATCTTTGAATACATGGAAATGCCCATTTCAGGTGGCTAAACTGAACAACTACATAGCCAAGAATGGTGCATTTGATGGAGGCAAAAGAAAATCTAACCAACTGCTAGAGTTTTAATGGCTGCCTATTTAGGACTTACTTTTGTGACTAAGGTGAAAAAAAAAAAGATAAACCTTAATTAGTTGCCAGTAACTTTCTTCAATCCTATAACAAAGAAGCGCCTGAAATCCCTGAAGTTCCTAAGTCCTGAGACTGGGACCAGGTCTTTCTAGAACTGGATTTTTGCAGGCACTATTTTACAATAGTGCAAAGACTTACTAAATAATAGCTTTTATTTTTTCTTAAATCTTTACCTTCTGCCTTAGAATCTCTACTAGATGGAAGAGGATAAAGGCTAGGCAACTGGGATTAAATGAAGTGTCCGAGGCCAGATTTAATCCCAGGTCTTTTTGACTTCAGGCCTGGCACTCTACCCACTGTGCTACCTAGTTGCCCCCCCAAAACAGTTTTTCAGCACACACACTCATCAGCCATCAATGGTTCTTGCTGAAATTACTACTATGTCTGACATGGTGTATAAATTTAAAAAACCAAAAAACCCTACTGTACCAGGATCAGGAGGCTTTGGAATCTTTTTCTTTTTCTTCCGCCAACTACTTTGATCAAGCCAAGTAACCCATGTGTCTTGGTTCCTTCATTCTAAAATAAGGGTCTCTGAGGCCCTTCCACCTTCAGAGGTATGATGCTAGCTTCTGCTGTAGACTCATACTATGTATGTGGTCTTGGTGGGACAAGTCACCTTCTATGGGTCTGTTTGTCCAACTGTAAAGAAGGGGCTGGAATAGATGCTCCTGGGATCCTTCCAACTCCACATTTTTGACCTTATGATTATATGATTTCTAAAGTCTTTTCCTGTTCCAAGGCTCTATAAATGTAGTTCAATCTACTTGTTCTTCTGATCAAATTTAAATACTTGTTTGAAAAAGGAAGAAACACAAAGGCAAATAGAACTTTTCCCACAATTTATGACTATCTCCATGCCAAACCAAAATGGAATTAAAAAAATTTCCAAGTACACTAGAACATTAGTTAGGCAATAAGTATTTATTAAGCACCTACTATGTACTACACACTGTGTTAAGTACTGGAGATACAAAGAAAGGCAAGATGGTCTCTGATCTCAAGAAGCTCACAGCCTAATGGGGAGACAACATGCAAACAATCACTGAAAAGAAAAATTCAGAAAAAGGACAATCTTGGGCCTTTATCCTTTCATTATAGTAAGGTGTCCAAGGGACCATATAAAGAAATATTTCCCCATGGGGGTTTTACAGCATATACTTCCAACAGAGCTCTACAGCATGTTCTAAGAAGCTCTAGTACATCACCAGGCAAAGAAGAGACACAAGCACGGATTTTAATACGAAAGCTGCTATTTGCTTCACAAATATTTTTTTCAATATTTAAGCTATAAACCAGTCTTAATATGATCATTAAAAAAATCTTAAAGGGGGGTAACTGAACTTCTTTTGCCCGGCCTTTCACATGACTGATAGCAACTTTAGAACTTATTTCTAATTTTAATGAAACCTGTAATAGTATCTGAGAAGATTATTGCTTTAAGTGGATTCTAAACTTTTCAGTGTAACTTAAGGGGATAAGATTTAAAAGTTCAGCAGTTTTTCCAAGACTCCAATAAAACATGGCTCTTGGCAAACATGAAAGTTCTAAAATATCATGCTTTTTACGTGTTGGGGGTGAGGGGAGGAGAAGAGACTAAAATTTGGAGCTAGATTTCTCAAAAGTTTAACTATGAGCTGTATTTTAGTATATCTTCTCTTTGAACTCAACTAGAAATTTCCCCTAAAAAGGATTCTATTTCAGTGGTATCCTAGAAGGTTTTGATGCCTGTCAATCTTGTCATCATCAGGTTGTGTTCCTGGTCATGCAATTTTTTTGGCAGAGTGTAACAGGAGGATGGTTGGGAGATAGATGTATAGGGATGGAAAGGTGAGGCTACAGAACTCTATAATGACAAGAGATAATGGCATTCAGTCTATATTTGCCACATACTCATGACTGATTCACCATGTAAGTTTAGTAGGCTGGACAAGTCTATTCTAGTAAAAGAAATTTGGGGAATTATATTTCTTGGATATAAACATGATATATAGACAGAAATTCACACTACATGTTGGACAATTTTTCTTTTGTTAACATCTAACTCCAAAACAGTGTAAAGATAGTACCGTGAGCTCTTCTGGGGAAAACCATGATGAGACTAATAACCCAATACTGATTATAATAAATACAAACGAGGAACTTATTGTTCTTTATACACATGCTTCCTGTGAATAGAAGGAAGGAGTTGTACAAATCCTAAACTATGAGCATAAAAGCTTATTCATTCAACAAATATTTAGCGAGAATGGGTATTAAAATAAGGTAGTGGTCCTAATAACTGCAGGTATGAAAAAAAGGTTCTCTTTTCTTACCTAGCACAGTAATAGAAAATACTTTTGTAATAAATCACCCCTTTTCCATTTTATATATATATATATATATATATATGTGTGTGTGTGTGTGTGTGTGTGTGTATAGATAGATAGATAGATATATCAACCCTTACCTTCTATTGATTCTATTGATTTGGAAATCAATACTGTGTACTGGCTCCAAGCAGAAGAGTGGTAAGGGCTAGGCAATGGGGGTTAAGTGACTTGCCCAGGGTCACACAGCTGGGAAGTGTCTGAGGCCAGATTTAACCTAGGACCTCCTGTCTCTAGGCTTCACTCTCAATCCACTGAGATACCCAGCTGCCTCTTTCCATTATATTTTTGAATAAACTTCTTTCTGTACATTTAAATGATCTTGCCGCCCACGGGAAGTGATGTGACAAAGGAAAATAAATGCTAAACCTTATAGTCAAAATACTTAGGGCTAACATCTAGGTTTAAAAGCCGGCTCTGTTATTTACTAGCTGTGTATGATGTTAGGAGCCTCACTCTGTTTCATTTTAATTACTTATAAGAGGGGTACAATAATACTTGCATTATCTGCATCAGGAGTAAAATGAGACAATTATGAGACAAAATAAAGTCCTATAAAAATCACTTACCAATATTAGTTATTGATTAAAATATTAATTAACTATTGATTTTGTAATAAAGCCTTTTAAAGTCCTTTTATAAAAAAATAAATGAATAATTTATGAGGCTCACAGGGTTAGAGCTGGAAGTGCTAAATGACCTAAAAGGTCATTCAATCCCTCCATTTTACAAATGAGGAAAACAAAGCCAAGAAAGATAAAGGGACATGTGCAGTCAAATAAGTAGAAAGTGGCAGAGGCAGATTTGAATCCAAGTCCTTTGACTTCAAATCTGGTGCACTGTACCATGTAAATATTATCACTACATGATGTTGAATATTCAAGTGTTATATGTGTGGAAGGTTTGGTTAGCAACACTTCTTTGGGGTTGCCATACAACTCATCATTTCAGTTATTTATAATAGATTACTAAAAAGTATACTTAAGTTACTATAATTTACTAGTAGGGAGGGCTCACGTCTTACACATTTCTTTTATAGCAATACTATAAATGAGTGTAAGATATACAAAGAACCCTGCTCTAATTCTGGTGGAATCACTCCCAGGCTGAGAAACTCAAACTCATCAACTTGGAATTTTTCCCATGAGGTTCTCCTCAGCTGCACTGAACACTTCAGTGCATTAATGTTTAGAAGCACATCCGCTGTTGTGCTTTTATAGCTTAAGGAATACTGGGAATACCTTTGAGTTCTGTTCTCAGGGTTCTTCGTGAAGCTTCACTTTGTTTATCACAACAGGGGTATTAAAAAAACAAACTGCCCTAATACCAAGCACTTATATGCTTTGGAGAGTTTAACACAGACCATTTAAATTGTTTGAACTTGAGTGCTTCACAAAGTTCTAGTGCCTTATGACAATAAATATTGTTAGATTCAACGTGTTAAGATTTGCTATCTCTTACCCACATCTTACTGATACTAATAGGATTAAATGCTTAAACAAACTAAGTTAAAAGGATTCATTTGTAGTCAAAATGCTTTTTTATTTTATGAATGGCAGTCCAGAAGAAAATTCAACTCATTTGATTTTGCCAATTTAATTAAAAGTCGTCCATTTGTAAAAGTTCTATGTTTGCAAAAGTAAAAGGTCTGTTTTGAGATCAAAATTTGAGAGAATGACAGCTTTACTGTCCACAGGAGAAAACTGTCTACTTTACTTGTAGTTAAAATCCCAAATGCTTTAATCCTACAAAATGTTTTCACTTAAAATGATAAAAGCAACAAATAGTTAATTAAAGGATCCATTAATAGGTATTAATTTTAGAAGCCTCAAAGATTATCCAGAAATGAATAGAACAGGACTTGTACATGTCCACCTCCAGAGAAATGATAAGTAGAAATAAGGAAAATATAGTTTTATATATACACTTATTCTTTTGTCTTGTCAAAAGATGCCTTCTCTAATGGTGGGGGAAGGGAGAGGGAATTATGTGGGTATGTATTTTAATGTAACAAATAAATAAAGAAAACAAAAGGAATTAAAAACTTCTCCCAAGGAAGTGCAAAAAATGAAAAGATTCAGAATGCAAAACAGAGAAAAATCTAAGGAAAATTGTGATACATAAAATGAAACACAAGAAAATTACATGAAGAATCTTACTGTAAAATGCTGAAAGGCAGCACTGATGGTGAATATTTAATAGCTGACAAGTATCTACAATGAAGTAGGCAGAAGGTGTTTACTACTTATGCCAAAAATTTAAAACAAACAAATGCATAAGTTTTTTTTTTTTTTAATGGCAAGTAATATGAGAAGAAGAGATGTTTCCTGAGCTAACTAGGATGCATAACTAGGGCATCTAGTATGTGTTATAGTTTCAAGTCAATTAAGCTTTACCATGATATATATATATTTTTAAACCCTTACCTTCCGTCTTGGAGTTAATACTGTGTATTGGCTCCAAGGCAGAAGAATGGTAAGGGCTAGGCAATGGGAGTCAAGTGACTTGCCCAGGGTCACACAGCTGGGAAGTGTCTGAGGCCAGATTTGAACCTAGGACCTCCCGTCTCTAGGCCTGGCTCTCAATCCACTGAGATATCCAGCTGCCCCAACCATGATATATTTTTAAAGTACATGCAACATTTTGGCTTCACTGTTGATTTCATTAATATTAATGAAGTTCAATTAACCTCATATGTGAAAAGGTAAATGGATAGGAAATATGTCACATATCTATTTTTTTAAAAATAGCAATATTTAATAAATCTTAACACCCCCAAATTATAACTAGGGTCTTTTTGTGGTGTTTTAATTTTTGCTTTGAAAAATTCTGTGTTAAATCTTACAGGTGCAAATAAAAATTGGTCTTAAATTATCGCTGGTCATATGGAGAACTACACAACATGCCACAATTAAATAGTCCTATGAAAACTCTCCAAACATATAAGTTTATTATATAAATTATATAAGGTTCAAGGCTGAGCTACCTGGGAGAAAGGGAGCTCTAACCTAGAGCAATAATACATACCGGCTGGAGTGAGTTCTTTCTTCATTTTTTTACATTTCTTGGCTTTTTTCTTCCCCTCTGTAAGGGATTCTGCACAGGAATCTGTCTGATCAAGCTCACAGTCTGATATTTCCACTGACTCTATGTCTTCAGAGCCAGCTTCCTCTTGAATGGGGCTCATGTTTCTCTTTCCTACTGCACTGGTAGCTGTAAAACTGAAATTTGAAAAGTGAAACAACACCACAGGTGTCAGTTATTTTTATAAGCCAATCTCCTTACATTTTAAATACTCTTACTGCCAATAACACTTAATCAGCAATCAGCAAACTGGAAGCTACCCACACCTGAAATTTAAAGAAATTATTAAGTAATAAAATCTAGGAATGTACTATTTAGAAGATATATTCAGAAGGTTGATTTGAAAACTGTGTGTAAATATATTTCTATATCAATGAATGAGCACAAAATGCTCCAGTGGGCTTTTAAAAAATAAGTAGAGACTATCACAGTGCAATGGAAAGATCAATGGATATGAGTCACAAGACTTTGGTCTAAATCCTGACTCTCTTATTGGGTAACCTTGGATAAGACACTTAATCTCTAGGTCTCAGTTTCCTTGACTAGAAAATGAAGAAGTTGTCCCAGATACTCTCTAAGGTCTCTTCCAATTTTAGATCTATAATCATTATGGTTATTATGATTAAAGTCATTTTAGGAAAATAGTAACTTTTAGATTGGGCTGAATAACATTATTCTTAAATATACCAAGGATGACAAATAGGTACACTGTAGAACTGATAAACTCTAAAACCTGTAATAATATTGCTTATGAGTCAGATGTGCAAAGTCTCTTGAAATACAACTACATACAGAAATCACAGGCCATAATTCATATATTAGAGATCCATTCTGTTTTTCAATGTAAAAGGGTTAGTTGTATTAGACTGTCGAAGTTATATAAAAGGCAAAAAAAAAACAACCCCAAAATCAAAAAACCCTGATTCATGCAATGAAGTATGCCATGAAGGTTTTAAAAATATACTCCCCCCAACCAAAGACAGTTTTCCCAAGAACAAAAATTTTGTAAGTATGACAGTAGAAAATTTCATTATCTGACTATTCAAACTAATTGTACACTCAAATCACTTCTGAAGTCACATTTCATTCTTTTAGGATCATGGAGAAGAGAAAGGGAATTGTTTTTCCTGATACCTTCAAGAAGCACACAATTGTGGGAATGGAAAGTAATGAATCCTTGTGCTTATACTTTTAGGATTAGGTGCATACTTAGAAAATCATTGCTGTTTCATCTCTATATTAAAACTCATTGGAAAACTTCTTCTAGCAGAGATATTTAGAAGGAAAGGTAAGATACAATGTAGATTCAGATCAATATACTTCTATAGATCTCAGAATATGGTAAACTTTGAGTACTTAAATTTTTAATGAAATAACTGTAGCAACAATTCATTAAATTTGTTATTAGTATTAAAAATTACTACAGGCGTATTATGAAGGAAAACTTGGTTAATGCTAAGTGACAAATAGAGAAAACAGAAGACAAAAAATAACATAAATAATAATCTAGCTAGGATTATGTACTGGTACATAATTAATAAGTATATTAATTATTGATTGCAAACTGTCCACTACAACAAAAGGCCATTTCTTTCCTTCTTCTTCTTCTTTTTTTTAAACCTTTACCTTCCATCTTGGAAATCAATATTGTGTATTGGTTCCAAGGCAGAAGAGTGGTAAGGGCTAGGCAATGGGGGTTAAGTGACTTTCCCAGGGTCACACAGCTAGGAAGTATCTGAGGCCAGATTTGAACCTAGGATGTCCGTCTCTGGGCCTGGCTCTCAATCCACTGAGCTACCCAGTCGCCCCCAAAAGGCCATTTTTTTTTTAAACCCTTACCTTCCATCTTGGAGTCAATACTGTGTATTGGCTCCAAGGCAGAAGAGTGGTAAGGGCTAGGCAATGGGGGTCAAGTGACTTGCCCAGGGTCACACAGCTAGGAAGTGGCTGAGGCCAGATTTGAACCTAGGACCTCCCGTCTCTAGGCCTGGTTCTCAATCTACTGAGCTGCCCAGCTGCCCCCCAAAAGGCCATTTCTTAAACAACCATATTTCCCTAGTTTAGTAAAACTATGATTAGGGGCAGCTAGGTGGCTCAGTAGATTGTCATGTAAATGGTTAGCATAAATATGAGATAATAGTATGTGAGAAATGGGTTAAAAGATTCTCAAGGATAAGAATGATAGGAAAAGGTGCAAGAATGACAGACTTAAGACAAGTCTTAATGTAGGACTTGAACACATGACAATTAAATGGTCTTATTCCTTTGTAACCCCCAGATAATAAAAGATTAATAAGAAGGTCTAAGCTTCCCTAAGCTAGGGAGATCCTCTATCAAAGACTTGAGGGGAAAAAAATGAACAAAAAACACACAATAATTCAGAGAGTAAAGAGTGGCTTCAACTGTATCAAGTACAGGCAAGATCATTACCCAATGAAATCATAAATTCACCAAAAGAAAGGAATAATCATTTAACTGATAATTATGTGCCAGGCTAAGTACTTTATACATATTATCTCTAAGTGTTTTATTTACTTTTATCTTACTTACTTACTAAGTTCTTTATAAATATTCTCTCTTTTAATTCTCTTAACAACCTTGGGAGGCAGGTGCTATTATAATCCTCATTTTATAGATGGAGAAACTCAAGCAGACGGTGGTTAAGTGACTTGCCCAGCACCACATAGCTAGTAAATGTCTATGGCTGAATTTGAAGGTCTCACTGAGTCCAGGCCCAGCACTCTACTGCATCACCTAATTGAATTAGAATAACACTTTGTTTACATGGTACAATAAGAACCACAGTAGGAATAATTTAGAAAACTGAAGAAATGCTGAGACAGCTCTAATTCTGAACTAATTGTCTTAGAGCAAACAGATTATGTTTCCTGTTATTTGAAAAAACTAATATAACTTTTCTAGTCAGTAGAAACACCACAAGAACATAATAAAATAGCAAATTTCAAAACTGATATGTCAGATAGTAGTTATCCTATAAAACATAAGGATTAGAAACCTTAGGCGATTGCTCCAAAATTCTAAAATTTTTGATGATGGAAAGAAACCAATTAAAAATTTGGTTTTCCATTATAAAAAGTTATGATGAAAATACAGGAAAGTTGCATTAGTCAGAATTGTTGGTTCTCTGCCAAACAGGATTTTAATAAATGTTTAGGTTGGTAACATAAAAGTTGCCAAACACTTAGCAGACTGGCATACAACATTCAAGATTTACCTAGACCTTTTAGAATGTACCAAATCCTTGCCTTTCAGGCCTATAGAAGTTATTTTCCAAAATCTAGAATCACTTTGGAACTTCCACAGATGTGGCAACTTTGATCTAGTCACAAAAATCCCTAAAGCAGAAATCTGACCATTATATCCTGTCCCTCAACTCAAACAACTCCAAAGCTTCATTCATGATCAAATATAAAATCCTCTATTTAGCTTTTAAAGCCTTTTCCACTCTCCTTACACCTTCTTCTTCTGCCATCCAGTTTCACTGGCCTCCTAACTATTCCTCTCACATGATACTCAAGGCATTTTCACACGTGATCTCTGTATACCCACCCCCACCCCAGCCACCTGGGATTAAAATGTCCCCTTGGCTTTCTGGTTTTCCTGGCTTCCTTCAAGTTTTAACTGGAGTCTCACCTTTAAGAAGTTTTCTTTTCTAGTCATTAATCTTAGTGCCTATTCTCTAATATTAACTATAATTTGCCTTGTATATATTTTACTGTATAGAATCATTTGCATGTTGTCCTGCCTATTAGACTGTAAGTTTCTTGAAAATAAAGACTATTGGAGGCATTATTGGGTTGCTCAGTGGATAGAAAGTCAGGTCTGGAGATGGGAAGTCCTGGGTTCAAGTTTGACTTCAGACAATGCCTACCTGTGTAATTTTGGGCAAGTCACTTAATCCCAATTACCTAGGTCTTATTGCTCCTTCTGCGGTGGAACAGATACTTAGTATCAATTCTAAAACAGAAGATAAGGGTTTAAAAAAAAAAAGATTTTTTTTTTACTCCAAACATTTGCATCATGCCTAGCACAGAGTAAGTGCTTCAAAGATGCTTGTTGACTCAACTTGACCTTGGATTTCAAATGCAAAGATAATAATTATTATACAAAAGACTATGAAATAAATCTTATAACCCTTTGTAATAATTAATGAAGTTCTACTGTAAATCATTAAGTCCTAGGTCCCCCTTACATTTTGCAAGATAAGGTCTTGCTAGATCTGCGAGCACAGCCCTACATGCACAACAAAAAACTGATAACCTCTAGTCTTTTAAACAGATTTGCAAAAGGGAAAAATTGAAAGGTATTTTAAAAATCGGAAATAACATGAAGACAAGTATTAGGTAAAAATCAGAACCTTTCTGGGAAAAGGCAGGAGGAACCTGGAACAAACAGATTAAGGATAAGTATGAGAAATTGAAAACTATACAACTTTACAAAAGCATCATTCTATAGTCTTGATATATCAAAAGCATCAGTCTATAGAGTCTTGAGATATTCCTGGATTAGAGAAATATAGAAAGCAGAGCATTACAACAGAATTGCTAAAGATACAAGGTCATGAATTATGCTTGATAGATAGCTTATTACAAATAAGTGGTACGCTGATCCATAGAGAAGATATCTATAATAGTAAAAAGCCCTTATATTAAATGGGACTAGAAGAATAGAAGCCTCACCTAAGGGCTGGATGTGCCCCAAATGTAATTTCTAGGGTTTTGCTTGCAGGCAAGAATGTTTCAAATGCCATTGTCTAGAAAAAAGGTTCTTTATAGGGGAAAAGTTGCCTCCAAAGAATTAGAATAAAATCGTAGAATAAAAACTAGAGTTCCAAAATTGAAGTTTTTCCCCCCATCAAATTTTAAGTTCATTGGGTGTCAGAACAAGTACGTTGAACAAATAACACAATCTTCCCAGTGAGGAACATAGTCTATTAGATCTTAGGCACAAATACGAAACTCCCAAACCCATTAGTTTCTCTGAAGCAGCCAAAGAAGCTAATACAATCTTAGGTTGCATAAACAGAAATACACATTGCAAGGAGGCCAACAGCCTTGAAGTACTCTGCCCTGGTCAGAGCACACTTGGAGTATCTTATTAAGTTCTGGGCACCACACTTTAGGAAAGTCACTGACAAAGTGAATGTGTTCAGAGGAAAGCAACTAAACATGGCAAGAGGGCTGGAAATCATATCACACGGGGATGACCTAAAGGAATTGATATTTGGTTTTAAGATCAAAGATTTAGTGAGAACAGGATAGTTGTCGTCAAGTATATCAAGGGCTGTTATATGAATGGAAAATTATATTTATTTTACTTTGTTTTGGAGGGAAGAATAATGAGCAATAGTTAGAATCTGTTTGGTTGCAGATGTTAGCTTGACGTGGGCTTTAATCTTTGGAAATCTTCAAGGAGGCTCTAGTTTAAGAATATTGTAGAGAGAGGGCAGCTATATCGCTCAGTGGATAGCCAGGTCTGGAGATGGGAGGTCCTGGGTCCTGACCTCAAATACTTCCTAGCTGTGTGACCCTGGGCAAGTCACTTAGCCCCCATTGCCTAGCCGTTACCACTCTTCTGCCTTGGAACCAATACACAGTATTGATTCTAAGATGAAAGGTGAGGGTTTAAAAAAAAAAAGATTGTTGTAGAGAAGCTCTCTGTTCAGATTTCGCTTGGACAACTGATTTTTTAGGTTCTTCTAAACTTCTCAAATTCTATGGTTCTTGGAACATCTGGAAAGGACCTTAAGAACACACACCTACAATGACATCCACTGATCTCATTATAGCTTAGAGCAGCAGACACATATCAAATTATGATTAAACATTCCACATGTTTGCAGGATCACAGAAGCAAAAGAACTCACATCATCTAGTCCAAACTCATTTTAAAATGAGGAAACTAAAAGAAAAAGATTTAAGTAACTTGCTCAAATTCACTGCAGAATGAGGACTACAACCTAGTTTCCTAGTTCAGCAACTTCCCACTACACCATATTGATTCCTTCATAAAATGAACAGAAATGCAAAATACATATGATATAATTTTGCTATATCTTAATTATAATGAAAACATAACTATCTATAAATTTAACCACTTAAATTTAATGTCAATTTAGCTTAGAATTTAAAAGAGAAGTTTATTTGGATAGTCCAAATTTAAAAAGCTTATCCACCAGAAAAGCAAAATGATAAATGCTGGATGCAATGTGGAAAAATTGGGACACTAATGTACAATTGGTGGAATTATGAATTGATCCAACCATTCAGGAGAGCAATTTGGAACTATATCCAAAAAGCTAGCAAACTATGCATATCCTTTGACCTAGCAGTACCACTATTAGGTCTCCATAACCTAAAGGAATTTTTTAAAGGGAAAAAGACCCATTTGTACAAAAATGTTTATAGCAACACTTTTTGGAGTAGCAAAGAATTGAAAAGTGAAGAGATGCCCATCAATTGAAGAATGGCTAAACAAGTTGTGGTTTATGATTGTGATGGATTACTATTGTACTATAAGAAATGACAAGCAGGATAGTTTTAGAAAAAACCTCAGAAGACTTATATGAACTCATGAAAAGTTAAATGAGCAGAACCAGGAGAACACCACACAGTAACAATTAAGGATGATTACTTGTGACTGAGTTGGCTATTGTCAACAATATAATGATCTAAGACAATTCCAAAAAACTCATGATGAAAAATGCCATCTTACCTCTAGAAAAAGAGTTGATGGGGTCTGAATGCAGATCAAAAAGCACATTATTTTTTTACTTAACTTTTTTGTGTTTTTTTTTGGGGGGGAGGGGTCTGTATATTCTTTTACAACAACTAATATGGAGATATGTTTTGCCTGATTGCACATGTATAATCTACATAAGATGACTTGCTATCTTGGGAAGGGAAGGAACTCAAAATTGTGAAAAATTAATGTTAAAAATTATTTTACATATAATTGAGAATTTTTAAAAAGTGGTCCACAATAATAATATTAATATAGTATATAATATATTAATATTATTATATTATATATAATATATTATATATAATATAATAATAATAATATAAAATAATAATATTAATAAAAACTACAAGGGGAAAAAATGGATCTTTAATTAAATAGAGGCCTTATAAATATTCCTGATGAAAAGACCAGATTTACAGAGAAATGCTGAAGTTCAAACATAGGAATGAAGAGAAACATAAAAAGGCAAACATGAATGAACAATGATAAAAGATTTAACAAGGACAAACTGCTTACATTTAAAGATATGACCCAAACATACCCTCTGAACCATATTATTATTAGGGGTCAAATAGAAATGGGAGGGGGAAAGGGAGGAAATGGAAGGCTAGGGAAAATTATCTCACATAATCAGGATACACAAGTAGATCTTTAAACAAAGAACAAGGGGGAGGTAAGGCGGACATTTAAACCTTGCTTTCACAGGTCAAAAGAAGAATGAATATACATACATACACAGCGTGGAGTATAGAAATACATTTCACTCAATACATAAATAGGAGAAAAAAGAGAGGGAGAAGTAATTAGAGGAAGAGTAGATTAAGGGAGAGAGTAGTCCTAAGCAAAATAAACTCTAAGTATATAGAAAATATATTTATAGTTCTTTTTGAGATGACAAAATGAGAAACTCAGGGTATACTCATGTATTGTGGAAGGTAAGTGGAGCAATAAAATAGAGTGCCTAGCATGGTGTCAGTAATCTTCCTGAGTTCAAATCTAATCTCAGACACATAATAGCTATGTGACCCTGGGCAAGTCACTTAACTTTGTTTGCCTTCGTTTCCTTATCTGTAAAATAAGCAGGAGAAGGAAATGGCATATTGCTCAGGATCTTTGTCAAGAAAACCCCAAATGGGCCATGATGAATTAGATATGGCTGGAAAAAAAATGATTGTCCACATATTGGAAGAATGCACAAATAAGTTTCAGTACATAAATGTGATAGCATACAATTGGGTTGAACTCTTTTCAGTGAAATGGCCAGGGGCAGCTAGGTAGAAGTAAATAGAGCCAGGTTTGGAGTCAAGAGGGTCTTGGGTTCAAATTTGGCCTCAAAACTATGTGACCATAGGCAAGTCACTTAACCTGATTTGTCTATCCCCTTGCCCTTTTGTCCTAGAGCTGTTACTAAGGAGGGAAGAGAGGGAGGGAAGGGAAGGGAAAGAAGGAGGGAAAGAGGAAGGGAGGGAAGGAGGGAGAGAGAAAGAGAGAAAGGAAGGAAGGGAAGGAAGGAGAGAGGGAGGAAGGAAGGAAGGAAGGAATGAACCACAATTTGAGACAATTAATGATGAAACATGTTACTCAACTACTGATGGAGAGATGATCGATTCAGAGTACAGAATGAGACAAAATTGACTAACTCATATTTTTTCCTTATGTTCACAGTGGGGAAAGTTAAGGGGAGGCGAAAAGTACATTTTGGCTGATTAAAACAAATTAAATATTTAAGATCTTAAAAAATGGAAATTGAAAAAAATTTTAATGCTGTCCAAGGGAATCTAAATTTATGCCTTCTTTTACTCTTGGCAAATTTCTCATGCAGTAAGCACAAAAAGGTACAGTAGAAGAATGTTGGAGTTAGAGACAAAGAACTTGGGCTTTTCAGCCCAAACTGCATTTATTAAGGGTATTGATGAAGTGTTGGGCCCAGAGTCAAGATGACCCAAGTTCAAATCCAGTCTCAAACTCGTATTCTCTGTTTTCCTAATCAGTAAAATGGAGATGATAATAGCACCTATCTTGCAAGCTTGTCATGAAGATCAAATGAGATAATAATTGAAAAACACTTAGCACAGTGCCTGATACACATGTTAGATCTAAAATAGTTTTGAGTGTTAATTAGTTGTAGATAAGAGAGTGGGAGCCATAAACTGTGATAATTAAAATGTTTAGGAACAAGGGAAATATATATATCAATATGACCACTGAAATATGTTTTCTACTGTGTCTTGGTTTTATATAAATATAAGATGGTCGCCAGGGAATATATTCCCAACTTATGAATATGCCCAAGCCAACTGGGTTTTTATAGAGAAATTTAATTTATAATACACTGATTAATCAATAGAAAAAGAGAGAAAGTAAGAAAGGACTAAGAATGAATAAATCAGTCAGTTGGTTTTATCACTCACCCAAGATCTCTCTAGGTAAGGCTTCTCATGCCAACCTCAGGCTCCACCTTCAAGAGAGCCTCCTTTCAAGAAATGTTTCCAGAGAATTCTCCTCCTTCGGAGCCAGCCTTCTCTCCTGGTCCTCCCACAGAGCAACCTCCTCAGTCCTCCTTCAGAGCCACCTCACTCAGAGCAAAAACCTCCCAGAGCAAAACCTCCCCCCTCTGTCCTCAGAACCCGCTATCTTTAAGGAAACTATCTAAGTTCCCTCCCCTCAGTTCTCACATCTACCAATCACTGTCGATGTCTCCCCTGTGCATTGGCTCTAGTTTAACCCAGGACCGCCCAGAGGTCTGCCCCCCTTTGCACATGTCTGTTGAAGGTCATATTCTCAAATAATTAAATCTTGATCTTTGCTGCAGCCCTTCCTAAATCCTATTACTCTGAGTAGGGTGGAGATTGTATTTTCCAAGAACTGGTTCTGTCATTCCAAGTATCTCTATTGTATCAATTCTAAAATCAATCATGACTCAAAGAACTTCCTATTCTATGCTTAAGCATAGGTCAAAGCCCTTTCCATTGTTTAGCAAAAGGTTTCTGTCCTAAAGTAGTCTTAAGTAGGGAGGAGAAGGATCCTCCCATGCCAAGGAGTTTCACATTCCAATAGAGTTCTTACTATCAGTAGGAAATTTTTTCCAAGTATGAAATTTCCCAATGGTGAAATTTCCAACATTCATAAGTCTAAGAAATTTTAAGGTTTACACACAGTAAGCTCTATATAAATGCTAGCTGTGACCTATAATTATCTGTACAACCCTCTGCAAGTCACTTAACCTCTCTGAGCTTCAGTTTCCTCATCTGTAAAACTGAGAGGAATGGTCTAGATTAATTCCTATCTACTTCTTGATGTATATATGAATATGTGTATATATATATATATATGCACATGCATAAGTAAATCACTGAATATATGATCATTGTATGTGTATATTCACCTATATGCCTACAAATACTGATCATACTATAAATATACATATACATATAATATGTATGTATAGTTAAAGTATTAAAAATCGTTGCCCAGACTGTTATTTTTCAAACTGCCATTTATAAGGTCTTGTAGTCCAAAAAGTACCAGTTAGCCTGATAAAGAGTTATCATTTTTCCAGGGAATGTGGGCACTAGTGCTAGGAACTAAGATTCACATCCCTTACCAATATTAAGTTGCTAGAGATTGGGAGAGGAACATTTGGCATTAATTCATATCTAAAATTCTACTCCAAGGACTCATCAATGGGAACTATTTTAACTGAATGTATAATATTTCTATTATAGTGGATAAATCTTTGTATTGTCATAATTTCCACTGAACATAAACAAAGTTGGTTGTCCACTGTAAAACATTGAAAAACATTACTAATAGTAATGATGGTATGCTTAAAGCTGGCTTATTATCAAGCACTGCTACAACTTTAGTTGTGGAACAGAATACAGAAAAAGTTTTCCTAGCAGTGTTTTGCTTATCTGACTTGGATTCTTTAATATAAAGATGCTGAAAAGCAATCCACTGAAGAAAGGTAATTCCGAAGCTAAAAAGAGCATTATAAAGCTATTAAGATTAAAATTCTCTGGAGACTATATTTTAATTCATAATTATTAATCAAATAATAAAAAGTAGTCCAGACAAAGAAAAGGCACCAGTCACTTGAGGTCAGCCTTAGGCAAACCTCAGGTGTGCTGGGGTGATCTCCTGAGCAGTTCCTTGCACTGGGGCTCCACTAGCCAGCAGTCCCCTGAGCTGGCCCTCTCCTAGCTGCCTCCCCACAAGCTAGGTGAACAGCTACACTACAGCCTCACCATCGCTCTCCTAGCCACCTCCTATCTCCTCTGTACAACCCTTTGCAAGTCACTTAACCTCTCTGAGCCTCAGTTTCCTCATCTGTAAAACTGAGAGGAATGGTCTAGATTAATTCCTATCTACTTCTTGATGTATATATGAATGCATGTTCTCAGAGAAAAAAAAAAATATGCACTTCCTTTCCCTAGTCTGCTTTTATGCTTTTTGCGATGTCACTTTTCTGAGTCCCTCTGATTTGATGGATTCCAACTTTAGTCCTGATCAGAGGCAGGTCTTCTGGACACCATGAGTCACCACGGGGTACTTGGAATAGCTGTATAGCACCAGCATAGTATCTCTCCATTCCACCCATCTCTTCAGAGGTTCAGAAATAATATCTTCTGCTTTAAAATCCAAAGTTGTCTTGACAGGCTAGTGTTCAATTTTCAGAAAGCCTTCAAGAGCTAGTATGGACAAAAGAAATCACTCTGCCCAACCCTTTCATCTTACAGTCAAAGAGATTAAGAGGTTATAGCCTTCCTAATGTTTTAGACAGTAGGAAACTGGGAACCAGATCTTCAGGCAAGGTTATAGCATTTTTTATGCTCAGAGGGACTTAAGTCAACATTTTTCAAGACATGAACCGAACTTTTTGATATTTATTCTTGGTATTCAGACCTCTACAGCCTATAAAGATAGTCCACCACTAAAATATGTCCTGTTATGGCAAAAAAAGCAACCTATGCCCTTTTCTAAAGGCCTGGTCTACTAAATGGAAATACCAGAACCTCCAGATTCTAACACTATTTCTCTAATAACACAGTTCTAAGACAAGGAACCCAAGAACAATGTTACAATGTTAGTGTTAAATTTTTCAAATGAAGTAAGAAGCTAAGAAATGGGAAGATTAGGTTATAAGCCTGAGGTTGTAAGATCCTAGACCTCATCTGCTATACTGTGTCCAGACCAAGGTTACTGGAACCAGGTAAATGATTACCTGAATGATTTATTACCTAAAAATTACCTAAAAACCTTCCAGTTTTTTTTAACTGACTGAAAAGTCACTTTTTAACCAGACTGCAAAGGCTTATGAAGTTAAACAATAAAGTAGATTTCTCACTAAAAGTCAATTAAGCCTTTTCTTAAAAATGAGCGGAGTAGATTTGTAAAATCCAAACCAATCTCAAAATTTCATCATCATTATTAATAATAGCAACAATTAACAAAAAGAAAAGACCATAGCAGAAGGTAAGAAACCCGAATTCTCTTTCTAACTCTGCCACTACTGTGGGCAAATCTCTCTCTCTCTCTTTTTTTAAAGTAATATATCAAATTTATTACATACTTTTTTAAAAAAGCAAACTACATATAGTAGAGATTTATATTGTCACATGCAATTCTCTTTTTCTGTTATTCATATATGGAAATTATTTCTCTTTTTGTGTTAAATTCAGAATAAAAAATTTAATATATGTATACAACTACAATCTTTCACTGAAGAGATGGGGCACTATGGAAGTAGAATGTTGTATAGATTATCAAACATGATAATTGAGTCAATTGATAAAATCTCATTAGGAGAGGAACTCGTGTGTGAGTGGGAATATTGTGAAAAGATTGGTGTTAAAAACTTTTTGTACTTGTATAACTAATTTCTTTATTCCTTTTCCCCAAAATACCTCTAAGATTATGGCAAGAGATAGGGCAACCTGTTTAAAACTCACTTCCCACTTGGGCAGCACAACACTTTTGTTAAGCATCCTTTAAATCAAAACATTTCTTAAGTACTTACTTAATATATATATAGAATATAGAACTTGGTCCCTGATCTTGGGAGCTCACAATCAAGTTGGCAAACTGAAACCATCATAGAACTAAGAAATCCTGAACGCACTACAAGATCCATGCTCTTGGTGACAGTTTTTTGTTTATTTGTTTTTTAATTTTATTTAGTCAATTTAGAACATTATTCCTTGGTTACAAGAATCACATTCTATCCCTCCCTCCCCTACCCCACCCTTCCCGTAGCCCATGCTACATGCAAATTCACTGGGTATTATATATGTCCTTGATCAGAACCTATTTCCATTTTGTTGATGTTTGCATTAGGATGTTCATTTAGAGTCTATATCCCCAACCTTATCCCCTCGACCCATGTAGTCAAGCAGTTGTTTTTCTTCGGTGTTTGAGCAAATCTCTTCATCTCTTAGACCGAATTTCTCATCTTCAAAATGTATAGATAGAGCTTGATCATCAAATTCTAAAGTCCCTTAGAGATCTAATGCAATTGTGGAAAATTAATTTTTTAAAAATGTTTAAGCCAATTTGTCCAGTGGCTGGAATGGTTTCATATAACCTAGACAGCATTTGATGATGTTTAGAAAACATTTATTAAATATTCACTATGTACCGGGCACTATACTAAGAAATGGTAGAATAAATACAGATAAATTATTCCATGCCCACAAAGAGTTTACATTCGAATGTCAGGAAAGACAAATAAAGCAGAGTTGGAGGAGGTGAACAAATGGTGGAGAGGCAGTGTCTAAAGTAGTGGAGTAGTGGCATGATTTAGAAGTGACCTAGAGACATAGTTCTGGGAAAATAAGGAAAAAGCTCACCAATAAGCCCAGTGGCAGGGTCCAGGTTGCAATAAAAGGGCAATAAGGAAGATGGCTATAGTGTGGGTGGCATGGTTTAGAAATAGCAATGGGAAGGATTAGTCTTAAGCAAATCAAACTCTGGGCATATATAAACATATTTATAGCTTTGGGGAGGGGGGGGAGACAAAGAATAGGAATATGAGAAGTGCCTACCAATAAGATGGACAGATTTTTTTTTTTTGAGGAAGAGAATGAAAGAACATAAATGTAATAGAATATGATCGTGTTGAACTCTTCTCAGTTTCATTACCAAAAGACTAATAATGAAACATTCTGTCCTCTCCCTGATGAAGAAGTAAAGATCTTCAAGTATGAGACAAATTTTTGTTTTGGCCATAGCCAAGTGACATGTAGATCTGATTCCAGGAATGATAAACTTGCAAAAACTCACCTATCAGAATCCAGCATAATCTAAAATTTTGCGGACCAAACTTCTATTATCAAAATCTTATGTCAAATTTAAGTTATTACTGTAAAATGCTTGATTAGTACTCATGCTATTAAAGCAGATTCCTTGAAATTATAAACAATATAAAAACCAATATTCAACCTTGGAAGATTTTTGATAATTTGATGAGTATTCCTTAATGTTTCTAAAAAGATCAGGGAAAGTAACAGTTCACTTGATAGATTCTCAGTTCTCATAAATAATCTCGAAACAAGTATTTCTTCAAGGCAAGGTGCTTGTTGTTGCCTAAATGAAAGCATTGTTCTAAGTAGGCTCTAAATAAATATTTGCTAACTGATAAGTTCAAGAGTCAAAATTCAAATGAAATTTCTATTTTAAGTCAGGGCCAGAAAAAAAAAAAAGCCTTTCTTACTGGTAGCTCATTAGTGTGCACTATAATAATACTGCACAAAATAAGTTTATCTGGAATGATTATGGAAGGTATATTTAAATACACCACAAGAAGTAGTGATTAATTAAGAAGTAAAATGTTAGTTATAATTTGGCAGATCAAAATAGTATATTAACCTTGATAAGCATTTGTATATGAAATAAAACAGCAAATTAAATTAGCCTGGTTCAAAAAGCATTTAAAGTAATAAAACTGCTGGGTTGCCGAGTACTTTGGTAAGTAGATGGGAAACTGAGAATTATGACATAAATTATATTGCTGCTAACAACTGAAGATAGACTGATTAAATTCTGGAAGTATAAACTGCACCATTAATTTCCTCCCCTTCCAGGAAAAATAAATTTGTTGATAGAAAAACAGTATTTTCAAGCTCTGAAAATACTTTCCTCTCTTGGTAATAATAGCTGAGAAATTACTTCCCCCCCCCCCCAAGTGATATTTAAAGGGTACTTTTTGGTGAAAGGCAATGAGTGTAATGACTGATGTCCTGACAAGCAACTTGGAACATTTTTTTAAAACTTGCAATGGGATTAAGAGATAGCATTTGAAGGAGTAATTATTGAAACATGCAAGGAAGAATTTTTATAATGGAAGGAAAATGGGGAGGAAGGGGCAATACTTTAACTTTACTCTTAAATGAACTTGTTCAAAGAGGAGAGAAAATATACATATACACACACACTCACACTATCAATTGAGACTAGAAATCCATTTTACCCAACTGGGAAGCAGGAGAGGGGGGTAAGAGAAAAGGGGGGAGTGATAAAAGGAGGGCATATTAAGGGAGGAAGTAGTCAGAGGCAAAACAAGATAGATAGTTTTTTTTTGAAGAGGATAACAGAAGGGAACAAGACAGAGGGAAACACATAGCCACCATAGCTGTGAATGAATGGGGAGAATTCACCCATAAAGTAGAGAGCAAAATGGATTAGAAACCAGAATCCAACAATAGGAGTCTGCAAAACAAGGAGTAATTTTTGTTACATTCAGCAAAGCTTGGTGTGTTAGTATGTAATGTTACATTTCTTTAAAGTAATGATGATGAAAAGAGGAAGGTGTAAGAGAATATTGGTTTAATGTATCTGAAATTATCCCTGTTGCTCAATATTGTAATATTCAAAGGCATAACAATACCATTAAAGTAAAAACTCATGAATCTTAACTTTTAGGACTGAATGCACCGAATTTATGAACTTCTGAAAAATAGTGAAATACCTCCTATATATTTACTTAAAGTACAACATGTACCAAAGTAACCTGTATGATTTAATCCTTTCTGATGCTAAAAGAATGGAAAAAATTATATGAGTAATTTGTTGGATTACAGAACAATTAGCTATTTTTTAAAGAAACATTTTTTAAAACTCTATTCTCCAGTGATATCTAACATGCTGCATTGGATAGAAGGCTGAGCCTGGAAGATGTGGGTCAAGTATTGCTTCTAAAACATAATGACTACATGACTGGGAAAGTCACTTAGCTTCTTGGTGCCCTCAGGTAATTTTCTAAGTCAAGTCATAGAGTATGTGATGCTTTGCACTTGTGGAGGGAATCTTCAGATTGGGAATGTACTGTTCTGATGAAATCAAAGGTCTATCTTTACCTTTCTCCCACTCTTACCATCCCTACCCCCCAACTTTCAAATAGTCAACCTTTGTGAAGATTCAACCACCTTTAGGGAGAATCATGCTACCATACTGGTAGTTGTAACAACAACAATCTTCTCCACTCCCCCCAACTCAGCTGATCATCCATGTCATGAGTGTAGGGGTTTGGAACAGAAGTGACAGCCAAGTAAAGGAATGTCTGTCAGGTTGATGTATAGTGGAATTCTGTGCCCTGAGACTGAGACATGCAACATAGATAGACAACCTACTGATTGATCTATCTATCATCAGGGTTAGCGCTCTGGCCAGAATAATATAACTTCTGCTAGGAATCTAAGAAAGAGATGGGCTAGCATAGAGTTGTAGGCTGTCCCTCTTTGAAACTTATTTTGGTACCTCAAGAAGGTATGTGATACATCAGAAGAGCAGAAGCACTAATACTCCATCTGTTGGAAATGCTTCTGTGCAAGAGGCATTGACCACTAAATAGGCCCCAAGAGTGTGCATGAAATGAACTGAAGATATGAATACTTTTATTATGTCCGTGTTACATTACAAGAAAATTAGAAACAGATCTTACAACGCATTGGCAAGGGCTTTATACTGCTTTTGTCAAACAGATCCTTAGCTCCAAGTTATATAATACCATATTGCAGATTATTCAGGGCAATCATAAGAAATAACTTTATTCCTAAGCCCACATTAGATGAAATAAGAGTGGAAATTGAGGTGTTACTTAAATCAGAAGAGGGAAAAGCTGAAGAATCTGAAGGCACTGAAAAACATTTAACACAGACTCTAGAAGAGTTACCTAATAATGACAATGATAAACTGAATGAATCTGAAGTAAAGAATAAACAAGACAGGAATTTTGGAGTCATTTATGATATCAACAGCATGCATACAATGAAGAGACCAACTGTACCAAAATAGAGTGAAATTTATTCAGTACAACCATCATAAAAATGCATTATCCTACAATATTTGACCAAAAATATAGGCCCTGTATACAATAGTGTGCGCTATAGTAGCTGACATTTTAAGAACCATAAGAAGAAAGGTGGAGATGTTTAAGAAAAAATGCCTCAGGACAGGCATGGAATATCATCACAGAAGAAAAGGCTTAAGAAAACTATTAAAAAATTAATGAAAAAAATCCAAAGATTAATTACATTAGTGTCTAGCCAGTACATGCAGTAGAAAAGTTGAACATTATATCGCCCAATTAAAGGCAATGGAAAAGAAATTTGCAAAATGAAATCTGGAAAATAAAGTATGATAAAAATTCTTGATATTCTTACTAAAAAATTGAAATACAAAATGTTACAGTAGTAGGACAAGTCAAAGAAGCAAAATCAAAACAAACAAAATTTACACTACAAAGCGAGAGAGAGAGAGAGAGAGAGAGAGAGAGAGAGAGAGAGAGAGAGAGAGAGAGAGAGAGAGAGAGAGAGAGAGAGAGAGAGAGAGAGAATATATACCCAAAGGTAGATGTGAAAATTTTCTGGTAATCTCTAAGGTCAAAAGAAGTTCAACAGAACTAAAGTTGGATCAAACACACAACAGAAGATGTGTGTACCATTAATATAATCAACGATAGAAAGGATTATGTCAAGATAGTAGACAAACTCAAACATCCCAGCAAAACTATAAAGTAACATGTCCAGATAAGAACCATAATTATTAACTCAAACATTTCACAGAGGTACATAAATCCCTAGCAAAGCATGTTACCAATATCCTCTTTGGAGCAAGTCTGTTCTCATCTTTCTTCAAAAAAAAAAAAAAGAAAAGAAAAACTATATATTTATTTCCAAAAGATGGGAATACCAGTGACCCCTCCAAATGCTGCTTAACTAACTGTTTATCTAGTTTACACAAAGCATTCATTGTTTATATTAACCAAAAACCTGTATAAATTGAAGAATACAATATGTTGGCTGAAGAACAAAATATATGTGCCTCAAAGTTCCAAAGGAGTAAAGAATAACTCATTATGAATTTGGTGATCAATGAACAAGTCATTCCAACACTATATCAATTATTTCACTTTTGTTGATTACCACAAAGTCTTCAATTCAGTTCTGCACTCATGATTTAGTCCCATCGTGATTTAGTCCTATACTGTGAATATGTAAAACAGACCCAAGCATAGTGAGGACACCAGAGTATCTGACAGATACAGGAAAAGCTATTGTCTATTTTAAATACTCTACCAATACAATGTCAAGAAAAACTGATAGAATATAAATATAAATAACATAAAAACAGTTTAGGCCTGCCATAGTTCTGTAAAGTCTTAAACCCATTATCATCACTCCTGAAGAGAACTAAAGATAGCTTTCAGGTCAAAGAATTGTATCTAAACATTTATTATCACTTGAAGTACAAAGTTGACATCAAGCAATATGGTTGATCTGAAAAACACATCACACAGCCATTTCATCTTATAAAAATTCTCTCCAACAATATCAAAATGCTATTTGTACTCAGTAAATGCAAAACTACTAGTGTATACCAAGGAAAAATGGAAACTGAAGGTTTTGAGTGGGAATCCATTAGTTGAAAGGTGTGTTTTCAGTCAAGACACTCTGAGCATAAGACTATCAAGAAGAAAACTAAAGTCTCTTAAGAGATTGACTAGCATTCTCAAGTCAAAGCTTAATGAAAACAAATGTAGAAGAATTAACACATGATACCAGTCTTAAAGTAAGACAATGAAAAATATATAACAAAGGCTCTAAAAAAGTCCAATAAAAAATCCATACAATATATGAAAGCACAGGGTTTACCACCCCAAATAAACTATAGAAGATTCCTCTATGTCAAAAAGGAAAAAGGTGATGGATAAATTTTCTAAGAGCACAAGAAAAAGAGATTAAAAATGGACAGAAATAATTTTGGAGCAAATAAACCACATTTTACAAATCAATAGTAAAGAGTGACAAAAGGAATATGTCATTGGATTTGCTGAATATAACTAAAAGCAGTTTATCTATAGATGGGGGAGACTATGAAATGGCTAAATCAAAGAGTGACATTATAAGGCACTCTGCAGTCAATATTACAGTATTAAAAATATTAAAATATTACAGTGTTAAAAACTGGCTGAGACCTGAAGTTTTGATTATCAATACAAAGGGGTTTGCTGTAGTAATTCAGGATCATGTAAATGCCACTTAAAATTACAGAAAAGTTATTCTTAAGAAGCCTGAACTTACTCAATCAAGCAAATTATGTAATGAAATGATGCATCCTATTATGACATATAACTGCAGGTTACAAAAATTTAAGCACTGAGCAAATAACTAGAAAAATATTGATCATTCTATAGCAAAAGTATACTGACCTTTGTAAACAAGAAGACAATAAATGCCTTTATTACAAATTAAATCCCAAAATATCTTGGAGAATTCAACAAATATATATGCTGTATTGGAATTAAAGCAACATCATAGACAGAACTGTTGTCAAACACTGCTCAGACATAACAAATATCCATAAAAATTTAACAACAATGTTAAGTGATGCCAACATACATAATACTTGTAGTCTCCAAACTACATGGAATAAAAAGCTTTACAAATATAAAAATGGAGGAAGAAACTTACAACCATGTGGGAACAGAATGAAGATTCTTTCATCTGCCTGCTACAGCTACACCAAAGATAAGTTTCCATCCTAATATTTATATTCAATTACTTCCCCCAAAGCAGTTCTTTCATTCATTTAATCAGTATTATTATTAAGCACCTACTATGTTCTAGGCACTGTGGTAACTACTCAAAATATAAAAAGAGACCAAAGACCATCCCTGACCTAAAGGAGCTAACAATCTAAGGTAGAGATAGTTCAATTGTTTCTGACTCTTCATGGCCCAATTTGGGATTTTCTTTTTTTTTCTTTCTTTAAAAAACAAAAACAACAACCAAAAAAAAACCCTCCTTACTTTCCTACTTAGAATCAATACTGGGTATTGGTTCTAAGGCAGAAGAGTGGTATGGGCTAGGCAATGGGAGTTAAGTGACTTTTCCAGGGTCACACAGCTAGGAAGTATCTGTGGCCATATTTGAACCCAGGACCTCCCATTTCTGGGCCTGACTCTCAATTCACTGAGCCACCCAGCTGCCCCCCTCTCCCAATTTGAGTTGTTTTTTGTTTGTTTGTTTTACAAAGATTTTGGAGTGGTTTGCCCTTTCCTTCTCTAGCTTATTCAAACTGGGGTTAAGTGATCTGTCTTGGGTCACATAGTCTGAGGCCTGATTTGAATTCAGGTCTTCCTGACTCCAGAACTGGTGCTTTATCCATTGAACTATCTAGCTGTCCCCTGAACCACCCAAACAAATATATACAAAGCAAGTATAACTTATTTTGTATATATAGGATTTTATAAACAGGATAAATATAAAGTAACAAAGAGGAGCTGGAAAGGCAAACCACTCCAGTATCTGTCAAGAAAACTTCAAATGGGATCACAAAAAGTTGGACCCTACTGAAATGACTGAGCCACAACAGTTTCAAGTTCAGCAATATTCACTATGTTAGGTTGTAATCTACCACAGAGGAGGTGAAAAAAAATCTGAACATTTTATCTTTAAAACTGGATTCAGGAAGAGGAAGAAAACACAAGGAGTATATATAGGTTTACTTATACTGAATCATGTATATTTACACAATATACAGACAACCTCTTCCATGTAAATACACTTCATATTTTGTGCAAATATACTACAGCAAGAATGAAGAATTTGCATAGAAAAGTAATTTGGGAATGATAGGTATGAATGGAAATTGGCTAAATATTTTATTGTAAACTCATCTCTACAATTCAAGTTTCTTGTATTTGGCTGACTCTATATTTTTGCCTTAAACTCACTGTGCCATAAAGATGATTTTGGATAACCTGTAATTTATAAACCAGTCACTTAAGGTCATTAGTTTTGTGGGCTAAATGTAATATTTTCATAACTGTGATCCTAAAAATAATAAACTTTAGACTGAAAAGTATAATAAGCACTAAAGAAGTAAAGGCTCTGTGAAAACAATTTATTAATAATGAAAAATGTAGATGTACAAAAAAAGATACACATAGAGCATAAAGCATTATAAAAATGATGATAAAGATGGGGTGGGAAGGCTAATAAATAAAGTGTGTTACATGAATGCAATGTGATATATAAGAAATAACGGGTATAATAGATTAAGAGTGGCATAGAAACATTTATATGAACTGATCCAAAATGAAGTAAACAGCACCAGGAAAACAAGATGTGCAACAAGTAATGCAAGAAGATAGTAAGATATTATCACTTTAAGAAGTTTGTTGCTAAATTAAGTCTGATTAGAATTTTGAGAATTATTGTTATTATGACTCAAGAAATTGGAATTATTTGTTTTGAACATGGCAGGCTACATTATACAGTAGAGAGCTATGGATGTAGATTTGTTCTCTGATTATGGTCACACGTGTAATGTATCTTATTATAAGCAAAAGATTTTGGTTGCAAACAAGAAGGGAAGCTAACTCTGAACCTGGAAAGTTAGGAGATAGAGTGAAAGTAAAGATTGAAAGATTTCAGAACTCTATTAGTTAAGTTTATGGCTGGAAATTAAAGATCCTAAAGCTGCTATTGAGTAGCAAATCCAGCTGAGAAGTGAAATCATTTTGAAGCAAAAACTCTGAGAAGTCACTCAGTAGATGGAATAATTTGACTAAATTGTCGTGTGCAATAACATTTTAGTTAAGATTATCATAGAGCAACTCAAGTTATCAAGGGGGTGTATCTGTTCAATACAGAAAACATGTTCACAAGAATTTTTAAGGACAATTCCTAGGGGACAGAATTTGTGAGTTACTTCAATCACATGGTTTTTACTCATTAATTTTCTCCTCACCAAGCTTTTCTGTAAAATATGTGCTTACTTTCCCCCTACAAATATTGAGAGAATGTCCCAGTTTTAGGTATTCATTATTCCCACATTTACTTTAATATATGAAAACTTTTGTTATTTCTTTTAATTTACTGTTAAGTTAGTGGTTGGTTTAAGATCCCGAAGTCTATATTACTGTCACTGGATAGTATGTAAATGGAAACATATTGGGGGGAGGGGGGGTAAGAGTCAAAATGGTGGTGTAATTTAGATAATATTCCCTCACCTTGATAAAGTTTGAATTTAACTGTAAAGTGATATTCTTTCTCTGAGAACCTAGGCCTACCAGTATAAGAATAGGCTGGAGTGAGAACACTAGTTCAGAGAATGAAGACATAAGCCCTTGCAAGAGACTCCAACTACAATGGAAATGGAAAGACCAATAAACAGAAACCAAATGGTACAAAATAAACTAAGGAGGGCCCCAAATAAGAGAAATGAGAAATTATCCTTTTCTTTACAGAAGTGAGAAACTATGGATATGGTAGGTAGTTTTGCTGAACTTTATTTTTCTTATTTATTATAAAGGTTGACTCTTTGGGATTTGGGTAGGAGGAGGGTTGCTATAGAAAATGCACAGGATGTGAAAACAAAAGATATCAATAAAATTTTATTTTTAAAAATATGTGCCTAACTAAGAATTTGTTCATTTGGATATCTAGGTTCACAGTTCAAGTTTCACATACATATTATTTTTGAAAGAAATATCTGCTAAGCAAAATAATATAAACAGTTTATCAGGAGAACAACTATTTCAGAGAAAAAACTGTTTCTAAGATATATATTTTGAATTATAGAATTTTAGAACTTGAAGGTTCCTATAAAATAATTTAATACAAATATTCCCCTTCTATGTATCTTATATGTAAACAATTAGTGTACTAGTTTAAAAAATTAATCTTTTCTATTAATAAAGAGTTCTTTTTAAGGATAGGAGGCTGGTCCACTCAACAGAGATGGGTTCTACTGCCACTAAGAAGCTGTGTGATACAAGTTGTTTGGGATTCTGGATTCCTCTATCTGCAAAATGAATGAGACTGGACTACATCACTGCTATAGTCCTTTTTAACTCCAAAATTCTATTATTATCAAGGTATTTCTTTATTAATCTGGTTCTGGATTTTAAATATACATATGTAAAACGAGAAGTGTGTATATACATGTTCACACACATATATAAGTATATCTGAATATCTATATCTATTTATAATTTAGTCATTTAAGTTGGTTTTCTCCTCAATTAATTTAAATTAAATGTGGCTTTATATAATGGCCAGTGACAAAAATGGGCATAAAATTGTTCAAAACTTCAATAACCCAAATAACAATTAAACATATAGAAAATGATCTACTTGTATGTGTACATATATCTTAAAAAAAAAAAAGATGAGCCCTTTCCTTAACAAATAATTATCTTTGGTTTTCTTTTTTCTTTCTTTTAAATCAACTTTTGTTGTTAAGTTTGGGTCATGTTGGACTCTGTGATCCCATCTGGAGTGAGTTTTCTTGGCAAAGATATTGAAGAGGTTTGTAAAGTTCATTTTAGGAAGGAGGAAACCGAAGCAAACAGATTTAAGTGACTTGCTCCAGGTTTTACAGCTAGTAAGTGTCTGGGTTTTGATTTAAACTCAGGCCTTCCCAACTCTAGGCATAGATAATATACATATATTGTATCACCTAGATACCCTTTGAAACAACTACAGGTATTCTAAAGAAAAATTCCTTCAAATGTTAACTGGTTGGCTATGTTTTATAGAGGTGCACTGCTTTTAGACTCATGCCTACAAAGTTAAAGGGGACAGGTGGATCTCTTCAAATTCCCAGAAGATTCTAGTTCTGGTTCTCACTGTTACAGAATGTTCAGAGCTAATGGGGAGAAGCTGTGGGATGAAGAAAAAGCAAAGGTAACAAAAATACTAAGTGGGATATTCTTGTCCAAATTCTAAAGATTTTATTAATTTTCTTACTTTAACCATTCCAAAAATACATTTAAGTCATACACAGTCTGCAAGTGTATAATTAGCATTAATAATCTCATCTGATGGATGAATCAACATGTGAATTTATGGAACTTTAAAACTACAGCAAATAAAGAAAAAAGTGCTACTACTCTAATCTATGAACTGTGCAAAGCCATTTTAATTCATGAAAAGACCAGAAAATCATAGTTCTTTGTCTTGCATTTTTCAAACATGTACAGTGTAATGGAAAAAGTACTAGACGTTAGAGACAGCAGAGATCCTGATTTGGATTTCAATTTTTTCTATTTATTAGTTAGGATAAGTATAGGCAAATTACTGAATCTCACTTTCTTCACCTGTAAAATGAGAATAAATAATGCCTATAGTATTTTCTTATGGTTTCTGGGGCTCAAATGTGATTATAATGCATAAACTTTTCTCATGACTATTCACTACTCATAGGAAGATGGTTTTCTATATCACGACAAACACTTGATAACCAGAGTAAGCCAGATACCAACCAATCTAGTTTAGACAAACTCAATTAAATTGGAAAGTCACCATACCTGGATGGACCTATTCAAAATTTATGGCTAATGTACCTTATGGTCATTTTTTAGAATTCTTCATTTCTTTATTTCAAATAGATAGGAGGAAAAGAAAAAAGAGGAGAAAACCCTCCCTCCCCCCCACCAAGTTAAAAAAAAAATCTCAAAGGTTTAGAACTCATTACTTTGAGTTAACATGAAAATATAGACTAGACTGTGGTTAGTTAGTCCAGACATCCTGGAAAATGTCTCCTTGCACAAGGCTAGTGAAGTAGACAGGAAAGGCTCAAAGAATCTGTTATGCAAAGTGTTTTCTTGGCAGTTAAAATTTGACATGAACAAGTAGTTAAGCTATAACACTCCTAGTCATCAATAATATATACCTGTTTTAATTTCTAAGTGACCTGGTATTCATAGCAACAATAATGTGCAATTTTAGATGACAGTAACAATGAGGAAGATAAAGCAGAAATTAATGATTTCACCTTTGGGAAAACAATATTAATCATCTATCAAAGTCTACCTAGTGGTACAGACTAAAAGATTTTCTAGAAGAAAATGTCCTTATTTGAATGAAGTTTTGAAAACACACAACAGTGTTACATTATTTTGTCTTTAGAACCCCAAACATCATAGAGACTTTGCTTCAGTGATATAAGCAATATAGATACTAGAAATCTGTCCTCTGTAGCAGAGATGTTTGAGTGAAGAAAAAGAAACCTCACAAACCCTTAGCAAGAGTTTCTATCAGGAAAACACCAGCAGGCCCACTACCAAAGCAGGGCTTAAAGCCAGCAGTGTACATCTATCTATACCATCCCTCAGTCACTCACTCATTTATTTGCTTAACAAAGACATATTAGGAACCTATGTAAAATGTTAATGTACTAAAAGCTGGAAAAGACACAATGATAAATAAGTTGCAATCTTGCCGCCTTATGTAAACACAAATAAAAAAGAAAAAGTTGACATTTGAATAGGTTTGCAAAGTGATCTTTATACATACTATTTTATCTGATCCTTACAATCACTCTCTGAAGTATTACCTATACCTATTATGCTCATTTCATAGATAATGAAACCGAGACTCGGCAAGGTTAAGTGACTTATCTAAGGCCACACAACTAATAAGTTATGGAGGAACTTTTTCCATCCTAATATATTGCCTCATAAGAAAATAGGTGCCAGGAGGCAGAGTCAAGATGGCGGCATAGAGGCAACGAAAGTTCAGACCTCTGAAAATCCTTCCTTACCGATTATAAACTAAATGCTCCTAGGGGATTGAAAGTCAAACCTAACAACAGGGCAAAGCCAAGGAACCCTCCTGCTGGACTCAACATAAAAGGTATGCCCCCAAAAGCCGGAATTCGAGAACACTCGGGTTTAAGGGGAAGGAAGAAGCAAGGTCCTAGGAACCCTTCCCCACCCTAGAGTGTTAAGCCTCCAGCGGTAGCTGGAACCTATGGCCCGGCAAGGGTGCTGGTCTGGAGGGGGAACCTTAAGGTCAAAGCTGTGCCAGGCTCAGAGCATTGAACACAGGCAGTGGGGAAGCAGTTAGAGAAGAAGCTCAGAGCAGGCAGCCTAATTGCAGCATATTGCTCCCCGCCCCCCCCCCCCCCCCAAGGTTTTGGCCTCAGGGTACATCCAGCTCTGCAACTCAGCTAGGCTTAATCCCATCAAGGTCTTTAGAGGGCAGGGAAGCACAAGCCCCAACACCCCTCCCCCACAGACTACCTGAGAGATTTGCTGACTAAGCACCAAGAGTGAAGCCTGACAGAAAGGCCCGAAACTAGAGATCCAACACAAAATGAGAGGAGCAAAAGCACAGGCAACTACAGGAAATAAAGAAAGGGTAAATATGAGCATACAACAGAAAAAGAAATTACAATCAACAGCTTCTATCCAGGCAATGAACAAAGAACAAACAGAACAGAGAAGGATGAAGGAACAGCAAGCAAAAAATTGGATACAGACTTTGTTAGAACTCAAAATACAATTCAAAACACAATTAAGAGAGGCTGAAGACAACTGGGAAAAGAACTTAAAAAGCAAAATAAGTTATCTGTTAACAGAAAACAGTGTCTTAAAAGCCAAAATTAATCATCTTGAAAATGAGGCAAAGGAGATTAAAGATCAGAAGGAGAAGGATGACCAAAAAGCCAGGGATAAAATCCAGTCTTTCAAAACCAGAATACAGCAATTAGAAGCAAGCAACTTCACAAGGCAGCAGGACACTATAAAACAAAATGAAAAGAATGAAAAAATTGAGGAAAATATGAAGCACCTCATTCACAAAACAGAAGATTTAGAAAATCATTCTAGGAGAGACAACGTAAGAGTCATTAGTCTACAAGAAGACCATGACAAAAGAAAAAGCTTGGACATCATACTACAGGAAATTATCCAAGAAAACTGTCCTCATATTTTAGAACAAGAGGGAAAAGTAGAGATGGAACAAGAGGGAAAAGTGGAGATGGAAAGAATCCACAGATTGCCTCCTATACTTAATTCCCAACTGACAGCACCGAGGAATGTTATAGCCAAATTCAAGAACTATCAGATCAAGGAAAAAATATTACAAGCTGCTAAGAAGTCATTCAGATACCATGGAACTACAGTGAGGATAACACAGGATTTGGCTGCATCTACACTGAAGGATTGAAAGGCATGGAATATGATATTCCAGAAAGCAAGAGAACTAGATCTATAAGCAAGAACAAACTACCCAGCAAAACTGACTATATTCTTACAGGGGAAAGTATGGTCATCTAACAAAATTAAAGAATTCCAAGCATTTGTAAAGAAAGGACCAGACCTGAACAGAAAATCTGATGCCCAAACATAGAACTCAAGAGAATCATCAAAAGGTAATTAAGAAAGAGGGAAAAAACAAAAATAAAAACAAAACAAAAAACCAACCATTTTTTAAAGAGATCCAATAAGTTAAAATTATATGTATCCCTATAAGACAAGAGGTCATTGGTAACTCTTAACAATTGTTATTATCACCTGAGTAGCTAGAAGAATTATACTTAGAGGGAACAGTGAAAAACTGTATAGGATGAAATACCAAGACATAAATAGGTATATAGATATATGTATGCATAAATACATACACACACACATATATACACACAAAGAACTAGAGCTTAAAAAAGAAGTTAATAGAAATGGGAAAAGAAACAAAAAGTGGTAAATTTATATGTTACAAAGAAGCACATGGCGGGAGGGGGAGGGGGAGAGGGAGAATATCAATACACTGGGAGGTTAAAGAGGTTGGAGATAGGAAATACTCAATTCTTACCTGCATTGAAATTGACTCAAAGAGGGAACAATCAAATACATTGGGGTAGAGAACTGATTTGCACCCTATAGGGAAGTAGAAGGGTAACAAACAGACTGGTGTGGAGGGAAGCAGTAAAAGGGAGGGAGAAGGTGGGGGGAGTAGTTTAAAAAGACTTTAAAGACAATAAGAGGGGAATAAGAAGGGGGGGGTAGAAAGGGAAGTAAAATAAGGGTGGGAATTAGGGGGACTGATTAAAAACAAAACATTGGTGTAGAAGGAAGAAGCGAAAGAAGAAAAAGCAGGACTAGGAGTGAAAATCAAACTACACAGTTGGTAATCATAACTCATAATGTGAATGGAATCAACTCACCCATAAAATGCAAGCAAATAGCAGAGATATTATGTTTAGATCAACATCTCACACCCTACGCCAAGATAAACCTCTGACAAAGGTCTAATTACGCAAATTTATAAAGCGCTAAATCAATTCTACAAAAAAGAAAGCCATTCTCCAAATGATAAATGGGCAAGGGACATGAATAGGCAGTTTTCAGTTAAAGAAATCAACTTTATTATTAAGCACATGAAAAAGTGCTCTAAATCTCTTATAATCAGAGAGATGCAAATCAAAACAACTCTGACTATCACCTCACACCTAGCAGATTGGCTAACATGACAGCAATGGAAAGTAATGAATGCTGGAGGGGATGTGGCAAAGTGGGGACATTAATGCATTACTGGTGGGGTTGTGAATTGATCCAACCATTCTGGAGGGCAATTGGAACTATGCCCAAAGGGCGATAAAAGACTATCTGTCCTTTGACCCAGCCATAGCACTGCTGGGTTTGTACCCCAAAGAGATAATGGACAAAAAGACTTGTACAAGAATATTCATAGCTGCACTCTTTGTGGTGGCCAAAAATTGGAAAATGAGGGGATGCCCTTCAATTGGGGAATGGCTGAACAAATTGTGGTATATGTTAGTGATGGAATACTATTGTGCTCAAAGGAATAATAAAGTGGAGGAGTGCCATGGAGACTGGAACAACCTCCAGGAAGTGATGCAGAGTGAGAGGAGCAGAACCAGGAGAACATTGTACACAGAGACTAATACACTATGGTATAATCGAATGTAATGGACTTCTCCATTAGTGTCAATGCAGTGAACCTGAACAACCCGGAGGGATATATGAGAAAGAACACTATCCACATTCAGAGGAAAAACTATGGGAGTAGAAACACAGAAGAAAAACAACTGCTTAATTACAGGGTTCGAGGGGATATGATTGGGGATGGAGACTCTAAATGAACATCCTAGTGCAAATATCAACAACATGGAAATAGGTTTTGATCAAGGGCACATGTAATACCCAGTGGAACTGTGTGCCAGCTACGGGAAGGGTGGGGGGAGGGAAGGAAGGGAAAGAATATGATTTTTGTAACCAAGGAATAACATTCTAAATTGACTAAATAAATAACTTGCAATAAAAAAAAAAGAAAATAGGAGCCAGAGTAACAGATCACAACAATTTTTCATTCCATCACTGAAATCTATGACATTGTTCATGAAAATTTATCTATAGCAGATATATCAAACCAGAACCCAAATGTAACTCAATATTTTTTAAATTAATTAATGACATTTTAGAGGCAGATAATATTGATTTAATTTGATTTATCTAATACAAACTAAAAAATACAGAAGAAATAAGCTTATGCTATATTTCCAAATAATGTTGCTAATTTGAAAAGAATAGCCAAAACAACATTTAGAAAAAAGTTAAAAGTAGCATATAAATACCCAGGGTATTCCTATTTAGCAATTCTGTAACTTGAAAAATACTCTGAAGGCAATATTTTATCAGGTAATGTGTTTTATCTGTCAAGGCTCAATTTTCTGACTATAAGGATTTTTCATGGAAATGTTGATTTCATTGACCAAAGGAGCACAAATTGCCATGCTACTGTATTTTAAACATCCATGATATTTTTTTCTTTAAACAATCAGATCCACACCATCACCACAACTTCTTTTTTGTCATGAACTTGAGAACCATCAGCAAACATGAATATTTCCATAAGGAATGAGTATATGTCACACTTAATTTTGATTACATACAGCTTTGTTTATGTATATATTAAATTTAACATGGTAGTTACAATATTGCTCTCTCCTTATATTTGCATTCCTTTATGAAGTTCCTTCTGCTCTTTTTTTGTGCTTTTAAAAAATGCTTTAATGAAGCTTCCTCCTCCTCGTCTTCTTCCCTACTCCTTAATGAAAATCTCATCCCTGATATTATCTAAGGAAGGATTTGAGATAAGAAAAAATATCCCTTGCTTCCAACTAAAATACCTTGGGTTTAAATTTTATGCCTATTTGAATGGTAAGTAGTAAAACAAATTGTAGCACATAAACACAGCTAACATTTATATAGCTCTTACTATGTGTCAGACACTGTCAAGCACTTTACAAGTATCATCTCTTGGTAATCAAAACCCTGAGTGGTAGGTGCTAACATTATCCCCATTTTACAGATGAAAAAACTGAGGCAGAAGTCAAATGACTTACTACCCAAAGTCACAAAGCTAGTAAGTTAAATGTCTGAGGCTAGATTTGAACTCAAGTCTTCCTGCCTCCAAGTCTAGAGCTCTATCGACTGTGCCATCTAGCTACATGAATATAATGGAGTATTACTTGCACTGTAAGAAAGAATGGACATGATAAATTCAGAAAAATATCTATAACTCGACCCAAAGTAAAGCAGAACTAGGAAGATGGAATAAATATATAACTACAACTATGTAAATGGAGAAAACAATGGCAACAAAACAATCCAAAATTAAATGCTGCAAAATTATACTGACCAAGCATGATCTCTCCAAATAGATCGGAAAAGCCTTCTGCTTCTGTTTCTTTGCAGAGGGGTGGGGGACTGAGGGAATGCAAGTGATTTAATGTCAGATTTTTTGTAGATGTCAGTTAGTCTTATTAAACTCCTCCCCCACCATCTTTTTATTTTTTGTAATAAAGGATGACTCTTTGGGAGAAGAGAAAGACATGTATTGGGAAATGAAAGTGATTTAAAAACAAAAATTTCTAAAATAAAGAACATATTCAGGTTTTTAAATAAACCAAACATAATGGTCTTAAAATTTTATTTTTTTTATATTTTACTGCAGTTCTATTCATTAACTTTTGTATAGTTGATCTTTCCGCAAACAAACTCAGTTACTTAAGTAGAGTTTAATATAAAACATAATTCATCTCCTTACCAAGTGCTGTAGTAAATTTAATAAATTAGAAAATTATGACTAGATCTTAAATTTCAAACAGTTTAATTAATATTTCCTAATTATTAAGATCTAAAAGGTGGGGGGCAGCTGGGTAGCTCAGTGGATTGAGAGCCAGGTCTAGAGACGGGAGGTCCTAGGTTCAAATCTGACCTCAGCCACTTCCTAGCTGTGTGTGACCCTGGGCAAGTCACTTGACCCCCATTGCCTAGCCCTTACCACTCTTCTGCCTTGGAACCAATATACAGTATTGACTTCAAGATGGAAGGTAAGGGTTTAAAAAAAAAAAGAGATCTAAAAGGTATTTTGACAAAAATGCTATGGCTATTGCTCAAAGTCTACAGAATTTCAAAATATTTTCAAATTAATAATTTTTTGGTTTTTAAGTTAAGAAAAAGAGATTTTAAATTAAAAAAAATTTTCTCTAATCATCCACCAAATGGTATTCTCTATTATTAATGATTACCACAATCTGCAAACAGTGCACCTATCTCTTTGTCATTGTTCTTCCTGTTTTTATATATCATTTAAAGTCCTTTTAGTTGTCATTAGCCATTTTCCTCATATTTCTCAGTTCAATTTGAGCTATATACCCTTTGATCTGTACCACCTTTTTTAAAAAATTCAATTAATTTGTTTGTTACATTAAAATACTCAGTTAACTCCCTCCCTCCCTTTCCTCTCCCCGTTAGAGAAAGCATCCTCTGATGAAAAGATATACGTATATATAAAACTACATCTTATTTCCATCAGTTCTCTCTCTGGAGGTGAAAATACACAAATAATTATTCAAATAATATTTCTGTTATTGTGTAGAATGTCCTCTTGGTTCTCCTCATTTCACTCTTCATAGTTCAATGTAGGTTTTGTCATGTTTTTCCAAAACTAACCTGTTTGCCATTTCTTATAGCACAGTAGTATTCTATCACAATTATATGGCACAACTTGTGTAGTCATTCCTCCGTTGATGGGCATCCCTTTAATTTCCAGTTCTTTGCCACCAGAAAGGTAGCTGCTATAAAATTTTAAAACATACATTCTTTTCCTTTTTCTCTGATAACATTAGAAAATAAACCTAATAGTGGTATTGCAGAATCAAAGAGTATATACAGTTTTATAATTCTTTGAGCATAATTCCAGATTGTTCTACAAAATGGCTGGCTCACAGTTTCAACAAGTATATTGTTAGTGCACTCATTTTTCCACATTCCCTCCAACATCTATCATTTTCCACTTTTATCATTTTAGCTAACCATTAGGTTGTATGTATGATATCTCAGAGTTGTTTTGATTTACATTTCTCTAATCAATAATTATCTATGGTATTTATTAATATAGTTCCATATAGCTTTGATTTATTCATCCAAAAACTATCTGTTCAAATCTTTTGACCACTTATCAATTGGGGGATGGTTCGTATTTTTATATACTTGACAAAGTTCTGTCTATATTTTAGATATGAGAACTGTGTGACTTAGTATTTTTCTGTGGTTATATATCCTGGTTCCATTTTGTGGCCTTTTAAAATCTGAACCTTTAGATTTCCTGTAAAGTCACACTGACCCTTTTAATGTGAAATCTGTTTTCTAAAAACCCAGGACACATAAATAGCTATGCCCATTTATTCTCCTCTTTAGCCACTGTAAATTTTAAAGTGATACCATCATTTTCTTACATAATTCCTGTTAAACCCATTTCCTTCTAAGGGATAATACTATCAGCATGGCAATGCAATCATTTATTAAATGTTTTTTTTTTTTTGTATATAAGACTTCCAGCAGATATTCAGAAAACAAGGTAGCTAAGTGGCCCAGTAGATAGAGCTAGAGTCAAGGAGAACCAAATTTAGATCTGGTTTTCAGATACTCGCTTGATTGTGATTTTGGTAATTCACTTCACTTGTTTGCCTCAGTTTCCTCTGAAAACTGTAAAACAAGTTTAATAATAGCACAAATCTTACATGGTTGTTGTTAGGATCTAAGTGAGATGTAAAAAGTACTTAACATAGAATCTGGCACATAGTAGGCACTTTATAAATGCTTATTCCCTTCCCCTTTAACCTTCTCACTATTAATCTAGTTGCTCATTCCTAATGAATTTCTTCTCTTCCACTTTCGTGATCTATATTAGAAATGATTTCAACTTTGCAATTAAGAAGTCTATATCATGGTCAGCAAACTACAGATCAGAGGCCAAAACCAGTCTGCTACCTGTTTCTGTATAGCTAGAAAGTTAAGAATGTCATTTAAAAATGTAAAGACCATTTTTAGCTCATGGGTCACAAAAAACATGCAGTAAGGGTAGTGGGGGTCAGATTCAGCCCCTGGAACATAATTGCCAACTCCAATATAGATTATTTCTTCACAAAGGAAATACTTCTATTTCTTTCTTATGTCATCCTCATGCAAGTGCTTCCTACCATACTTCTCAGGTTCATGTATTTTAACATAAGAATATGTTTTAGCATTTAGTTTTTTCAACATAGTGTAATCCTCAAGTGCTATTTTCCAGGAATCAATCTCCCTTTACCAGGTCTTAGTTTTCCTTCTGGAATGGAAATTTTAAGGTTACTTTTTATTACTATTGTTATATCCCAACTGTGCAATATAAACATTTGAGGTCATGATATTGTTACTATCCCTCATTCCAGTTATTTCCTCCTGAGTGTTAATAGGCTCTCCCCTCCACTGTTAATTTTTTGCCAAACCCGATATGCTCTACAGTATCTGGCCAATTGAAAACAGGAATACCAGAATTGTTTCTCTTGTTTGTTATAATCTGTAGGGGAGGTGTCTTTAAGATGTTTCTATTTGTGAATACCCAGATATTAGAGAGGGTATCAGCTAGTATACATTAAAAAAATAAAACAAATTAATAATAGCAATGGAGGTGGTTGTCTACTGTTAAAAAAAGCTGCTTACTATAAAATTCTATATCTTAGCCAGATATTTCAAACTGATAATAAGTTTGGCTCAGAATTAAACAGGAAGAGACTAAATTGAAATGCCTTTGAGAAAGGGAGAAAGAAATAAGCATTTATGTAATGGCTACTATGTGCCAGGTCCTTTTTTCAAATATTATTCCATTTAATCCTCACAACAACTCTGAGAATTATTATCCCTGGTTAATAGCTGAAGAAACTCAAGCAAACAGAGGTTAAGTGACTTGCACATAGTTACATAGCTAGTAAGTATATAATGTCAAATTGGAACTTGTCGTCCTGATTCCAAGTCCAGTACTTTATCTTCTATGCCACCAGATGTCTAGTTAAATAACTTCAGTTATTTTACTGACCTCATATTTCTGGAGAGGCCTACTTTTGAATCTAAAATTATTCTGGGCATATATAGAAGGTATGGAATACCACAGGCTCTAAAGAATTAAAAGTTGAGAATCATGTAAAGGGAAATGGAGAGGCACAGAGTGATCATAATAAGCAGGCTGTAACATAATACAAATAAATTATGTTTCAGAAATGAAGTCACCAAAAAAATGTATGACTTGAAAAGAAAATGTATGATCACAACCCATTTGATGACAAGAATGACAAATATAGCATTCATATGTTCTGTTGAAATCCTTCAAATATCAAGAGACTGCAAAAAAATCCTCCAATATGCTGGGTGGAACCAGAGCAAGCTAATGGGGGAGCACTAGACCAGAGTCATTCAGGACAGGCAGACACAAATGAGTCATGAGTAGCATCGCTGAAGAGAATAAACAGATCAAGATACACTGATAACTAAGCAAAGTACTCTCCAGATCTCATAACACAATCCATGACCAGCCAATAGCTTCCTCTAACACTGTGGTTCAAAAAACTAAATCCCATTTTTTCATATAATCACAGGTGCTAGGAGAAAAGACCTGATCTTTTTAGAAATCATAAAAAATCTTTGTATAAAAGGCTTATACCTTTAATAATAACTTCATTTTTACTATATTCTGGGAACATTTCAGCTGGTAAGACCATATTGTTAATCATTCAATTTGTGTTGAGAAAGGCATAATTAAAATGCATTTTAAACTAATTAGGCCCTAGTTTCTGTTGCATATTTATTAGCTCTCCTGAAAATCTACTTACATCACAGTTTCTGATACCTTTCTTTCACTGTTTAGTTGGGATGAGATAAAGGGTTGCAAATCAATTGGATAGGAGAAGAGAGGTTTTTACTATTGTACATACAAAATATATCCTTAAAGTCCTGATTAACTCTGTCCTGGAAGGCACAGGAAACATAAAAAAAAGTCTCTTACTCTTACGGAGAGTGATTTGCAGAGAGAGACCTTTGAAAAAAATAATTGTTGCCAAAAACTGATTAAACCAAGAAGCACTTATGAAGGGCCTATTCTGTGCCAGTCAAAATGTTAGAAGTGCTGGGGATACAAATATAATAAATAAAATCATCCCTATTCACAAGAAGCATACATTCTAGTGGGAGAAACAACAATATATATTAAGTATATATAGAATAAATATGCATTCGCTATGTGCCTGGCACTGTGGAAAATACTGAAGGTACCCCAAAAGGCCCTGGATAGTCTCTCCATCAGGGCACTCATAATCTAATGGGGGAGACAAACGAATGAAAAATAAATGAGGTAAGGCTCTAGAACTAAAAGGGGTAGGAAAGTCTTTCTCTAAAAGATGGATTTTAGTTAAGACTTGAAGGAAGCCAGGGAAGTCAGGAGATGAAGATGAGGAGGGAGAACATTCTAGGCATGGGGAACCGCCTGAGAAATTGCCTGGCTAATATGAAAATAGGATTAACTTTTCCTTTGTCTACTTTTGAATTAATCAACAAAAGTGAATACACTCATGCTTATTCCTAAAGTAAGGGAAGTCCACAAACTACTTACTATAGGAGTTTACACCTCCAAAAGCAAAGACACTGCTACTTAATGCCGAAGTAGGGGAGATCTGCAAGTCACTGCAAAAGTGGGTGACAACTCAGACGCAAGTGACTATACCCCCTGGGCAGCACTAAACAAATTTATTTATTTATTGGAAATTTTTATTTAATTAGTTAATTTAGAATATTTTTCCATGGTTACAAAAATCATGTTCTTACCCTCCCCTCCCCTCGTCCCATTCTGTAGCTGACGTGCAATTCCAGTGGGTTTTAAATGTGTCATGGATCAAGATCTTTTTCCATATTATTCATATTTAGTGTTAAGCAAATTTAAAGACTACAAATGGTCCCTGTAAAGTGGAAGAAGGGACATGAAGTGACATGGAAAAAGCACTATAAAAACCCTGAACTTCTTGTCCAAACTCACTTTCTTCTTCAGACTTGGCTTTGGAGGAACTCCAACTTGGGAACTCAGCTTGGATTCTGACACTTGGACTGCTTCTGGTAAGACTGCTCTTGGATCTTCCCTTTGGATTACAACATGGGTAAGTGAAAAGGATGACTCCTTTCTTGGCTTCTGGAGAGATTAGTTTCTGGAAAGGCCTCCCTGTCTTGGGAAAGGCCCTTTGGTTATTCACCACCGGTCCTCTGGCTAAATGGCCCTCCAACTGAGGGCCCAGCCCGAGTTGAGCCAGGCACTAGAGAAACATTTAGGGTGATAAGCTAGACTGCTTACTCTACTGTCTTTCACATTTCTCTACTTTACTCTTTCCCTCTATTTTGTAAATAAAGATGTTAAATAAAGTCATTTTGACTTGAGTTATAATATCAGCAACCACGTTCTCTTATATTTAGTCCAACTGTAAATTTAATCCTTACACCAAGAAATGGAGTGTTATGTTCAAGGATCAGAGTTAGGAGTGTGAATCTTGAAATTTCTCAGACTTGTGAATGTTAAAAATTTCCACATTGGGGAATTCTCCATTAGAACAATTCCTTACTGGGAACATTCCCCATTTTGACAGTGAGAACTCTACTTGGATCAGAAATGGGAGGACCTGTACTCCACCGGTACTTAAGGACTGCTTTAGGGGAAAAAACTCCTTGCTAAACAATGAGGGTACTTGGGCCCATACTTATAGTGAGGCAAAAAGTTCTTTAAGCCATGCCTATTTTTAGAATTAATACAATGGGGTGCTAAGTACCTATTAAAGGTCAGGCAACTTGTAAACTTGCCAGGAGCAAAGAGGTGAAAACTTATTCAGAAGTTTTTTCGGGTACAAACTTACTAAAGAGATTAGTCGACCCAGCAGTGTTTTTAGAATGGGCTGTCCTTTGGAAAACGTCTACTATGATTGGTAGATGGAAGAACTTAGGGGAGGTGACATAGGAGAAAACCCCCTATATAAGAAAAAGCAGAATCTCTTGAAAGACAATCCTTTTGAAGAGAATCCTTTTGGAGAATCTCTTGAGAGAGGCTCTGGAGAAGGGAAGCTCTTGGAGGACAATCTCTAAGGAGGTCTCGCTGGAGCTCCTCTGAGGGGACTCTGCCCCTCCAGAGGCTCTTGAGAGAGGCCCTTTGAAACAGTCTCTAGCTGGAAGGCTCTTTGAGGAGGACTCTGGCTGGAACTCTCTCTGAGGAGACTCTGTCACTAGAATCCTTGCTTAGAGAGACCTTGTGGTGAGTGATAAAAGACTGACTGACTGATCTCTCTCTTAAGACTCAGGTCTAGGCCATGTTGGCTTAAGGCCCTTCATACTTATTTCCTTTTTCTCTCTTTCTCTCTTTTCTTTAATTCCTCATTGTATTATTAATTAAATTCTCTATAAAACCCAGTTGACTTGGGTATATTCATAATTGGGAATATTTCCCTGGTAACCACCTTATATTTGATTTAAAACCAAGACACTGTAGTGAAACATATTTTCTGCGGTCACAAATTTACTCACCTACTCTTATATCTACTATAATTTATATCTTCCACTATTTTAATTATAACAGGAGTAAGGTGTAAGAAGACTGGAAAGGAGGGACAGTTAGGTAATACAGTAGATATAGAGTCAGGCTTGGAGTCTGGAAGACTTGGGTTCAAACTTGGCCTCAGACACTTCCTAGCTGTGTGACCCTGGGTCAAGTCATTTAACTTGGATTGCATAGCCCTTGTCACTCTTCTGTCTTAGAATTGATACTAAGACAAAAGGAAAGGGTTTAGATTTTTTAAAAAATATTGGAAAGAGAAGAGAAGACAGGTAGAATATAAAGGGCTTTAAACACCAAACAGAATTTTTATGTTTGATCCTGGAAATAAGAGGATGTCTGAAGTTTATGGAGTGTGTATGTGTTGAGGTGGAAGGTGGCGGGGAGAGGGAGGGAGGGAGGGAAAGAAGGAGAATGTTAAGCCTGCACTTTAGGAAAATCTTTTGGAGGATAAAATGGAATGGGGAAAGACTTGAGGAAGGTGATGCACTAATGTGCTACTGAATTAGTCCAGATGTAAGGTGATGAGAATCTGCATAAAATAGGGTAATAATTAATGTCAGAGGGAAAAGGGGGGCATGTTGAGATGTTGCAAATGTAAAATGAACAGGCCTTGGCAACAGATTAGATACAGGGGCTGGGAAGAAAGAATATGACAGAAAGTGAGGGGTTAAAGTTGAATAAATGTAATAAACACAAAAGTAGTCAATTAAATAAAATGGTGTCTGGGGGCAGCTGGGTAGCTCAGTGGATTGAGAACCAGGCCTAGAGACGGGAGGTCCTAGGTTCAAATCTGGCCTCAGCCACTTCCTAGCTGTGTGACCCTGGGCAAGTCACTTGACCCCCATTGCCTAGCCCTTACCACTCTTCTGCCTTGGAGCCAATATACAGTATTGACTCCAAGATGGAAGGTAAGGGTTTAAAAAAATAAAATAAAATAAAATGGTGTTTAGGAGAGTATAGCACTATAGGTTCATAAGATCAGGAAAGGCTTATAGAAGGTGGTACCTGAGTTGTATCTTGATGAAAGAGAGGGATTCTATAAGGCTGTGCAGTCCAGTCATGGGGGACAATCAGGGCAAAGGCTCAAAAACAGGAAATGGAGGGTGAGGGAGGATCAGGGAGAAGGCTATAATGAGACTGGAAAGACAGATGTGGGTCAGGTTGTGAAAGGCTTTAAGAGATAAACAGAGGTGTATATATTTTGATTCTAAGGGTAACAGAGAATCAATAGAATTAAGTGAGTAGGGGAGTCATAGTAAGATCTGCACTTAAAGAAATATGGAGGATGGACTAAAGTGGTAAGAGACTTGAGGTAGAGAGACCAGTTAAGAGGCTGTTCCAATAATGTAGGTGAGAGGCAATGAGTGTCTGAATGAAAGTTGTGTTAGCAAAGAAGGGAGGTTGCAGAAGTAAAAATAGCAGGATCTGGCAACTGTCTGGACATGAGAGATGAAGGAGAGGGAGGAGTTGAAGATTATAGTCAAGGATTATAAACTTGGGAGCCTAAAAAAATGGCACTGCCTTTGATAGAAATAGGGAAGTCTAGAAGAGGAGTGAGTTTGGAGGGAAAAGAATAAATTCTACAACTACTATTAATTAGCTAATTTCATGTCAATTTCAGTTTTAACTGCTACCTCTGTTGATAATGAAAGTCCTTATCCAACCTATTGTAAGGAACAAGCAATATAATGAATGAGAGTATCATAAATATAAAAAAATTATAAAAAATATAAGATATAATTTTTACCACTGTAAAATGACCAATGGTACTTGTGAATACTTTAAAAACCTATGCCACTGGTCAAAACAATGACATCTGATTCAAATATTATATTTCTGAAAAGAAGAAAGATTATCAAAATTCCCAGAAAAAATTAATTATGATGCAAATATGTTGAGACATTCTAAAAATTACACAACAATAGAGAAACCAATTTGTTAATGGGATTTATATTTTTTGAGAAAACAAGAACCCTAAGATATATATAGCACCCACATTAGCAGGGCTTGAGACCAAGGCCTGAAATAACTAATTAGATATAAAAGAAATCAGGCTATAAAAAAACAAAATTAATCATAAAAATTAAAGTACAGGCTACAAACTAGCTCTGCATTTATGCATGCTTCCCATATGCAGTTATGTCTCTAGTAACAATGGGAAGAATTTGTGAAATTCTACAGCTTAGTAAGATTTTACAACATTAAAGACTTAAAAATTTTTTTTCTGAGCCTTTTTGGAAGTTCATTAAAATACATGACTCTTAAGAAGTTATTTATAGAAGTCTCAGGCCTCAGGTGATTGCTTAAACAATGAAAGATAGATGGACACATTTCCTCTCTTTAAGGCCAATATAGATACTCAATAAGCTCTTAAGATAACTTGGTTCCAGTGTTTGATCATTCTAAAAAGTTTTTTAAAGTCTTTTCTTAAGTCTAAGCAAAAGCTATGTTTATGTATTTGAACCTATTTCCTCTTGCCTAGTCTTCCATGAAGATAGAAGGCACTGCTCAGAACACTTGAAAGTGATTAAGTCCCTTTCTTAGCTCTTCCCCTTGCTTCTTTTGCTATAAGTGAAACAGCCCCAAAACCTTTCCTCACAGGGTCTATTTCTTTTCTTTTTAAACAAGTTGGTTTTCTTTAGACCTACTCCAGTTTCTCCACATTCATCTTAAAATGTAGGAATCAGTGCTGCACAGTATTAGAATTCTGACCAATGGTGAACAAAGTCGAAAAATTACTTTCTATCTTTTGTATGTCAAACTCCTATTAATGCCTACTAGTATCACATTTGCTTTTTAATTAACAGTTATTATGCCTGCTGATTCATAATCAATATGTTGGTCCCTGGGTTTCCCCTTCATCAAGGAGTAAGGTAAAGACCCTGATGTATTGGAAGTATGGCTACTGTGAAAAATAGACTCGAATACAGGACTACAATCCCCATGAGCCTTTGCTCCACTTCCCCAGAATGCCGTGTAATCTCACCTGGGCCGAGATCGAGAAGGGATTTAAGCTCATTCAAAGGCTTTTGAGGGGGTTTTTGGCTTTTTTTGGACTTCCGTTTTAGAGCAGACACGGCTCTTTCCAGAATGTAGGTGAGGTCTAGGCCTCTGGCCTAGACACGTGTTTTTTCTTATCCTGTATTTTCTTTTAATCCTTAACTTTAATAAACCTCTAAAAAAATATAATACTCCTTGCAGAGAGAACTAATTTCTACCTGCCTCAGTCTCCCCATCTCCCCTAAATTTTAATCTTTACACTACTTAGACACATTTCCTCTACAACACCATTTATTACAATTAGGCAATACACTTGAGGGAGAGATTTTTGAAACAGATTTGTGCCTTCTTTCATATAGGGAACTCCTATTGAGGAAACCTCTATCAATGCAGACTGATATCTCATGAATAATTTATAATCTTTTTTTAAAAAATTAAAACCTTTATCTTCTGTCTTGGAATCAATACTGTGTATTGGCTCCAAGGCAGAGTAGTGGTAAGGGCTAGGCATTGGGGGTTAAGTGACTTGCCCAGGGTTGCACAGCTGGGAAGTGTCTGAGGCCAGATTGAATCTAGGCCTGGCTCTCAATCCACTGAGCTACCTACCCAGCTGCCCCGGAATAATTTATAATGTTAAAGCGTACCTAGGATACTGAGAGATTTAAGTGACTTGCCAAGGGTCATAGAGGCACTATATTTCAAAAGTCTTAAATCCAAGATATACTGTATCTAAGGCCAGTCCTCTATTGACTGACACTGTATATACATATACATGTAAATGTATTGTGTTTACATACATCAAACTGATATACATGTATAAACAAAAATATACATGTACCCACACAACTCAAAAGGGGCTCTAGAATTAGTGCATATATTTGCTAACTCCATATCACTATACTAAACATGCATTACCTCCAAGCTTTAGAGAAGAGAGAAGGGAAAAGAGGGGTAAAAATGCTTGGTCTGAATTCAAATAGGGTGTCTCCAAAGTCTTAATACAGTTTTATATTTATTAATTTTTTAAACATTCACTAAAATTTTTTTTGAGCTTCCAAAAAATAAATTGAGTTCCAAATTCATTCTTTCCCCAGAGTTTCTTACCCTCATTCTTTCCCCAGAGTTTCTTACTCATCTATTAAGAAGGCAAACAATAAGATACCTATTACACATGTGAAATTATATGAAACTCAATTCCTTATTAGCCATACTGCCCTATCCTACTCAAATAAGATGAAAAAAATATTTGCCTTACTGTTTAGTGCAGTTTTAAACTACTAAATTCTTTAAACTCTACTTGGACTATTGGGACACTATTAAATATGAACTAATTTGTGGTAGCTGTAGAACACTTGGTCTCTACTAGAATTCACAAGATTTAAACATTAGACTGATCTTTTGGATCAGAGTGTAAATATCTTCATGTAGCTGACCAAGCACATTTTATATTAAGATGGTCACCAACAACATAAATGTCAAACATTCATAGAAATTTGAATGGATCTTATTGCCTCTCCTATCAATGTTTCAGCAGAGCCTGGATTACTTGAAAGGTCTATCAGAGCACCTGCATCTCTCCTTGATTCTCACTACATCAATTTTTTATTAAAAATATAAGTACCTTTATCTGTTATTGGTGTCCATGCTGTCTATATTCAAAGTGACAGACACTTTAATGGAATTTGTTTATTTTAGCACTTTCTCTGCTTAGGAAAAAAGTGTTCTGCCACATAAAATCAATTTTTCATTAAAATGGCATGCAAATTTTTATCTGAATATATGTAATTAAAAAATAATTCTTAAAACCCTCTTTTGTCACTTTCTTTTTAAAGAACTGAGGTTCTGAATATTGGATCAGATATTCAAAAGAGGTAACATGTAGTGTCTGTTTAAATAAATGTACATATTTTTTCATTTTCACAACAGCATAAGGACAAGAGATACTTGCTTAGTGAATCAGTAGTACAGACTAATTGGAGCAAAATAACATTGGCTATAAGGATTTACCTGGGCTACTATCATCTAAAAAGCTACTACAGGTAAATCCTTAGGTCCTGAGTAGCCACCGGTAGTCTTACCTGACCATAATCTTTTATCATTCTTTCTTTTCCTCTGCCATACAACCCCTTAAACTCTGTTTTTTAATCTTTACATGATCTCAATTCCTCCACACCTCAGTTCTTTCCAAGGCAATTATCACTATATTGGCTATACTCTCCTCTCTTCTTTCTTTCTTTTAAATCCTTATCTTGTCTTAGAATCAATACTGAGTATAATTCCAATGCAAAAGAAGGGTAAGGGGCTAGGTAGTGGGGGCTAAATAACTTGCCAAGGGTCACACAGCTAGGAAGTATCTGGGGTCATATTTGAACCCAGGACCTCCCATCTCCAGACCTGGTGCTTTATCCACTGAACTACCTGCCTAGCCTTTCTTTCCTCTCTTTCTTAACCCCTTGTTGAATAAGTTCAACTTCTATAGTATCCTCTACACATTAGTCTGTTGGCCCCTTAAACATACCTTGTCAAACCCCAACTGTGGAATACTACTACGGTCTACTGTTTTTGTTCCTATTTATATGACCTGCTTTAATAGAGCTTGTCTCCCATGTTGGGAATACTCTTTACCTCCCCATCTTTGCCTCCTGGCTTCTCTTACTTCTAGTGAGACTCATCTCAAATTCTATCTTTTGCATGAGGTATTTCCCATTTCTTCTCAATTATTATGCTTTCTGAGATTGTTTTCTAGTTACATTATATAAATGTTGTCTGCATAGTTATTAGCCTGTTTTCTTTCCCACTTGAATGTAAACTCCTTGAGGGCAGAAGCCATGTATTTTATTTTATTTTTTTTCCCTTCCTTCCTTCCTTCCTTCCTTCCTTCCTTCCTTCCTTCCTTCCTTCCTTCCTTCCTTCCTTCCTTCCTTCCTTCCTTCCTTCCTTCCTTCCTTCCTCTCCCCCTCCCCCTCTCTCTCAGGTCCTCATCAACTATAACCATGATGTCGAACCTATGGCATGCAAAGGCCTCTCTGTAGGCATGCACACCATCACCTGCCAGAGTTTGTTAATGGAAAGACAGAGGAACTCCAGTGGAGCTGCTCCCTTCCCCTTCCCCACTGCAAGTCCCCATCCTTCTGCCCAGCAACGTATTGGAAATGCCTCTCCCTCCCCTGAGCAGAGTACTGGGGCCATTTCCTTCCCTTTCTCCCACCCCACTGGGGTAGATGGGTCTCAGTCTCTTGGGGGGGGGCACAGCAAGTAGTGGGGAGGAGGGAATGAGCAGAGCAGAGCACACAGTCTGAGGGGCAGGGTGGGGCTCGGCACACTGTCTTTAAAAGTTTTGCCATCACTGACCTATAACACTAGCCTGCTGGTGGGGGTCTGCCTGGCTGAAGTCTCTCTATACTCTAAACCATTCTCTATTCAGTCACTAAAGTGATTTTCCTAAAGCACAGGTCTGATCATGTCATCCTTCCTCCTCCTCCATAAACTCCAATGGCTCCCTATAGCCTCTAGGATGAAATACAAAGTATTTGGTTTGATAGTCAAATCTTTTTATGGCCCAGCTTCTTCCTGAACACCTTATTCCCTCTCATGTACTCTTTGATCCAATAATACTAGCCTCAGGGTTTTGCCACCAATAATGCAATCCATCTCTTGGCTCCAGGCATTTTAATTGTCCTCCATGCCTGAAATATTCTTCTCTCTTCTACTCCAACTACTGATCTTTAAATGGAAACTAAAATTCCATCTTTTACAGGAAGCTTTTTCCCAATCCCTCTGAATCCTAATATCTTTTTTCTGTTAATTCTTTCCTATTTATCCTGTATATAGCTTCCTTTGTATGTATTTGTTTGTTTATTATCTCCCATCAGATTTAGGCTTTTGGAGGGCAGAGACTATGTTTTAAGAAAAGAATTTAGGTTAAAGCAAGATATTACAAGATGTAAAATAGATAACTTCAACTACATTAAATTAAAAAGTTTTGCACAAACAAAATCAATGCAATCAGAATTAAAAGGTAAACAATAACAAAATGGAGAAGAATATAGCAAGGGTTTCTGACAAACACCTCATTTCTTAAATACATAGAGAACTGAGTTAAATTTATACAAAACATTTCCCAAATGATGAATGGTCAAAAGATATGAACAGGCAATTCTCAGATTAAAAAATTAATACTACATGAAAAAAATAAGACTGTTGACTAGCAAAACGCAAATTAAAACACCTCTGAGGTACCACCTCATACCTATCAGACTGATTAACATGACAAAACAGGAAAATTATATATGTTGGAGGGATGTGGAAAAATGGGACCATAATACATTATGAATGGATACAACCATTCTAGAGAGCAATCTGGAACCGTGTCCAAAGGTCATAAAACTGTGCATACTATATGGATAATATTAGAAAATAAGTCTTGCTATATTAGTTTAAGATAAGTAGAGAAGCTGGCTTGAGAAAGAATTGGAGTTTCAAACAGAGCTGAGTCAGTGTCAGTTTCAAGTCTAACGGTTTTTCTCTGGCAATTGGTCTCTGGCAGTTGGCAGTCTCTCTCTGAGGTCTTGAATGAGGTAGCATCTTTGCCTCTTTCTCTCACTGTCTGAGGTAAAGACATGAAAGAGTTAAGTGTTTTCCTTTTCCAACTTAGGAAACACTAGTGATTATCTATTGCTGTCTTTATAAATTGGTTTATATCTGAGAAGACCAAAGAAAGATCTGGTCTTTGTCTTGGAACTCTTAAGTGTGCTAAGGCTCAGAGTCCTAACTTGATTCTTGTTAGCCTCAGCCAGCTAGCCTTAGTTATTTTTATAACTTGAAGGCAAAGTTAATAATTATAAGGGTAATAGTGTTAGTTTTATTTAGAATAGTACAAATTTGGGTTAGATCAGAAAGGATTAGTGTAGCCTGTGAAAACAGAAGAAGCAGTTCCTTGTGGAACCAGGGAGTTAGAATCCTTAGTTAGACATCCTTTTATCCTTGTATATTTCAATAAATGTTTTATTTTTTGTAACCAGAATCTCTTTAGCATCCTTGCACCTGGCCCTGAAGAGAAGTTCTTCTATGAGTTTCACTTCACTGATAAACTGAATGTACTTTGTAAGTACCACAAGTAGAGTATCTAAAATCAGTTTATAATCAATAATCAATCCATTACTCTATTATTTTTACAGTTTTGGCGAGTTACATAGGACAAAGAACCAGACAATCTGATTTTAAGGGTCCAATTGTCAATTTGGGCAGTTTAAACCATTATCCCAGCAGGGGGTCAGTGGAAGCAGCCAGAACTGACAGTTTCTATGTGAGCTGTAGTAACAGTGAGCTGAACTCTAGGTGGCTCCAAAACCCATCTTCCAGTCAACTTGACTCAAAGGCTCTGTGCTCTCAGAAAAGCTGGTGAATTAGCTACATAAAATCATCATAGGATTTTTTCTGTTAGATATGGTTTCTCTCATTTTCACTATTGTACCAGATTATATACAAAAATTATTTGCCTATGACTTTCTAATGCCATTACTCTCATTGACACTCCTACAACTAATCTCTTATGTTCCTGTGCTAATATTGTTTTTCTTGTGCTTTAACATGATGATCTAATTTTTGGCAGTTGTTTTTAAACACTTAAAAGCAAGTATCAAGCAAGTTACTGCAAAGAATGATCTAATGTTAAAAGTGAACTATCTAGAGACTAAACTAGATAGAATGGAAACACAATATGAGGAATTACTCAAGGCTAAAGGCATAATGGCAGAAAGAATATGAAGCAACTAAATTAGAGGGTACAACTAAATCAGAAAGACCAACTAAATTAGAAATGGAAACTGAAGCATTAGAAAGCATACCAGCTCATATGTTTCCTTTAAGGGAGGTACCTGTAGTGTCCCTAGAGAGTGGTATGGTGAATCCCATGTACCACAAAAGGTTTATGCAAGTTAATATAGACAGTTTTAAGAAAAATACCCCCAATATGAAGAAGAACCAATGGGAGTTGTAAAGCAGTTCAAGTGCTTAATTAAGCTTTACAATCCTTCTTATTTGGACTTTGACATCCTTATGGATGGATTATTGACAAAGAAGGAGAAACAGAAGATTACAGAGGACACTAATAAGAACCCCCAAATTGTGGATTGGCCAACTGAGAATCCTGGAAGGGAAGTTAGCTCAGTTGCAGGTTACAGAGACTTAACTACAGTCAAGGAGGCAATAATTGAAACTATGAGGCAAAATTCCAGATGCCCAGGAACCTGGTCTAAATTTGAGTGCCTAAAGCAGGAAGTGGGAGAGATTCCCTCTACTTTCCTCAATAGAATTATTGTCTATGCTGAAAAATGGATTGGGTTGGATAGTTTTAACAAAGGAAAATGTAAACACATTAGCAGGCAGTTTGTGAAAAAATGCATGCCCTGCGATACGAAATTATTTTCAGAGTAACTGTCCAAATTGGTTTGATATGGGTCTTTCTGAAATTTGGAGAATTGCTAATGTTGTTTTCCAAGATGAGAAAGATAGGCAATCAAAAGAGAAAAATGACATAATTGATAACTTAACCAAAGAAATCAGAGAGCTTAAACAAAAACTGAAATCCAATGAAGTGCAGAAAAAAACAGTAGCTGCACTAAGAACTTATAGACAACCCAGAAATAACTACAACGCCAGAAAATACAGACAGACCTAGTCATCTCATGAGAGAGTACAGATTTAGGGGATAATTCTTTGGACAAAACTTATGGAGAAACCAAGGCAATAGGTTTAATCGCTTTAATGGATTCAGGCAAAATGGATATGGAAATTATGGGTTTAACAACAGATTCAATAATGGGTTTAATAATGCATTCTAGTATGGGAGACCAAACTACCCAAATTATTTTGATACTGGATGCTACCATAATTCACAACAAGCCCCAGACCTGAATTCTATGCAAGAATATATCAAAGCAGGTACTTGTCCAAAATATTTCCAAGTAGCTGGTGGGAATACCCAAAAACTCAATATGCAAAAAGGTGCAACTTCATTATGAAGGTGTGCCAAGGACTGTGCAGTTAAAGATCTTGTATATGGAGACAATGGACTAGGAAGTATGGGCAATGAAATAAGAACTAATGAAAATGACAAAGAGATTTTAAAAACATGGCAAATTAGTAGAGGAGGAATCAATGAAGAATTAGAGAATGACAAACAGGAACAAGTATTGAGTTTTCCTGATCCTAGTGTATTAGCTCCTGTAATGCCTGTCCATTCCCCAAAAAACAGCACAGAATCTCATGTAACCCTAAAAATAGGAACCCAAGTTTACAATTGTCTCTTGGGCACAGGTGCTGCCAAATCTGTGTTGCAGAAATTCCCTGAAGAATCCAAAGCAGTCGGTTCAATGGAAGTTGTGGGTGTGATGGGAAAACTACAAAGAAATTAGAACCAAGAATGGTTTCACTTGGACCTCTAAGTGTAGAACATTCTTTCCTCTTAATGCCAAATTCCCCAATGAATCTAGTGGGTAGGGATTTTCTTTGTACATTGAGAGCAATCATAGTATGTATACCAACCAGAGATATTTCTTTGAAACTCCCAGAAGAATCCCTGAACCTTTTCCCTGTATTATCCTGGATACAGTAGAGTCAGAGCGGGAAGGGAATAACATCTATCAGACACCAGATGATATTTCAAAAGGCTTATGGGCTACAGATTCTACAGATGTGGATTTATTAAAATAATCAACCCCTGTTGAAGTGCCAACTAAAAGAGGTCCATCAACATGCATTCCACAGTACCCACTTAGTAAAGAGGTCATTGATGGGATCACCTCAATAATAAATTCTTGGTCGTCCTTTACCTTTTGGTCAGATTTTCTTTGGAGGTCATCTTTCATCTTCTTCACCTCATCTTTCATCTGCTTTGCCTCATCTTTCATCTCCTTTGCCTCATTTTCCAGCTGGTTGATTTTGGCTTTCAAGACACTATTTTCTGTTTCTAGATGACTTATCTTAGTTTTTAAGTTCTTTTCCCAATTGTCTTCAGCCTCTCTTAATTGTGTTTTGAATTGCATTTTGAGTTCTTCCAAAGCCTGTATCCAATTCGCTGGGATTTCTGATTTTTCCTTTGCTGATCCCTCTCCCTCTGTTTCATTCGCTCTTTGCTCATTACCTGTGCAGAAGCTGTCTATTGTAATTTCTTTCTTCTTTTTCTGTTGTTTGCTTGAGTTTACCCCTTCTTTGCTCCCTGTATTTGGCTGTGCTCTCTTGCTCCTCTCATTTTGTTTTGGTTTTGGGGCTGTCAGTCTCCCCTCTTGGAGCTTTGTCAGATCTCTTGGTACAGTGTATAGGGGAGGAATGTTGGCTTCCCTGTCCTCTGGAGGTTTTTGATTGGATTGAGTTCAAGTGGGTTGGGCTGTATGTGGTATGAAGCTCTGAGGCTCTGAAGACTCCTGGAAGGCTGGGCCGCCCAGGCTCTCTCCAGTTCTCTCCAGCTGCTTCTCTGATGTGCGCAAGTGCCTTTGCCCGCCTCCCTAAACTCTGAGGAGTTCTGATGGAATTAGGTTCAACTGGATTGATCTGGTTGTGCCCTGAGGCAAAGGTGAGGCTGGAGCTCTATGGAGGGACCCAGCCACTGCCCCATCTCTCCCTGGCTTCCTCCCCACTGTCCAAGCTGGATGCTCCGAGCCCGGCTCTCCGCTGCTCACAAGGTAGACCCTCCAAACCAGCACCTTTGCCAGCTCAGAGGTTCCCGCTGCTGCTGTGGGCTCAGCCCTCTGGGTTGTGGGGGAGGGGTCCTGGGACCTTCGCTCTGCCTTCCCCTTAGCCCTGAGTATTCTCGGATTCCGGCTTTTGGGGGGTGTACCTTTTGATTTGAGTCCAGAAGGAGGGTTCCCCGCTTCTGTTCTGTTGTTCAGCTTGGATTTCGGTGCCCTAGGAGCATTCAGTCTGTATCGGTAAGGAAGGATCTTCCACGAGGTCTGAACTTTTGCTGCTTGCTAAGCCGCCATCTTGACTCCGCCCCTCAATAATAAATTCTTTATTGCAGCAAGGCATAATAATACCATGCATCTCTGAATATAACACCCTGATTTTACCGGTTAAAAAACCCAAGCTAGATGCCGAAGGATGAATAGTTTATAGGTTCATACAAGATTTAAGAACTGTGAATGATCATGTGGTAAAATCTTACCCAGTTGTACCAAGTCTTGCTACCATTATTTCATATATCCCAAGTCATGCAAAATATTTTACTGTGGTTGATTTATGTTCTGCTTTTTTCTCAATACCAATACATGAAGACTCACAAAAGATATTTGCATATCCAAAAGTCATGAAACTGTACATACCCTTTCTGCAATACTCCTACTAGGTCTATATCCCAAAGAGATTAAAGATAGGGGAAAGGACCTATATGCACAAAAATATTTATAGCTTTTTTGTTAGCAAAGAACTAGAAATTGCAGGGATTTCCATCAACTGGGGAATGGCTGAACAAGTCGATGGTATATGACCATCATCATATGTAATACAAGGTTAATTGAGCAGAACCCAGAGAATATTGTATATAGTAACAACAACATTATATGATTATCAGCTGTGAATGACAACTATTATCAACTAGGCAAGGATATAGGACTGTAAGGGACTCATGACAAAAAAAGAATATCTATCACCATAGAAGGAATAAATGAAGTCCAAATGTAGACTAAAACCTACTATTCTTCACTTTATTTTCTCCATGAATTTTCCTCTAGAGTGAGGTATCTTTTTCCACAACATGATGAACATGGAAATATGTATTGTATGATAATAAATATCCAACCAAGATCATATTATCTGCCTTCTTGGGGAGGGGGAAAGGATGAGAAGGAGGGAGAGAACATAAATGGCAAAATGTCAGAAAATGATTATTTTAAATTATATACATATGTAATCTAGAAAAATTTTAAAAAAGAGTCAGTATGTAATTCAGAATTTTAGGAAGGGGAAGGGCCTTGGAAATTTCAGAGAGTAACTATCCAAAAACCAAGCCTTTAGCCCAATTCTTATACTTTCTTCCTTAGAGAGCTCATTCAAAACCAAAATTTCAGCTATGACCTATATCTACAAATGACTCTGAAATCTTATTTCTTGTCCTGAACTCTTCTTTGCTAGCTCCAAACCTTTATAGTAGAGCTATAGCTGGCTCAATTTACCCTTCTCAGACTTACTCAATGAATCCCTTTCCACATTCACTAAAGTCCAACCAAACTGGTCTTCTTGGTGTTTCTCTCACACATGGAATTCTATCTTTTACTCCATGCCTTTGCGATATGCTATTCTCATGCCTATAATATCCTCTCTCCCTATCCTCATCACCCCCTCTAAAAATCCTTAGTATTCTTTGAAATGGTATTCTAATGCCACTTCCTACATGACCCTTCCCTTATTCCTCAGTTGCCTCTCTCTAAAATTATTCTGTATGTATTATATATCTATTTACATGTGTGTTTACATACACACACTATATGTGTGTGTGTGTGTATATGTATATATATACACACACACACACATATATATATATATATATATATATCTATATCTTCTCCCAATATAATGTATGCTTCTTGAGGAATAGGCTTATTTTTATTTTTGTCTTTGTATCCTGAGCTCCTATCAGAGGATCTAGCAAGGAATACATGCTTAATAGATGATTGCTGAAAGAACAAATAAATAAGTTTAAAATGAATCAGATTTCCTGATTCACTTTCTCAACTTTCCATTTTGGAAATATCTTAAGACCTCTAAAAAGCACATGCAATATATATCCATTCCTCTTTGGAGCAAATGTGTGTTCATTTAAGTTTAAGTCACATATTCTCCACCATGGCCACTCCCAAGAAGTTCCTAAGGAGCAATGGAAGGTGGTAGTGGTGGTGGTGGTTGTAGTGGTGATATACACACAATTTTTTGTATGTCAGCACACAAGTAATTTACCAAGCTACCAGTATGTGCCAGGCGCTCTGCTAAAGAAGCTCTGGGGAATACAAAAAAAGGCAAAAGATAGTCCCTGTTCTTAAGGAGCTTCCAGTTTAATAGGGGAGATAATCTGGGGATAATCAACAGAAGGAAGGTACTAGCATTAAGGAAGACCAAGAAAAGAAGGTAGGACTTTAGCTGAGACATGAAGAGTCAGGAAAGGTAGGAGGTAGAAATGAAAAAGGAAGGAGACGCAGAAAGGAGAGAAAGAGACTGGAAAGAAGAGAAGAATGGAAAAGCAAAGAGAAGTAAAAATGTCTTCCCTCCAAAAGTTAAAAAAATTAGTAGTGAGGAGAAACTATTAACTACATGATAAATGTTGCTAAGTTCATAAACCTGAAGGGGAGGAAAAAAAACCTTGTTAATCTCTAGATAAAAATAAATGAAATGATTATGTAAAAGGATTTAAAATAATTAAGTAAAGTTACATCTTGTGACATAGAAGACAAAATCAGTTCCAATCTCAGAAAAAATAAAATAAAATGAATTATTTAAGTACAGCACAGGGAAAACTAAAGGCAAGTAGCTTATAAAAGGTTTGTCTTTCAAAAGATACTACAGATCATACTAATTTGGATAGGAGGGATTTGTATTTGGAAAGAAACTGTTTTGAACAGGAATGATGCCAAATTTAAAAAGAACTGCAGATGCTTCTCAGTGAGTGTATTAATTACTGAACAGAAAGTTGATATGTCATCAATAATTTTAAGATTTTAAACAAACCTGAATAAATCACATTCTCAATTAGATTTAAAATTGCACACGGATGCATGTGAGTGTTTAATCCAGATCCAATGTTGCAATGCTAGTTTCTCTAAATCTTTTTACAACTATCTAAATTTTTCATTGGGAATTTCACATAAACCTTAAAATAGATTTTATTCCATAGCTAGTTTTTTTTTAATAATACTCTGTGGGATATGTATATTGTTTAAAAACAATCTGATGAAATTGAACAGAATGTGTTAGAAATCACACTCCCAGTCTGTATTCTTACAAAAATCCAGTGGAAAGACACAATACTATCTTTATCTCAATTTCACAGAAAAAAAAGCTGAGCTAAGAGTTGAAGTGAATGGTTCAGATTTACAGTTAGTAACTAGTAAAATCTGGGCTCAATGCTAGGTTCACTAATTCTAAATCCAAATTCCAAATGCTCTTTCTACTACACTATATCACCTCTTCAGTAAATCAACAACTAAAAGGACTTGTTTTAAATCAGTAGACAAAATAATGAGGGGGATGTGTGTGTATGTATGTGCTTGTGAGTATGTGTCTACCTGTCTATTTGAATCCATTTCCAAGTTCCTGGGTTGTGTTGTTTTTCTCAGTGGTCTGGGAGTTCAGGTGAGCTTTTTTTTTTTTTGATGGTTAGAATACTAAAATGGGAAATGCTGAGAAGAATTGAAAAATATTTTCAAATTCATTCATAGGTTTAGAACTACAAGGAATCTTAGTCCAACCCTTTGATTTTATAAGTAAGGAAACAGAGATCTAGAGAGATTAAATGACTGGTCTAACCCCTATCTGGCCCCTTACCAGGATACCACACTGCTGATGTTCAAAAAAAGATGTAAAATAAAAAGGTAATTTTTTAAAAAATGGTGACTTTAAATAGATGAGGATCAAAGAAAGAATATATTTCATAGGACTATTTATTATAACCAGTTCAACAAAGCATTATTTTTTCTATGAGGCTTGGAAATAACTTTGTTTTGCAGCTCCAATTGCAAGTTACATAGTTACTTTAGAAAGCCACTAATCCAATGCGAATAACTTCAATACATGATTTGATAAATACTTCATGGCTAAAGTTTACAACTTCAGACTTATAGGAAGGAAGACAAGAAAGGCTAGAAGCAAGGAAGTATTTATGGGTAGCCAAACTAAATCAGAAGCTCAATAATCACTGCTTTGAATAACTTTATATTTATCAGTAACTTTTCAAAACTATTTCCACTAATTATAATTTCATTAATTTACCCACATTTGATTCTACAGAAAATATTTTACACATACAATGTTTATGTGTATTTGAACTTCATGGTACTTCTAAATCTCGTCTTGTTCTATTCAAACAAATTTACTTCCAAGCCAGATTTCCTAAAATACAAACCCTATATTTTTCCATCTGTCAAATACAAACCCTTGTATAATTTTAATTTTAGACCCTGATTCTACTACTGAAAGAAAATATAAACTACCAATAATATACAAAGAAGAGATGGAAATCTATTTGCATTAGAAACATTAGTTGTGGAGAGGAAAGATTAAGGTGTCAAGTAGTTCTAGATAGCTAGATCTCAAAGTCAGTTCTCTAAAGGTAATTTAAAGTGATTCACATCTGCAGCTATTGGCTTGTCAACCACACTGCCTGTGGAAAACTAAGTGACTTTCTAAATCACAACTGCTTCAATTTTTAACTTCTCTCCACTCCTCTATTTCATTGTTAGTGCAATATCTATTTCTATTGTAGTAATATAGTCTCAGTCTCACACTAATGTATTTTATTATATGATCCTTCTTTTTTCCTTTATTAAACACTTGCACAGAAAGTGGTTACCAGATCAATATAAAGAGTATAGAGAACATCAAGAAAAGTCTCTTACTGCCTCTGTGAGAAGTAGAATATACTTTTTATGATTAATTTAAGTCTAATTTTAAACACCTTTACTATATTTAGTAAGAAGAATCAGGATTTGGATTGATACATTTCCTACCAAAGATGTGGAAGAAAATCTCCGATCAAGCATCCTGTTTATAGTAACTCTAAGAAACAATTCAAGATATGGAAAGGAGTAGGAAATGCAAAACAATAACATATTCCAAATTCAAGTTCCTACCTTCTAAACCAGAGATGAACGACTATTTATCTATAGGCCACATTGTCCAGCTATGCATGAGCATTAGGAAATGTGAGGCAGAAAGTTCTAGTAAGCTTATTATTTTAGTCCTTCATTGTTCCAAATGCTCAGAACAAAGTAAAAATGAATTGGATTATCACAATGAAGTATAAACAATTTATTTGTATTGCTAGTGAGGACTATAAAAATAAGTTTGGGATTTCACTAAAACTGCCTATAATAGGAATACTTCAAACACTTGTTAAGTAATGGTAATGTCATTCCTTTCACATGTAGCTATGGAACTATGCTGATTTGAAGATTGAAAGTACTGATTACATATTCTAGCTGAGTGGGAAAACATTCTTCCTCAAAAGTCAGTTTCTTCATTTAGAATTCTATGAGGAACAAAAAGAAAAATTGATACAAATGTCATTTTATCCCTTCCACCCAATACCAATTTAATAAACTGAATTATAGTAAGATTTACTAATGGCCTACAGCCAAATATTTCTTACCTGTTAACACAGTAATACCGACTTTGTGGGCTATACGATGTACACTGTGTTTTTAACCGCTTTCTTTCAACCTCCTTCCAACTATTTTCTGTCCATTTTCTCTTGTTCTGTTTATCCACATGCTTCTTTTCAACATATTCGGCATAAGTCTGGATCCGATAACTTTCTGCGTACTTGCTGGTATTGACGGCTACCCCCCCCCAAAAAAAAGAAAAACAAAAAGAAAGAAAAAGATACTTTAATACATAAATATTGTTTTAATTTAATACATAAAAATTGTTTAATTTGTCCCAGAAGTATTCTCTCTTTGAATCCATTAAACACAAAGAAAATAGAAATTGTTATTAGTTCAAAAACTATAAAAACTCAGTAGTGAAAGCTAGCATAATAGTGTCTGCTAGGGGTCACAGTGCACAGAGTGCCAATCCCAGAACCAGGAAGATCTGGATTCAAATCTGACCTCAGATATTGCCTGGCTGTGTAAACCTGAGTGAGTCAATTCACCACTGCCTGCCTCAGTTTCCCTAACAATTCAATGGGGATAATAATAGCTCCTATCCCTCAAGGTTATCACAAGGATCAAACGAGATGATATTTGAAAAGCACTTAGCATAATGTCTGACACAGAGCAGATCCTTAATAAATATTTGTTTCCCTTCTCCCTTCCATGATAAACCCAATATAATAAAACCCAATTATCCTGGACTCGGCAAATTGAAGATTTATAATAATCAGATAGGTCTTCTCCTTTCTTATCTTACATTCCTTTCTTCATACTTCAAAGCTTCTAGTTCCCATCCCCACCCCACCCCACCCATCAGCACCTGGACTTCAAGGGCTATAGTTACGTTCTGACTTCCCCATCATGTCTTTAAGTCAGTTTCAATGCCTCAAAATAAGCAGATACCATGCTGCCACTTTTTCTTCTATGTACATTCTGTTGGCTAGGGCATTATGGGGCTATAAAACTATGAGGGAAAAGGAATAAAATACCTACTGGCAAATGGGACTGCCTAATTACTACCTTCCTGCATGTTTCTGCTCTCCCAGTCCACTGCTACTACCCTAAAACATTAACCTTTCTTCAAACCAAGAAAGTAAAAGGCTCTCCTTCTTCCAAGACAGTCTTAGCATCCAGGTAATTTTAAAAAGCACACACTAAAGGAAGAGAAATAGCAGGAATTATCATCTTTACTCAGAGCTTTCAGAGCAGATACCTATTGCCATTGATACATGTAGATTTTAAAACAGTGGTGACTTTTTTGATCTCTAGGTGGCTTGGACCTAGCTAAAGCCTATAGGGATGGCGAAAGGGGTGACCAAAGCAAAGAGAACAGACAACACAGGATTGTCTAAGGAGTTCAGTCCATAAGTCATATGCCAGGTACCAGTAATGAATTATGATTTAAAAATAACGAAGTTATCTTTCTCTTTAAAAAGTTTTATATCTAACATCTCACAGCATACACTAGAATAAAGTCAAAATGGATACTCAATCTAGAAATAAAGGGTGGCTCCATAAACAAATTTGGGGAACACAAAACAGGCATAGTATCTTATACTCTCTTAAAAGAAATTTACTTATTAGTGAATGTTAGTTTTCCTTTTTCTAATTGGTTATGGTTTCAAATCTAAAATTTAATTTGTTGCCAACATATATTTAAAGTAGATTCCTCAGAAGCATGATCCCAGGTATTACAAAATGATTAATTTTCTCAAAGTGATGAGAAATCATCAATTCTATAATCATTATGCTTTCCATATTGCTTTTTGGCAAAAGAAAGCTTTGTGAATTTTTTCTTTAAGTTTCATTACTTAACTTAGCAGGTTTACTTTGAGAGTGTTTGAAAAGGACTACATTGGCAATAATCTTTTTCTCTAGATTAATTTTTACTGCAAAGGAAATCAAGCCAGTTTGAGATAATATTGTACATAATTGCAAAGACGACAGTAGGCTCATTAATGAGCCAAACTGATCTCTGTTATTATTCCCAATAATTTAGCTCCTGACTATTTGTACCACATGTATCAAACAACTACCTCTCTATAGAGAAGGAATTTATCTCAACATATGTAGCATTAGGATAATTTTAAAAAAGAAAAAGAGGGGAGTGGAGAATAGCACACTTTCACTTCTGGCCTTCACATAGCAACAATTTACCAACATTCCTTCAAGTCCCGGCAGCTTTGCAGCTCATAGCCTTTAATCTGTAAACCAAGCTCTGGCCCAAAGCCATCATTCTAACGCATGAATCAGCAAAATAAATTGGCTGTGAACTGGTGTCCTCCCCTGTTTCCAACCTGACTGTCTAAAAGACTATACTGCAGACCGATTAGTCACATTCTAACTTTTTATATATTAGTTGATGAAAAAAAATTACTTAAAGCCACCTTTCAGTTATCCTTCTCAAAAATAATTGAGAAGGGACAACTAGGTGGCTCAGTGGAGCTAAGCCTAGAGACAGGAGAACCTGGGTTCAAATTTGGCCTTAGACACTTCCTAGTCACTTAACCCCAATCGACTAGGTCTTACTGCTCTTTTAACTTCAAACTGATCTATTCTAAGAGAATGAGTTTTAAAAAGCAAAAAGTTTGGGGGGAAAAAGCATATTAATTATTTGACTTTTCTATGTTACAAAATCAATGCTATTTCACATTTTGTTCATGTCTTCTATTTTTATGTCAATTTTTTCCTGAGGATTTCATTTTTACAAATTATTAAAATTTCTTACTATACATTTTCATTGCTGTTTATCTTAAAAAATTAAGAGACAATTCATAGTCCATTTTCAACACAAATGGCATAAATTGTGCCTTTTTTGTTATTGTTTAATTATTTTTCATTTGTATCTGACTTCATGATTCTTTTTTCCCCACTTCGGTTTTCTTTAATAAGTAAGGAAACTGAGACCAGCAGGGTCACATAGCTAGTGTTTCAGGATGGATATTAACTTGGGTCTTCCTGACTCTAGGCCTAGCATTCTATCTACTGCACCACCTAACTGCCCCATTGTGCCTTGCCTTAAAAACTAAAATAGCTAGATATCCATGGTAATATCTTTACTATTAAAGAAATAAAATTCTATAAATGATATGGACTATGAATGAGTACTGCTGGAATGTGAGTATTTATTAAGGATTCCTCATTTAACTAGGAACATTTTTTTTGCCATTTAGTCTTCAGACCCCTGAAATAGATTTAATTACTTATGCAACTTCCACAGCAATGAAAACATTCCACACCATTAATTCCACAACCCTGGTAAATTCTATCAATACCTAGCATCATTTTCAATTTCTAATGAAATTACATGAGCACTATCAATTAAATGGTCATGAGCTTATCCACACTAAGGGAAAAGCTCCAGATCACATGCAATTCTTACCATCCACCAACACTACCTAAAATAATTCAAATTCAAATTCAACAAATATTTACTATTCACCAATTTTGGGCAGAGCACCAGGAGAGGGGAGAAAAGGTTTAGATTAAGAAATAGTCATTGTCCACAGGTAGCTTGGAATATAGTAGGAAAATATGACACAGAGACAAATACTTCTAGCATAAGGCAATACATTAAATTTTGTGAGAGGCTCTCCAAACATGCTATTTAAGATCCATAAAAGGAAATTTATTCTTGACTTAGGGATCAAGTTGATGCTGGTGTTTGACGTAGGCCTTAAAAAGGATAAATAAGAATGGCAGGAATAGGAGGGAGAGAGACAGGGGAATTCATAAGCAGAGATATAGATGTCGGAAAGTACCAGTTATATAGACTATTTCAGTTAAGCTATAGCACAAACTAAAAGGAAAGATATAAGATAAAAGTATGGTGGGGCCAGATTGTGAAGGATATTGAATATCAGGAAAAAGATTATGAACTTCAACAAAAAGACAAGGAACAACTGAAATATGTGAGCAGATGATTGACATTAAGTCTATATCTAACTTCGATGTATACATCCTTAAGATAAGAGATTTCTTTTACAACTTCTAATCTATATGAACACAAAGAATAAAAGTTTGAGAGATTATATACTTTATTTATAGGAATACCAGAATGAACTGGTAACTTAAGAGTCTAGTTTGTATTTCACAATATCAGGGGCTACATATGCAAAACAGTCACTCTATTCAAATTTCCCAAGTCAAGTCCCACCCTCAATAAGGGCTGCCTTTAATTAACAATAATGATAAAGTCAACTCCTTCAATCAGAAATATGGTAGAGAGGAGCATTTGCTTTGAGGTCTCTAAAAATAGTATTTAACTCCACCCAGTTAGGACAGTACTTACTACATTGTCATTTTAAGCTCTCAATTTTGTGGCAATATACAGGCATATGGTCAGCATTTGATGGTGGATGCTCAAATTCCTTAAAGGAAAACTTATTTGATCTGAAAAACATGTGCTTCATTTGATGAAGCCTTGGTAATGTTTCTTTCACATTACATATAATTGTGCATAAAGATGAGTTGTGTTAGACCGATAGTTTCTTAAAATGTCATCTGAAATAGAAATGAGGATAGATTCTTGGAATGTATAGTAGAGTAAATGCTCAAAGATGTAAGAAAATTTAGTAGTCACTATAAACATCCTTCATAGAAAAAAACCCCAACCATAACCACTGTTTCCCTTCCTTCTAACCATTACTAGATTAAATAGACATAGTATTCACATTCCTTTTGGATCACCTCAACGATACAAAGACAAAAATGGTCTTTCACCAACTTGTGACCCTGTAAAACTGGGTACAGCAAATCAATAAGGTTATATTATCAGTTAAAGTCTATATAATATAATATATACAAGTAGATAATAGTTTGTGTATGTGTGTATGTGTTTTTTAAAAATCCTTACCTTCTGCCTTAGAGTCAATACTATGTATAGGTTACAGGACAGAAGAGTGATAAGGGCTAGGCAATGGGGGTCAAGTGACTTGCCCAGGGTCACACAGCTAGGAAGTGTCTGAAGCCAGATTTGAATCTAGGACCTCTCATCTTTAGGTTCTCAATCCACAGAGCTACCCAGCTGTCCCTGATAATTTTTTTTAAGCCAATCTTGAAAGAATATATAAACTCATAAATTTATGCATTGTGCAAAAATATCATTTAATTGCTTTCATTATTTACCTGATTCAAAAATATATAACATGCATATATTTCAGTAAATAGGCATAATTAGATGTATTCATGCACACATATATATACATTAGTAGAAAGAAGTGTTTGAGATGATGAAGAGTTACAATTTTTAAATCTCATTTAATAAGATTTGTTTATTAATTATACATTCTCTTTTATATATGAATCCTGGCATTACCATGGTAACAATATCAATAAGAGAAGAAATTATTTTAACTGCATTTTTGGCCACTGTTACTAGATTTTTTCCCCTTAAGCAGGGTCAAGAAGTAGAGGAAAGCCTGCATTTTCAATCATAGAAAAACTGTGACATTACAAAACTAAGTTATGAAGTTAATTTTTTTCCCATTTATAAACTTTAAAAGAACAGACACAGGGGGCAGCTGGGTAGCTCAGTGGGTTGAGAACCAGGCCCAGAGATGAGAGGTCCTGGGTTCAAATCTGGACTCAGACACTTCCCAGCTGTGTGACCCTGGGCAAGTCACTTGACCCCATTGCCTAGCCCTTACCACTCTTCTGCCTTGGAACCAACACACAGCATTGATTCCAAGACAGAAAGTAAGGGTTTAAAAATAAAACAGACATATGCAAATAAGCTGATAGGTCACAATGCCCTGTACCTATCATTATCTCAGTAACTATCATATCTTCGAAGAGGTGCAGTCAGTAGGAGGGGAAGTCCTTTTGTTGGGTCCTCAGATCAATCAGTCTTATCTTAAAATTTTATCAATCTTTCTGATTTTTTATCAATTTTCCTTATACAAATGTTCTTTTTCTGCCTCTTTCAGCAATCCAACTGTTCATATATGAAAGAAGTAGTGATCTTCACTTATCAAAGTACTGCAGTTTGAGATGATAAATTCCATGAAATTATTCTGATGCCTTTACTTGCCTTGCTTCTTTAAGAAGGTCCAGTGTGACATCATTCCATTTAGCTACAATTTCCTTTTGATGTGTAGTCTTTTAAGTAATGAGAATGTTAATATTGATATGAGAGATTTCTCGCTCAGTTATCTTGTCAGCTTCTACAGATTTGATGATCATCTCTATATCTCTATATCTCTAACTAGCCCCTAATCTCTCTAATCATCTACTGGATGTGTCCTACAGATATATCAAATTCAGTATGTCCAAAATAGAACTTCGTATTTTCCTCCACAGACCTATTACTTTTCAAAACTTTCTATATCATTAGAGGCATCATTATCTACTCAAGTTTTCCAAGTTTACAACTTCAAAGTGTAAACCTTAAAATTTCTTAGACTTATGAATGTTGGAAATTTCACCATTGGGAAATTTCATACTTGAAAAAATTTCCTACTGATAGTAAGAACTCTATTGGAATATGAAACTCCTTGGCATGGGAGAATCCTTCTCCTCCCTACTTAAGACTACTTTAGGACAGAAACCTTTTGCTAAACAATGGAAAGGGCTTTGACCTATGCTTAAGCATAGAATAGGAAGTTCTTTGAGTCATGATTGATTTTAGAATTGATACAATAGAGATACTTGGAATGACAGAACCAGGTCTTGGAAAATACAATCTCCACCCTACTCAGAGTAACAGGATTTAGGAAGGGCTGCAGCAAAGATCAAGATTTAATTATTTGAGAATATGACCTTCAACAGACATGTGCAAAGGGGGGCAGACCTCTGGGCGGTCCTGGGTTAAGCTAGAGCCACCACTGGCACAGGGGAGACATCGACAGTGATTGGTAGATGTGAGAACTGAGGGGAAAAAGATAGCGGGGTCTGAGGACAGAGAAGGAGGTTTTGCTCTGAGAAGGGTTTGCTCTGAAGGAGGTCTGAGAGGAGAGAGGTCCTGGAGGGAGAGCTCCTGGAGAGGTCTTGAAGGAGGCTGTGGAAGGAGAACTCAGGAGGAGTCAGGAGGAGAATTCTCTGGAAACATTTTCTTGAAAGGAGGCTCTCTTGAAGGTGGAGCCTGAGGTTGGCATGAGAAGCCTTACCTAGAGAGATCTTGGGTGAGTGATAAAACCAACCGACTGATTCATCTCTTAGGACTGAGGTCTAGGCCTTATTGGCTTGAAGCCCTTCATTCTTATTCCTTTCTTACTTTATCTCTTTTTCTATTGATTAATCAGTGTATTATAAATTAAATTTCTCTATAAAACCCAGTTGGCTTGGGTATATTCATAAATTGGGAATTTATTCCCTGGTGACCATCTCATATTTATATAAACCCAAGACACAGTAGAAAACATATTTCAGCGGTCATAATTGTTATATATATATTTCCCTTGCTCCCAAACATTTTAATTATCACAGTTTATGGCTCCCATTTTCTTATCTACAACAATTGAATGCTCAAAACTATTTTAAATCTAATAAAAGTCATCCTAGACACTGTAATAAGTAGTAATAAGGGACTCTATTGATTGGTAATTGATATATAACAGATCAGGCTATTACCTACTTTCTTCCTCCCTTCTTCCCTTTTCCTCCCCTCCCCTCTTCCTCCTCTCTTCTTCTAAATCGACTCAGGGGTGAGTGTATGATGTTTCAAATGAAATGCTTTTTCTCTTCTCTATCTTAAATAAAGGGTTTATTGGGAAAGACAGGGAAGGATAAGAAATGGAAGGAAAGAGGATTTTGAGGTTTCCCTATCACTAGGATGAGTCTTAGATTGGAGGATGGTGGAATATAGTTCAATTGGGAGAAATGGCTGACAGGTCTGGAAGTTCATTCACAATCACAACAGAGCAAGTCAGAGAGAGAGATATCTGGACTTTTGTCCTTTCTTCAGTCTCCAAAATCAAGAGATCACCTTCAGACTTCTGTCTCAAAATTCAAGAGAGTTGAAAAACTCCTTCCCTCTTTCAAGGCAACCAGGCTCAGCCAACAGTTGGTCTGGCTTCCAACTGCCGGTAACATTCCATCCATATAGAACACTCTCATTTGACTGACAGGTCATCACTCAGCCACTCCAAACCCCTACCACAAAATCATTCTCAATTTCTCACTTCCATAACACCAAAACCAATCAATTGCCAAGTCATGTCAATTCTGCTTCCATATACCCTCTCTTAAGTTTGTTTCCATCTCTATTCTCATGGCCACCATACTAACTCAGGCCTTTATCATCTTCATTGCAACAGCTTCCCAATTGAGCTTCCTGATTTTCTATTTTTCACAAAGCTGCCAAACAGATAATACTAAAGCCCATGTCTAACTATATTATTCTCCTATTCAAGAAGCTCTTCTGGTTCCATTATTCTTGTAAGATGAAATTAAATTTTCTCTGGCACTTAAAGCCTTTTACAATTTGGCTCTTGCTTAAAACTCTAGGTTTGTTATGCTTCCCTTCACATAACCTACAATCCAGCAAAACTAGTCCTTCCCATTCTATTTCTACCTCCATGTCTCTGCAATGTTCTCCATGCCTGAAGGAAATGACAAACCATTCCAGTATTCTTGCCAAGAGAATCTGAAATGGGGTTTTGAAGAAGTGAACAAGATTGAAAAACAACTCAACAATAACAATCACAATGCCTGAAGTGCTCCCCTTCCTCATCTCTTCCAATTAGACTCATTAATCTTCTTCAAAGCTCAGCGCAAGTCACTTCCTACATAAGACCCCTCTTGATTATCACAAATTATTAGTGCATTCTTCTATTCCAAAACTACCTTTGTTTATACTTTGTTCCTCAAGGGCAGAGACTATTATTACACTTTTATTTTTTAAATCTGTTTGTAACATTTAAAATATTAATATACTCACTTAACTCCCTCCCTCCATTGCCCCCCCATTAGAGAAGGCATCATCTGATAAAAAGATATATGTATATATAAAAATTATCTTACTTATTTTTATTTATCAGTTCTTTCTTTGGAGATAGACATATACAAGTCTCCTCAAGCAATATTTCTGTTGCTGTAAATAATATGTTTTTTATTTTTATTTTGGTCTTATTTTATTATGGTTCTGTCCATTTCACTCTTCAGAATTTCAACTAGGTCTTTCCATGTTTTTCCAAAATTAATCTGTGTAACTTCTTATGGCACAGTAGCACTGGGCTTTCCTTCAATTTCCAGATCTTTGTCACCAAAAAGAGTTCATATAAATATTTTAGAATATATAGGTGTTTTTCCTTCTTCACTTTAGGAAATAAACCTAATAGTGGTTATTTCTGGGTCAAAGAATACGCACAACTTTTTAACTCTTTTAAGTATAAATTTTAAGTATAAGTAAATTTAAGTATAAATATATAAATTAAGTATAAATTGTTCTCCAAAATAGTTGGATCGCTTCACAATTCAACCAACAGTATATTAGTGTTCCCATTTTCCCAAATCCCCTCTAATATTTGTCATTTACCCCTTTTATAATTTTAGCCAAACTGATAGGTAGGAGATATCTCAGAATTATTTTTATTTGTATTTCTCTAATCAATAATGAATTAGAGCATTTTTTCATATAGTTATATTTAACTTTGATTCCTTCATTCAAAAACCTGTCTGTTCCTATCTTTCGTCCATTTACCATTGGGGAATGGCTCATATTCTTATACTTGACAAAGTTTTATAAGTAGTTTAGATATGAAACCTCTATCTAAGAACTTCTATAAAAATGTTCCCCAACTTAACTGCTTTCCTTCTTGTACTGGCTACATTATTTTTATTTGTACAAACCTCTTCAATTTAATGTATTAAAATTATTCATTTTATATTTCACAATGTTTTCTATTTCTTTTTTATTCATAAACTCTTTTCTTATTCATAACTCTGATAGGCAATATGTTCCCTATTCTTCTAATTTGCTTATATTTCCCTTTATGCCTAGGTCATGTGCTCATTTTGATACACTTTTATCTTTGTATCCTAGGCATGTGGCACTAATAGAAATTAACATGCAACAGGCATTTTAAAGTTTCTTGGCAGATCACAACAGTATGTGTACTCAATCCTCAATGGCCAAGAATTTTACATTTAGAGGATCAACTATTAGGTTAATATATGTGTTCTAAAAATATCTTTAACAAATCTCTTCTTTTCTACCACTCTAACATTATTACTGCTAAAACAGAAAAGAGTACATAGAATTTAAGGATAGAGTTTTTAAATTTTATTTCATGTTAAGGTTTTGCAATGATGAAAAAAATCATTACCACCAACTAACTAGCCCAATGGTGAATATAACTTTTTAATAAATATGTTGAAAAAACAATGTATTTTTAGGTTTAGGTTTTCATGGTATTCTTTTTTTCTGACAATTTTGACTTGATGGCTAATTAGGTTTGTAACATTAAAGAATAAAATGTCATTGATTTAATATCAAATTAAGTTTTAGTTATAAGCATTCTAACCAATAAAAATAGATGAATGAAAATACTTTGTTTTAGTGGGGAGGTTTTTGCTAGTAAATGTGAAATATAATTTATTCAGTAGAGAATTACTTTTCAAGTTAATATTTAACCATAAAAAATGTCATGCTATGAACAGAAACTTTAAAACCACCTAACTGAAAAATATTAATGGAGGAAAAAGAAGGAAGAATAATTCATTTACAGAACTACAGCCTCTTTTTCAATGAAGAACAAGTCCTCATAAACTTTTATACTTTTATTTAATAAGATAACAGATAAACTAGTTACAAAATAAATCACAAAGGTACAAAGACTGAATGACTTTTAAAGTTTAAGACTAGTTGGGAAATTAATTATATGTAGCATCACAGAATACCAGAATGCTGCCACTGCCAGCAAATTCATCATTCTTTTGCATAATAGCTGAGTTATTCAGCAGCAGAATTGACAATGTGAGAAATAAAATGCTATTTTGAAAAATATTTTCAAGTAAAACTGATAGTAGATTTCTTCAATCACCTCCTCTCTCTCTACCTCTTTAAGGTGAGTTGGAGAGAAGGAGAAAAGAGTATAATATAAATGTCACTTGAAACTGATAGTAGATTTCAATTATCTCCTCTCTCTACCTCTAAGGTGAGTTATAGGGAGGAGAAAGGAAGGGAAGAGTGTACAATATAAATATCACTCGGAGCATTTGCATATATTAATTACTTTCAATTCACATATAAATTTAATTCACCTAATTATATAGTTATTAAATACTTTATTGAGTCACTATAAAGTATAGGACACTATACTATAGAAGTGGTGTGCAAATTATTTGGGACACAATAATTCTAATCTAGTGTTATTCTGTATATATTTCTATTGATTCTAGACTGACCTAAACAGATAAGAATCAGGCTGGTTTCCACACTCTGCAAAGGAACTTCATTGCTCTTATTGGTTGGGTTTTAAATTCTGTGATTTTGGGGAATGGATATTACTCCAAGGAAATGTGCATAAATTGTAGTTTTTAAAGAGCATAATTCAATGACTGTTAAAGATATTCGAGCAGCTGGATCTTTCAAGATCACAATAAGTCAGAGATAGTCACATCCACAGACTAAGGGAAAAAAAGCAAGTGGAAAATGTGAGATAACATCAAAAACTGATAAACTACTACTGTATGATTAATCCCCAGAAAATAAAACAACCTTTAAAAGTACCTGGTCAACTGGAGTAGTTGTTATTGATTCTTCTAGAATGCAGAATAAGCTTCTGGATAGTGGAAGAATAATGTAGTGACCAGGAAAAAAAATATTGTTAACCATTGCTATGGGGAAAGAAAAAGTCTGTCCTAAAAAAGATAATGCCAAGATTGATATATGAAAATTGCAAAAAAGGTATTTACTGATGAAACTCACTTTTTCATTCAAGAATATGCCAAATCTGTTGTCGGAAGTAGTTCAGTTAACTCTGTAAGCCCCAAGCATATTAATCAGATTGTTAAACATCTAACCAAAAAAATGTTTGGGAAAAAAAATTTTTTTTAAATTTCCAGTGGGTCTTAAAACTTGTCCTCATTGAGGGAACAATAGATTTTGATATGTGTGAGATGTTACAATTAATAGAAATACTAAAATAAAGATGGAATAATGCAACAAAGTATTTCACTGTGTCACATATCTCAAAAGGTTATGAAACTTATCTAAGTGATAGAGGCAAACATACTCCAATAGTTGGTTTCAAATACCATGAAACCCACCAAAAACCTTTGGATAATAATCAAGAATAGGCTTAGGAAAACAGACTATTCATCAAGTGAACATTAAATATCAAATGTGATAAAAGTGATTTTGCAATGAACAATTAAAGAATATGTATCAAAATTCTGTGGCCTCAATTCCTAATCACGTAAGGTAGGTGAATGCAACAAAAAGGCATGTTAAATTAAAAGATTTACAAAGATAAAAATAATTGTCAGGTTTATTAAGTCATTAAGTTATTCATTTATTTTGTCCCAAATAGTTCACACATTTCTGTAGATCCTGAGGGTAATAATATACAACATAATACTTGTCTTTCATGAGAAAAAAAAATCTAATCAGAAAGACAGAACCTATTCATAGCTGAAGAGCATTTATAAGGAAAGTTAATGCAAAGTAAAATATAGGTATAGTCTCATTCCAAAAAAATCCAAGAGTTATTCAAACTTTTTTAACAGCAGAATTTTGTTACAAAGAACATACTAACAGAAAACACATTCCTATAATGCAAGAAACAAAGGATGAAGAGAAACGAACCCAGTATCTATAGTGTAAAAATGGAGATTTGAACCCCAGACTTCAATCCCCAGAAAGCCTTGCTCTAGTTCCTAAGATACCCTCTAATATCACTGAGATCCCCACCTAGGCGAGATCAAAATTTCTATTCAAACTGGCTGTAAAGCCTACTGAGGGCTCTCGCTCTCAGCTTCTGCTTCTAGGGACACGCGTCTCCCAAGATGTAGTGAGTGAAATTGAATGGGCCTTTCGGCCCTCCTAGCCACATGCTTTCTATATTCATATTTTCTTTATTTCTTAATCTTTAATAAACCTCTAAAATAGAATACTTTTATTACTAGAAACTAAAAAGTTTAATCATAACAGTAGAAAAGAGCAAAGAGAGAGTTTCTTTTTAGATTTACTACACAAAATTTGCATTTGGAAGTAAGAAAACAAATCTGGAGAAAGATTATTTCTAAATGTTGCCAAATACACCACAAGGTATGACAACTAGTTTGGAGTTTACTCACTTAGTTTTAGTTATAGGCCCAAAATGGTAAACATTAATACTCAATAAAAATTATATTAAATCAGGCATATGGATGGTGTTGGTATTTCATTCCTGCAATAGCTTAGAGAAATATTCATCAAAAAGCTTCAAAATGAATGCATTTGGCAATTTGGAACTACGCACAATGGGCTTTTAGTCTTTTAGACTGTTTATCCTTTGATCCAGCCATACCATTGCTGGGTTTGTACTCTAAAGTGATAATAAGGAAAAAGACTTGTCCAAAATATTTATTGTCGTGTTCTTTGTGGTGGCAAAAAATTGGAAAATGAGGGGGTGTCCATCGATTGGGGAATGGCTGAATAAATTGTGGTATCTGATGGTGATGGAATATTATTGTGCTGAAAGGAATAATGAACTGGAGGAATTCCATGTGAACTGGAACGACCTCCAGGAACTGATGTAGAGCAAAAGGAGCAGAACCAGGAGAACACTGTACACAAAGACTGATATATTATGGCACGATCGAATGTAATAGACTTTTCTATTAGCAGCAATGCAATAACTCAGGACAATCCCAAGGAACTTATGAGAATGCTACCCACATCCAGAAGAAAGAACTGTGGCAACAGAAACCAGAATAAAAACAGGATCAATGACATAGTTTGATAAGGATGTGATTAGGGTTTTGATGTTAAAAGATCACTCTACTGCAAATATGAGCAACATGGAAATAGGTTTTGAACAATGATACATGTATAACCCAGAGGAATTGTTTATCAGCTCTGGGAGTGAGGAGAGGAAGGAGGGGTGTGTGGGGAATGAAGGAATCATGTAAACATGGAAAACTATTCTAAATTTTTTAAAAATTGTGGATAAAAAAAAAAAAAGATGAACGGGTTGGACATAAACCTCAATTAAGACATTATATAAAGATATTCTCCATTCATTTCACAATACTGTAGATAGTCATATATTACCAACATATCACAATAGCTTATAGGATTTTAAATAAAAATAATGAAAATTCTGTATATGAATCTAATTTAACAAAATATTTCAGAAAGATAAAGTCAGAAATTGAATTATTTATACAGATGTGCTACACAATATTTTTAAATATAAATTTCAAATTACAATTATAATTACTGAAATCATTAGTTCACCTTAGTTTACTTAATTCATTTCTGCTGATGTCATCACAGTTTACTTTTTTAACACTTATTCTTACATGTGTTGCTCAGGCTGTTTCTAAATGAATCACAATTACTATAGAGGTACCATGTATATTAATTCAAAACTGCAATGGATTGTGTAGTCACTGAGGATTAATTAATTAGCAACCTACATTATGTTTTCACTCTAGTTATTTGGTATGAGGTAGCATGGCTAAGTCAATATATTTCATTAATTACTTTGTCCTAAGAAATTGAGGAAAGATGGGTTTAGAACTGGAAGTACTTTGGTTCAAGTTTTGTTTTTGACACATGGAAAATCCTGGGTAGATCATTTAACTGCTCAGCACTCCAGATAATTAAGACTAAATTGCAGAGAAAGTACTGACATTTATCCATCGATAAAGTTCTTTCCTGGGAGGAACCCGAGATCACAAGTGCAATCTCTATGTTTATTCTATTTGGTATTAAATAATTTTGCTTTAAAGCAGATCAATCTAGTCTCTTTTTCCATGGTCTATGATAGGTACAGAATTAACAAATTCTCCAAAAAACAAATCCATAAATGCACAAAAGAGTCTGAAAATCAGTCAGAAACATTGAAATATTCTGACAGGAAAGTAGGGAATAAATAATTTTATAATGAAAATGAATAGACATTTTTGAAATTCTGAAGGTTTGGAATATATAATTTTGGAAATTTATTAGAACGGTAAAAAAATAGTGAAACTTGGAAATAAATACATATAAAAACAAATAGATATGCAATCTGAGTTTTAAAATACTCAGTTTACTACTTAGGAAAATAATTTCTTCGGGAAAAGTCCAACAAAACTCATTTGCAGCTATGATAAAATATTTAACTGACAGACAGCTATGGAAGACAGAAATGGAAAATCTTAACATTATTTAAACTTTATGAAGAAAGATTAATGAGCCAACTGTACAAATTTAGTTAAAAATTTTCATGTAAACATTTCAAGTCAGAGATCCTGGAAAACAACATATCCCCAAGTGGCCAGAACATTAAGTAAATTTCACCACAGGGAGGACTAAATTATAGTATCTTTTTGTTCTGTCTGTGTAAACTATTAGGATGGCATAGAAGGTTTCTTTAAATCTCAGAGAATTCTCAGATGTTGCTAACCATTCAGAACAAGATGGATCAGAAAGGTAATTATGGTCTAATTAACCCTGGCAGATGGCCATGAAATAGTACTACTAAAGACAAATCACACCATCAATAACTTTTATGGAAGTAACCTATAAAGTGCTTTTAAAGAATCTCAACATAGAAAAAATTAAGCTTACAAAAAGAAAAATGAGGTGGTGATATTCACTTGAGAAAATGATTCATCACTGAAATCCTTTAAATTTCAAATTCTCTAACAGTTAAGATGATTAAACTTTTAAAAATTCAATTTACACATGCCTTTTCCAGAACAGATCTTAATTTGTTCCACATGTGAGTCCCTAGTACAAGATATGGTGCAAATCTGCTTAATCTATTTCACAGAGAGGAAAGCCAGTAGCTGTTTCCTGCCTCCTCAGTTTCCATTCTATAGTTACAGATATTCTGGATAAGTGACACTTATCTGGATAAGTATCACTAATATCCAAACCTTGAAGTAGGTGTATGTGTAAATAAAAAATGGATGACTTCTTTGCTGTAATATTAAGGGTTAGTTGACTATCTATTTGGATGCCTTGATGTGGTTTACATTGGAGAAAAGAACCAATAAAGGTTGTTCATTAACCATATGAAACCCAAGAAGGAGAGGGAAGTAGTGGAAAGATGGAAGTGACAAGTCCTTATCAGGTTGTGCTTTCACAGCTGAAGTGAATCATAACTTCTGGGAGAATGGGTCAGTCACCAAAGCTGTCTCTCCCAACTTACAAGGACAATAGTGAAGAGTAATTGAATTAATATAAATGAAGTCATTTCATATAGAACCCATAAAAAATTAGGAAACAGTCAAGGTTTTTCTTTGGTTCTTCTTAGATACTCTTCTGTCTATTGACCCCCAAGCATCCACAGACTACCCAACACTACTTTCTCCAGGGCCTTTTCTATTTTACCACTTACTAAGTTTCAACCCTACTTCCTCCCTTATCACAAAAGGGCATTTATCCTGTAACATACCCCTACAGGACCCTATCCTCATCTTAATTTTCAAATCAATTTCTATGTACTTCAAGTCTTGCTTCCTGACTACAAGTTTAGCCCTCCATCCACTGTACATCTAGTTTCCTCTGATGAAATATACAAATGTTCAATGTGGGAGATGCTATGGAAAGATATTCACGTTAGTGGTCTGACCATTCTGTAAAGCAATTTGGAATTATGCTTTTTAAAAAATTCCTTAAAAAGTCCTTATCTTTGACCTCACAGATACCACCAAGGAAGTCTAAGACAGAAAGATCCTATATACAGCAAATATTAAATATTCTAGTACTAGCAAATAACTTTAGAAACACAAATCCATTGATTAAGCAATGACTAAATAAATTATATATGTTAAATGGAGGTAATGGATTATGAATGAGCCATTAAAAAGCATTAATATGAAGAATATAAAGAAGCACCATAAGGCATATCAACTGAGGCAAAATGATGGAAGGTCAGAAAAACAATACACATAATGACAGCAATAAAAGTGAAGACAATGGCAATAACTCTGAACATAACACAACATAAAATTTGTTGATTAGTTTTGCAGAACTGCTTTTTTTTCGAACTCTGATTCATTGTTATAAGGAACAGAGGGTGTGTGTGTGTGTGTGTGTGTGTGTGTGTGTGTGTGTGTGTGTGGTGAATTTTAGATTTTACTCCACCCTGCTTAGTCTTTAGAATTCTAACAACCAGAAATGTATACACCCCCACTTAAGGATTAACTGGGAGGAGGATATCCTATGACTGACATGTACTATATCAAGTGACAAAACATAAATGATAGACCCCCCGGGCTGTCCTAAGCCAAGCTTAAGCTAAATTGGTACATGTGAGACTCAGGAAATGATGTAAAGAACTGCCTATTTATTTCACACCACTTCCTCTCTCCCTCTCTTTCAGCGGCATTGGGAGCTCTGGGTGGCATTTTGGCATGCTTGCGGGTTTTGGTTCTGTAGTATGGTTTAGGTGAGGCATCTTCCCTGAGTGAACTTTGTGAGTGGTTAGGCTGATTGCTCCTTTCCTTGACTTCCTAAAAGCACTATCCTCCTAGAAAGTCCCTCATCTTGGAGGAGACCTCGTGGCTGGAAGCCAAGCTAGATTTAATCTTCAGAGAAGGCCCCTTGGCTGAGGCCTCTGAACTCCCTTTGACTTTTTCCAGGTCAGAGAAAATCTCCTACCCATACTCTCTTCTTCTTCTTCTTAATTTCTTCCTACTATTGTAATTAAACCACCAAAAAAATCCCAAACTGACTTGAGTATTTTATTGGGATTGAATTTAAATCCCTGGCGACCACTAATATAATATATTCAGTCAACAACCATAATTTTACCCTTAACAGTGTGTATGTGTGTGTGTGTGTGATATGCATATGTATGGAAATGAAACATAATGAAAACAAAACATTTAATAACTTAAATTTTTAAAGACTTAACCTCTTACACTTCCTCTTCCATAATACTTCTCCCTGTTTCTAGGATGTGTCATGAGATGGCTATTGGCTACCAAACAGCTAAAACCCTGGGAATGCTGAACCTCATTTTTTATTGCTAAGAAACACAATCTTTGACTCAAAGTCATAGCAGCAATAAGACTGTCACATTTTTTTTTAAATAACCTTCACCTGTCTTGGAATCAATATCATGCATTGGTTCCTAGGCAGAAGAGCCATAACGGCTAGGCAATGGGGGTCAAGTGATTTGCCCAGGGTCAAACAGCTAAGAAGTGCCTGAGGCCAAATTTGAACCTAGGACCTCCTGTCTCTAGGTCTGGCTCTCAATCCACTGAACCACCTAGCTGCCCCCTACCTTTCACATCCAGATTGAAATCATCTTTGCAGAGGACATAGCCTTCAGAAATATGTAATTTATGGATGAGGGAAGAAAGGAGAGAGTGTGGATCATATAACTTCAGAAAACTGATGTGGAAATTTGTTATTAAAAAAAAATCCAAATGAAGAAATATATATATAAAATCCAAATGAAGAAATATATATTATGTAAGAAATATATAATTTATCTTTCATAACTAATTTATTTCAGAAAATAAACCATTTTCAAGGGAACATATCCCTATTGCCTCTCCCAAGAGTGGCTCTAGAAAACTGAATTAAAAGTGAAAGAGAATTTCATTAAATTTTCTAGCCTATTCTATTCTTTGTCTTGACTGAGACAATTTTATCCAACAATCAATTAATTTCCTTGGAAGACTGTATTCTACACATTAACTATAAAAATATTCTGACAACCACTTAAGAGAAATTCTTTGTCCATGTTTACTGTTTTATCTTAGATTTTAAAATATTTCCTCTTTTTAATTATTTTCTTATGTTGTTTAATGACCTGAAAACACTATTCTTCCATTTTTTTAAAACTTTCTCTGAACTTGCATTTTTGTTTCCAATTCCTTCACTAATATGTAAAAATGGAGATTTGAACCCCAGACTTCAAACCCGAGAAGTCCTTGGTGCTTCCCAGAATTCCCTATAATCGCACCGGAGTCCACACCTGGGGAGATCACAACTGAGTATTTAACAGGCTTTCTGCCTCCCAAGAGCTCTTCCTGTACTTGGAGATTGCAAGATGTAGTGAGTATGCTAAGCGCAGGGAGTCTGATTTGGCTAATCAGCCATGGGCACGTGGTTTTCTACTCTGTATTCTTAATTCTAATAATCCTTAATAAACCTCATAAAATAAAATACTTTTATTATTGGAAACTAATCCGACCAGTCGGCCAGTCCCCAGCAACTCTAGATCGCCCCAGGCACAGCCCCAGGACCCAGGCTGGTGGTAGCTGCCCTTTGTGTCAACACCAGCTGGTAAAAAATGGGGGTGATCTTTCCTTAGGCTACAATTAGCCTCTATGTGGGGGCAGGGGACCACAATGGGGAGAGAAAGAGGAGAAGGAAGAGACTTTTCCAAACAGGAAGTTACAAGCATGGCTTATTTCAAACGGTATCTTTTGAGTGCACTGATTTTGTTATTTATCTCACCTGAGATTGAGGGGAAAATTCATCTCCCTGCAATTCTGTGGCCCAATCTTGAGATTCCAAAAACCCACCCTCACTATGGGGAGGCAGGTCAAGGGGCTCAGTGGATTGAGAGCCAGACCTGGAGACGGGAGGTCCTGGGTTAAAATCTGGCCTCAGACTCTACCTAGCTGTGTGGCCCTGGGCGGGTCACTTGAACCCCATTGTCTATCCCTTGCCAATCTTCTGCCTTCTGATAATAGGTATCTAAATGGATAATTTAAAAAAAACAACAACAAACTTTAAAGAGACTGGAGGTTATATTTTTAAGGCTTTTCAGACTCCAATGTTTTATACAAACCTCTGTATTTTATTGCATTTTGCTGATTGTTTTGTTTAAGATTTAATTTTGTTGGTTTTAAGTTCATATATTAATGCATTCAATACTACACTGAATAGTTTTAATGTACTGGGTTTTAACTACTGTTATATTCTGTTGCTTTTCCCCTATAACTATACTAAACAAATATTATTGAATAAGCCCATATAAAAACAGGCTTTTTCTGTTTTGAATTTGTAAATTGTCACACAGAGGATAGATGGACTTTATAAAAACTGGTTACAATTGTATAACAACCTTTGGAAAATTTAATGAGCTAAATATCTCGAATTGATTTTTAGGGGTCCTTTAGACATGATTTTTAGAATTTTTTTTGAACAATCTCTGGTCATTTTGCCTGCCTCTAACAGGAGTAAGGTCCATTTTAGTAGCTGAAGTGAAATACAATTATAATATCCACCTCCCACATTTATGAAAAATGTGAACAAATGGGACATCACAATCTCATACCAAAGGAGCTGGGAAGTTAATCCCAGGGCATTGTACCCCTCTGGATGACTCCCCAAAGAGGAGCATCTCTTATTTATAACTCTTCAGCTCACTTACTTCCACCAGCATGATATCTAGATTTCTTGATGATGTTCCAGACCCAAATAAGTTTTACTCTGTTTAAAAATGTTTGCCAAGGTTGAAACATTTCTACACTTGAAAAACTTGTGACAAATATCTATCAGTTGGCTTTTTAAAATGCCATACAGCAACTTATGTGAAATATGGTAGTGGGTTTGTTTGCTATTTTAATTAACCGGGCTATTGAGAATTTTGGGGATATTGATAACTACATATTTGTACTACTGTTCTTTATTTAAAAAATGGTTACCTCATAAAATTCATTTGCTTGTATTCACAGTGGATCATGGCCAGGCATGAAAGAGGAAATGGATCTCATTTTTGGTGAGAAAGCCTTGTATTCTATATTTCCTTAGCTGACATAGTGTGTCAATGATTGTAAGCTATATTTTTGAATTTAAAACTTTTATTATTATATTTTTCTTGCATGTGCAAAAATATACCATTTCAGTTTTTTATTTTTTCTCTCCTTTTTATATTTGAAGCACATGTCAACAGTATTAAGATTTTCTTTAACTTTTTTTATTTTGCAGTAATATAAGTTTAAAATACATTTGCTATAATGTCAAAGCATGCCCCAAAAGCTTGATACTGTAAATATGATGCCACTAATTGTTTAAAAAAAAAGTATGGGACTTTGCTTAATGATTCTGTCTGATTCCAGGACAAAATAATACAAAAAGAGTCATTGCACAGGGCTAAAGAAGCACAAAGTAAACCTGCACAGTGCCAATCGAGCACAAGGTCAAAGAGACCAACCAATCCCAATGGGGTTGATGAAAATTTTAAGCCAACACAAAGGTGTGAGACTCAAGGTTGCAACATTTAACATACATTAAGATGTAAGCCTTCCTTGTATCCATACTCTTCATGAAAATACTTACAGATAAGTAAGTATCTCAAATTTGGCTCCTACCTGGCTCCTAGAATCTAGTCCCTTTTCTGTCTTCCATAGTGTAGCAACTTTCTGTAGTCCTGGCTACTGACTGGGTAAATGCTTAATTGCTTATATCATTTTAATTGGGCCCTGATTCAAGGGCCTGTTATAGATTTATTTTTTCTTTACTTAGAATTTTTACACACACATAAGACTTTTATAGTCTGTATTTCATCCAGAAATTATCTTTTTTTATTTGTATTTTTTTCTGATGTTTTTTATTTCTCTTGCCAATTGATTCATATACCTCATAACTCAGCCATGCATCCCTAAGTGATCCTGCATTTTTCAATCACCCTCTGGGGGGGGGGGTGTAAAAATGTAAAATTTATTATTATTTTAAATTGCAAAGTTTAAATTCCTTGAGAGAGAAATTTTAGGTTAAGAAACATGCTACCTCTCCAAATCCAGAAACTGAACTGTTTGGAGAAGACACCATGAAGATGCCTTCACAGACCACAAGCTATACACGAGAAGATCAAGACTGAACTTCAGGTGTGGTTGAGTGAACATTTAATTTGTATGTATACTCTTTTGCCAAAGGGCACTGCCCCCTAACTGGCTTTTTTGTCAATGCGCCTAGTAATCATTGTTTTCCCCCCCCTTTTATCCTCAAATTATTTTAATTTTTAAGTTGATTATGTTTCCATGATCCTTTGTGGGAAACTGGTTTCCTAATACGATCACAGGGGGATGTGTAAAAATGGAGATCTGAACCCCAGATTTCAATCCCCAGAAATCCTTGGTACTTCCCAAAATTCCCTATAATCTTACCTCAGTCCCCACCTAGCGAGATCACAATTGAGTATTTAACAGGCTTTCTGCCTCCCAAGAGCTCTTCCTGTACTTGGAGATTGCAAGATGTAGTGAGTATGCTAAGTGTGGGGAGTCTGAATTGGCTAATCAGCCATGGGCACGTGATTTGTATTCTTAATTCTAATAATCCTTAATAACCCTCATAAAATATAATACTTTTATTATTAGAAACTAATTTAACTTTTACAAATATCAATTACTGGAAAGAGGGAATGCCTACAAACATGAGCAAGTTTTATAAGGAAAAACTGAGGCAGGTCTATTTTCAAAAGGAGAATTTTAAGAGATACCTTAAAAGTTGCTAAAAGGAAAATGTAAATTAAATGATATTTTAACATGAAATAGCAACAAACAATGCTTTCTACATTTAGATATTGGATGTTACTATGAAGTTGTCAAAACAAATCAACTTTCAAATGAAATAAAAATACATTTGAATTTCTTGGTCATTTGATAGATATTTACAGCACTTGTAAACTACTTTATTAGAATGAGATGAGGTAACAAGGATAAAAAAAAAAGAGATGACATCGGGGTTTTAACCATTTCCTAGAATATGATTTTCAAAGCTTAGTTGCTAACATCGTTGGATACCTCTTAATGGACAATGCACAAAATGAACTCTATAAGTCTTCTGAAGAAATCACTTAAGATGTTATTTTTTTAAGGATATTTGACAAAAAGCGACTGGGTTGAAAATTATATATTATCTCCCCTCGCTGTTTTTCCTAGAAGAAAATGGAACACAGTAACAGGTACTGTTATATTTCTGTTGCTTTTTTGAAAAATTTAAATTGTTAGCCTATATAATTTCCAGGAACCTACAATACTACACTACTATTCTTCTGGAACAAAAGTTAGCAAATGAAAAAAAGCACTTGAACAAAGTCATTGAATATTTACTTGAGACTATAAATTCTGTTTTGAGGCTGTGGATTTATAACTAAAAATTTGTTATAAAAAAAGTAATCACAAATTACAACTCACATTTTCTATCTGTAACATAAAGAATATTTTTTAAAAAAATAATGGTTTTCCATGAATTTTGTTTATGCTCCCCCATTATCAACTTTTTTGATTTTGCTCCAAAAGCTGAATTTTTTATTCAACATTTGTATTTCAACTATATTGTACAAATTTCTTGGAAGGAAAAATCACAATGCACTTGTAACAAGGAAAAACTATCAATTGTATGACAAGATAAATGTAAAAGCCCAGCCTCTCCCATCATGAGATGGCTTAGTTCCAGTGACTGTTCTAAACACCACACTTTTCCCTTTCCATGTGAGGAAAGCAGTTGAGGACCATTAACACTAAAAAAAGAACAAGCTTATTTTAGTTAAGTGATTATAATTTGATATTTCTGATTAAATCTAATTAAATAAGAGAATCAGAAAACTATGATAATGTCACTTCTATTTTGTGTTGTTAAAAATCTCCAACTCTGAATCAGAAATGTAAAATATCTGAGCCTAACATAGAAACAGAATGCCATTTCTAGCACTGATTCCCTACAAGCATGTTTGTAGGCAATACTGACCAATTCCTATCTTATACATGACACAAAAAAAGAACTAGGGAAACAAAAGTGGGTTGTCAAAAAAGCAGGAAGGGTTTTGGAAAACAAGAAAAAAAACAAACAAATAGCCAAGTGTTTCTCCTACTCAGCCCCATGTGAATGGCCAACAGCTGATACAGGGCTGTTCTGTTAAAAGGGAAAACACACACATACAAACTTTCAGGTTGCCAGGCAACATGGCGCCATTTTATTAAGAGCAATAACTAAGAGTATCCTCTGAAGGTTTGTGGCCTAGTACAGTGCTGAGTCATTTCTAATAGGTTATGGCTTCATAGTCTAGGTGTATTCTTGCCTCTTTCCTCTCACAATGACATTTTTTCCTTGCAAATGTATACTAAAAAGGCTATGTGGGATGCATTAAGGAAATGGCTACCTCAGAGAAGCAAACTGTATAAACATGGAGCAAAACCAATGCTAATCATGTTCCCTAGGGCTTTGTTTTCCCTTCCTTCTGATGCCAAAAAAAGTTGTAATTCATAGTTAATTTCCATTTGTGCCCTTCAGACTATATAAGTATTCTTGAGAAAAGAAATAACTAAATGATCTTGTGTACTTTTTTTTTTTCACAGAACTTAATGACATGCTAATCATGTATTTAGAAGGGCAGGGGAAGTTGATTGTTTGACAACTCAGCATTCAAAAGAAGTTAGTATTTCTAGTCAAATATTTTTCTGTTTTCGGAGTGTATGGGCTAAATTCTCAAATCAGAAGGTCTGAATCTTTTTTATTCTTGTCAGTAGGATAGTGAAATGGATCTCCACAGATATCAATTTATACAAATCAATCTGTACCATGGATTAAAAGAACAATAAATAGATGCTAAGAATTACGTGTACTTAAGAACATGAAAATATCTTCTTTTTGTTTTTGCTTTTTTTTTTCCCAGATAAAGGTCAATGATAGAGGCACATCAAGTACAGATAGGTAGAGAAGAAAACATTAGTTAGGCAACCTAAGATGGGAAAAAGAAAAGCTTAAAGTTTAAAGTAATTTTACATTACAGTTTGGAAAGTAAAATCTATATTTTATAAAAAAACTCAGTGAGGGTGGGGAAAAAATAAAAAGGAATGCTTCTGAAAGGTCACCTTGCTCTATAAAGAGGCAAAATATGATTCTAAGGTAATGCTTATTTTATCAATATAAGGTAAAAGAATGGTTCCCCTGTGCAAGTTAACTTTTACAACAAAATGGTTTGGGAAACTTAAAAGTCTTGAACTAAGGTTTCAGCCCCTTTACACTGTGCAGTAACTTGAGGAAGGAAGGATGATGAGGCCCCACTGCTTCCTAAATGGACTGTCATGCTACAGCAAGCATCTGGCAGTGACTTTTACAAAGTAGGAAGAGAAAGACATGGGAACTGGTTTGTATTCCACCTTTCTTGTGTATACCATAAGTTTTCAATGCCATTTGCAGAAAAAAAAAGTGGCTGGGAGCTAGATTAATATTCTACTACTGCAATTTCACTTTTTAGCTCAATAGAATAAACTAAAATAGTATAAAAACACACTCTGCCTTAAACATGAACATTACTGTAATCTACAAGCCACTTTCACCATATCTTCTTCAAATATTCCTGAAATATATATATATATATACACACACATATATATATAACCACTACTTTAAATGGCAACAGAAAAAAAATCAGTTCTATATAAAAGTAATAATTTTTCTCTATAATTTAAAATTTCACTGCATCTCTATTTTAAAATGCCTAACATTTGTTGCAGTGAAAAGAAAAGATGTAACTAGATAGTAAAATGGAGGATTTCTTCTTTAAATCTAAAATGTTTTAAACTTGTTATTAGTTTTTTACCAAAATAATTTTCTGATCATTTGGCTATCTTAATGCACATTTCAAACCTAACTGTCAATTCCAACCAGAGATTACAGTGATTGGAAAAGATCAATATCTGAAGCATAATAATCCTTGGTGATTAACTTGCATTTCTACTGCCTATTGGTGAGAGAGGGGAGGAAATGATCCATGATCTTATATGACTGCAGTTTTGAGCATTTTCAAAAAATGTTGGACCACAGTAAGAATACAAAGATATTCATGCATCAGAAGGCTAATTATCTTATTAGGATTATTTAACCATTGCAATTTTCTAATTCATTTGCCTGTTACACTGACTGAATCTCATTCAATTTAAAGTGTAAGAGCCTAATGAATACAGATATAATCCTATTAACAAAGAATGAACTATATGATCGGAGACCATATTAAACTGATCCAATATAAACCATGACAGAAAATCATAGTGCTATAAACAGCTTAAATGCTTTCTCCTTTTAGTTCTATATCTATCAAACAGCTATCAAATATTTTATATTATATAAGACACTATAGTATGTAGATGCATATAATTATTTTTTAAGGGAACTATTAGATATGAATTCAAGTTCTGGTTCAGACTAATAAGATGGGATGATAGTTTACTGACAAAGTAAACAATCAAAAGGCCAGAGAATTTCCAAGACAATTACTATAACATATGTGCCTGAAAAAAGGCATTATAATAGTTCATGATAAGACACTTAAATTTGGTTTTAGTTGTAAAATGACAATTGAAGCAAATATTAATAGGCTTTGTGGCCCTTTTGTTGCTGCTAATTACAAAACTAATATATTTAAAAGGGAGATTCTAAGCAATATAGAAATAGGCAAATTAAAAAAACGAAACAAAACAAAACAAAAAACTACCACCTCCTCTACCACCACAACAAAAAAGAGAAAACATCACAGAGAATGGAATGTTTCATAATGACTGAGAAATGCCCCTTTTTATATCTTTTAAAAAAAAAACACTGGCACTATGCTTAGTTTGATATATTAAGTGGTGACACTTAAAAATAAGGTTCAAGTACAATATTAACATAACCAAAGGAGTTGAACATCATGAGAACTGACTTAACAGTAAGATGAAATCAAATAAATTTGTGATAGTTTAATATACTACTTAGTCAATTTCTCAAATCTCAGATTTTGTTAGACTAATTTGGGAGTACACATTTTCAAATGCAAGTAGCTAAGAGTTATGTTTATTTTCACAATGAAAGGTAATCATTGTGGTGTAGTGTAAAAAAGTAAAAATTGGAAGACAGGAGATCTTGGTTCTGTCATTACTCAACAGGAATGCTTTGAAAAAATTACTTCCCCTCTTCAGTCCTGTATTCTCATCCGGAAAAGAGGGAGCTAGAAGCAGACCATTAAGTGTTCAGTTCATCTTGAAATTTCTGTCTATATTTCATGTCAGGCAGTTAAGAGGAACAATGGACAGGAAGACTTAAATGCAGAATTCAAATCTGGCCTCAGACACCAAATAGCTATATGACCCTGGATAAAATACAAAGCCCATTGTTTGGTGTGTTACTCCTCTTATAAATAAGGGGAATCCAAGCAGAACTTGTTGAAATTCCTCAGATGACTCATCTCCTTCTGCCTCTGCATTTAGCTCTCCTCTATTTCTAGCAGTTCTAAAGACAACTTTTACATGAGGCCTTTCCAGAACACAGCGCCCCTCCAACTGCTAGTGCTTCCTTCTCACCCACTCCTGCTTGTTTACACTGTATCTGTATTACATATATCTTGTATAAACCTATATTTTGTCCCTGTGGATTTCCTTCCTCTTGCCATGCTACAAATTTTTCTTCTTCCTTAAAAAACAAAACAAAACAAAAAAAAAACCCTTACCTTCCATCTTAGAATCAATACCATATATTGGTTCTAAGGCAGAAGACTGGGAAGGGTCAGGCAATGGAGATTAAGTGACTTGCCCAGGGTCACATAGCTAGTAAGTATCTGAAGCCATATTTGAACCCAGGACCTCCCATCTCTAAGCCTGGCTCTCAATCCAGGAAACTATCTAGCTGCTCCCTAGATTACAAACTTCTTCAAGGGCAATGTTTATTTACAAATTTGTCTTTGTGTCCCCCCAGTACCTATCACAATGCCTGGATCATAATATATACCTAATAAATATTTGTTGTTTGATTGATCTATTGATGAAAGAAAAGAATAATGAATGCTAAAGGGAAGATTCTGCTAATGAAGTTGTAGACTGGTCTAACCATTCTGGAATATAATTTGGAATTATTCAAGAAAAATCACTAGATTGTTCATACTCTTTTAAACTCAAGAGATCCATATATATACCAAGAAGGTCAAAGATAGAAAAGATCCACATATACCAAAATATTAAGATCAGCACTTTTTGTGACAGAAAAAAAATCTGGAAACAAATTGGGTGCCCACAGGTTGATAAATTGCTGAAAAATTGTGGCATATGAATAATATGAAACATTATGGGAATTTGAGAGAAAACGAGAAAACCTATATTAACTAATGCAGAGGTATATAATTATTACTAGAAAACAATATACACAATGACTACAACAGAAACAAAAACAATACTAAACATTAAGTCAACGCAAATGACCAAAAAAGCCAGAGAAGAGATAAGTACTTCTCCCTTTTTGGAAGAGTTGAGGAACTACAGGTGTGGAACATTGCATACACTGTCATCCTCAGTCACTCTATCAGCTGGCTTTACCTGTTTTTGATATGGTCTTATTTGATGGGATCAAGGGGAAAAGAAAACTTAATATTTGGAAGTAACTATAATATTAAAACAAAAGGCATTAGTACAACTTTTTAAAGTAAATTATACAAATCACAAATAAAACAAAATTTAAGAGGAAAAAAATATCCTTTCCAGAATGTAATTTATTTCAAACAAAATTCAGCTCAATAGATATTTTTAATACCCTGTATGTATTTTTATACACACATACACTTTTTTTATCATAGGAGAAAATTAACTGTGAGGATTAGACTTTATTAATGTAAATTAGGAAAAGGCTATGGATAACTCTCCATGTCCTTTTGTCTAGGCCATTTAAAATGTGTCAGGTCAGGTCAGTGTTGGAGGGGTTGTAAAACGATAGACACACTAACACATTGTTGGTAGAGCTGTGAAGTGATATGACTATTCTAGAAAATAACTTGGAATTATATGAAGAAAGTGACTAAAATATCAAATGTCTTTGACCAGAGATTCCACTGCTTGCCCTGTGCCCCAGGAGATCAATGGCAATAAGAACACACCACCATATTAAACCATAATATTTATAAGTAGCACATTTTGTACTAACAACTGAATATGAAGTAGGTCTCCATCAAGTGAAGAATGTGCAAAATGCAAAATGCAAAATGCGGTGCATGTATATAAATATTACTGTACTATAAGAAATGATTAACAAAAAGAACATAGAGAACCAAAAAAAGATTATATATATATATATATATATATATATATATATATATATATATATATATATATATATATATCTATGAACCAGTTAAAGTGAGGTAATCAGAATCAGCAATTAAAAAAAAAAAACAGCCAAAACTGAATGCTGGTAAATTACAATGTATAAGTTTAATGCTAAAGAAGAAACAAAAAAAACAAAAAAAATGTTCTCATACTTCTTTGTAAGAGTGGGAGACCACAGGTATAGAGATGCTAAATATATGAATTTTTTTGATGTTTAGTTTTACCTTTTCCATATTTTTAAATTTTTAAAATTCATTAAATTTTATTTAATTAATTTAGAATGTTTTTCATGGTTACAAGATTCATGTTCTTTCCCTTCCCTTCCTCCACCCTCCTCCCTTAGCCAATGCGAAATTCCACTGGGTTTTGCATGTTTTATTATAAAGGATAGCACCCTCAGAAGGTAATGGGGTGAGGGTCACAATGGGAAATATAAGAGATACAAAACCAAAAGATATCAAAACAATTTTTTAAAAAATGAACCATCAGTAGGTGTTATGATCCTTTTTTGCTTTTAGTAAGTAGTCTTAAAATCTTAACAATGACAATAAAACTAAACAAATATAATAGCCAAAACAACTATTTCTACTCTGCAGAGCTTCAAGATTTAGACAATTATTTAACTTTCTTGGTATTTCTGCCAGAGCATCGCAAGCATCTTTGGAATGAGCATCCCTGTCACATAAGTGCTAAAGAAAAACACACATTAGACAAATGAGGAAAAGGTCAGGGTCAGCTTTCCTGCCATGCAATGAGTTTTACCAAATCAGATTTTCCAAGAGCTTAGTAGAAACTAACCCAAACTGCACATTCTCCCTAAGCTGTCAAATACTTCAGAGTGAACCTCCTGTTAATCAATCAATACACAAAGGGCACTTGACCTTCCCAGCACGGTGCTTTTCTGTCAATCTCATTGACATTTAAGGAAAAAATGGAGGGTGGTAAGGAATAACTACTGAAGAATCATACAGAGTTTCTTAAAATAATGATTTTTTAAAAACTTCCTATATTGGGGGCAGCTGGGTAGCTCAGTGGATTGAGAGCCAGGCCTAGAGATGGGAGGTCCTAGGTTCAAATGTGGCCTCAGATACCTCCCAGCTGTGTGACCCTGGGCAAGTCACTTGATACCCATTGCCTAGCCCTTATCACTCTTCTGCCTTGGAGCCAATACACAGTATTGACTCCAAGAGAGAAGGTAAGGGCTTTAAATAAACAAACAAACAAATAAATAAATAGACGAATAAATGAATAAACAAACAAACAAACAAATAAATAAATGAGAATTTAAAAAAACTTCCTATATTTTAGAATCTAATTTTTGCAATAAGGAAAAAAAGAATATGAAAGAAAAAAATCTTAACTCAGTCTTAGTTTCAGGAAGCAACATAAAGATACAATGTTTAAGCCCAATCACTACAGAATTTCTATGAATGTAGAAGCAGGGCTTAGCAAGAGCGAGAGAACTGGAAGAAATCTGTCCTTTGAAGACTAGTTCAGCCGACCATTCAAATATCAAAAAATTTTGACAAGTTTTTGCTTTGCTATTAAAATAAAGTACATAAACTATCTAGCAAAACTTGTTGTTCTGGCACGCTAAACAGAAGAAAGGGGATAGACAAGAATAGTACAAAAATCAAATAATGTTACTAGGAAACTGACAATTTACCTCAAGGAAGTGAAACTATCTTGTCAATTTCAAGTTTTATTTTCAATATAAAACTTTTAAAGAATTTGTCTCCATTAGCAGAAACACAAAAGTAAAACATGATTGTGATCACATGGTTTGATGGGGATATTAGGGTTTTGATGCCAAGAGATCACTCTATTGTAAATATGAATAACATGGAAATAGATTTTGACCAATGATACATGTATAACCCAGTGGAATTGCTTGTCAGCTCTGGAAGGGGGGAAGGAAGAGGGCTGGGAAAAATCAAGAATCATGTAACCATGGGAAAATATTCTATATATATTTTTTTAAATTTCATTTAATTGATTAATTTAGAGTACTTTTCCAGGATTACTAATATCATGTTTTCTTTCTCTACCCTCCCCCCAAACCTCTCCCATAGCCGATGCACAATTCCATTGGGTTTGACATGTGTCACTGGTCAAAACCTGTTTCCATATTATTGATATTTGCACTAGGGTGGTCATTTAGGGTTTATAACTCCAATCATATCCCCATTGACTCATGTGATCAAGCAGTTGTTTTTCTTTTGTGTTTCTACTCCCACAGATATTCCTCTGAATGTGGATAGCATTCTTATAAGTTCTTCAGAATTGTCCTGGATCATTGCATTGCTACTAACAGAGAAGTCCTGTATGTTCGATTGTACCACAGAGTATCAGTCTCTGTGTACAATGTTCTCCTGGTTCTGCTCCTTTTGCTCTGCATCAATTCCTGGAGGTCGTTCCAGTTCACATGGACTTCCTCTAGTTCATTGTTTCTTTGAGCACAATGTTATCCCATCACCAATATACACCACAATTTGTTCAGCCATTCCCCAATTGAAGGGCATCTCCTCATTTTCCAATTTTTGGCCACCACAAAGAGCGCAGCTATGAATATTCTTGTACAAGTCTTTTTCTCCATTATCTCTTTGGGGTACAGACCCAGCAGTGCTATGGCTGGATCAAAAGGTAGACATTCTTTTATTGTCCTTTGGGCATAGTTCCAAATTGCCCTCCAGAATGGTTGGATCAATTCACAACTCTACCAGCAATGCATTAATGTCCCAACTTTGCCATATCCCCTCCAGCATTCATTACTTACCTTTGATGTCATGTTAGCCAATCTGCTAGGTATGAGGTGGTACCTCAGAGTTGTTTTGATTTTCATTTCTCAGATTATAAGAGATTTAGAACATTTTGTCATGTGTTTGATAGTTTTGATTTCTTTATCTGAAAATTGTCTATTCATGTCCCTTGCCCATTTATCAATTGGGGAATGGCTTGATTTTTCATACAATTGATTTAGTTTTTTTTATAAATTTGAGTAATTAGACCTTTACCAGAGTTTTTTGTTATGAAGATTTTTCTCCAATTTGCTGCTTCTATTCCAATTTTAGTTGCATTAATTTTGTTTGTACAAAAACTTTTTAATTTAATGTAATCAAAATTATTTATTTTATATTTTGTAATTTTTTCTAACTCTTGCTTGGTCTTAAAATCTTTCCTTTCCCAAATATCTGACAAGTATATATTATTCTGTGTTCATCTAATTTATTTCTAGTTTCCTTCTTTATATTCAAGTCTTTCATCCATTCTGAGTTTATCTTGGTGTAAGGTGTGAGATGTTGATCTAAACCTAATCTGATCTATACTGTTTTCCAATTTTCCGAGGAGTTTTTGTCAAATAGTGGATTTTTGTCCCAAAAGCTGGGATCTTTGGCTTTATCATAGACTGTCTTGCTGAGGTCACTTACCTCAAGTCTATTCCACTGATCCTCCTTTCTGTCTCTTAGCCAATACCATGTTGTTTTAATGAGCACTGCTTTATAGTAAATTTTGAGATCTGAGACTGGAAGGCCCCCTTCCTTCACATTTTTTTGCATTGTTTCCCTGAATATCCTTGATCTTTTGTTCTTCTAAATGAACTTTGTTATAGATCTTTCTTATTCAATAAAAGAGCTTCTTGGTAGTTTAATAAGTATGGCACTAAATAAGTAAATTAGTTTGGGTAGGACTGTCATTTTTATTGTGTTAAGCTCATCCTACCCATGAGCAATTAATGTTTTTCCAATTATTTAGATCTAGTTTTAATTGTGTGGAGTGTTTTGTAGTTGTGTTCATATAGTTACTGTGTTTGTCTCATAGATTCCTAAGTATCTTATATTGTCTAGGGTGATTTTAAATGGAATTTCTCTTTCTAACTCTTGCTGCAGAGATGGCAGAGATGTGTTGGAAATATATAGAAATGTTGATGATTTATGTGGATTTTGTAACCTGCAACATTGCTAAAGTTATTGATTATTTCCACTAGCTTTTTGGTGGATTTTCTAGGATTCTTTAAGTAGACCATGATATCATCTGCAAAGAGTGATAGCTTGGTCTCCTCATTATCTATTTTAATACCTTCAATTTCTTTTTCTTCTCCAATTGCTACAGCTAGTGTTTCTAGTACAATGTTAAATAATAGAGGTGATAATGGGCATCCTTAATCTTATTGGGAATGCTTCTAATTTATCCTCATTGCAGATGATGCTTGCTGATGATTATATATATATATATATATATATATACACATATAAATACATATAGATGTTATATATATATATATGTATATATATAGTTTATTATTCTTAGGAAAGGCCCTTCTATTCCTATACTTTCTTGTGTTTTCAATAGGAATGAGTGTTGTATTTTGTCAAAGGCTTTTTCTGCATCTATTGAGATAATCATGTAATTTTTGTTGGTTTGCTTATTGATATGGTCCCTTATGTGGATGGATGGTTTTCCTAATATTGAACCATCCTTGCATACCTGGTATAAATCCCACATGATCATAATACATGACTCTTGTGATCACTTGCTGGAGCCTTTTTGCTAGTATTCTAGTTAAAATTTTTGCATCTATGTTCATTAAGGAGATTGGTCTATAGTTTTCTTTCTCTGTTTTGACCTGGCTTTGGAATCAGTATCATATTTGTGTCATAAAAGGAATTTGGTAGAACTCCTTCTTTGCAAATGTCAAATAGTTTTTATAGTATTGGGATTAGTTGTTCTTTGAATGTTTGATAGAATTCACTTGTGAATCCATTAGGCACTGGGGACTTTTTCTTAGGGAGTTCTTTGATGGCTCATTGAATTTCTTTTTCTGATATGGGATTATTTAAGTATTCTATTTCTTCTTCTGTTAATCTAATGTAAATCTTGAAATCTCTCAGACTTGTGAATGTTAAAATTTTCCCCATCAGGGAATTCTTAATTGGAACAAATTCCCTACTGAGAAACATTCCCCATTTTGATGTGAGAACTCGCCAGGATCAGAAATGGGAGGACCTCTACTCCACCCGTACTTAAGACCGCTTTAGGGGAAAAAAAACTCCTTGGTAAACGATGAAAGTACTTGGACCCGTGCTTATAATAAGGCAAGGAGTTCTTTGAGCCAGGCCTGTTTTTAGAATTGATACAATGGGATGCTAGGTACCTAAAAGGGTCGGGTAAGTTTTCTCTTGATGAGATTAGTTGACTAAGCTGTGTTTTCTCTCGTTCAGACATACTGAAGAGATTGGTCGACACAGCAGCATTTTTTTCTGATTCAGACTTACTGAGGAGATTGCTTGACTTAGCAGGAATTTAGATGGGCAGTCCTTTGGAAAGCGTCTACAGTGATTGGTAGATGTAGGGACTTAGGGGAGGTGACATGGGAGAAAAAAACCCTATATAAGAAAAGGCAGAATCTCTTGAGGATATATCCTTTTGGAGAAATCCTTTTGGAGGATCTCTGATGAGGATCGCTTGGGAAGAATCTCTTGAGAGAGGCTCTGGAGAAGGGAAGCTCTTGGAGGACAAATCTCTAAGGAGGTCTTGCTGGAGCTCTCTCTGGTGTAGTCAGCTGAGATGGAGCTGGCCTGGTGTCACTAGAATCCTTGTTTAGGCAGACCTTGTGGTGAGTGTTAAAAGACTGACTGACTGATTTCTCTCTTAAGACTCAGGTCTAGGCCATACTGGCTTGAGGCCCTTCATACTTATTCCTTTCTACTCTCTCTCTCTCTTTCTTTGATTACTCATTGTATTGTTAATTAAAAAATCTCTATAAAACCCAGTTGACCTGGGCATTTGAATAATTGGGAATATTTCCCTGGCGACTACCTTATATTTGATTTAAAAACCAAGACACTGTAGTGAAACATATTTTCTGCGGTCAAATTTACTCACCCTCTCTTATATCTATCACAATTTATATCTTCCACCATTTTAACTCACTACAGTTTAAGACCTCAACCATTTTAAATCTCACACTAGGCAATATGTATTTTTGTAAATAATCATCCATATCACCTAGATTGCCATATTTATTGCCATTTAATTGAGCAAAATATTTTATGTTGGTGAGGTCTCCTTTTCATCTTTGATCCTGTTAATTTAGTTTTCTTCTTTTCTTTTTTTAATTAAATTGACCAGTACTTTGTCTATTTTATTTGTTTTTTCAAAATATCAGCTTCTAATCTTATTTATTAAATCAATAGGTCTTTCACTTTCATTTTTATTCATTTAATTTTTAGGATCTCTAATTTAGTTTTCAACTGGGGATTTTTAATTTGTTCCCTTTCAAGTTTTTTGATTTGCATGCCCAATTCTTTGACCTCTGCCCTCCCTAATTTTTTAATAAATGAACTCTAGAATATAAATTTCCCCTTGAGTACTTCTTTGTCTACATCCTATAGATTTTGAAAGGATGTCTCATCATTGTCTTTTTCTTCAATGAAATTATTAATTCAATAATTATTAATTATTATTTGTTCTTTAACTAACTGGTTTTGGAGGATCATATTATTTAATTTCCAATGAATTTTTGATTTGGTTCTCCACATACCCTCACTGTCATTTTTATTGCATTATGATCTGAAAAGGTTGCATTTATTATTTCTGCTTTTTTGGACTTATTTGCCACGTTTTTGTGCCCTAATACATTGTCAATTTTTGTGAATGTATCATGTGCTGCTGAAAAGAAGGTGTATTCCTTTATGTCCCTATTTATTTTTCTCCACATATCTATTAACTCTGATTTTCCTAAGATTTCATTCACATCTCTTACCTCTTTCTTATTTATTTTTTGGTTTGATTCATCTAGATCTGATAGAGAAAGGTTCAGGTCTCCTCTAATATAGTTTTACTATCATTTCCTCCTTTAACTCCACTAGTTTCTCCTTTAGAAATTTGGATGCTAATATCATTTGGTGCATACATGTTGATTACTGATATTTCCTCATTGTCTATACTGCCTTTTATCAGAATATAATTACCTTCCCTATCTCTTTTAATCAGATCTATTTTTACTTTGGCTTTGTCAGATATCATGATTGCAACTCCTGCCTTCTTTTTCTCAGGAAAATATTCTAAATAAATAAATAAGAATACATAAATTAGATCACAGAAATTAGTGCATGAAAGAACCACCACTATTTAGTACAAAATTTTGGTTTAAACAAAGACGTATTTTTCTACTAGCTCTTCAATTTCTTCATTTTGCTCCCTTTAAACTATAGAATTTTTTATTTTAATAAGTTATTCACATATTTGTTACCCTTTGTGAAATTTGATGTCTTTTTCTTCTGAGGTAAAATAATGTATTATTAAATGAAAGCCTAAATCATGAGATTGATTACTTTAGCAATTTAGATCATGGTGATAAGGTCAGGATCTCATTTTCTCTTAAAAGTTCATGTGTTGGATCACATCCCTAACTCTATTAAAAAGAAGATTGTGGTCACCAATTATAACTCTATTCTCTCTCAGGGCCACCAACTATAAACCTGGTACAATAATCCATTCAAATATGTGCTGTTAGTCTAAAAGAGAGGAAAAAAAGAAGGGAAATGGCCAGCAGTGATGAAGAACTTCTGAACTAGAAGGTGGAAAAAGTAATATCCTTAATAACTTGATAATTATTTCATAAAAATAATAGAGTCAAGACTTTCTATTACTATGAATTCTACAACACAAGGTTGTCAGTTTAGATATAAATTTAGAGCATCATGGAAGAATGCTACATTTTATATTGTCTTAGGGATCTGCCAACTCAGTCTGGCATCATCCTATTTCTAGTTTTATCTCATTGTAAATTACCCTCTAAGTATCCTATGTTCCAACCTAATTTGATTATCTCCTATATACACCCTAAAATTTCCAGTCCTCATAACTTTGTTCCCATTACTCCCTAAGCCAGGCTACACCTATACTGAATTCTCTGTACCTTTTAAAGGCCAACTCAAATATTACCTACTCAATGAAGCCTACCTAAATCTTTCAAGACATGATAATCTTTTCTCCCTAGAAGTAAGCTCCCATTTCTCTTGAGCACTTAATAAATATTGATTTATATAATTATTTTGTGTATGTCATATGCCCTATTGACTGATTACCAGCTCTATACAAACAGGGACCTAAGTCTTGTAGCTCTAACTGTGCCCTATCACAGTGTGTGGCACCCAGAAGATGCTTGGTAAATGGCTACTGTGTCATAGTAGTTATAAATAGCTACCATGGCCCACTTTACTGGCTTACCAGTCTTATTAATTCAACAACATTGTACATTTGCAGTTATTTGAGATCTCTAAGATAAAATTCAATTTAGCTCTAAACTTACAAAATGAGCAAACCCTAAGTAAAATGCTTAATAAATGTGTGTTGATTTGATTTGAAGAGGACTCACAGATTAACAAACAAGTCATCCAATACTGTTTAGGCACTACAGTAATTATGCTCATCCAGTATGGGATATTTACTTTGCATTAGTTTGTGTAAGCCTTCCTATGCTTTTCCAAATGTAACACACTTATTGTTTATTACAGCACATTCTGTTATGCACCATAATTTGTTAGCCACTACACAATTAATGGGCATCCACTTTTTCCCAGTTTCTTGCTACAATGTAAAGTGCTGCTATGAATACTCTATTATCTATTAACTATTATCAAGTCTCTGCTATTCATTTTTAAAAAGAAACATGATGTTTCTGTCAATAACCCACAGCTTAGAAAACTAAGCAGAAAATATTACTCTTTATGCTCAACAGTGTTAGCCTCCCAGCTTACTAATTTACTATCATCAGAAAGGTTTCATATATATTGTAAAAATAATAATGGCACATTACATAAAAATAGATGGGAAAACTATGCCAATACAGGTTTAAAACTGTTCAGATACTTATGATAGATGTGATAAAGTGAAATGAAGCTCAAGTGTGAACTTTCCTTCAGGGCCAGGTGCAAGGACACTAAAGAGACTCACTATAAAAAATAAAATATCTATTGAAATATGTGAGGATAAAAGGGATTTCTAATTCTAAGGGAATCCACCAAATAAACTCACTGGTTCTGCAAGGAACCACTTCTCCTGTGGCTACACTAATCCTCCCTGATCTGAATAACCCCAATTTATACTATTCTAAATAAAACTACCACTATTATCCTTATAATTCTTAATTTCGCCTTCCAGTTATAAAATAACAAAGGCTAGCTGGTTGAATCTCAACAAGAATCACATTAGGACTCTCAGTCTTAAGAGCCTCAAGAATTCAAACCAAAAACCACATCTCAGATATAAACCAGATATAAACCAATTTATGAAGACAGAAATAGACAGTCAATAGTGTTTCCCAAGTGGGAAAAAGGACACTGAGCTCCTTCAGGTCTTTCCCTCAGACAGAGAGGGAGGTAAAGATGTTACCTTCCTCCAGCCCTGAGAATCTCTGAGTCAGTATCTCTGCCAACTGCCAGATACCAATTCCCAGAGAGAGTAACTGACATAGAAAAATGGTTATAACTGTCAACATTTGAAAATGACATGCTCTCTCAGCACTGCTTCAAACTCCCAATTCTTTCTCGTCAGCTATTCTACTTATCTCTAAACTGATAAAAAAATACTTATGTTCTAATATCATCCTTATAATATATATGTATATATATGTGTGTGTGTATATATACTATATATAAATAAAATCATATTTCTTTCTGATAATAAGAGAATGAAAACAAATTAAGTGTCCAACAATTAGGGGATAATTAAACAAATTATGATACATGAATGTAACAGAATATTACTGCAGTATACAAAATGGCAAGTATAAAGAATTCAGAGAAGTATGGGAAGACTAATGAACAGCTACAAAGTGAATAAAGCAGAACTAGGAAAATAATATACCCAGTAACTTCAACAATGTTAAAAACAAACAAACAAAAAACCTGCAAAATAAAACCAATGTGATTAAGACCAAGCTTGTCCCCTGTGCCCTCCCTAAATTTCAAGAGGTAGAAAAGTATTGATAAATACAGCAAATAATTTCAGACATGGTTTATTTTATTGAACTTGCTTGTTTTTCCTTTCCTTTTTAATTTTTTAAAAAAGAGATGGCTCTCTGGGTATGGGAAGGGTAATTGTGGAATGAATGTGATATAAAAACACAAAAAATAAATTACATTTTTAAAAATTAGTCAAGACATTTGGTTTATTATTCAATCATAACAAGAACTGCCATGATGTAGTTAGCCAACATAAATACCTTGTTACTATTATATTAAAAGTAAAATGAAACATAATAGTCAACATACAATAGTCTAAAATCTCTACTTCTCTTTAGAGAGATTAAGCCTTAGCTAAGATAACTTGGCTCCTACAGAACTTTCACGCTTATGGGGATTAGCAGTTCACGTATACAAAAATATACCAAAACATGAGCTGTTACAGCTGCTGTGGGCCAGAGCCTGCCTGCTGTCTGAAAGCAAAGAAAGGCTTTCTAAAAATGTGCTGATCCACTGAAGACCCCCTACCCCACAATCTCCTGAACATCTAACAAATGATGAATCTTGAATGGTTTCACTATCCTGTAATTTTTATCTCTCAGAGATGCCCTCTTTTCTATTCTCAGTCTTCACCTTAGTTCTGGTCTTACTCATCTACTATAATAGTTTCCTAATTAATCTCCCTGTCTCCCTCTCTCCTCACTCCAATCAATCTTCCAAAATGATTCTCTAAAGGGCAGGTCTAATCATACCATTCTCCTATTCAATAAGTTCCAGTGGCCTGCTACAACATCTAAAACAAAATAATCCTTAGGCATTTAAAATTCTGAATTACCTCATCCCTTCCTATTTTTTCTGGGTTTCTTAAACATCACTCTCTTCATCCTACAATCCTGCCACATTGGTGTATTTACAGTTTCTTCCATATGAAGACACATTGTACCAGGGACTTCCCATTCCTGATATTTTCTTTCCCCTCCCCATGGTAACCTAGTAGAATCTTTACCTTCCTCCAAGATTCAGCTTAAGACACACCTTCTACATGAGGTTTTTCACATTTCCCCTAGCTGCTAGTATCTTCCCTTCTAACGTTATTTTATATTTACTTTGTAAGTATCATGAATACCTATATGCAAGTTATATTAAAATTTTGAAACATATAGCCACAGGGATTGTGAAGATACAAAAATTTCCATATTTGGAAACTGAATTCTAAAACATTAGGTTCTTCAGCTTCCATCTTCACACTAATAACTTCTTATAGAAAGAGTACTGGACCTGAAGACCCAAGTTTAATTTTAGCATTGGAGCCTTAGTATCTGGATGACCCTGGTATAAAGGAAAAAAGTTGGTTTGACAAAATATTTATGAGTTAAAAAGAAGATTGTGGCCACCAATTATAAAATTATATTATATAAATATATTTATAATTATAAAATATAAATTATAAAATATAAATATTAGCCCTTAAGTCAAAATGACTGTTAGCAGCTAGAGATATTAAAGTCGGAAATGTAGGAAGGAGGTAGAGAATTGTCTAGCCTACCACCCTAAGTGATGCTCCGAGGAAGTCCAGCTCAGTACCTGGCAAGGACTCCCTCAAGACCTGATCTCCACGTGGAAGTCCTGGGGTCTTCAAGTCAGAAATCCCCAACCCAAGCCTCTTCCTTCAGTCAGTCACTCACCCAACCAGCCTCTCCAGCTCAGAATGCTCCATCCCAGGACGAGACCAGGAAAAGTGACTGGCTCCAAGAGCCTCCCTTCAGCCTGGTTCACCAACCAGAATCAATGAATGAATCCTCTGACTGGTCTTTTTAAAGGAGTTTTCTCAATGTCACTTCCTGTCACTCCCCCATTCATGGGAACCAATCACAACCTCCCAATTTGCCTAGCAAGGGTAAGGGGGAGGAGGAGGGGGGTAATAGTGCCCTTTGGAGGTATGAACTTTCTCTAGTAAGTGACTTGTGAACAACACTCTTACTTAATGGTTAGCTAAGTGATAAGTAGGAATACTTAAATTTCTTGATTTGATTAAATTAAAGGTTGCTGATTGATTGCCATTAAAAATAAACTAAGAGGGGACAACTGGGCAGCTCAGTGGATTGAGAGCCAGGCCTAAAGAGAGGAGGTCCTAGGTTCATATTTGGCCTCAGACATTTACCAGCTGTGTGACCTTGGGCAACTCATTTAAGCCCCAATTGCCTAGCCCTTACCACTCTTCTGCCTTGGAACCAATACACAGTATTGATTCCAAGATGGAAGGTAAGGGTTTAAAAAAAATAATAAAATAAGAGTCTAATTCTCTCTTCACATTGGGCAAGTCACTTAATTATTGTCTGTCTCAGTTTCCTGATCTGTAAAATAGGGATAATAGTGGCAACTATATATAAGGGTTGTTGGGAGGGAAAAAATGAAATATTTATAAAGTGCTTTGCAAACCTTAAAGCACTATGTAAATGCTAATAGCAGTTTTGACTAAATGTTACAAATAATGAGAATCACAAAAAATTAAAAATCCAATCCTTATTTTCAGCAACTAAATTTGCAGAATCTTACTATAAATAATAAATTGAGGTATATGAAATTATTGAATTAGATTTGTGGAGGACAGATTAGAATATTTCTCTTAATTCCCGCAAAAGAATTATAAAGGTCTATCCCACTCTATTAAAAATTAAAATGTTGGAGGAATAGAAAGTTTAGTAAGGAAATTCTTGTTTTGTAGTAAAACAAGTCCAACTATTTGTGAGCACATTTGAGCTTTTCTTGGCAAAAATACTGGTTTGCCATTTCCTTCTGCACCTCATTTTATAGATGAGGAAACTAAGGCAAAAAGAGTTTAAATGATTTGCCCAGGGCCATACATCTGAGGCCAAATTTAAACTCAAAAAGAAAACTTCTTCCTAACTCCAGATCCAACATTCTGTTATTAGGAATATTATAGACTTAAGATATCTTATAAAGAATTTGATAAGTGAGTGTCAGAAATATAAAAACTCTGTCAGAAGTAACTTGGAGGGTGAGTTGGAATCTTGAGCAGGGTTCTGTTAGAATCCTGTGTGTGAGAGGGGGAGTTTCCAATGAACACTGAGAAGTTTGAAGGGTCTTTGGACTAAGCTAGGTCCAAGACACAGGCTTTCCTAGACTCTCTGGGATTTTCCCTTTCCAAACCTTTGTGGAATTAGCAGTTTTGGGAAAAGAGAAATGACTGACAAATTCTTCAGCAATAAACCTGACAAGAGAAGATCTTTTCTTTGAGCTTTGTGAAAAACCAGAGTGAAGGTAGGGTTTTGGCCAGGCCTCAACCTGGTCAACTCTGACAGGCTGACATTAAAGCACTAATATTTTGGAGCCATATTTTAAGCCATATATAATTTATTTTATAAAGATATTAAATTAAATTAAATAGAATATTGGGTTTTAGTGGGTATAAGGAAGATCAGAGTAGACCTGGTTTTCAAGGAAGAAGGGAGAGGCTGTGAGGCATCAGAAAAGTGGGTGTATTATTAATTAGAAATCCCCTCAGATTTAGGGGCCCCTTCCTAATATATCCTACACCCTTTAAATCCTATAATTTATTAAAATAGGTTAAATTTTTATAACAGTCTCCTCAGTTAATTGATAATTGTGTATGGCCCTGAGATCAAGGCCTAAACAGCTAGGTGGCCTCTTCTTATAAACAACAGATAACAGGGACTTTTGGATACAGTTACCAAAAGTATCCTTATACTACCCATTGCACCACATATCTGCCCCCAATGGGAAGGCTTATGGTATATAAAAAATCTGGGGGGTAGCTAATTAGATAAGAGAAAATAATTATTTGTTCTTTATATGACTCCTAGTAATTAAAATCTTTAGATTGAAGAATTAAAATGCTTTGTTATTTTTTTAAAAAGTAAACACACATAACTTTTCTTTCTTCTTAATCTAAAACATAAAAACTTCCTAAATATCTTATGATCCCCAAGAAGGTTATCCAGTTATAGGTTTTTGTTTCAATTTTATCATAAACTCTTGAAAACAGAGAAGCACATTTTAAAAAAATACCTGTGTATTGCTTCCAAGAAAGAAAAGTGGTAAGGGCTAGACAAAGGGGGTTAAGTAACTGGCCCAGGGTCACACAGCTAGGAAGTGTCTGAGGTCATATTTGAACCCAGAACCTCCCATCTCAATGCCTGGTTCTCAATCCACTGAGCTACCCAGTGTAAGGACAGGGGGCAGGAAAGATCTGGAACTCTGAGATGAGGACTGAAAGAGGAGGAGTGGTAATTGAGGAGAAAAGACTTCTGGGAAGAAAAATGGTTCTGAGAGGGTTCTGAGGAGCCTTTGAGGTCTTCTGACCTGGGACCTTAAGCTGTCAGGACCAGTTTTGGAGGGCTGAGGCCACCTGAGAGGATCCTGTCAACCTCAAAGCTCATAGCTGATCTCCCTTCAACATACATCTCCTGCCTCCTCAACCTGAAGGAAAAGACATCTCAGTCCCCTAAGGAGGGGCTGTGGACTCTCTGAGGAGAGCATTGCTCCCTTTGTCATTCCCTGCCTCCTTGAACTTATTCTTTCATAACTCTCTTACTTTAATAGTTAAATAAGATAATAGAGGGGGGTCATTTAGCTGGGATGGAGATGTCTATTGGGCAATATTACAGGCCCATCAGATCATGAACCTTGTAGGATCTTAACAGGACTACCCATTCCCTCTCCCCTCATTCGGTTTATCTGAACCCCAATAATAAACCTTCTATAACAGACAGTCATTTTAGCCTCTCACTACTATTTGGAAGGTTACTTCAAGAAACTAGGGACAGGTCTCACAAAGAGTACCCGAGTTCTCTCTGAGGCAAGACCCTTGGTAGAGCTTACCTCAAGTTCCTCTCTGAAAGGGAGACTCAGAAGTAATCCTTAAGTGAAGCTGACAAGGGAGCTCATCATCAAATTCCCTTCAGCCACTTCTGGGGAAACAGTGAGGTAACTAACAACCTGTTATCACTGGGGAAAGAGACAGCTATTACATCCATATTAGCTTAGACTCACTCCCTCACTCCCTGTTCCTTTTCCTGAAGGCCTCTCCTTACTTTATTGATACACCACCATTATCAGTGAAGTGAACCTTTATTACCATTCAAGGAATATTCATTTTTACACCAGCTGCCCCCAAGAATTGCATATTTTACAGTTGAGATGACAGGCAAATTCTGCCTTACCAAATTGCCTTGTAGGTAATCAGGACTCTCTGCTGGTAGGTTTTTCTACCCAAAAGAGTAAACTTCTCTTATAGAACAAATAATCTAAGCTAATTCATCATAGTTTTGTTTATTCACCACTGCTGAACTGCAATATAATGACAATTTAAATTTGCCAGGAGAAGATGATCAAATTAAAATTAGAGAAGTGGTCACATGGTTTAAGTACTTGCAAATATTTAAAGTAGGAAGTAAAAGATATACTTTTTGCAAAAAGAAAACTTAAAGAAGTACCTGAAATTACATTAAAATTAATATTGATTATCAAATATATACATCTCTAAGTTCCTTGTCAAAATATTTTTCAGATATTTTCTAAAAAGAAACCACTCTATATTTTTATGTCTGTTAAATTATCCACATTCATTTAACATTAATAAAGCATAATTATCTTTACTAAAACTTAGACTCACTGTGCCACCATATTAAATGGCCTAATCTTCCATTTCAGATTAAATGAAGAAATTATGGAATCTCAAAGATTAGATGTTTACACTCCTCATCTAGCCTAGTTTAGAATTCTGAAAGAATGAATCTTTTAAAATCCTTGAGTAACACGACAATTTGATGAGTGGAAGAGACAGAAAAGATAGCAACTCTATCAGAAAAAATTGTAAACAAAAATCATAAACAATGAGAGATGTCAAAGTTCACATTAATAATTAACAGATATTTTCCAAGTCCCAAAACACTGAGGCCTTGAGTAATTCCCCTATTCTGTCTGGAGTTATATACAAGTTTCCTAAATATAATCTCTCCATAGGATTTTAATTAAAAGATGCTTGAAAAGAATATCCATTGGGATTAAATTCTTACAAAGTACCTGTGTTAAATATGAAACTTTGTAGATGTAGAATCAGTTTTGCAAACAAAGTCTATACAACTCCTCTCAAGAGAAGGCAAATTCTAGAATATTTGGGAAATCTTGTTTAAACTTTTTTCTATAACTACATACAATGTTAGTGAGTAGTATATATGATGTTATATGTATATGCAATGTTCAAAACAGAAACATTCTCTGTAAATAGCAATGTAGAACTGTCAAATCACATAAGAATTAAGATATACAACCACAAATACCAAATTAAAATTAATGGAGTGGTCAATAATTGATATATTTTCTTCAGAAATAAATTTTCTGTGAAAGTACAAAGTATAATGATGAGATGAGGCTATTCCTATGTAAACAGATAATGGTTAAGAATCCTAATGCCTATTCTCTTAATTATCATTCATGTGCTAAAAGACTCTGTAGGCCAAATTACAGAGTTAGGGCTGCTCAGTCAATCGAATGATTACATTAGTTGAACATGCCTAAGTGCTTTCTAATTAAGCAATACTTCCCATAATTTCAGGTCCTAACAAGAGATAACTGACTGTGCCATACTATAGAGGTAAGAGAAGAAATTGTATAATGGGCTAGATGCCCATTTATCTTCTCACAGAGTTCAAACTAAGATACTGAGAATGCAAAAAGTCTTTTGTAACCTCACTTCTAAATTAAGGTATAAGTAAATTCACCTTGTAGTGTTTTCTATCCTTGGACATACCTAGTGGGGGCACTATGGCACAGAGATCCTATAAATATATCCTTAATATGCCAACAATCATCTTATATCTTGCCTCACTTTCTCAGCCAAATTACTTGAAAAAGCTCTCTATTACTCTATCTCCACTTCTTCGTTTCTTACCTTATCCCTTATTTCTTCAGCCCTTTGTAATCTGACTTCAAACCTCATCACTCAACTAAAATTACTCTCTTCAGTGACAGAATATAATGAGTTTTCTATGGTCAAATTTGATGGTCTTCTCTCATTCTGTCTTCTTATCTGCTTCCTTTGACACTGCTGACCAATTTCTCTTCCTAGATACTCTCCTCCTTTAGGAATTTGTGGTTCTACTCTGTCCTATATTTCCTCCTACCCCTCTGATTTTCCTTTTTCTTCTTTGCTGGCTAATTATCTATATAATGCCTCATTATATATATACCACTTTTTTTCTTCCTGTTTCCGTCTAAGTACCCAAATTAGCTCCCATGAGATTATAGGTGGTTCACATATCTACCTATCCAGACTGAGACTCTCACCTGAGTTTCAGTTCTGCCTTACCAAATTCCTACTGATCATTTCAAACCAAGTATCATGAAAACATCTTGTACTAAACATGCCCAAACTGAACTCATTATCTTTCCCCCAAATCCTTCCCTCTTACAAATTTCCCCATTTCTATAAAAACACTACCATTCTTCCAATCTCCCAGATTGACAGTCTCTGTATTTTTCTCAACTCCTCACTTTCTTTCATCCCACATATCCAATTAGTTGCCAAATTTTGCCATTTCCTCCACCAAAACCAATCTTGCATCTAACACCTCCCCTCTCTCTTTAAAAAATTTTTACCTTCTGTCTTAGAATTGATACAAGTATCAGTTCTAAAGAAGAAGAGCAGAAAGGCCTAGGCAACTTGGATTAAGTGACTTGCCCAGGGTCACACAACTAGGAAGTATCTGATTCCAAATCTGAACCCAGATCCTCTTGTCTGGTACTTGTCCACCGAACCACTAAGCTAACCCTAACTCCTTCTCTTTGTTCACACAGCTACTATATTAGCTGAAGCTCTCATCACCTCTTGCCTAGGTTGTTGCAATAGTCTTCTAATTAGCCTATGTCAAGTCTTTCCCCACACTAATCTAACCTCCACATGACTGCCAAAGTGATTTTCCTTAAGTGCGGATCTGACCATGTGACTCTACCCCAGTATTGTCTCTAAAATCAATATAAATTCCTCAGTTTAGCTTTTATAGTTCTAAGCAACACCTCCCCTACCTGATCTTTCTAGTTTCACTGGACATAACATTCATTTTCCATCTTTGTGCCTTCACACCAGATATCCCCCATTTCTGAAATTTACTACTTCCATCTTTCTGCCTTTCTTCTTTTAAGATGAAACTAAAGCACTATTTTCTGCCTAAGACCTTGCCTGTTCCCCACAAATACTAGTCTACTCCCTCCCAAACTACTTTGTATTTAACTGCTTTATATATATTTATATTGGTATTTTTTTCTCCCCTATTAGAATATAAACTTCTGAGGAGGCAGATTCATTCTTTGTGTAGTGTCTGATTTAGTAGATGCTTAATAAAAACATTTGATGACTGTCTGATAAATCTGGGACCCTTTAGGAATGATACACCAACCACACTTTGACAGCAATGGTTATAGGTACATGAAATAAATGTAGCTTGTGCTCTTGTACTCCATTCAAGAAGCCAACGCAAAATAGTACAGAAGAGCACAACATAAAAGGCTCAAATCCTGAACTAATCTGATTGCATCAGTTACATATTCATGAATTGATATACAGAAATTTAGTTAAGTAGGGGTAAAAAGATTTATGGTCTTCAAGGTTTTTCCCCACAAGAACATGAAATTAATTTATTCTCTAATTTGCTTACACACTTACCATATAATAATAAATAACAATTCATTTGCATAACACTTTCATGTTTATAAATCATAATTCATTCATGAAACTTTTAGTAAAAGTTTTGAATGGAAAAACAGAAAAGTTACTTGCCTATTTCTATCCAATTTTGCAATAAGTCAGTTGCTGATTGTTAAGTGAACAAACATTCAGTTTCTAGATTATCCATTTCATTTTCTTCCTTCTACCACTTTCTGCCAAAATCTTGGCTACTTTATTACAATTCATTAGCACCTCCCTCCATCACTAAATGGCCATGGAAAGGGAAAGGAGACAAAACTAAAGTAATTTATCTTTATTTTCCACCAACACTGATTAAATACGTAATAAAAGAGATGAGATGACAAGTTTGCCTCACTATACATAAGTCAGGAATTCCAGAAAAGGAGAGTAAATTGAAATTTTGCAAACTGAATCATTGGGTAACGGTACTGAAGGAATTTGTTGTTTAGTAGAATCTTATGATTAATTTTTTTGTAAAATAAAGGCTCTAAAGTAAATATACTTTCATAGTAGCTATTTGGGTGAATCTAGATTTTTGTATTTTGGGTCTTCTCAAAGTGGCCAATATAAATTAAGTTCACAGATAATTCCCCAAACTGTTGTGTGTTCCCATACTGTTCCATCACTATTAGCAAATGAAAATTGATAGCAAATGTTTATAATCAGTTGGGGAGACTATCACTATAGATATTAATTTTCCAAGTATCTCTCTACTTAGAAGTATAGCAAAAATTTGTAATAAGCAAGAAGAAAGAGGAAACACATGAATTCTTATCATCATATGTCAAGTAGTCAGTCAAACATTTATTAAGCACCTAGTATGTGCTAGGTGCTTTGCTAAACTTTGGGAATTCAAAGAGGTAAAAGAGACTCTATACTCTCAAGTAGCTGACAAAAATCTAATGGGGGATGTCAGACAATAAGCAAATAATTATGTACAAATAAGTTATATACAGGAATAAAGAGGAAAAAATTATAAGAGTTCTAGAAACCTTCCCTGAAGAAGATGAGATATTAGTTGGGACTTAAAGTAAACCATGGAAGTCAGTAGGCAGAGAGAAGAAAGGAGAGCATTCCAGGCAAGGGAGACAACCATAGAAAATGTCCCAAATCAAGAGACAGAATATCTTCTTGGTGAAAAAGCCAGGAGGCCAGTATCAATGGATCAAAGAGTGCATGTCTGTGAATAAAGTGTGATTAGACTGGAAAGGTAAAAGAGGCTAGGCTATACAGAGCTTTGAAAGCCAAAAAGGGGACTGTGTACTTGATCCTAGGGAGCCACTGGAGTTTACTGAGTCTGTCTTCTCAATGTGACATAATTAGATCTGTGCTTAGGAAAATTACTTCTTGATAGCCAAATTGGAAAATGGACTGGAGTCCAGAGAGAGATTTAATCCAGGCAGATCCACCAGCAGGTTATTTCAAAAGATCAGACAAGAGACAATGAGGGTCTACACTTAAGTGGTGGAGAGTATTAAAGAATAGAAGGGAGAGTACTTGATGGGTGTTGCAAAGGTGAAAGTGACAGGGTTTGGCAAGAGAGTAGATACGGAAGGTGATCGATAGTGATCAGTTTGCTGGAAAGGAGAGTTTAGAGGAAAATACAATGAATTCAGTTTTGGACATGTTGACTTTAGTTGTCTACTGGAATCCAGTTTGAAATGCTGAAAAGGTAGGTGATGTGACACTGGGGGTCAGGAGAGACATTAGGGCTGGATAGGTAAATTTGAGATTTGTCACCACAGAAATGATAACTGAATTCATGAAAGCTGTTAAGTGAAGTAGTGAAGTAGTACAAACAAAAAAGAGAAGGTCCAGGACAGGGCCCTGTGGGGTACCTATAAAGTTAAAAGGTAGGACCTAGATGAGAAAAATCACCAGAAAATATGACTAGGAAGGACTGATGAGATAGATAGGAGGAGAACTAGGAGAAAGTGGTATCCCTGAAAACCTAGGAAGAAAAGCATGTCAAAGAAGAGAGGATGATCGACAGTGTCAAAGGCTACAGAGAAGTCAAGGAGAATGAGAATTGTGAAAAAGCCATTGGATTTGGCAACTAAGAGATCACTGGTAACTTTGGAAAGACTGTTTTTTTTGTGGATGATGAGGCTGAAAGCTGGATTATAAGGAGTTAAGAAGAGAGTGAGAGGAGAAACAGTAGAAATGTTCACTGTAGAAATTTCAAGGGCACAAAGGACAAAATTATTATTATTATTGTTAATGGAGATAGTAGGATCAAATAAGAGGTTTTTCAGAATTGGGTGAAGGGATGACAAGTACATGTTTGTAGGCAACAGGGGAATAGGCAACAGAGAGAGAGAAATACAAAATAAGTGATAAGAGTGAGGGGCAACAGAAAGCAATCTGCTGGAGAAGATAAAATGGGATTGCTTGTGTGTGGTAGAGGGGTTAGCCGAAATAAGGAGTAAGGTCACTTCAAAATGAAAAACAGCTTTGAAAAAGAGAAGATAGTATCAGAAGGCATGAGTGAAATAAGATGATACAAAGAATTCACTAAAATATATATATTTCCCAATTAGATCGTATGAATACGTAGTTTTTGAAAGAAGAAATTCAATCAATAATAACAGGGAAAAAAACAGGAATTTACTACTAACAAGAAATATGCAAATTAAAACAACTGAGATTTCATTTCACACCTATCAGAGGCAAAGATAACAGAAACAAAAAAGGCTGGAGGAGCTGTGAGAAGACAGACAAATTAATGCACTGTTGATGGAGTTGTGAACTGCTTTACCTCTTCTAGAAAATACTTTGGAATTATACTAGAAGTTACTATATCATATAGGTCCTTTGTGGCAGCAATATCACTACTGAGCATACACTCCAAGAAGTCAAAGATAAGAGGTAAAGGTACCATACATATAAAAACAGCTCTTTTCATGGAACCAAAAAAACCCCCTAAAAAACCAGAAAACCTGAAAGCAAAGCAGATGCCCATTAACTATGGAATGGCTGTGAATATAATGAATTATTATTGTACTGTAAAAAAAATGACAAATTTAGGGTTTAGGAGTCAAGGAAAGTCTTTATAAACTGATTCAGGTATAGCAAAATCAAGAAAAAATATGATCACAATAACATAAAGGAAAATAACATCAAAAGATGTCGGTATTTTGATCAAAGCAATGAGCAATAATGTCTAGATTGTACTGAGGATTTAACATAACCATAACCCTCTCCTCTGGCAAAGACAAGGTGGTCTATGAGAGCAGAATGAAACTTAATTTGTCAGGTAGCACCAACATGTTTGTTTCACCTGAATGAACTTATTTATTCTAAAAGAAAGTTCTATGGGAAAGGAAAACTGAGAAGTGATGGGAATATAAAAAAAAATTAAAATGTGCTATGCATGTATATTTTTAAAAAGCAATTTTCATCATAGAAACTCCTCTGATACCCTCCATATAGATAAACTAAGTAAATTATTAAGTTGACTGCATATATAGATTGGGTATAATATAAAGAATCATAAAACTGGAAACCAATAGCATGGAAATGGGCTCGGGTTGAGGACACATGTGATACCCAGAGGAATCACACATCGCCAATGGGAGGGATGGGGGGAGGGAAAAAAAAGGTGATCTTTGTTTCTAATGAATAATGTTTGAAAATGACCAAATAAAATAATGTTTAAAAAAAAAACAATCATAAAACTTGTTCTTATTAAGAATGCCAAGGGGGCAGCTGGGTAGCTCAGTGGATTGAGAGCTAGCCCTAGACACTAGGCCTCAGACACTTCCCAGCTGTGTGACCCTGGGCAAATCACTTGACCCCCATTGCCTAGCCCTTACCACTCTTCTGCCTTGGAGCCAATACATAGTATTGACTCCAAGACGGAAGGTAAGGATTTAAAAAAAAAAAAGAATGCCACTTATTGCAAAATGCCAAAGTATGGTAGACAAGTGAGTAATGTATCAGTACCATATTGCCTATCTTTATGAGCTCTAGATTAGCAAGAGGTTTTGATTCTTACATGAATATTTTATAGTATTGCTTAGTTTGACTTTCTATAAAATATATCAGGATGTAGAAGTATCAAATATGACCTTAGACATGTTAAATCAACATGATGACTGAGTTTACAAAAATATACTAATGTGAATTCCATTAAATTCAGGTTAGATTGATAATATAGCCAAAAAAAAAAAGTACCCTTAAAGCTGGCTATATGATTAAATTCTGTGCTTCAATTTCTCTTTTGGTTAGGTCAACCTTTTAAAAGGGTTACTAAGAATCAAAAAAGCTAATAGGTATATGTGAGCTTTTTGAGAGGAGGATGAGTGGACAAGATACCCTAATTAATAGAAGATGTGGGTACAGTAGAAATAGCACTGGATTTGGAATAAAAAGATCTGTGTGTGATTCCTGCCTCTCAGGTCTTGGGCACTTGCCCAAGCTTCCAGGTCTGTAAAATTGTTGGCCCAGATGATCCCTAAGAATCCTCTCCTATTACCAGTATTCATTAGACCACAAGACTGAAGTACAATGGATATGCTTTGAGATAAAAAGTTTTAACTAGAGTTACACTACAATCTTGTTTTCATTAGCATAACAGCACCATCTTGTGGCTGTTGTAATGAGTCAAAAACTTAGAAAGGAAATAGGAAAGAAAATTTTAGGAAGGAAATAAGTATAAAAGAGATTTTTATTTCAAATATTTTGTAATTTCGTTGCTCTTCCATGGGAATAATCCCCAAATGGAAGGAAACTTATAGATTCCACATTCGAACAACACTGTGGCAATTCCAATTCATTTAGTAGTAGTCTCTTGGTAACCGAGGATGACAATTGTCTTTGTGCACTTTCATCTATGGTGTATAGATGAGTGTGCACAAAGACACTTGTGCGTGAAAGAGATTTAAGTGGAAAAGTCGGTGCACAGAGACAGTCCCACTCTCTTGGCATTGGAAGCCTGGGTCCATTGGCACGAAAAATCATTACACCTGGAGACCTCCTCAGCTGCATTGGATGGCCGTGTTGTCTTTTGTGCTCCATCACGCCCTAAGCACTCCACAGTGCTTTGCTGCATCGCCATCTCAGCCGTTGAACCTTCTTATTGGTTTCTTCCGTCTCTTCGGCCGAAGCAGTCTTCACATGCTGGGTGAGCAAAGCCTTAGTTCACCAGGGGTCGATGACCTGATGGCTACCCTCACAAGGTTTAGCCGGCCTGTCGAAGCCATTGTCCAGGGTGTGGCCGCTGCCACATGCTAGCAGCTACTGGGAGCCATAAGTGAGAGATGGATGTCAGGTGGGGGTCAGAGGCTAGAGAGCAGCCCTAGGAGGGCACGACAAGCCCTCCATACCAGAGATACTACTCCTGCTTGAGCATCCCATACACCCCAATTCATTTAATTAAATTTAAATGCCAATCATGTCAATGGGAGTTTTAAAATGTATTTTCCCAACAATCCAACCACATTTGATATAATAACTCATGTTTTGCTTTAAGAGTTAGAAAACTTTTCCTTAAAACAAAAATTTTCTATGGGGGAAGTAGTCTAACCAATGAGGAAATTAGGGCTCAAAGTTGTCAAGTGTCAAGACTAGGATCTCACAGCAGTAAAATCTGTGCTAAGACTAGAACCCAGGTCTATCTTCTAACTCTGATAACAGGGACTCTCTAACAACGAATATTTAGATATTGTTTCAAAAATTTCAAAGCATTTGACACAAACTTGATTTAATCATCCCAACAATAATCTCATCTCCTTGCCTCTAGTCTCTTTTTCCTCTATAGATTCTGTAGAACACTGCAACACTTCCTAAAACAATACTTTTATCTTATTTACCTGCTCAAAAACTTTCAGTGGTTTTCCACTGATCACATAATAAATATATCCAGTGTAATGGCACTGGCTAAGCATTCAAAGCATTCCATGGTCCAGATTCAGACGTGCCAAATTTTTTTCTCACTAGTACATTATATAAACACTCTTCATTTACTAGACTGGTTTATATAAATATATATCTGTATATATATCTGTATATATTTATATAAACCAGTCTAGTAAATATATATATGTGTGTATATATATGTATACATATATATATATATCTCCTGTTCATTCCTGTCTTTACTCGTATTATTTCCCTAACCTGTTTGCTGAAATACTGCTGATTTGTAAAAGCCCTGCTAACCTATCTCCTTCAAAAAGTCTTTCTGACCTCACTTCTTTTGAATTCAAAGTGCTGCAGTTGATAGTATGTTATACTATTAATATACTCTGTACCTTATTTAAAGTATGTTTATCTTCTCTTTCAGACTAAAATATAAGCTTCATGAGGACAAAGATATGCAATTAATATTCTCCAAAGTACTATGAAAGCTACAAATACTCAAATATTTACTGAATTATTATAATATAACAAAAAGTTATGATTTTTTAAAAGTTATGGAACAATTTCCATGAATGCTAAAATATAAAATTAAGCATACTGCCAAACATTCTAAGCAGAAAACAATTATTAATTCTTTATCTTATTTAGCATTTTATAAGAAATGGCTAGGTCTCAAATGAATCTCATTTGGTTCTTTTCATTAGCAGTAATAATACAATTGAAAAAGTAGTTGTAGGAAAACAATGTTTTCTGTTTTTTAAAAAACGCTTCAATTGTATATCTCTGAGGCTATGTTCTTAGTTATGCATGAAAAATTATATTCAGAATAGTGTCTTTTTTTGCTTTGGACTTATACATAAACAGACAAGCTTTCCAAAAGCAGTCTCTTTTTTAGACATTACTTTTGGCAGAAAGTAAGTGGCATGCTGGCCAATTCATTCAAATATGCCTGACAAACATTTTTAAGTATATTTGGAAGTTCTTCAGAGATATAATCCGAAGTAGCTCATAAAAGAAAGTTATAGGAAAATCAATTATGCATACTATCATCTCTTAACTGATTGAATAAATTTAAATAAAGGAAAATCAACTTATTGATAATAAGACAAGAACGTGATACTACAGATTTCATAATGGAAACCATGGGAGAATACTTAAGTTTTCAGACTATATATATGTTACCAGACTATAATTGTTATATGATATGTTGGTAAGATAGCTATAATAATAAAAATAAGTCTCAATAATAACAATAAGTCTTTCTTAGTTAAGGAACAAAAAGACTGAAAAAACCCTAACAGATGTGAAGATTTAGTACCCAATACAAAAAAGAAAAATATGGCACCATATAAACTAGTTTTTATGCTAGGAAATGATCCAAACTTTTTTAAGGGTTTAAATATAGACTATTTATATCAATACAAGACTTTAATATTTGTTAAGTCTTATTAAGACTTTATTCAGTGATCTAATACATTATATTTATGCTTATTACTATTATTTCTGAATTATTATCCATAAAATTAAATTTCAATTAACTTCCTTCCCTCCTCTTTAAGTACTGTCTCCTGAAATTTGAAAGTAATTTCCTTGAGGAAAACGATTGCCTTCCCAACATATTTGCATCTCCAGTACCTACTCCCATGGCCTGGCACCTAATTTTTATTCTTGATTGTAAACTCAGTTCCCTTGCCTTCTGGAATATCATATTCCAAGCCTTCAGGTCCTTCAATGTGGAAGCTGTCAGACCCTGTATAAACCTGGGGATTCATGAGATATAAATTTTTTCTTTCTGGCTGCTTCCAATATTTTCTCCATGGCCTGGGAGCTCTTGAACTTGGCTGTAACATTCCTAGAAGTTCCGAATTTATTGTAGGAGGTGATGTGTAGATTCTTTCAACTTCTATTTTACCCTCTTGTTCAAGAATATCAGGGCAGTGTTCTTGGATAATTTCTTATAATAACGATGTCTAAGAGAATATTTCATATTGTCTTCTATTTCATTCTTTTGATTTTGTTTTGTTTTTGGATGCCTCATGAGGTCATTAGCTTCCACTTGACCAATTCTAATTTTTAAAAGACTGAATTTCTTTCATGACCTCTTGATCCTCCTTTTCATGGAACTCTTTTCTTCATTGGATTTTTTTTTGGGGGGGGGGCCTCTTTTTCCAGTAGGTAAATTCTGTTTTTTAGAAGACGCTTTTCTTCATTACATTTTTGTGCCTCTTTTTCCAGTTGGCAAATTTTGCTTTTTAAGCTATTTTCTTTTTGTATTACTTTCATATCTTTTCCCCATTTTTCTTTGACCTGACATTTGATTTTTTAAATTCCTTTTTTGAGTTCTAGTGATTGAGATCAATTTTCATTTTTCTTTGAAGTTTTGCATGTGGTTGCTTGGATCTCACCATTCCCTACTGAGTCTGTGCTTTGTTCTTTGTTGCAACAGCTAATTTTCCTAGGCTTTTTTTTTTGCTTGTGGACTAGGAATTCTGAAAGCTGATGATTCTGTCTCCTCTGCTGATGGCTTGTTAGACTTGGCACCATACAAGCTATTTTGCCCTAGGGAGAAGTCCTCACCACAGTGCAGGCTTTAAAGGGTCAAGAGCTATGGACTTCTGGACCTCACTGTGAGGTGCTGCCAAGACCTGAGACTTCAAGGGGTGATTCTTGGGTGTGGGTGCTCTATTGTTGGTGTAGCCAAGGTCCTGGAATCCTGAAGTTGGCCTATGACCAGGCTCAGAATCTGGTGCAGTTGGGAGGCGGAAGAGGGAGGTTGTAGGCCACTACTCCTCTGTGTGTGGTTTTGCTTCCAGTTCCTCCTTATCCCATTAAAATCAACTCTCTCTCTCTCTCTGCCTACCTTTCATGTAGTGTTCAGTGGGAGAGCCCCCTTACTCTGTCTAACTGTTGGTTTTTGACTCCTATCATTTTGGGGCACTTTTAAAAGATTGGTTTGGAAGGACTATCAGAGCAGTTTCAGTTTTCACTGCTACTAAACCACAATATTGGCTCTGCCCCTCTCTCTGTAATCCCTGCTGCTTGATTTTCAAAAATTTATTCATGCTAAAACTATTGATGGCACCCTGTGTGCACACAAAAATTTCTCAGTTGAAAAATTCCAACTTAAATTTTCTAAGTCCTTTGCCATAATTTCTACCATTCTAATATTTTCTTATCAACTGTTAATGAAAACTGAGTACAAAAAAGTAAATATAAAAAATATGACTAACCAGTTAGTATAAGAGAAAAGACTTGTTATAAATCTATTTTATGCTACTTTTAAAAAATTCCATCTATTTTATAAGCCAATTTTACAGACACAATACAATCATTTGAACTACAGATGTGAAGGTATATTGTAGATACAAGACACTGTCAACATGAATTAACAGTTACCAAATATCCCTAATATGCTAATAATGACTTGATAATGATGACTTTTGGGTCCTTTGTAGAATAACTAAGTTCTTCATCTAATAATGGATCAATTAGGAAAATATAGTACTTTATCATGAATATCAAACAATGATAAACTTTTATCTCCTAGAGTTGTTAAAAGATTTAATTAAAAAAAACTTAAGTTAGAAATGAGTCTAAAAAGGTAAGAAGCAGAAAAATTATCCCAGAAATTAAACTTAAAGCTATAAGAATATAAGATAAAACAAGGAAACTATGATTTGAAGTTTAACTAGAATTGGGTTGGCTGAATTCTGCTACTTATCAGGTTATTTTATATGATCAGGTCATTTTTTTATTAATCAGTAAACTAGCCCTTAATACAAGGTAATTTATACAATGAGATCTACAAAAGGCATTCATTTAAATTTCAAATATACTTGTCAGAAGCAAATTTCCCTCCATTGTGTCACCTTTTTAACATCATCTCTCAGTGACCTGGAGGTCAAATACCAATGAGTAAATTCTGGTATAGATAAGCTCTCAGAGAAAGGAAGTTAAATAACCAAGGAACCAATGAGACAGGAAACTAATTCCATAGGCACTGCCCTGCTGGGTGGCCCAAGCACATTAAGAAACTATGATTGGTTCCTGAGTTATGACATGTGAGAGTTAGTGGGTGGAGAAAACAATTTATAAGGGAAGACCCAGCAAGAAGTAAACCGCTTTCTGGCTAGAGTGTGGAGAGTGGAATGAACCCTTGTCAGAGTTTTAGCTAGAGGCCCAAATGGCGTCTGCAGATAAGAAAACTAAGTATCTCTCTACTTCTCTCCTACCTTTCCCTCTCTTTACTACTACTACTTTGATTTAATAAAGTTATTAAGTTGCTACCAGTCTCATAATTTTAATTATTACATACCATAATCACATTTATTCAATAGTTGCTAAGGAAAGAAGCTATATTTTAATCAATAACTATCTTAAAACTAGATGTGTCAGTGATTAAAAAAACAAACAAAACATTTGGTATTTGAATTTGGCAAAGGCCAATGACCAACCATGATGCATTTCAAGAACAATGCTGGATGGGAGCAACTAGGTGGCTCAGTGGATTGAGAGCAAGGGCTTGAGACAGGAGGTCTTGGGTTGAAATCTGGCCTCAGACACTTCCTAGCTATGTGACCCTGGGCAAGTCACTTAATCCTCATTGCCAAGCCCTTACAGAGTATTGATTCTAAGACAGAAGGCAAGGGTTAAAAAAAAAAAGAACCAATGCTGAGAATATCCATAAACAGCATTAGAGATTCAGGAATAAATTAGGAAACCAGAATTTTTCATTTTAATTCTGAATCTGAATATTTCAATTGCTTTATGTAATCTGATAATCTCCTTGCCTTAAACTTCTACCCAGGCTTCATGAAATACCATAAATTCACTGTAGGATAGCACTATACTAAGTAAAATGATGTTCATGTGTTTAAAAAATCAAAATAAATACCTACTTCCAAAAATTACCTTACATTTGTTAGTAAATGTGTTAGATATTCTAATAATGATGAGATTGTGAAGATTCTGTAAGAACTAGAAAACTGGTATATAGTAAGAAAGAAATCAAGACTTTAAACAAGTGAAACTTTTAATAAAAACTAAAAACTTATTTCTCATCAACTGATAATCCTTCACTTACTTCTCTTAAGTGCTAACACAGCATTGCTCTAATACTTTAAGTATAACAAGGTCTTAGAAAAATATCTGACAACTTTTTAAAATGCTACTATTATTTAAATATTATGCTAAGTAAGATTTTTAAGATCTCAAAGATATTAACACTGATCTTGCAATTACATGTTTGATTTAAAGGAAAAGGTGTTACAAATACAGTATTGATCACCTTTGGACCTGTTTGGACACTAATCAACTATAGATCCTGGCTCATTTTATTGGACTCCTTGTGTGAGATTTGGCTGTTGGGGGAAATTACTGCTAAGCTTAATAAGATCGTTTTAGATAGTTTATAGACATTAAATTGTAAGATAACCTGTAGATTTTCTCCTAAACCCCTGTTCCTTCCTCCCCTTCCCAACCAATGAATAAAAAATTTTTATATGTTACCTTTTGTTCATTCCTCACCAAATTCCTGTCATAACAACACTAACCATAAATTACTGGATCAATCAATTGCTAATTAGCATTTACTAATTACTATTTCAGGCCTTCTGATAAGTACCAGTGATACAAATCCAAAGAATATAACAATCCCTATTCTTAAGGAGCTTTGTTCTACCCTCTGCAATCAAGTAGTTATGCAGGAGGCATTCATACCTGTATCTCACCTTCATTTACTTTTCCTGAGGGAAATTTATTATGTTTAACATAAATATATGATGCTCAGTAGTAAGAGAATAGGAAATTCAGAAATGTATATATAATTTAAACATGAAAAGCATCTGGTAGAACAAAAACATTTCTGATTACTACTGCAGGTACAGGTATCCTTGAGAAAGAGATATTGTCATAATTTAAAGTGTCTATTACTTATATTTGTAATTTTCTGAGAAAAGTCAATACTACATTGCTATTCAAGATTATGGATGTATTATGCAAATGAATAATAGCTATTTATTGGTTTTGTACTTAATTGTGGATTTTCTTCAGTATGAATAAGCATTTGTTAATTTGCATTAACCACAAAAAGTTTTATTTCCATAAGACCTCATCTTGATGTCACCTTTGTTCTATGTGAGGTTTCTTAACATTATTCTGTTAAATGCTTGAAGAAGTAAATTAAAATTAGGTTGTGTTTCTTCTCAAGGAGATATTTTTGACAATCTACTTCAACATTTCACAAAACTGAAGTAAACGAAGTTAGTTTAATGCAAAATGTAAAAATCAAGTTCAAGTGCTGTGTAATTTTTTCCCCTTTAGACAGACACAACTATTGAATAAAGCCATCACACAAACTTATTATCTTTATACAAGCAAAAGCAAGAAGATTGAAATGAGTGACACAGGACAATTTAACTAATTTAAGAACAGTGAAAATATCCCATTAGAATAGTTTTTAAAATTAGTTTAAGAAATGAACTCAGTATTTCACATTGGATGTTTTTCAAAATGTATACACTTTTGAAATCATAAAGCATAAACACAGGGGCAGCTGGGTGGCTCAGTGGATTTAGTCAGGCCCAGAGATGGGAGGTCCTGGGTTCAAATCTGGCCTCAGACACTTCCCTGCAATGTGACCCTGGGCAAGTCACTTAACCCTCATTGCCTAGCCCTTGCCACTTTTCAGCCTTGGAACCAATAAACAGTATTGATTCCAAGACAGAAGGTATGGGTTTCTAAAAAAATAAATAAAGCATAAACACTGTCCAAACATTGTATCTAATCTGATTTTTAGCATAGTAAAAATGTACTCTTGAACCTTGTGCTAAACCATTAACAAAAGAAAAGTCAAGTAATTTTTTTAATTCCTTAAATATGTTTTCAAAGGTTGCAAATGATCCAAAGTTGTGATTACAAACAACTTCATAAATAGGCATTTAATGATTCCCAAAATTACAATACTGATTGAACAATTGCCAATATTTCCCCTGCTGTGACCAAGTAATTTAAATGGATATTTGCAGATCATCACTATCAAAATCCAAATTTGGAGTCCTCTAATCAAATATCTGAACATTTTCTAAAGTTATGGTAAAATACCAAAGTCTCCAGTGATGGCCATCTCAGCCTAAAAGTCTTTCCAAATCTGAACTGCATATAGCTAAATGGGAATTTATGTATATTAAAAGACCCCCAAAACAAACAAAAAAAAGAGATTAGTGACATTTAAACTCTATTGGCAAATTTGCATAAAATCATTTATATAGGAAATTTTTTTCCTTTTAGCAAAAAAAGCCTTTAAAGATACACAATCAATTGCAATCACATTGATAAAGTGGTTCTGCTTAACTGTTTTCTGGAAATGCATTTTATGGAAGATGGGGTTCTGCTGTGTCAAAAACAAGTAGTAATGAAAAAAAAATGAAGAACATGAAAGATTTTTCATTTACTGTCTATGGAATTCATGGAGATACTTTAATACTGTGTTATCTTAAAAGTGTATTTTCCTCATTAAATAAGGGGTGAGATAATTTGCTTGGTGGTTATGGTTTAAAACCAAACCATTATAATGGGTGGAGCATTAAGAATTTGGCATTAAATATTTTCTTAGAAAATATTTTCTGCACTCAATACATTTAAACAAGGAATCATGTTTACATTTTAAATAAACACTTTGGAATATCCCTATGATGTTATCCTCAGGAGTCTCTGTCAGAGGGGTACATTGACTATCCTTGATGTTTTATTAAATAAATCTTATTGGAGTGTGTCTAAGATGGATTGGACATACTAAATTTTGCTCTGCAGAAAAGTGTTCTAGTGGAAAAATATTGAAATTGAAGTCAGACCTGAGCTTAAGTTCTGGCTTCTTCATTTAACAGCTATGTGCTTTTGGATAAGTGTTACTTGAAATCTCTGAGTTTACTTTTCTCTTTTCTAAAAACAAAGAAAACAGAATTTTGCAATTGAAAAGGATCTTGGAGAGATATCTTAGTCCAACCCCCAAGTCATTTTACTGATGACAAAACTGAGACCTAGAGATGACTTGCCCAAGGTTTCACAGTAAGTCTGACACAGTATGTCAGTGGCAAAACAAAGACTAATATCAATATCTCCTCCATCCTACTCTCATCCTTGTCCACTATTCTCTCCACAATACCATCCTCTCTCATAATATTTAATACTGCCAAATAGAGTTCTTATGAAGATCAAGTAGAGTAACTTCTACCTCTACCTTCCAGACTATCACTTTGCCACAACTTTTCTCAGTTTGAGGTTCACTCTATCTACCATTACCACCAGGTTAAAATCCTTCCTGCTGACATCTACCTGTCTCCAGGTCAGATGTCCTCATTTCTCAAAGAATTCAATGCTCAATGAATGATTTTTCACCGTAGCCTATCTCTTGGCCTCATATGTTGGGATTTCAATGTACATGTTGACAAAAACCTGCAAATAACTGGTTCAACTAATCAATCTCTTCAGTTAAGATGATCCTCCACAAAGGGATAGTCACACCCTTGAATTCACTATTGCCTGTGACTACTCTATAACCCTGAACTCTGAAATATATTATTGGGAGCTTTAGGAATTTGGTGTAAATCAAGATTCTGCCATTTATTATGTGTGTGACCTTCACTACTTATTAAGTCTTGAACCACGGAAAAAAATTTAACAACTGATCCATAACAACACTTTATTCCCTTCCTTGTTTTCTCTTACTCTGTCATTATATACTGAATTCATTTTAGAACACTAACATTTCATTACTGAGCTATGTACATAACATCATGAACACAGGTTGCCTGGATTACTAAACTATATGATGGATATGATGGGTATGTAATAAGGTAAAATGAGAATATGTATACTAGAAAACAGGGAAAGAGATAGGGCCTGGATCTGTGATCTTATTAATACAGGGAACTCTCAGGTAAGCAAACTCCCTCCACTAATACAAGTCAGCACCTTTTCTGCAAGTTACAGTCTCAGAGAGTTGCTTAGAGTACTCAGAGTGTAAGTGACTTGTCCAGGGGTGACATAATTAACATTTCAGAAAGATAACTTGAACTTAGGTCTTTATGGCTTTGAAGTCATCATCATATATAACTAAAAATGTTCAGATTCACATAATGCAATTATTCTCTTTGGGTTATGTAAGTTCAGCATCTGGCACTTTCTTATCATTTAAATCAATCTGATATATTACTAAAAATACCTTTTTAAAATAATACTTTTTAGGGGGCATGTAAGTGGCTCAGTGGATTGAGAGCCAGGTCTAGAGGTGGGAGATCTTGGGTTCAAATCTGGCCTCAGACACTTCTCAGCTGTGTGACCCTGGGCAAGTCACTTAACCCCCATTGCCTAGCCCTTACTTCTGCCTTGGAACCAATACCCAGTATTGATTCCAAGATGGAAAGTATAGGTTAAAAAATATACTTTTTTAATATTTAATATTTAATTTAATTTTTTAATTTAATATTTAATAATAATTCAACATCAAGGTATCTGACATTCTTGAAGACCTAGCTTCATAAAAACTAAAAGTTAAGTGTTTTATTCATAAATTATCTAGAAAGCTCATATTTCCCACTGTTCAAGATCAAGGAACCCCTACTGTTTCATGTACTCAAAAAAAGGCCTAATTGATGCAATAAAGTACAGCTAATAAATTTGAAGCTATATTTTGTATTTTTTAATGAAATTGGAAAAAAAACATCCAAAAAACCAAATGTAACATCTATTATGAAGTCTCTATTCTAAAGATTAAGTATGTTAAAGGAATAAGGAAATCTGAGTTGGCTTCTGTCTATACTCAGTGTTTCTACTATTAATGTTTTTGGGTCGCTATTTGGACAAGTCTTTGAAAACTAAAGAGTCTTCTAAAGCCACTATTTCTTTTGTTCTGTGAGTAAAGTATACACATGATTTAATAATCAGATTAGGAAAGAACAAAAATCACAGATACTTACCAATTTGTACTTGTTCAGGTTGACTGAGAGAGACAAATGCTGATGTATCATCAATCCAAGATACCTGAATGTTACCTGTAACAATGAAATACAATTCAAGTGAATATGAGTTTATGAATTCTCAAATTTGATTTATGTATCTGAAGTACTCTTTTTAGTATACTTAAAAAAGATAATTAAGCACTGACATAAACATCTGAAAAGATTATCTGTATTATATTACAATACTTAAAGCCTTAGTTGGGCTCTCAATTAACCAGAATGCTTTTGTATGTTGAATTTTTGTATGAAAGAAGCAAAAGAAAATAATTTCTTAACATATACTTATTTAATAATTAAATAAAAAAGAAAAACTTCATAAGCATCTCCTTCCTACACCAAATGAAAGAAATGTATCTCAGATATCTTAGTTAACTGCAAACACAATACACACAAAGTGTTAAGGAAGAGGGAAAGAGATCGAAATGAGAAAGGTTCAAAGTAAAACCAATTATTCAATAACAAATACCTATTGAGCGCTTAATATGTTCAAAGTACTGTGCTAGTTTGTCAGAGATCTAAAGAAATAAATGACAATATTCCTGACTTCAAGAAGCTAATATCTTCTTTGGGAATATTTTTTAAAAACCATAAATATAATTGTTAAATAAAAAACAATATAATATACACCAAGATCAGTGTGGTATATAAGTTCAGAGAAGGAGTTTATCAGGGCAGGTTTTTTTTTACCCTTTTTGGAGGTCATAGAACAATCCTTTTTCCACCTTTCTTTGATAGTCTGATGAAACCTATAGATCCCATCTTTAAAAAAAAAAAAGTTTTAAAATCCAGAGAATTACAGAAGAAATTAATTATAATTAAAAAAACAAGTTGATAGACTCCAATTTAAGAAATCTTGATGATAGAAGATGTTATGGAAAAGGTAGAACTTAGTGGTTAATTAGTCTTAATAATAAGTCATTTATTATAGCACTTTAAGATTTGCAAAGTGTTTTACAAATATTATTTCATTTTATCTTCACAACAACTCTGAGAGATAGGTTCTATTATTATCTCCACTGGGGGTATGAGGAAACCGAGGTAAAGTTTGAGTGACTTGTCTAGGAGCCACACATTTATTGTTTGAGGCTGCATTTGAACTCAGATCTTTCTGACACTAGGTCCAGCTCTCTATCTAATGTATCATTCAGCTGGTTATACAAGGATGGAGATGGAATGAACCAAATCTAGGACAGAAGGTCAGAGTTGGAATTAAGTATAATGTGTTCTAGGAACAATGAGACTAGGTGGCTAAAATAGAGGGTCTGGGAGTAAGGAAAGAAAAAATCTAGGTAGGTATTCAAAGTCCAGATCACTGAGAGGTTTGAAGGATCAGGTCACTGAGTCTGGACTCTTTATTAATCTAGTGGAAATAGGCAAGATAGATTTGAGGGGATAAGAACTAAAGTCAGGGAAACCTGTTAGAAAACTGCTATAGTAGCTCAGAATCACTGAATTTTAAGTGGGAATGAATTTTAAGAGAATATTTTTATTTTTTAGCCCCCCCTAATTAATATCCTATCCCAATACTCAGTGAAGTGATTCCAAATATACTCTTCCCTCAGGAAGCCTGCCTATCATCTTATTCAGGCTTAGCTGAAGGCTTTGTCTCTTACTTTACAAAGGAGACTTTGCTGAGGCCTACTATAAACTCTCTCTTAAACTCTAAGTCCCTTTCTAACATCTCCCATACCCTCCTCTTTTCTCTTATTTTCACATAAGGAGGTGACCAAGGTCTACTAGCCAAAATCAATTCCTCTAAATGTATGTGCCCTAGAACACACCTCTTCCAATCTTCAGAAGACTGTTCCTTTGACTATCTACTTTCTTTCAACTTTTAACTTCCTATTTACTAGTTTATCCCTAGTATGTTCAAGCATGCTCAAGTCTCCCCCATGCTTAGACACAATCAACTAGACCCTATCTTTTCTCTTCATCCTTTCTAAGCCAAACACCATCAAAAAGCAGCACATACTCCTTGCCTATACAGCCTCTGCTCTCCCTGCAGTCTGGCTTCTGACATCACTTAATTCAAACATCCTAAGAACTTTTAGCTCCTCAGTCTATTAATTTTCCATGACAATCCCTCATTTCTCATATCCCTCTACCTTAGCTGAGCCATACACAAAGATGCTGGATGAGCGATCAGGGTCCAATGAGTGATCGGGGTTGGGAGCTGGAGGAAGCAGTATTAGCAATGCGCCAGAGTCAGGGGCGAGGAACTGAGGAATATGGCCTCAAGCAGAGTGCAAGAGTCCTCAAACTGAAAATGGTCAGGCCCATAGGGAGGGAGACCAGGCAAAAAGAAAAAAACAAACAAACTGGCAGGAGCAAGGCAGCAGCTCAGGTAGAGAGTTTGGAGTGCTCAGAGTTCATGGAGGTGGGTGGATGGGCGAAAAGCCTTGGCAGGAGAAAGATGGCTTAAAATTTTATCTAGGCTATCTTAAAAAAGGGGGGAGGGGGGGACGATTTTCTCATCCTTTCTTGGTTGCCAACTGTAAAAATTAAAATTATATCTTAATAGTAAAAATATTATATTTTAGGAAGTTTATTAAATGATCATAAGAAATAAAGGAATAAAGAGGATACAAAATAAAGATCAAGTGTCTGGTTAGCCATTTTCAAGATTCCTATCTTACCACGATTACCACTGGCTGCATGCCAAAGCAGAGAGGTGGGACTCTCCCCATCCTTGCATTATATCCTCTGTCTACAGGAAGTACGTAATGACAGGAAGTCAGTGGGCTTTCCAGAAATGTAGTTCCCCTTTAGGGTAACAGATTTTCAATTATACAAAATGAAGGACAAAAAAATGAAAGGTTTTGAGTTAATTAGAAGAATAAGTAGCTTAAAAGAGGAAGTGGTAAATCTTAACCAAGAAATGGCATTTAAAAGCTAAAATATATGAAATGGAAATCAGTAACTTTATGATAGAGCAAGGAATCTTAGAAGAAAATCAAAAGAATGAAGCAAAAAGGGAAAAAAAGATACCCCCGATATAAAAAACAATTGCCTGAAAAAGATGAAGAGATAATATGAGAATCACTGGACTTCTTGAAAACTGTGTTTTAAAGAAAAAAGTATGGACATTATAATTCAAGAAATCATGAATGAAAACTGTCCAAACTGATTGAAAGGGCAGCTAAGTAACTCAGTGGGCAAAGAGCCAGACCTGGAGGCAGGTGGTCCAGGTTCAAATCTGACCCCAGACACTTCCTAGCCATGTGACCCTGGGCAAGTCATTTAATACACATTGCCTAGCCCTTACCATCCTTCTGCCTTGGAAATGATACTTATATCAATTCTAACATAAAAAGTAAGGGAGTTTTTTAATTAAAAAGTAAATAAATAAGAATTAGAGGACAAAGTAAAGTTTAAAAGAATTTACCAATCACAACCTGAAGATAACCCCAAGAGAAAAATACTAGGAATGTTATTGCCAAAAAAATATAGATACATATAGATATGTAGATGATATATAAACATGATATGTTGTTAAAAATCCAGAAAGGAGTTCAATTACCAAAGAATTGGGTTCACAGAAGATATAGTAGCTTTTACCATATATCATAAGAGATCCTGGGATAGAATATTCTAAAAGATAAGAAGAGATATAGATTTACAACCAACAATAATTTACTCAGAAAAGTTGAGAGTAATCTTATGGGTAAGAAAAGGAAATAATATTTAACAGAGGGACTTTCAACTGTTTCTACTGAAAAACTGTAAGAATTCTGAAATACAAACACAAGAGCTGAGAGAGAGCTAGAAAGATAAATTTTGGCATAATGATGTAGTTCTAATGAATGTCCTCATCCAGAACAGGGAAGAAAAGACCTAAAATCAAAAAGGATGCCTTAGATTACTTCTTCAACAACTAGGGAATAGCTATTGTAGCATTGTTTTAAATGGAAGGAACTAAAGGAAAGTCAAGAAAGAAGGGAGATCAGCTAAACTATTCTGAAAGTAATGTGTAGAATTTATCATATGGTTAACAAAAATAAAAATCAAGAAGTATGAAACATGAAACAGAAATCAAGGATTTTATATAGAAATATTCTATTTGGATGTTTAAGTTTAAAATAAAAACATTTAAATAAATAAATATTTGCTAAATTGATTCTTTATAAAACAATCTTCAAAGAAAATGCCTTTCTTTGTTTAGAATCTATAATCACTTGATCATAATCAAAATATTGTTCCAAATATCAATTCTGAATCCTGTTCACCTTAATCTAATCACCTGAAATGCTATTGAGCCAATAAATAAAAAAATTATTTAACGTTAAATTATATATAAGGCAAATGATAAATACTAATGAAAACAAAGATGAAAGGGGATGGAGCCTATGCCTTCAATAGACAATTCACCAGGGAGAATAGGTCATGTATTTAAATAAGCACATGTAAAATATGGAGGAAATTAAGGAAGACATGACAAAGCAGTATGAACAGTGAATCAAGAGAAGATTATTTTTATTTCTTTAAGAACTGGAAATACCTATATGAAATGATGTGGAGTGAAATAAACAGAACCAGGAGAACATTATACACAGTAACTGAAACACTGTGAGACAATCCAATGTAATAGACTTTGCTACTAATAGCAATGCAATGATCCAGGACAATTTTGAGGGACCTATGAAAAGAATGCTATCTACATCTAAAGATAGAACTGTTGGAGTAAAAATGTAGAAGAAAATTTTATCCCTTGTTTATAAGGGTATATGATTTGGGGTTTTAGTTTTAAAAGATTATTCTACTACAAAAATGAATAATATGGAAATAGGATTTGAGTGATAATACATGTATAATCCAGTGGAATTGCTTGTCAATTCTCGGAGTGGGGAGGGAAGAGGAAAGGGAGACAATATGAATCATCTAACCTTGGGGAAAACATTTAAAAATTTTTTTAATTAAATAAAGTATTTCAGATTTTTAAAGAAAGAAAGATCATTTCAAGCAGCTCCAATGAACTGATATTAGAAATAAAGAAAATCTGAGCCTTCATCCTAAACTGAAGATACATCTTTAATAGTGGGAAATTGGGGCTGGAAGTCTCACCACACCCAGCCTGTGGCAAAGACCTCATTTAGATGTAAACAGTCATTTTATAGGCTTTTGACAATCAATTAACATAATTGTTTTAATAAAATCAAATGTATATATGTTACTAAAGTTTAGGAAATATTTGCTAAGAGAGTTAATAAATTCCAACAAAGATTAAAGAAAGGCAGCCCTATTTGGTCTTGTAATTTCTGGTGATTTAGTACCAATTAAGACCTTGTTTGAACATCAGAAGGATTTACAAAGATCAAGGCCTTTATTAAGTGTCTTAGTCTCTAGAGTGAATGGTTCATGTTATGTTACAAGCACTGTTCATCATTGCAATTTGAAAATAACAATCACAAAAAATACACAAATTAATCTGATGAGGAGACAATTTTCAATTACCTTTAATTGATACTACAAATTACAGACCGACATAATCAGACTTATTATAGTATACTGATTATGGGAGTAAACTTAAAGATAAACTCAAAAGACACCTCTCTGGGCCATAAACTCTGTGGAACCTATAGTAAATGTAAATCCTTTACAAAAGCAAATACCATCTTGTCCTTGTAATAAATTCCTAATTTCTACTACTGACTCAATGATTGTTTCTGTTATCTTCATCAGGAATCAGGATTTATTCAAGCTCAATACCTCAATACCTAATATTCCAAAATTGATAACAAAAGCTCTTAATTTTATTGATAGCTATAGTATTCTAATACTCTACACTATATCTTTTCTAATACTATGGTTAATATATTATTATAATTGATATCTTATACACAGTTTATTAATGGGGTCTAACCCTTCCTAAAAATCATAGTTGCAGTTTATTCCTTGTTTTAATATAATAATCAATGACATAAAAGTAATTTCCTTTTCAATAATCCCTTGTGGCCCCATAAACACATTAAATGACCAAACAAACAAAAATCAGTTATGCCAACAATACAAGGGGTGCCAGAAATGGGAAGCTTCAAAATATGAAGTAAGTCAGAGGGAGGATCAAAGGAGGCCTCCTGAAAGAGAAAGAAAAGAGTAGCTCAATTCTACTCAGCCTCTTATCTACATGAAGATCTACTTATCAGGAGGCAGAGCGAAGAAGGCAGCGTAGTAGCAGGATCATTACAAAGTGTCTCAAAAGGACAGAAATCAAAACCAGGCAAGTAAAGGGGCTCTCCCACTAGACACAGCTATAAAGGTAGGCAATGTTTGGGGATTCCCACTCTATAAGGGGACAAAACTTAACTAATCAAAGCCCCCCTCCCCACACCACCTTACTGCACCAGAGTCAAAGTGAGGGCCAGAGCAATCTCTAAATTCTTGAGGGCTGGCTGAGCACTACAGACTTACCCTTGCTGGCAGTTCAAGGCCTTGGCAGTGAGACTTGAGACTCAAGGCTGAAGAGTGTAGAGCCTGGGCAGCAGAGCACAGTTTAGGCAGAAGCAAGGCTGGACACAGCCTAGGGAGCAGGGGCTGGAAAGACAGCCTCAGGGCAAAATTCTTAAAAGCATGCTACACAAAGAACACCACAGATCTACCTCCCCTCATTCAGGTTCTGACTGGGAAGGGAAAAAACTACCAAGGAAAAGCCTTGAAAGACAGAAGCTAAGAAAGTAATGACCACCAACATGCAGGAATCCCAATCCACTAATGGCAAAAGGAATAAGCAACAGAAAAAACAAAAACAAAAACCTCTTGATCCTGGATAATTTCTGAAGAGAAAAAGAGCAAAATACAGAAGCAACATTAGAGAGTGACAAGCAAACATATCCAAAGTCCACTTCCCCCCAATGGCAATTGGTTACAAGATCTTGAGGAACTAAAAAAGGAGTTTAAGAACCAACCAAAAAAATAGAAGAAAAATGGGAAGAAAAGTGGGAAAAAAACTAAAGTAATTCAAAAAGAAAATAACAGATGAAAAGACAAAATTATTCACTTGTAAAAAGCACAGAAATCATAGGAAGTAATAAGCAAATTGGAGACCAGAATTGACCTACTGGAAGCCATGAAAAGCAGGGTAGACCAAATTGAAAATCATAGCTGAAACCCAGTCTTTAGAGACTAAAATTGGGCAAGTAGAAGCTAATGATCTCACAAGACAGGAAGATACAATAAAGCAAAGCCAAAAGAAGAAGGACAGAATAGAAGGAAAAGTAGAAGGAAACATGAAATATCTATTGAAACAACTTCTATGGAAAACAGATGCAGGAGAGACAATTTGAGAATTATTGGTCTACCAGAAAGGGGGGGGGGGGGGGGGGGCTTGACATCATATTACAAGAACTAAGCCAAGAAAACTGCCCTGATATTCTTGAACAAGAGGGCAAAACAGACATTGAAAGAATCCACAGATCACCCCCTACATTAAATCCCCAAAAGAAAACCCCTAGGAATGTAATAGCCAAATTCAAGAGTTTCCAGGCCAAGGAGAAAATACTGTAAAAGGCCAGAAAAAGACAATATATCAAAATATCAAGGATCCCCAGTCAGGATTACACAAGATCTGGCAGTCTCCACACTAGAGGACAGCAAGGCTTGGTTTATGATATTCAGGAAGGCAAGAAAATTGGGTCTACAACCAAGAATCACCTGCCCATCAAAACTGACTACTTTCAGAGGAAAGTATGGGCATTTAATAAAATGGATTTCCAAGCATTCCTAAAGAAAAGATCAGAACTAAATGAAAAATTTGATGTCCAAATACAAAATGTAAGAGAACTATAAAAAGGTAAAAATGAAAGAGGGGAAAAAAATTTAAGGGATTCAGTAAGGTTAAATTGATTATATTCCTATATGGAAAAATGATATCTGTATCTCTTAAAAATTATTTTCATTATCATAGCAGATAGAAGAAATATTCATAGGTAGAGATTGTAGTATTAAGCTATTTAAGATGATATGTAAAAAAACATTGGGGGGACACAAAAAGAGGATGGTACTAAGAGAAACTAAGAAGAAGAAAAATAGGATAAATTATACCACATAAAGAGGTGCATGGGTGCGGGTGAGAAGAATATTATTATAAGAGAATGGTAATAGGTAAGACACAAACCTTACTCTCAGTGAAATCAGTTCTGAGAGAGAAGAACAGACAAATATATTGGGGTATAGAACTCTATCTTACCCTACAGGGAAGTTGAAAAGAAATAATGAAGGTGGGGACTGGGGTAAGGGGAGTTAAAGGGAGGGAAAGGTTGCGGGGAGGGCAATTAATAGATCTTAAAGAGAAATAGTCAAAGAAAGAGCAGGACTAGGAGAGGAAATCAAAATGATGGGGAATACACAGGTGGTAAATCATAACTCTCAATGTGAATGGAATGAACTTACCCATAAAAAGGAAATAGCAGAGTGTATTAAAAACCAAAATTGTGCCATATGTTGTCTACAAGAAACACACATGAGGAAGGTAGATACACATAGGGTAAAGGTAAGAGGCTAGAGCAAAATTTATTGGGCATCGACTGAGAAAAATAAGGTAGCAGTCACAATCATGATTTCTGACAAAGCCAAAGTAAAAATAGATTTGATTAAAAGAGATAAGAAAGGCAATTACATCCTGAAAAAAGGCAGTATAGACAATGAAGAAATAGCGGTACTCAACATGTATGCACCAAATGGTATAGCATCCAGATTTTTAAAGGAGAAACTATTGGAGCTTAAGGTGGGAATAGATAGTAAATCTATACTAGAGAGAGACATCAACCTTCCTCTCTCAGATCTAGATAAATTAAACTAAAAGATGAATTAGAAAAAATTAAGAGTTAATAGATATATGGAGAAAAGTAAATAGGGATAAAAAGGAATATATCTTCTTTTCAGCAGCATATGGTACATTCACAAAGATTGTCCATGTACTAGAGCATAAAAACATTGCAAATAAATGCAGAAAAGCAGAAATAATGAATGCAACTTTTTAAACCATAATGTGATAAAAATATAATTAGTAAATAATTAAATAATCTGATTCTCCAAAATAGGTTGGTTAAAGAACAAATCATAGAAACAATGATTTCATAGAAGAGAATGACAATGAGGAAACAACATATCAAAATTTGGGGGAGATAGAAAAAGCAATACACGGAGTGGGAGTGGGGGAATTGATTTATATCCTTGAGTGCCCAGATTAACAAATTGGGCATGCAACTAAAAAAACTAGGAAAAGGACAAATTAAAAACCCTCAGATGAAGACCAAATTGGAAATCCTAAAAATCAAAGGAAAAATTAATAAAATTGAAAGTAAAAGAGCTATTAAACTAATAAATAAGACTAGGAGCTGGTATTTTGAAATAACAAATAAAATTAAGTATTGGTTAATCTAATTAAGAAAAAGAAAGAGAACCAAATTAATAGTATCATGAATGAAAAGGATGATCTCGCTTCTAATGAAGAGGAAATTAAGGTAATTATTAAGAACTATTTTGTTCAATTATATGGCAAAAACAATGGCAATCTAAGTGAAATGGATGAATATATACAAAAACATAAATTGCTTAGATTAATAGAAGAGGAAATAGATTACTTAAATAATCCCATATCAGAAAAAGAAATTAAGCAAGCCATCAAAGAACTCCCTAAGACAAAATCACCAGGGTCAGATGGATTTAAAAGTGAATTCTATCAAACATTTGATGATCAATTAATCCCCATAACTCTACAAAGTATTTGACAAAATAGGCAAAGAAGGAGTCTTAAATTCTTTTTTATGATACAAATATGGTATTGATTCCCAAGCCAGGAAGACCAAAAACAAAGAAGACCAATAATCCTAATGAACACAGATGCAAAAATATGAACTAAAACACCAGCTAAAAGGCTATAACAAGTTATCACAAGGATTATTCACTATGATCTGGTGGGGTTTATACCAGGAATGAAAGGATGGTTTAATATTAGGAAAACCATATGACCATATCAACAACTAAACTAATAGAAATTATATGATTATCTCAAGAGATGCAGAAAAAGCCTTTGACAAAATACACCAATTCCTATTGAAAACACTAGAAAATATAGGAATAAGATGACTTTTCTTCAAAATAATGAACAATATTTATTTAAAACCATCAGCAAGTATCATCTGCAATGGTTATAAATTAGATGCCTTCCCAATAAAATCAGGAGTAAAGCAGGGATGCCCATTATCACCACTAGTGTTTAATATATTGTACTAGAAATGCTAGCAGTAGTGATTAGAGAAGAAAAAGAAATTGAAGGGATCAAAGTAGGCAATAAGGAAACTAAACTATCATTCTTTGCAGATTACATGATCGTATACCTAGAGAATATAAGAAAATCAACTAAAAAAACTAGTAAAAGCTATCAATAACTTTATTAAAATTGCAGGGTACAAAATGAACCCACATAAATCATCAGCATTCCTATATGTTTCCAACAAAACACAGAAGCAAGAGTTAGAAAGAGGAACTCCATTTAAAATCACTCTAGACAAGATAAAATACCCGGGAATCTACTTGCCAAGATAAATTCAGGAATTATACAAATGTAACTACAAAGCACGCTTCACCCAAATAAAACAATCTAAACAACTGGAAAAACATCAATTGCTCACATGTAGGACAAGCTAATATAATAAAAATGACAATCCTACCTAAATTTACTTATTCAGTGCTATACCTATCCAACTACCAAAAAAACTTTTTTTTTATAGAATTAGAAAAAATTATTACAAAGTTCCTCTGGAAGAACAAAAGATCAAGAATATCAAAGGAAATGATTTAAAAAAAAGGGAAGGATGGAGGCCTAGCTTTATCAGATCTCAAACTATGCTATAAAGCAGTGATCATCAAAAGTATATGATACTTGCTTAGAGATAGAAGGATGGATCAATGGAATAGACTTGGAATAAATGACAGGAGCAAAATCGTGTTCAATAAACAGAAAGAATCCAGGTTTTGGGACAAGAACACACTATTTGACAAAAAATGCCAGGAGAACTGGAAAACAGTATGGGAGAAATTAGGCTTAGATCAACATTTTACACCGTATGCCAAGATTAACACAGAGTGGGTAAATGACTTAAATATAAAGAAGGAAATCATAAACAAATTAGGTGAACATAGGTATACCTGTCAGATCTATAAAAGAGGAAGGAATTTAAGACCAATCAGGAGATAGAGAACACTACAAAATATAAAATGAATACTGTTGATTATATTAAAATTAAAAAGTTTCTGGACAAAGAAAACCAATGCAACCAAAATTAGAAAGCAACAAATTAAGAAAAAAAAATTATAACAAAAACCTCTGACAAAGTCTCATTTCTCAAATTTATAAGGAGCTAAGTCACTTGTACAAAAAAAATTAAGCCATTCCCCAATTGACAAACGGGCAATGGACATGAATAGGCAGTTTTCAGATTAAAAAAATCAAAATATCAGGGGCAACTGGGTAGCTCAGTGGCTTGAGAGCCAGGCCTAGAGATGGGAGGTCCTAGGTTCAAATCTGACCTCAGGCACTTCCCAGCTGTGTGACCTTGGGCAAGTCATTTGACTCCCATTGCCCTTACCACTCTTCTGCCTTGGAACCAATAAACAGTACTGATTCCAAGACAGAAGGTAAGGGTTTAAAAAAAATAAAAGTATCAATAAGCACATTAAAAAGTGTCCTATATCTCTCATAATTAGAAAAATGCAAATGAAAACAATGCTAAGGTACCACTTCACACTTAGCCAATATGATAATAAAGGAAAATAATAAATGTTAGTGGGGCTGTGGCACAATTGGGACACTAATGCATTTCTGGTGGAGTTGTAAATTAATCCAGCCATTTTGGAAGGCAATAGGAATTATGCACAAAGGGCTTTAAAGGAATGCATACCCTTTGATCCAGCAATAACACTGCTGGGTTTTTACCCCAAAGAGATAAGATACGACTTGTACAAAAATATTCATAGTCACACTCTTTGTGGTAGCAAAAAATTGGAAAATGAAGGAGTGTCCCCTGATTGGGGAATGGCTGAACAAATTGTGGTATATAATGGTGATGGAATATTATTATGCTGTAAGGACTGATGATCTGGAGGCTTTCTATATAAATTGGGAGGACCTCAATGAACTAATGCAGAGTGAAATGAGCAGAACCAGAACATTATACACAGAAAGTAAAACATTGTGGAAAAATCCAATGTAATTGACTTTGATACAAGTAGCAATGCAATAAGCCTGCATATGCCATCAGAAGGACTTATGGGAAAGAATGCTATCCACATTGAGAGAAAGAATTATGGGAGTAGAAATGTAAAAGCAAAATATATGACATCATTTATCACGTGTATATATGGATATGTGATTTGGGGTTTAGGCTTTTAAAAATCGCTCTATAACAAAAATCAATAATTTTTGTAAATAGGTATCAAATGATAACATTTGTACAATCCAGTGGAATTGCTTGTCAGCTTTGGGAGGTGGGAGGGAAGGGGGAGGGAAAGAAAATTATCATGTAAACATGGAAAAAATTTAAAAATTAAAAACTTTTTAAATAAATTAAAAAATTTTTAAAGATCTACATATCACTGATTTTAACATCAAGTGCTATATAAAGACAATTTTATCATTATCAGACACTAACAGAACCTAAAAAATTTTATCCTTTATCTGGGCTTCTTTGTTTTCCCTGGTGACAGAAATTTAACTACATCAAGAACAATTTTATCTTGCTTTTTTGGTAATTTTCCCTAAATATTATAACTCTAATGGTTTTTACAAAGGTTATATTATGCCACAATGAGAAAGACCAAGAGTAAGGTTAAAACCTTGCACATTAACATTTCTTTTTTCCTAAACTGATGCTTTCTATGTACTACTTAACCATCTAAGCAAAAAAAAAAATTTTTTTTAATTGAAAGTACAAAAGTAAATCTGTAACTTTGAGTTACTTACCAAAGGCACTAAAAAGCTGGTAAAGGTCGCTGGTTTTCCATTCTTTGGGAAATGTCACATGTAGAACATGATCTCGTTTGGGTTGCACTATGAGACATTTTTAATGGAAGGTTTATATTTGAAAGGTGGCTCAGGTACAACACTAGATTACCTACTTCAAAGGCAACTTAAGCTCTACTACTTCCTTTAACTTATTTTTCTATTCAAGACATTTCCTAGTAGATATCAAGCACAGACTAATTTGGAGATTCTCTATTAATGTTACATGATTAATAAATGGTACTCAAGAACTACATCTCTTTTAATAGGATAAATGAAAGGCATCTTATACTTGACCTCAGTTTTTGCTATAGTAGTAATGATAATAATAATAATAATAATATGATAGCTAACTTTATATAGTACCTACTATGTACCAGACACTATGCTATTTTATGATCATTATCTCATTTAATCTTTATAGCCACCCTGGGAGTAGAAAAGACTGAAAGAGTGCTATTATTTTCATCATTTTACAGATGAGGAAACCGAAGCAAAGAGAAGTTAAGAGAATTGCCCAAGATCATATAGCTATTGAGTGTTTGAGGCCACAATTCAACTTAGGTCTTCCTGAGTCCAGGCCTTGTGTTCTATTCACCAAAACCACCCAGCTGTCTAAATAGCAAAAATCTCCCAGAGTCCTTTTGGTAAAATATTCTTTGTTCTCACAAAAATCCTCTTGTAACTCCCACTAATTTTATTTTTAAAGATGTAAAGATCTCTTTGTTTAGGATCTTTCACTGGACCATTTCTTCTCATTTTAATCTGTTCATTCCTTATACTGGTTTAGAAGATAATAGACTCATTGCCCAACTTTACTTATATCAGTTTTGCTTAAATGTAAGTCTCTCAATTCTTCACTCCTAAGCCACAAAATCATAACTTAGATAAAGTTAGGCAGAAAAAAAGGATAACCATGAATTAGGCAGACAGAAGAAAGAGAAAAAGAAGCATTTTTCTTCTAAGTATGCAGTCTTTTTAATGGGAGAAAAATATCCAAATACTACCAAAAAACTAGGGCTTTTTAAAGGTGATTGCTGAAGAAAAGCTGAGTTTACTGAATAACTATAAGTAAAAAAGATATATAAGTTTTTGCTATAAAACTGGATATAAAAATCTGGAGGAAATCATAAAATTAGAGTCACTCTCCACTTTGCAATGAATGAGTTTTCTTGAGAGATATTATTCCTGGCAGCCCTAAATATCACATACCGATTTTTTCAAACTTAAAGAAATAAAAATCACTTACAGTCTGGTCCTTCCAAATTGAGATATGGGATATCCATGACCCTCATAAGAAATAACCTAAAATAACAAGAAAGGGGGAAAGATAATGGCCAAACTTACATTTTACTTTAAAAAACGGAAATATGGAATTCTTTAAGCATTCTAAACAGAATCAACCTTATTTCACAAATCCTAGCATAGTAAATATCATCTATATTTTTTAAAAGTAGTAACTTAGACTAATAAGTATCAGTAGCAACAATAAATGATAGAAAGTGACACAGTCATTTAGACTACAATGAAACAAAGTATTAGAGACTACTTATTTTACTAACTTAAAAAAGTTCTTGCAACCTAAATCCTTGGCATGCTCCAATGGTTCAAAATCAGAAACTGATATGATTTTATTGGCAGAATTGATATTAAGGAGACATTAACATTTGCCTTATCACTGTACTACTCTAAGAACCATGGGATCTTTCCATCCAACTCGTAGCTGAAACTTTTACATGTATTACCTCCCCATTGGAATATAACCTCCCAGAGATCAGGAAACTTTCACATGTATTATCTCTCCATTAGAATATTCTTTATATAATCCCTGAGAGCAGGGATTGTCTTACTTACCGCTTTGTATTCCTCTTACTTAGCATGGTAAGAAAAGTAAATGCTATATTTATTCACTCATCCTAAATGCCTTTTTTTGGCTTTGATTAATAAAAGTATCAAACAAAAGATAAAGAATCCTCAACTGCTAAGAAAATTATGCTTCTGATTTCCATTTTTATTTCTTAAATGAAAAGTCTCTTAAAATATTAATTAAAATTTATATTTAAATGGGTTTCAGGTTGTCTACTGTATGGTCACTTCCACCAGTGCAATTCACATATGCACACACATATCCCTCATTCTTAAATCATGACTTGTTTACTTCTTATTTTACTTTCTCAAGTATAAACTCAATGATGATTGTGTTACTTTTTTCAATGAAGCCAGAAATACTACTCATGACTACAAAATCTTTACTAGTTTTATTTTTAAAAATAATTTCTCATGGGCAACTGGGTGGTTCAGTGGAGCCAGGCCTAGAGATGAGGTCCTGGGTTGAAATTTGGCCTCAAACACTTCCTAGCTGTGTGACCCTGGGCAAGTCACTTAATCCCCATTGCCTACATCTTTTTGCCTTGGAACCAATACACACTATTGATTATAAGATGGAAGGTAAGGGTCTTTAAAAATAAAGTTTTTTTTCAAGAGAGTCTATCTTATTTTTTTTAAAGTGCTCACTTTTCAAGATTCTTTTTGCCTACTAAATTAATCCTAACATCTAAGAATTGGCCTAAAAGAGCTCATTCAAACTAAAAACTTGGGAAGTTATTCTTACAAATAGTGTAGTGGTCTCAATATACTGTGCCACAAAAATTCATTCAATGAAATTAAATTCTCTATATGTAAATTCAAAAAATTAATCCCTGAATTCTAGTGTATCCTCTATTTATTGGTTTAAGAACCTAAAAGTAGGAGTTAAATTACATTCCTTAAAAATTATATTCTGGCGGAACAGGCTAGGCGGCTCAGTAGACAGAGAACCAGGCCTAAAGATGAGAGATCCTGGGTTCAAATCTGTCCTCAAACACTTCTTAGCTATGTGACTCTGAGCAAGTCATTTAACTCTCACCATTGCCCAACTTGTACTACTCTTTTGTGCCTTGGAACCACTGCACAGTAATGATTCTAAGTCAGAAGATATGGGTTAAAAAAAAGAAATATATTCCTGAAAAGTATTAAAATATCATAAGACTTCAAGAACAAGGAAGAGATTATAAGAAATTATATGAATTATATTATAAAGGAATTATAATTCATATAATGAAAGAATTATAATAGAGCTTCTTTAAATAATTTTAATATTGTAGTCACTAAGTATTAATTAATTAAGATTCAAGAGAAAGGGAAGGTCATGAATCCCTGAAGTGATAGAAGTATTTTCCAACTGAAGAGTAACTGAAATGCAAAGTGACAGCTAAATGTTTTGGTAGAGAAAGTTCTGGACTTGGAGTCAAGAAGCCCTAAATTTAAACCCTACCTCAAATATTACATGATTACCAAATGGTGCTCAAGCTGTTCAAAATGCTGGGTAAGTCATTTAACCTCTTCTTGCCTGTTTCCTCATCTGCAAAACAAGGGTTATGGACTCCAAGGTCTTTTCCAGTTCTTAGTCCATGATACTTTGAATCATCTTTGAAATTATCAGTCAATAGACAAAGCATTAATTTCCAAAATTTTCAATTAGTAGGTCACTTTTCCAGACTATATTTGAAAGCATGACATTATTAATAATATATCTCAGGAAACTATTTTACTGGCTGAGAAGTTCATTGTGAATGAGAAAAAGGTCAAATTTAAACTAAGGGAAATTATTTAAAATGCATTAACAATGGAAACAGATATCAAGTACAACCCAATGGAATTCTTTGTCAGCTCTGGGAGCGGGGAGCGAAGAGGGAAGGGAAAGAAAATAAATCATGTTAACATGGAAAAATATTTAAAAATATAAAATTTTTTAAATAAAAATCAAATAAAAGGCATTAACAGGGGCAGGTAGGTAGTAAAGTAGATAGAGTACAAGACCTGGAGTTGGGGAGGACCTAGGTTCAAATCTGGCCTCAGACACTTCCTAGCTTGGTGACTCTGGGCAAGTTACTAACTTTGATTGCCTAGCCCTTGCTGCTCTTCTCTTAGAACTGATACTAAAGGTGTTATTTAAAAAAAAAAAGGAAAGAAGTTGAAGGAAGGGAACACATTGACAGAGGATTCTTTTTTTTGTTTGATATTTTTAGTTACAGGCTTACCTAATACTATATTTGGAAAAGTTGTGGAATCTTTTCAATCTGCCTATATATATATAACCTATGATTTAATATTTTTAAAGGTCCTCCTTCATTACTCTCATTAATATGTGCTATTTAAAGCAATGTCAATTTTCTGTACTAAGTTATAAGTTGTCTACAAATTTTTTCTAGATATAAAACATTTTTATGAATTAAAATTTCTAGCCAAAATAAAATACTCAAATGACAAAAAAAAAACTATTCAAATGACAAAAAGCTATCCAAACAACATTATCTTGCCTGCTTATTATTTCAACCAAATAGAAAGTTCTTACACACAACTTATTCCTTAACTTTTTCCCATTCTTCTGATTTTAGTGATTTGGTTTTGGACACTGAATGAACGAACCCAAACTATGTCAAAACATGAAACTCCATGCTGTATGTAAGTTGGCAGGCAATAATATATTAAGAAAAGTCATGAGACTGAAATGAACTCTTGTTTTTGCAGTTTTGCTTCTGGGAATAAAAACCAAGGTAAACTCCTCTCAGAGAACTCTCATCTCCCTTGTAAAATGTTGCTTGTAGACCATTATGCTGGAAAAAAATGTGTGGTCTTTGAAATTTTAATAATATCCTCTAAGTGGATGTATATTACACGCAGACTAGTTGTCACAGGGTCTACACTAATTCTGTAGAGAACTGTAAAACACTTTACATATAAATCACCTTACATGAGGATACATTTTAAGCAAAAAAAAGAAATTTTTATAATTCTTGTGAACTGTATGAAAGAAAAATCAGAATGTCTTTCATCTTTAGATATCAAGAGATGTTCACTCAAACTAACAGTTCTACAAAATTTCATTCTTGTTTCCGTGATGGTGCTATGTGGCTATTGAAGTGTAAATAAATTCAAGAAAAACCCTATTTTCAGACCATTAATGTAATTAATTCTTCCATCTCTTTTCATGAATATCTTATTATGTCTGACATAAACAACAAAGTAGATACCTTCTGCCATTATCTCCTCCTTCACTCCCATCTCACATGATGAAGGGGTATAAACCTCAAAATTTCTTAGACTTATAAATGTTGGAAATTTCACCATTGGGAAATTTCATACTTGAAAAATTTCCTATTGATAGTGGGTCTTGACTATTGGAATGTGAACCCCATTGGCATGGGAAGTTCCTTCTCTTCCCTTAAGATTACTTTAGGACAGAAACCTTTTGCTGAACAATGGAAAGGACTTTGACCTATGCTTAAGCATAGAACAGGAATTTCTTTGAGTCATGATTGATTTTAGAATTGATACAATGGAGATACTTGGAATCAATCTCCACCCTATTCAGTCCTAACAGGATTGAGTAAGGGCTACAGCCTAGATCAAAATTTAATTATTCCAATCTCTACCCTACTCGGGTTAACAGGATTTAGGAAGGGCTGTAGCAAAGGATCAAAGATTTAATTATTTGAAATTATGACCTACAACAGACATGTGCAAAGCCAGACCTCTGGGCGGTCCTGGGTTAAGCTAGAGCCTCCATTGGCACAGGGAAATTGATGGACCCGTGATTGGTAGATGTGAGGACTGAGGGGAGGGAACTTGGATGGTTTCCTTAAGGATGGGGGGTCCAAAGACTCGAGGTGGGGGTTGAGAAATTGGTCGGTGTGGTTGGTGTGTGCTCTGAGGAGCTTGCTCTGAAGGAAGCTGAAGGTGGGGGCCTCTGAGACTGTTTCTCCATTTTGGTCACGTGAGTAATAGGGACTGATCTCTTTTCTTTGCCCCAGCTATCTAAGGGCTTGGGCCTTTTGGCCCAGCCTAAACAGAAGGGGTATTTAAGCCCTATTCCCTTCTCTCCCTTTTTCTCTCTCTCTATCTCTAATTCCTTTCCTCCTCCTATTGTAATTAAACTCCATAAAAGATTGACTGCTGACTTAAGTTTTCATTTAGGAATTACATAGCTGAATTCCTTGGCGACCTTAAATTAATATATATCAGTCTTTTAAAGTGATTCCCTTGTCACAGGGGCTATCCCCTCTACTTGTTCAAATGATTGCATTCCATCCTGTCTCCTCCAATATATTATTCTGTCATCCTTACTCTCACTTATTTTTATTCTCTCCCTTGGATTGGTCCCTTCTGCCTACAAACATTCCCTTATCTTCCCCAACCTGGGGAGAAAAAAAGCCCATCACTCAATTTTTCCATCCCTGATAACTACGGTCTGGATCTCTTCTGCCCTTGGTAACTATTAAGGTCCTTGAAGAGACGTTCTGTGGGGCAGGTAGATAGCACAGTGGATAGAGTGCCATGCCCAGAATCAGGAAAGCCTGGGTTCAAATGTGCCCCCAGATATTTCCTAGTTGTGTGACCCTGGGCACTTAACCCTAATTGTCTAGTCTTTGCTACTCTTGTCTTAGAAATAAGGGTTTAAGGGGGCAGCTGGGTGGCTCAGTGGATTGAGAGCCAGGCCTAGAGATGGGAGGTCCTAGGTTCAAATCTGGCCTCAGACACTTCCCAGCTGTGTGACTCTGGGCAAGTCACTTGACCCCCATTGCCTAGCCCTTACACAGTATTGGTTCCAAGACAGAAGGTAAGGGTTTTTTTAAAAAATAGAATAAAATAAGGGTTAAAAAAAAAAGTCAGCTGCAATAGATACCTCCGTCTTCTTTCCTTTCACTCTTATTAATCCTTTACAATCTGGCTTCTGACCATATCATTCTACCAAAACTGACCTTTCCAAAGTTTTACGAGTGAATGCCTCATTATCAAATCCATCTGGTGGCCTTTTCTTAATTCTCATTCTTCTTCATCTCTCTATAACCTTTGACATTGTTGATCACTCTCCTCACAGTTACTTTCTTCTTTCAGGTTTTGGGGAGCCCTCTTTCTTGAATCTTTTCCTATTTGACTACTTCTTCTCAGTCTCCTTTACTGGATTCTTTTACAGATTTCATACCCTCTAACTACAGGTGTCCCTCAGAGTTATATCCAGGATTTTCATCTCTTCTCCCTCAATACCACTTCATGTGGTGATCTCATCACCTTCCATGGATTTAATTACCATCTCTATGCTAATGATTTTCAAATCCCCCTACAATGCCTCAAATTTTCTGCTGACCTCTAACCTTCCACCCATCTGCATCCCAAAATTCTCAAACTGAATGTCCATGAGACATCGTAAACTGAACTTAAGATCTTTCCCCCCTAAACTTTCCCTTCTCCTACCTTCCTTGTTACTAAAGGAGACAAAATTATCCTCCCTCTCTAAGGAAGCATGCTCTCCAATGAGTCTATCATTTTCACGGGGGAAAAAAGCATCAATACAAATACAGAGTTTACAATGTAAGGTACCCCAAAAAAGTCTTGTAGCTTTAAAATTTAATAATTTCTGAAATAACAATGCTACATACTTCCATTGAAAGTTCAATTATTTAAATTTCTTCTGTACATATTTTGTGAATTTTAAATAATAAAATTTTCATTTTAGCAAGACAGGCAGTTGTTATGATTTATATGTGAGACAGTTTCCGCACGATAATTTCTCAAATCAGTGGCTCCAAAGTGGTCTTCTTGTTTGGTCACCTCAGTCACCAGATCTATGTCCATTAGAATTTCTATTGAAGAGTCATGTCAAAAATGACATGTATGCATCAAAACCCCGCTCTTTGGATAATGTTATAGCTAAGATTACAAATGCAATCTTTTCACTGCTTTTTACAAAGCAAAATTTGATGACAGGCATGTATTTAAGACATTGGTTATGCTGAATTTTCATAAAAATATAAAAATATTTTAGAAATTTGATTGATCTTTCATATATTTTAAAAATTTGTACCACTTCTATTTCTTAAATTATTTTTTTAAAAGCAAACACAAGATTCTAAATGGCACTAAGACTTTTTAGATGAATAAAAGCACTCAGCCAAAACTACAGAGAAATGGCAATACCTTAACCTGTGTGACCTCACATTCCAAACCTTTGACCACATTTAGGTGGGGTCTTGACCTATTCAACTGGCTAATTCATTACAAGAGCAAACCATCAACCCAGTAAAAGAGTAACACTAACAATGTCGTCAAACCCAAAATTCAACTTCCATCTGAAGAAACGCTCACATGCCTATTTTGCCTTAAGGATTACATAGATAGCTCTTCCTTTAAGAGTACTCTGGTGAGGTAAGTAAGGCACATATCTCTATTTAACAAATGTATGTGTGCGTACTGCATGATAACAGGATTCCCAGGCAATAGCTACCTGATGAACCAACTAACCACTAAAAAGATTAACAGAAAGGATATTTTTTTCATACACACTAAATTAGTTTCAAATAATGTGCGAGGAAACAGTGGCAGAGCTATCCTAGAACCCACCTATAAGCAGGTTTTCTCTAAGGAAAGGTTTCAATTAGTTAAGAGGAAGGTTGGGATGAAACAATAGATAGGAAATCTAATAGCTATAGCTACAATTCAAGAGTAGTCTTTCTACATGTCTTGTGAAGAGTATGTTGTGGGAAAAAAAGACCCACATGTACCATGTTTTTCTAGGAATCTGAATTCTAATGTAGTGATCACTACCAGAAAGTTGCAGAATAATTGAACTTGATAGGGAAAGCGACCATCACACAATTATATAAACTTAATAGCTAGTCAGCAGAACCCTGAATACCATGTCAAAGCACATTTTACCAAAGAAAACTTATTCTAATTTCTTTGACAGAGAAAAATCTCCAGTCATCAAATTTTCCATCTTTCTTTCAAAGTGCTAAGACTTTATATACAGGCCAAATGTAGATTTCATTTGGTCTGCTATTATCAAAACTATACTCATCTTTCTAATAAACTTATCCTCAAGAGAGATTATGCACACAGGATTACAGATTTAGATATTTTCAAGTGAAAGTGCTTCTCTAGCCCCACTAAAATCTAGGAGATAGAACTATTGAATAAAATCTGATCTTGATGCAATTTTAGTGAAGAATTAATTTGTAGCTTAGCTTCACTCTGTGCTTTTCAACTCAAAATTGAAACATTTAATGACTAACCAGGTCTACTGTACTTGCAAATAGTCTCGGTATTTCCTCCAGGCCACAGCAATAAAAGCACTGCATAAGAAGCTTGTATGCTAAGGTTCATCATTATACATATTTATGGGCTATGAAAAACTAATTTTATCGTCAGGAGGAAAAGGTAAGCAGAAATGTGTCTCAAATAAGGCTATTTATTTTGAGTGTTCAGTAATGCTTCTGTGTAAAATATGAGTGAATGCACAGAAGAGAGTTGTTTTAGAATTATTTATTTTACTTCTAGTCAGTTGTAGACACAATTTTCAACCAAGTCACTTGCTCTTTGGACAAAGAGAGGGTTGCCTGACATTTGTTCCCAGAGGTCAATTCGTGTGCTTTCCTCTGAACAGAGATGTAGCATTATCAACACCAAATGTGAGGAAGGTTCATTTGAAGAGTATTCACCAAATGAACCTCATCAAATTATATCTAGAGTATACAGCAATAAAAATGTTGAAGTGGCCATTCAACAGAGGCAATATCTATAGTTCTTTCAGCTTTCATCTGGATGGATAGATTTTAAAATATAAGAGTAAACTAAACATAGTGATTTCCCAAAACAGTTAAGTCAGCAACAGCTCTTAAAACCCATGGGGGGTTAGGTAGTTTGTGAAAACAAAAAGCTACTAAAATTATCATTCTTTAATACTAACAATAAGTTTCTGGAATGTTTTTCTCAATTTTTAGATTGTTAACCCTTAATAAAGGATAACAACAGATCCTTAAACCAGAACCACTTGCCTGCTTGCTTGGAGCATAGCATAACTTAAGCCCTGTAAGTACAAGGCAAGGCTGATTTTTCATACATTTCACTGTTAATCTCCCCCTAATAGAGTAGACAAGTTGCTAAAATATGGATGTGTGGGTTGATATTATTTTTCCAAACAAGGTAGAATTAAAGTAAACATATTAAGTCAATACTTATTCTGAAGAGGAATTTTTGCAAAGTAATAAAAGCATCTTTACCACATCATGACAGCTTGGTGTTTGGACTGCCTCATACTGCTTTCTATGTGTCAGTATTGTGGATGGTGCCAGGTTCTAGGATGAGTTCAGGTGAGTGCCATTTAAGGTTTCCCACACAGACAAACCCTCAAACATAGAACTGGATTATTTCAATCAAGACTTTTTGGTCATTAATAATGCTAATGTAGGTCAACAAATAACAAACTATGACAAACCCCTCATTAATGGTGTCTTGAAAGCAAGCACTGATTCAGACATGATCTAAAAAGTCAGAATAGAAACAATAAAGAATTCAGATAACAGGCCAGAAGATAAATTAATAAGCAATACCCTATTTCTCTTCTCTCTGCCTCATGGCAGTCTTTACTTGCAAATTATTCTGGAAGTGCCTATACAAAGATGATGCTTGAGAAGACTTGGGTTAGAGGTTTGGAGCAATGAGAGAAAAAGGCAAACAGGCACAAGGAAGAGGAGACAGCTTCAATAAATGCATGTAGGACCAATGCATGCTCTACTGGGTAATAATAAATTCAGTAGCTTATTTCTTCCTTGAATCTATCTAAAAGATCCTAATGTAATGTTATCATTCCATTTCACCAAAGTATCTACCTTCAAATATGCCCTCATATATTTTTGTAAAAACTCCTTTATTTTAAAGTACCCATTTATCTAAGCTCATTCTATCTGGAAATGAATGTTTATGGCATCAAGATAAACCCAATTTGTTGGAGTTTAAAAGTAGGCTGAGTTATAATTCCCCATGGTTTAAGGTTACATTTCTGAAGATGCCTAAAGGGCATAAAATACTATTTTTAAAAGGATGATGATTCATCCAGTTCCTCTGTGCTGCTACCATTAAAAGAAAGCTAAAGTGATACCTTTAAGTTCTGGGAATATTTGCTTCTACAGCATGTTGTAGACGAATGCCATATATCAGCTTGCTACTTCTCCTATCTTGCCTGTCTCCATTTTCTCCTGAACTCTCCCTGCAGTGACCACCACAGGGTCTCGGAAGATGGCACTTGAAAGGCACTGTTTCAGCTTTATGTGTTTCTACCAGATAATGAGGCTGAAAGAGAGGATTGAGCTGCCATTCTCTATTTCCTCACAACTTACACAGCTTCTTCATTATCATAAAAAAAAACAAAACTGCAAACAGGAAGGAGTTAGTTTCTCCCTCACACTCCAATTTGTATAGAAATATTTTAAAGTAAAATACAGATAGCCATGAAGTACTCTCTCAAGAAGCTTGCTGGATTGCCCTTGTCAACACATAAAGTCCTATCCAGAGATACACAGTTATATCAAAGAGTTTATATGTGGCATCAACCCCTGGACAGGCTACATTCAAGGTGAAAAGAAAAACTAAACATTCTCTCTCTCCAGTGACAGCACTAAATATTTACCTTACTTGCCCTAAAATCTGTAACAATATAGAAGTTATACATGCAAGCACAAAATTGTTATTTAACTAAACTTGAGAATTTTTTACCTAATATATTTAAATAAGGGAGTTTTTGCAGCTAAACATATAGACATCTATCTTTCCAGGGAAAGTAGGTGAGAAGCGGAAAAAGAGGAAGATCCAGTTTCATGTATGTAAGAAACTCTTGATACAGAAACTCCTTCCTTATGCAGAGCCACAATTTACCCATGACTTCTACCTTAAGAGAGTAGCTTAGTTCTGTGACAAGTTAATAAGTCTTTTTGTCTAGTCTTTCTGACTCCATGGCAGTTCCCTATATTCATTTCACTTGAATATTAAATTTTAAAATAAGGATTTTTGAAGGATAAGTGGAAGGTTTGATTGTGCTATTGAAACATTAAGATGCTCAAGATAAAACAAAGGGTGGAGCCAAGATGGCAGCATAAGAGTGCCTAAAGCCCTAACCTCTCCAACAATCTTCCCAAACCAATATTAATATCATGCTTCAAAGAAAAAAGAAATCCAAACACAACATGAAGTAATGAGACTCTCCTACTGAAAACAACTTTAAAACTAGGTACAGTTTGTCTATTTTCATGGGAAAAGGGAGAGGCACCCTCCCCCACCCAGCGCTGAGACCTGTGAAAGGTCCTGGACCACATGTGGTGGGTCAGAGATAAACCCTCGCAGCTAAAGTCTGCCTGGGTCTCACACAGATAGTCTGGTCTTTTCATGTGGTCCAGGACTATAACAAGGACTGGCAGGGAAGAACCTGGGGAGAGAGATGAGGAGGGCATACCTGGCTGGACACCCTTACCCTGCTGGCTAAAGTGAAAAATTTGCCTCAGGGCAGGCCAGCTCAGTAGGTTAGCTCAACTAGCTGAATCTACTATTCAAGCATAGGATTGAGAAAACAGAAGATTTGGACTCAGGGCATAACAGCTCAAACACTCTGGTTCAGTAAATCAATAGAGGGGCAATATATATATAGTCCATAGGGTAGTGGTTCTCAACCTTTCTAATGCCGTGACCCCGCAATACAGTTCCTCATGTTGCAGTGACCTCAAACCAAAAAATTATTTTGGTGGCTACTTCAAAACTGTAATTTTGCTACAGTTATGATTTGGAATATAAATACCTGATATGCATTATGTATTCTCATTGCTACAAACCTGCAGGTTGAGAACCACTGCCATAGGATTTGGGGGGGGGGGGGGGAGGCGTAAATAAAATAAGTAAACAAGAGAAAAAACTACAATTGAAAGCTTCTATAGGGATAAGAACTAAAGAACAGAACCAATGCACAAGGACAAGATCCAGGAAACATCAAGCAAAGCCTGAAAAAAAAAAAAAACCAGAGAATTGAATACAGACTATGGAGGAGCTCAAAAAGGAATTTAAAAATCAAATGAGACAGGTTAAAGAAAAATGGCAAAAGGAAAATAGTGGCCTGAAAAGCAAAATAGGTCATCTGGAAGCAGAGGCACAGGTACTGAAAGCCAGAATTGACCTGCTGGAGAATGACCCCCCAAAAAATCAGAAGAAAAGAAGAATGACATGAAAGGAAGAATGGACCAAAATGAAAATCAAAAGGTTGTAGGAGAAATTCAGTCTTTAAAAATTAGAATTAGGTAGTTTAGAAACTAATGACCTCATGAAATACCAAGACATACTAAAACAAAATCAAGATAAAACAAGATGGCTAATATCAATAGCAGACAAACAGTGATTCAAAACCTTCTTCCCTCCTTCAATCAATCAATAAATCATTTATTAATCATGTGAATTATGATTACTAGTATTTATTACTACTACTATGTGCCAGGTTCTGTAGCAAGCACTGGGGATACAAAGACAGAAATCAAACAGCTTTTGCCCTCAAAGAGCTTTCATTCTCTGAGGAAAGACATGTCCATATATACATATAGTTGGTCACACAGACATGGCATTAGCAGCTGAGATCAAAAAAAGGCTTCAGGTGGGAAATGACGTTTGAGTTGAACTTCTCTGGGTTATTTTAAAAAAAATACTCTAGTAGGCTAGGTCTAAATAAGCATTTCCCTATTTTTTACATGATATAAATAGAAGTTTTATCAGAAAACATTAGTAATATTCTTCCCACTAAAATACTAAACATGGAAGTCATGTATCAATTAATAGTTACTGCATCTGACAACACTAGGTATGAAAAGAAACCTAATTTCCTTTTTTTGCTCTAAAATTTTAGAACCTTCCCTTTAGTTTAGAGGTATTATGTCTCAAAGTGTCTCCTGAAACAGTTGATAAATTTTGTCAATATATGCCCTAGTGTTCCATAACTAAATAAGTTTAGGCAATGTTAGTTAAAACAATAGCTGTGCATCTCAAATCCAGATGTTCAGAGAGGCCAGGGGCTAAAGAGCTGGTAAATATCAGAGCCAGGATTCAAACAACGCTCTCACTTCAATTTGAGTACTCTTTCAACTATGTTACAAGCCTACTTAGCAATCTTCTAATTCCCACAAGCACCTATTCATATAGGATAAAGTCTATAAGGTTTTGTTGGTGCCAGGGAAGTGAAGTCAGAAAGGGTTAAAAAGAAAAGAATCCTTCAACTTCATTTCAGAGAATAGGATTCAGGCACCAAAAATATTTCCCCTAAATTCATTAAATGTGAAATTTGATAATTCCCCTAAAACTTCCTAAACTGTATTAGTTTGAAAAGGGTGTTCCATATAAAAGCAATCTTCAATTCCTCCATTACATATACATCATCTGAAACAGTAAGATATTGCCTGATGTTTTCATGAGCAGATACTGAGTGGGGAGGAAGAAATATTCTCATAAACAACACTGATTTTACCTCCACTTCAATGTTCATAAGCAAGCTGATTCAATATATTATTAGCCCATTTATTTTTACTGTCAAAATTCATTACAAATCATCTTGTCATGTATTAAGCAAATATTCTGTCAGCATTTTTTTCAGTTTCATGAAAAATAATCTTATTTTCTATAGCATATTTATTCTACACACATTCTTCCTGGCATCCTCTCTAAGGTCTCCTATCCCAATTGTGACTTCTTAGCCCTCTGCATCTCTACCAGTCCAAAAACACCAAATCATGAAAAGGAAATAAAGCAACCTTATCTCAGGCAACACAATTGTTGCAACAATAACAGAATACAATAATTATGTGAGGCAAATACAGACACCTTTTTTACAAAAATTTCACAAACAAACATCAACTCCAACTCTCACAAGACTTGATTTATTAGAATTAGATAGATCTTGGGAAAGCATCTTACTCCCTCATTTAAAAGTTTAAGAAACTAAAGATCAAAATGGGGATGTGACTTGTTCCAAAATCCTGCTAACTATAGCTAGTTAGTAGGAAAGCTGAGACCCAAGCCCCAATCTCCTGACTCCATGCCCAGTACCCTTGACATTCTACCCCCAGAAATTTTTAGAGAACTAGAGCAACAAAGAAACACAATCTTTTTTAAAACAAGCTGATAAAAAGACTGTCTATAATTCAATGAGTGAGATTCAAAGTATCCCAAAGAAATTTCTATTACTCCTAAAAACGAGGCAGGAATGTGATTTTTGTAGTTTCTGTGGTACAATAAAATGTGAATGCAAAGAATATTTTTAGACTGTTCAAGAATAAAAGGATCTTTCCAAAGGATCTGCTTTGAATCTGTTTTTTTTCCTACAAATTGATGAAAATTGACCATGGCTATAAAAAAAATTAAATCATTTCCATACCACAAAAGTCCAAGATAAACAAGAGGAAATGTTATTAAAAATAACCCTACCATTGGTAGTGGTTTGAACCTCATTTCAATAACTAAAATATAACACTCTCCTAGCACTTTTTTTCTGCCCTTGAAAATCAAAGGAAATGAGAATTTCTTATGGAAGATGCTTGAAACCAAAAGCAAAATGTACAAGGTAATAAAGCTTTATATGCCATCTTTCTAGAAATGCAAAAGTTAAAAAGTCCTTCTAATCCACATTCAGTCTTTACACGCTGTCTAAGCTCAGCTATCTAAAATTCCCTGAAGGTCCCACTCTTATTAGGCTTTACAAAAAATGGATCACTAATAAAGATAAATGAGAATGCTAATTTAGGATAAGGCAGGCTTGAGATTTTGTGTTTTGTTTTGGGTGGAGGTATGACTTTACTTTTAAAATGAAGTAGACCAAAACAAAGTGATTCACTCAAGGATCAAAACTATAACTGTAACTTCATTAATGATAAGTTCTAATCAAATAAGCAAGTATATTATTTTTGAAAATAATGAAAGCACAATTCTTTGAAGAAAAGTCCAGGACTCTAGCATTTTCCAGAACTCACAAACTTTCTTTCAATTAGGACATGTTAGTGGGATTTTGCTATGATTTTATTAAAGAAATTATATGAGCAGGCACTGGACTTTTCCATATATATATTCTTCTCTCTTTCAATCTCTCTCTCTTTTTTAAAACAATCAATAAACATTTTTCAAGTATCTAATATGTGCCAGGCACTATGCTAAAGCACTGGAGATACCATAAGGGGCAAAAGACAGTTCCTGGCCTCAAGGAGCTTGAAATAAGATGGGTAATTTCAAAATTTAAAAAAAATTTTTAATATTATATTCTACATAATCTCTGAAATGTATTTTCATCTGAAAATTATCATGTTTTATTCAAGTGACATTAATATTAGTTAATTTTTCATATAATCAACTTTAGGGAACTGCAAAAAAAAAGATTACTGGAAGTAATCAAGTTAAATATTAGGCTTCAACTATGCTTTGGTCATTAAGGATTCCATTGCATTTAGGAAGTATTTTTTTAACTTACTTAACAAATATACTATCAAAGCTTAAAACTTCATCCCCAAAGCTTTTCTTATCATTTAAAAAAATAACATGGCTATTGGTAAACATTTACTTTACCACCAAAAAAGAATTCCCTTTAAAAATTATTCCTCATCAGCGAATCATTCATTCTCCATGTCACTCTGTTTTATATGAGATAATTTTTGCACTGGGACCCATGGATTACTTACTTGTTAAAAAAAGGTTCTATGAGTTTTGACCTGGCAGACACATGAATTTTTGGAGGACTGAGAAAAGAACCTAGTGGAAAAAAAAAGAAGCAGGATATTATAAATGGCATAAACGACTATGTACATGAGGCTTGAAGTTCAGGTAAAAACATATAAATCAACAAATAAGTTTGGTATGGAATGCAAGTACTTATAAGAACCAAGTTCCACACTGCCTTAACGTGCTCAAGGAGAGAAACTTCATTCCCCAACTACATCTTCTCTCACATATCTTCCCTTTCTATATTGACTCCCACCTCCAAATGAGTGAATCATAGGAAAAGATAGAAAGGTATATTTTCCCTTCCCAATTATACAAATTCTTAATGAAGCATGCATATAGTACCTAGGAAATTAGCCATTGAGATGAAACACAGTCCTGTAATGTATGCATCATAGCCTGCCTCATGGAGCTGTTCAGATGCAGTGTCATAACTTGGAAACCCTTCTGCACTTTCTAAAAGTAAAGGGAAAAAAAGGGTGAAATGAAATATAATGAATCTTGAATATACTTAACTCTATTATAGCCTCTACAGAAATAACCTAAATGACTAGAAAATAAAGTTTGTTTGTTTTTTTTTTTAAAACCTTACCTTCCGTCTTGGAGTCAATATTGGCTCCAAGGCAGAAGAGTGGTAAGGGCTAGGCAATGGGGGTCAAGTGACTTGCCCAGGGTCACACAGCTAGGAAGTGGCTGAGGCCAGATTTGAACCTAGGACCTCCCGTCTCTAGGACTGGCTCTTAATCCACTGAGCTACCCAGCTGCCCCCTAGAAAATAAAGTTTTAAGACATTACTTCAGCAAATTTAAGTATTTCCTATTTCTTCCACAGCCCAAGACTTACTTTGTTTTGATTTAATATGATTCACAATCAGAGCTGCTATCCATAGCAATGTCAAATGCCTCACCTACACAATATTAACTATCAAATATCAGAGATTTTTACAAGAGTATCTAATTTTAAAATAGTTTGTTTTATAAGCCTTAGAACTGAGAAAGTATTCCTTCACCTAATTTTAATGAGCAATATCTCAGAAACTGCATAACTTGCCCACCTCAAAATAGGAGCCATGTTTTCAACATTGCCAACTGATAAGTGTCCTAATTCTGAATATTCTATTTCTGAATCCTTTCCAAATTCATGGAAGGATTTCTTACCTTAGAGATTACATTAACAAGTAGAGCCCAATCTAACAGGACCAACTTGCTGAAAAATGAAAGATTACTGGCTCAAGCTCAGAACATTTTCCTGGGAACTTCTGTACTATGTATCCAAGTTAAAACAGCAAAATGAGAAAGCACAATTAAATCCAAAGTAACACAAAAACCTCAGAACAATGTTATCTGTCCTCAGGATTGATACTATGAGACTATCTTACTAGAAGGCCAACTCAAAAACCTTTTACTATTTTATCATACTTTGTTATATATACTAGGGTCAAGAGAGATGGTGGAGGGATTAGTTTGGATGCATCTCTTTGGATGAAGTCTACTTGTCTTGATTTACACTAAATTTTACTCCATAGTGAACAGAGGGATAAGGCAGTTCCAGTGTAGAGGCATAAAATAACATACAATAGCAGATATAACAAGGTCTGATAAATCAATATAGTATTCCTTTGATCATTTAAAATAAAAATCAGGGGGGCAACTAGGTGGATCAGTGGATTGAGAGCTAGGCCTAGAGATAGGAGGTCCTAGGTTCAAATTTGCCCTCAGAGACTTCCTAGCAGGGGCATGGTAGCTAGGTGGCTCAGTGGATTGAGAACCAGGTTCAGAGACAGGAGGTCCTGGGTTCAAATCTGCCCTCAGATACTTACTAGCTGTGTGTGCCTGGAAAAGTCACGACCCCCATTAGCTAGCCCTTACTGCTCTTCTGCCCTGGAACCAGTACGCGATATTGATCCCAAGATGGACAGTAAGGATTTTTATTTAAAAAAAAAAGATAAAAGGCACGAAAGCTACAATATTAGAATCAAGTAATTAAAGTAAATAATAGTTTAAATTTTTTTAAAGTACTGTTGCGTCAATATAATGTCCATCACAGAGAATTTCCTAATCCCCAAAAGATCTTAAATAAGAATAAGCCTAAAACCTCTGTCTTTTAAAAAATGTTTCCTATCTACATAACTTAATTCCCTAAATCTCCCACTACCTCTCTTCATTTACATACACACACATTTACCAAAGTCATTAGTAATAATATTAATTTCATTCTTTTATCCAGTTTTACTTGGGTTACTATTCAGAAAGAGAAACAACTATAATCAAGGAAGCTTAAAGATATTATATTCTAAAATAAAGTACTAATCTTTAACTGGTTATTTTAGAATTTTTCAGTTAAAATTAGAGGAATCTAATGGAATATCTCTAGAATACACAACAATGACATTATTAGGCTAATGTAAACAAATTATGTATACAGTTAGGAAAACAGATTAAGGAACTGAGTGAACACAGAGTATAGTTCAGATGTGATAAGACCAAACATTTCTCAGTTTGGAAGCACTCCTCCATATGTTCAGTTTCCTCAACTGCCACCTTGATTACCTGCCCCGATTCCAATTCTATACCACATTAACAAAAGATATGGAGATTCTCATTCCTCCCAGTATAGAGGCACAGTTCTCAAAATTTTACAAGAGCACAAAAAATGTATAATGTTGGCACTTAATCATAAACAGAATCTATTTTAAAAAAGGTAGGCCTTAAAGGAAAAAAAATTCCTTTAATTTTGGGGAAAATGCTGTTAGTGTCAAGAGATAATATATAAGTTTGAATTGCTTCAGTCAAATTTAAACAGGAAATGACCAAGGTTAACCAGAAAAAAGCAACACAACGTTGGTTAATCGCTAGTGAATTCCATGGCACGTTCATTCACAAGAGAGTATATCAATTATGCTTATTAACTCATAACCAAAAGACCTCATTTTTTAGCATTAAACTCTTACCAACTTTAGGTGGGTTGAATGGTGCTTCTTTTAATCGTTTTTCTAGTTCTGCAAGGGATGTGTTATTAATAATATCCTGCAAAGAGCAGCAAAGAATAAGCAATTATTATTGAATAGGATTGGAGAACTATATTAGATGACAACTCCTAAATATGTTGAGTAGTGCCACCTTATGTCCTTTAGTGACATGGACACCTGTCAAAGTTACTAAATGTGCTAAGCAGGCAGGTTTTATATTTAGCATGTCAGATATAGCTACAACCAGAACAGACCTTTTCTGGATGAGCCTATTCCTATAGTTCTATGGTAGGTAATGATATGGCAAAACTATGCCTTTGCCACAATACGTAATCATTCCAATTATATGATAGGCACTTGAAAAACATCAAATGGTTATAAAAATATTTCAGTTACAAAAGGTATCAGGTTTAAAAAAAATGGGAAAATTGTGAAAAACTGGCAATGATAATTCAGATTTAGAAATTACCTTAAAAGGCTGTGTGCTTGCCATCAGTTTAGTATCCAGTAACCTAAAATTTTAAAAGGGTCAAAATGTAAACACAATATACTTGAATGCCAAAAAATCTATTCATTACTTATTTGGGTATGATTTTTTCAACATTAAAAAAAAAGGTTAGTGTCACCAAATGCACTGGAGAGAACACTTTCTCTAACCTTTTCAGGATGAAAAGTGTATTTTAGTTGGTGTGAATATGCCAGAAATCTTACAGTATTTTCCTAAACAGTTCAGGGTGGCAAAGCAAACAGAAGAAGAGAGTCCTGCCTACTACTCCTAGCAGTGAATTGACATGTTCCTTTTCTTTCTGAAAAAAAAAAAAACCCTCTAAACTTCATCTTGGAATCAGCTCTGTGTATTGGTTCCAAGGTAAGGGCTAGGCAATTGGGATTAAGTGACTTGCCCAGAATCATCCAGCTAGGGAGTGTCTGAGGACAGATTTGAAACCAGGACCTTCAGTCTCAAGGTCTGGCTTTCAATCCACTAAACCACCTTGCTGCCCCACATGTTCCTTTTCTACCAAAAATGTAAGAGAGTGAAATGATTCAATCAAATTCAATTCAACAAGCATGTATTAGGTATTTGTTATGTGTAAAGTGCCACTCTAAGAGCTAAGGATACAGCAAAAAACAATTTCTGCTCTTAAAGAGGTTATAGCATACACAAAAATAAGTAAATACAAGTAATTTGATAATGGAGAACATTACTAAAACATAGGAGGATCAACAAAGGTAGCACATGGTGGGATCAGGGGTAGTGGTTGGAAGAAAAGCATTTATTAAGAATTTATTATGGGATAGCTAGGTGTCCCAGTGGATAAAGAGCCCTGGGCAAGTCTCTTAAACCCCACTGACTAGCCCTTACTGTTCTTCTGCCTTAGTACTGATACTATTAGGTTCCAAGACAGAAGGAAAGGGTTGTTTGTTTTTTTTTTTTTAAAAAAAGAATCTATTATATGTCAGGCACTATGCTAAAGTACTTTAAAAATATTGTCTCATTTGATCTTCACAACAACTATGTGAGGTAAGTGCTGAACTTCGAAAAAAAGATAAAGATTCTAAGAAGGAACATTTTCCAAACATAGAGCAAAGACATGGAAGCAAGAAATGAAATGGACAGTTCAAAGAGTCCATGACAAAACAATTGATTGAGTGGATCACAGAAAATAAAAAGCAACTATGATTAAATACAAATGAAAATAGTTTGCACAAACAAAATCAATATAGTAAAAATGAGAAGGGAAATAGGTACTGTGAAAAAAATCTTTGTGGTATGTGTCTCTAATAAAAAGCCCATTTTCAAGACATATAAAAAAATTGTTGAAAAGTATAAGAATAAGAACCATTCCACAATTGATAAATGCTCAAAGACTATGAACAGGCAGTGGGGAGATGGATTCAAGAAGCAGAATGAAATGTTTTATAAGATATGGACAATGTCTAAAATTTTTTTCTGCCTGTTCATGCATATTTGTTACAAATGTTTTCCTTTATTTTCTTTTCAAGTAAGGAAGAGGAAATAGGAAGAGGAAATAAATGCTTGTTAACTGAAAAATAATTTTTTTAAACAATCAGTTCAAGGAAGAGCAAGTAGGTCAGTTTAACTGTACTATTGTCTCTATGAAGAGGAATAATGTGCTTCCTAGAGAGGTAGGCTGGAGTCAGAGTACAAAGAACTTTAAAACAGCAATCTGAGGGTTTGTATTTTTTTTAATCCCATTAAGATACTTTCAAGGACATAAAATTCTCATACTATTATGCAACTTCCATCACTGCTAATTGTTACTACCAACTTTTGAGTATTATTTCCTACAGAATACTCATGAATAACATTAAAGTTTGGTGATATTTTATTATGATAGTGCCAAATAGATGAGAAATTTTAGAAATTATTTGCTCTAACATAAAAAGTCCTGCCAAATATTTCCTTCCATAGAAAAATAATTTCAGTGTAGGAACCACAGGAATAGCAGATCTAGAGCAGGTTGGCTTCATTAAAATTTCTTCCAAACCACTGACAAAAGTCAGGACTGAGTTCCATCATATGAAAAAACAAATCTGGGCTCTATAGTTAATATCTGACCTGGAATTTCCAGAAGTAAAAATTGATTTTAATTGTTCCAATGCACTAAAATTTGAAGGCAATGAATTTAATATAAAGTGAGAAATACTTGCAATAGCTCTTGCCTCTCTACAGAGTACTCTATAGAGACTATTCAGTATTTATAAGGTTCAGTTTTATAATACAGCACCATCTCAGCAAATTTCCTCAGTTCTTTTCATTTCATGATGCATGTGAAGAAAGAGACAAAATACCTTTTTGTACACAGGATTCAGGCTTAATAGTGAAGTTGTCTTATTTTGAGAATCTCTAAAATATGAGTTCCAAAAATAAATAATCACAAAGCTAAAATTGTGAAACCCTCAATAAATAATCCAGAAAGGATAAACATCTATCAACCTATTCTTCTGGCTCATAGTCCCATCAAGTTACAATATACATATAATACACGCTCAAATACAATACATTGGTGGTAAATGCTATTGCATGTGAGATAATAGTGAAAAAGAAAGCTTACCTGGGGAAGACACATGTTGTTACCTCCTTAAACTCACTTAAGTCCTAAAATGCAAAACATCAACTCATTATAGCTAGGCTGACAAATTCTACATTAATACCTGTAAATTGTAATACTCAATATGAAAGTCCCATATCCAGAAGCAACACAGGTATAACACCTTTCTCCATTCTCTGGCAATGTTTCCAGAAACTTTACAAATTAACTGTCACTTCAAAAAAGCACTTTAGGCAATTTAAAAATTTTTTGAAAATTCAAAATTCGAACAATGTACATACACTTCCAAAATAATAGTACCAATGAAAAACTGCTAACCTAAGTAGTCATACAAAAAAAATCCTGATGTTTCAAAAAGAATTCTTATGGTTATATATTTTGATAGGCCCACAGCTAAAGTAGCAAAGCACACAAAGAGAGAAACAGGAAGCAGAGCGGCATGTGACAGTCCAGTCCATCCACCATCATTGACCACAATTCTCCCCTTAGATGTTGATGGAGAAAGCTCAGGATGCTGAACCCAATAGCCCAAGGAATATCAATGCTTCTAGCCCATTATCTAAGTCATCCTAGGAAGTATCTCCTGTGCAAATTCAGCAGGACCTTTTTATCTGATGTGCAATCAAAACCTTCCACATGTGTTGTTTTCCCATTAGAATGTGAGCTCCCTGAGAGCAGGGACTATCTTAATTTTCTATTTGTATTCCCAAAGTTTGGCAAAAATGCTTTGCACATAATAAATGTTTGATAAATGCCTTATTCGTTCTAACTTAAAATTTTATTCTAGGGCCTTTATATAAGATCAAGTAAATTAAGATAATAAGTTTGTACTGAAATTTTCTGAGTTATTAAAAAGACAAATTATTCATGAAGCAAACAAACATACCAAAAAGTCAGGTGAGTCTAGTAAGCATACCAATACTACTAAATATATATGTTAAACTCAGCCATGTTAAAACACAGCATCTTCAACTACTGAGGCAACTCAACCAGCCCAACAATTACTAAAGCAGGACCAGTAGTCTAGGGCTAATAGTAAACATTTCTCCAGCAACTTCTCTGCTGACTCTAATGTCCCATCTCCAACTGCCTTTCAGATATTGCAAACTGGATGTCCAATAGACAACTTAATCTCAAAATGTCCAAAACAGAACTCATTATCATTCCCTCAAATCCCTCCTGCCTTCCATATTACTGAAGAGAACACCATTCTCCCAGCCCCTCAGGATTGTAACCTATGAGTCAGCCTTGATTCCTTAATATCTATACCTACACATCCCCATACCCAATCTCTTGCCCAGGATTTTCAATTTGATTTTTGCAACATCCCTGGAATAGGCCCCATTCTCTCTGAAACTGTCACCACTCTGGGGCAGCCTCTCATCACCTCACACACACAGTTTATTACAACAACTTGCTATTTGGGGCAGCTAGGTGGTACAGTGGGTAGAGACAGGCCTAGAGAGACAAGAGGTCCTGAGTTCAAATCTAAACCGACATACTTTCTAGCTGTGTGACCCTGGGCAAGAAGTCACTTAAGCCCAACTGCCTAACCTTCCTTGTCCTGCTGCTTTTTTTTTTTTAAACCTTTACCTTCTGTCTTAGAATCATTGCAAAGTATCGTTTCCAAGGCAGAACAGTGGCTAGGCAACTGGAGTTAAGTGATTTGTGCAGGGTCATATAGCTGAGAGACCATATTTGAACCCAGGACCTCCTATCTACCTCCTATCCTACCTACCTACCTCTCTATCCACTGAGCTGCCAAGCTGCCCCTAGTCCTTCTGTTTTAGAGTTGTGACTAAGACAGAAAAGTAAGGGTTAAAAATTATAGTACATTGCTGAATCTGCTTCGTATTTTTCCCATTCCAACCTATCTTCCATTTAGCCACCAAAATGATTTCCCCAAAGTACAAGTTTGACCATGTCATCCTGTTACTCAATAAACTATAGTGGTTCCACTGTCTCTGGGAACAAATATAAAATGTTTTGTTTCCATTTCATAGCCTTGCTTTCCCCTGTCTTTAGTTTTCTTACACCTCACTCCCTGCCATGTACTCTGACCAAGTGACACTGATTTCCAAGTTGTTCAACCAACAAGACTTCACTGTTGTTCAACTTCATTCTCTTGGCTCCTGGCATTTTCCCTGATTGACAACCACACCTGGAATACTCTCCCTCCTCAACCTGGTCTACTGACCTCCTTGGCTTCCTTTAAGTGCCAATTACAGGAAGCCTTTACCAATCTCTCTTAATTGTAATAAATGCAAGCTTGAAATAATATTAATAGCCTTGTTAAACTAAAGTCATATGCTTCATATTTGCTTTGGGAGTCTTGTCATAGAAACTTTTTTCCTGGGGGAAAAATGAAATATAATAATGAAATCTTAATGAATTTTTCTATGTTAATTATTTCTCATTTATCCTGTATATTTTGCTTTCTATATATTTGTTTACATGCTTTCTACCCCTTTTGATTGTGAGTTCCTTGAGGGCAGGGAATTTTTGCCTCTTTTTATATCTCTAATGCTAAGCACAATGCTCATCACAAAGTAGGCACTTAAAAAACATTTTTATTGATTCGATTTTGATCAGAAAGTCTAGAACTGAAATGAGATTGTTCTAACTCTACTAATGAGCATACATGACAATAGTAGACTTAAAAGTCATATTCCTAACCTTTTGTAATACATTGTTCTTCAACATTATTAATGCTTCACAGGAGCACACCATATCCAATGATCGTTTCAAGGATCTATAAATACCAAAATTAAAATTTTACAATTAACAAAAGGAAAAAAACCTGAAATTCTCTGACTAGCTTTTCCATGACTATGGTCAACTTTACATTAAGTACAACAAGAATGCAGTATGAACCTAAATCTAAGCAGAAAAAATTCAGAAACAATTCTGTCACAGCAATGACAAAGCTCTACAACCAAAATAGCCCCTACTCATGTACATTTGAATAACACTTGAATTTTATGAAACTGAAACCCAGAATGGCTAATGGACTTGCCCACAGTCACAGTGCTTGCCCATGGAAGAGCTGACCCCAGGACCCAGGTCTGATGCTTGGTGTTCTATTATTACAGGCTGTGTCCCAGCAAAGGACAAGAAGTTAGTTAAATACAGAGCAAGTGAACAAATGTTAATAAGCCTTTATGTAATTAATAGATGACATCAATATTCATTTATGTTTTAAAACTACAACAACAACTTTCTTAATAATAACATGTTGGAAACATTGTAGGACTACTTCTTCAGGCATGGGTTTGACTAGAAGAGAGCTATGATTCTATAATTAGTATTATGACCATAATACAAAGCTGAATTCTATATAAGGTTTTGCTTACTCTCTAACCAAATGCCAAAAAGATTTCATTATGAGACATTTTCACCTAGAAAAAAGTTTCCATGACAAGAATCCCAAAGAAAATATGGAGCATATGGTACCAGCATAACAAGGCTATTAATATTATTACTAGCTTGCATTTATATTGTAGTTTAAGGTTTACATCATACTTTCTCCATAAAAACCTGGTGCCATAAGTTGTGTATTACTCTCCCCACTTTAGATATGAGAAAACTGAGGTCCCAAGAAATTGGTAAATTTTTTTAACTGTCTTTCTTCTAGGGAGCTCATTTTATTTCAGACATTATCTCATTTTTCCTCATGATTTCCTTCTTATTCTTAGGCAGGAACAGAGACACTACCAGTAACATCTGAAAGATGGAAAGAAAGAAATAAACAAGCAACCTGACTTTCTCAAATACAAAACAACAGAATCAGAACCAAACTCAAATGTCCTAAACATTTCCTAATCTACAAAACCTAGTATTCTTTCAAGTATAATCCAATGCCAGGCCAGGTTATGGTCATTCAATTCCTTCATCCAGAAAAATATGTATTGAGTCTCTATGTCTGAGGCAGGTTAACAGACAGTTCACTGAATCAGCCAAAATATACAGTGAATAGGCATTGCAGATGGACAGTGAATGGTGCTAAGAACTGAATGAAAGGCAAGTGACCTTAACAAAATGCACTATGGTTGGGTCCCTAGCCTTGCTCATGGAGCTAGCCGGGAGGCATGTCTAAGGCATCCCTGAGCCCCTGGTACTCACTAGTATGAGGGTCTTTCAGGAAGTCACTGGGATCTCTGTCCCAACCTTTATCCCCAAAGAATCAAATCAGGATATCATCAGCACCAAGGATGGTGACATACAATTTGCTATCTCTTTGGTTGACTGCTATTTTGGGCCAGAACAAGCTTCTCTTTGGACCACAATTGAAAATTTAAAGTATCTGCTATTTTAAATATTTACTCACTAGCCTTGAGGAAGATGGCAATCTATACAATTCTCTGTCACCTACGTAAAGAATAAAGTCCTCAAGATGTTAAAGCACCTATTAATCTGAATTCTTGATGATCCATCTGTTTGGCAAAAAAAAAAAACTGTCTTAAACATTTACATTCAAGATGAATTTTTGTTTTATTCTAAATTTCAGAGGTAATATCATAAAAATGTGATTTTTCACCACTATGATTAGGAGGAAAATGATAATCAAACGATAGAGGAAATAATAAAAGTCTTATCTCAACTATTTAAAAAGCAGGAGCAAAAGAAAAAAACTCAAAGTAAAATGGGTTTCTAGGAAAAAAAGACAAATCTTTTCATCAAACATTGGATAAAAATCTGATAATGACAGTTTTCCAAAGTGGAAATGTACATTATAAACAATATGAAAAAAAATGCCCCAAATTACTAGTAAGAGAAATGCAAATTAAAACAACCCTAAGGTTTTACCTTTCACTCATCACATTGGCAATGATTATAAATAGGTAGATGTAGTCACTATGCAGCTATGGAAAGACAAGCACACTGAATACACTGTTGGAAATATGAACTGCCTAAACTTTCTAGAAAATAACTTGGAATTGTGCATGAAAATTTACTAAACTGTTCATACCCTTTGACTAAGCAACATTAATAGTAGGGTCTATACCACAAGGAGGTCGATGACAAAAAAAAGGATCCCATATATTATGTTATATTAAATATGTTATATTAAATATATTAAATATGTGTAACAACATTTTTTTGGAAACCAAAAAATAAATTCAAAGTAAGGACACATCTACTAAATACTAAAGACTTTCTAAACAAACTAAGGTAAATGAATGTCATATTCTAGTTCCATAAGAAGTGACAAATTTAAAGATTGCAGAGAAGAATGGAAAGACTTGTATGAATGGATATAGAGAAAAGAACCAGAAAACAATATACACAATGTCTATAATTTAAAAAATAAAAAGAACACTAAGTGAGAGCTAAACTTTGATTAAATATGACAAATGTAGTTCCAGAGGACAGATGACCTGTAAGGTCCTACCTAGCTTTAAACATATAGCTACTATGATTTTATAATGAAATATACTTCCTTCTCTCATTAGGGATGTAGGGGACTACAGGTACAGAATAATGCTATCAGTAAGTTCTGATTAAGTTTTTCCTTTGTTTGAAGTGATATTATAACTGGGGGGAATATATCAAGAAATGATTATATGAAAAATGAAAGGCATCAATAAAACTTTTTAAAAGAAGAAATAGAAGCTCTTATCTAGGATTGGGGCAATGAGAATCAAGTAGCAGGGAGATGAGTACAAAGGGAACTGCAAAAATCTGGCCTCACATACTTCCTAGTTGTGTGACATTGGCCAACACAGCTCCCGATATCTTATTTCTCTTCTGCCTTGAAACAATATTAACTATTGATTTAAAGACATAAGGGAAAGTTAAAAAAAAAACTGCAGAGGTAGCATAGATGGGGCTTGTCAAGAAATCAAGAAATCAAGAAAGTCAAACAAGTCAAGAAATCTAGGTTCTAATTATACAATTTGGGGCAAGTTGCTTAATCTCCACAAACTCATCTATAGTATGAGACCGTTGGGCTGACTCATTTCTAAGATTTCTTCAATATTATATTCATCCAAATGATTAAATTATAAAATTATTAATTAATAATAAAGCATTTAAATAGCCAGAGGAATATCTAGTGATCATGACTAGGCTGTGTCAGTATAACAATGTTAATACTATCAAATTTAATTTACACTTTGTTGTTTTTTTTAAAACCCTTACCTTCCTTCTTGGAGTTAATACTGTGTATTGGCTCCAAGGCAGAAGAGTGGTAAGGGCTAGGCAATGAGGGTCAAGTGACTTGCCCAGGGTCATACACCTGGGAAGTATCTGAGGTCAGATTTGAACCTAGGACCTCCCGTCTCTAGGCCTGGTTCTCAATCCACTGAGCTACCCAGCTGCCCCCGTAATTTACACTTTGAATGCTACGACAATACATTTATCAGAGATACTTTATAGTAATAAAATATCAAATATTCATTTGGAAAAATTGAAATCTGGAATGTCAAGGGAAATGATTAAAAGAGAAAGGTACAAAAGGGAAATTGCACTTCTACAGCTTGAATTATATTATAAAATATCAGTCGTAAATCAAAACCATCAGGTACTGGTTAAAAAACTGAAAAATAGATCAATAAGTAAAACTAGATAAGGAAGAATCAGAAGCAATGGAACTCAATAACCTAGTGTTTAATAAACTTGAAAGAACTCTGTACCTGATAAAACTGCTAAGAAATCTACAAAGTAGTCTGACAGAAATAAGACAGATCAAAACTTTACACTAAATTCCACAAAACATTTGAAATGGATATGTGACTTTAATATTAAAGTTCATGCTATTAAAAAACTATTAGAGGGGACTTCTGGGTAAACATGGTGGCAGTCTAAATGCTGCTCACTTACGCTCCCCAGCACACACAGACACTACCCCAAAACACATTAAGAACCATTTTCAGAGGAGAGGAGGAGCTGTATAGTAGGGCATGGGATCCATCCATCCACCCTCCCCAACCCCCACCTACAGAGCCAGAGCCAGAGCCAGCGCACACCAAGACGAGCGAGCAAGGGGCAACCCTGGAGTGAGCAAGGAACACCTCTGGGTCCTTGGGAGTTGACTAGTACTGCAGGGGACCCACCCCCGAAAGCAGCTTGGCAGGAAACTCCAGCATGTGAGGGATTGCAGACCTTAGGTGCCCAGAGCCAGCTCGCCCACCAGAACCAGGGAGTAAGTGAGAAGTACTTCTAGAGCGAGCAAGGGGCACTTCTAGGTGCTCGGGAGCTAACAAGGACCACCAGAGAAACACCCCTGAAAGCAGTTAGACTGGAAAACCAGGCGGGCAAGTGAGCGCACACCCTAAGCGCCCCTGGGAAGGTAGCACTGAGAAGAGCTGCAAAGGACGGCAGAGATTTGAGAGTTTGCCTCAGGCAAAATCCTTGCTCCCTAACTCCATACACAGAGAACCTACCCAGCTGACTCAGATTTCTGACTAAAGAGGGAAGGGAAAACATCCAGGAAAATGGCTAATTGTGCACAGGAGCCTCAAAATTCTTCCAAAAAAATCCCAAAAAGAAGTTTGTGACTCTCAAGAATTTTTATGGAAGAAAAACACAGGTTTCAGAGGAAATACTGGACAAAATTCAAACAAAGGCAAAACTGAAAAAAAAAACAAAAAAACGGAAATTGTCCACAAGGTCTGGAAAAATCTCAAATGCAGCTTATCAAAAAGATGGAAGCCTTCTGGAAAGAGATGTAGGAAATGGTTTAAAAAAAAATGAAGAAATCATAGCCGAATACCAAAAGATTAAAGCAGAAAACCAGGTCTTAAGGACCAGAATTGAGCAACTGGAAACCAATGATCTTACAAAACAGCAAAAATAATAAAGCAAAGTCAAAAGACTGACAAAATAAAAGAAAACCTAAACTATCTCACAGACAAGATGACAGATCAGGAAAACAAAGGAAGGAGAGACAATCTGAGAATCATTGGTCTACCTTAAAAGTCAGAAATAAACAGAAACCTTAACACCATACTACAAGAGATCATCCAAGAAAACTACCCTGAAGTTCTTGAACAAGGGGGCAAAATAGACATTGAAAGAGTTCATAGAACACCCTCTACACTAAACCCCCAAAAAACAACTCCCAGAAATGTAATTGCCAAATTCCAGAGCTTTCAAGCTAAGGAAAAAATCCTACAAAAAGCCAAAAAGAAACAATTCAGATACAAAGGAGAATCAATAAGGATCACACAACACCTGGCAGCTTCCACACTAAAAGACCACAAGGCCTGGAACACGATATTCAGAAAGGCAAGAGAACTGGACCTTCAACCAAGAATCACCTATCCATCAAAACTGACTATATACTTCCAGGATAAAGTATGGGCATTCAACAAAATAGAATATTTCCAAGTATTTGTAAGGAAAAGACCAGAACTAAGTGGAAAGTCTGACATCCAAACACAATGATCAAGAGAAACATGAAAAGGTAAATATGATAGAGAGGGAAAAGGAGAAAAAAAAATTTTTTTAATTTAAACTCTTCTTTAAGGGCTACAATTAGACCAAATTATATATATTAATATATGGGGAAAATGTTATTTGTAACTCTCAAAAAATGTTTTCATTATTATAGTAAAGAGAAGAATCATTCATAGGAAAAGATTGGGGCATTAAAGGCTATAAAATGATATGCAAAAATAATGGGTGAGGGGGAATCGATGACGGTATTAAGAGATACTTGAAGACATAAAATAAATAGAATAATCTTTGTCACACAAAGATACACATGGGAAGGGGAGGGGAAGAAAACTCTTATAAGAGAGAGAGGAAGAGAGTGCTAATAGGTAATAATAGAATATTACTCTCAGTAAAATCAATTCTGAGAAGGAAGAGCATCTAGATCCATTTGGATCTTGAAGTCTATCTTCTTCTACAGGGTTAGGAAGAACAGAAAACTAAAGGGAGTTGGGGGGAAGGGAGTTCAAAAAAAAAGGGAGGGAAGGAGAGGGGAGAGGGAACTTAACAGACCTTAAAAAAACAAGAAAAAAACAAAAAGGGAGGGGCCAGAAAGGGAAGCATATCAAGGGAGGGGAATAGGGAGCTGAACTAAAAGTAAACCACTGAGTTAAAAGGATATAGCAAAAGAAGAAAGGTCAGAACTAGGAGAGGATATCAAAATGCTAGGGAATTCAAAAGTGACAATCATAACTTTGAACATGAATGGAATGAACTCACTCATAAAATGTAGACGAATAGGAGAGTGGATTAGAACCCAGAATCCTACCATATGTCGTCTACAAGAAACACACATGAGGTGAGTAGATACTCACAAGGTCAGAATTAAAGGGTGGAGTGAGACATATTGGGCCTCAACTGACGGAAAGAAGGAAGGAGTTGCAATCATAATATCTGACAAAGCCAAAGTAAAAATAGACCTGATTAAAAGGGATAGGGAAGGTAAGGGAGTATAGATAATGAGCAAATGTCACCAATCAACACGTATGCACCAAATGGTATAGCAACCAAATTCCTAATGGAAAAGCTAGTAGAATTGAAGGAGGAAATAGATAGTAAAACTATACTAGTGGGAGACCTGCACCTACCACTATCAAATTTAGATAAATCAAATCGAAAAAATAAATAAGAAAGAGGTAAAAGAGGTGAATGAAATCTTAGAAAAATTAGAGTTAGTAGCTATATGAGGAAAAATAAATAGGGACAAAAAGGAATACACCTTCTTTTCAGCAGCACATGGTACATTCACAAAGATTGACCATATACTAGGTCACAAAAACATGGCATACAACTGCAGAAAAGCAGAAATAATAAGTGCAACATTTTCAGATCATAATACAATAAAAATAATGATCAGTAAGGGTACATGAAGAGCCAAATCAAAAATTAATTGTTAATTAAATAATATTATTCTCCAAAATCAACTAGTCAGAGAACAAATCATAGAAACAATTAATAATTTCATTGAAGAAAATGACAATGATGAGACATCCTTTCAAACTTTATGGAATGCAGCCAAAGCAGTACTCAGGGGAAAATTTATATCGTTGAGCTCATATATTAACAAATTAGGGAGGGCAGAGGTCAATGAATTGGACATGGAAATCAAAAAACTTGAAAGCGAACAAATTTAAAACCCCCAGAAGAACAACATGGAAATGGGTTTGAATCAAGAACACATGTGATACCCAGTGGAATCTCGCGTGGGCTATGGGAGAGGTGGGGGGAGGGGAGGGAGGGAAGAAAAGAAAGTGATCTTTGTTTCCAGTGAATAATGTTTGGAAATAACCAAATAAAAATTAAAAAAAAAAAAGATCCATTGAATTACCAAGGGTTAGCTCATGGTGCCTCAATTCTCCATGTTCACCATATTTTCTATATAAATTCTGCTTTCATATTTATCACCTTGTGCTCTTAAAAATAAATTTAATAGTCATTTTAACTTGAAAAAAAAACAGAAGAAAACCAAATTAGAGATCCTAAAAATTAAGGAAGAAATTAATAAAATCTAAAGTGATAGAATTATTGAACTAATAAATAAGACTAGAAGCTGGTATTTTGAAAAAAAAAACAAATTAGACAAAATATTGGTCAATCTAATAAAAAAGAGGAAAGAAGAAAATCAAATTAACAGTACCAGGAATGGAAAGGGAGATCTCACCTCCAATGAAGAGGAAATTAAGGCAATCATAAAAAACTATTTTGCCCAATTATATGGCAATAAATATGCCAATATAGGTGATATGGATGAATATTTACAAAAATATAAATTGCCTAGATTAACAGAAGAAGAAATAGAATTCTTAAATAATCCTATATCAGAAAATGAAATTGAACAGGCCATCAAAAAACTTTCCAAGAAAAAATCTGCAGGGCCTGATGGATTCACCAGTGAATTCTATCAAACATTCAGAGAACAGCTAATCCCAATACTATACAAACTATTTGACATAATAAGCAAAGAGGGAGTTCTACCAAACTCCTTTAATGACATAAACATGGTACTGATTCCAAAACCAGGCAGGTCAAAAACAGAGAAAGAAAACTATAGACCAATCTCCTTAATGAACATAGATGCAAAAATCTTAAACAGGATACTAGCAAAAAGACTCCAGCAAGTCATCACAAGGGTTATTCACTACGATCAGATGGGATTTATACCAGGAATGCAAAGATGGTTCAATATCAGGAAAACCATCCACATAATTGACCATATCAACAAGCAAACCAACAAAAACCACATGATTATCTCAATAGACTCAGAAAAAGCCTTTGATATAATACAACACCCATTCCTATTAAGAACACTAGAAGGTATAGGAATAGAAAGGTCTTTCCAAAAAATAATAAACAGTATCTATCTAAAACCATCAGCCAACATCATTTGCAATGGGGATAAACTAGATGCATTCCCAATAAGATAAGGAGTGAAACAAGGATGCCCATTATCACCTTTATTATTGAACATTGTGCAAGAAACACTAGCAGTAGCAATTAGAGAAGAAAAAGAAGTTGAGGGTATTAAAATTGGCAATGAGGAGACCAAGCTATCACTCTTTGCAGATGACATGATGGTCTACTTAAAGAATCCTAGAGAATCAACTAAAAAGCTAGTTGAAATAATCAACAACTTTAGCAAAGTTGCAAGATACAAAATAAACCCACATAAGTCATCAGCATTTCTATATATCTCCAACACATCTCAGCAGCAGGAATTAGAAAGAGAAATTCCATTCAAAATCACCTTAGACAAAATAAAATACTTAGGAATCTATCCGCCGAGACAAACACAGGAACTATAAACACAACTACAAAACACTTTCCACACAACTAAAACTAGATTTGAGCAATTGGAAAAACATTAACTGCTCATGGGTAGTATGAGCTAATATAATAAAAATGACCATCCTACCCAAACTTATCTATTTAGTGCTATACCCATTGAACTACCAAAAAACTTTTTTACTGAATTAGAAAAAAACATAGCAAAGTTCATTTGGAAGAACAAAAAATCAAAGATATCCAGGGAAATAATGAGAAAAAAAAATACAAAGGAAGGTGGCCTTGCAGTCCCAGATCTCAAACTATATTATAAAGCAGTGGTCATCAAAATAATTTGGTACTGGCTAAGAGACAGAAAGGAGGATCAGTGGAATAGACTTGGGTTAAATGACCTCAGCAAGTAAGTCCATGACAAACCCAAAGACCCCAGCTTTTGGGACAAAAATCCACTATTTGATAAAACCGCAGGGGAAATTGGAAGACAGATTGGGAGAGATTAGGTTTGGATCAACACCTCACACCCTACAGCAAGATAACCTCAGAATGGGTGAACGACTTGAATGTAAAGAAGAAAACAATAACTAAATTAGACCTTTGGGAAGGGAAAGATTTTAAAACCAAGCAAGACTTAGAAAGAGTCACAAAATGTAAAATAAATAATTTTGACTACATCAAATTAAAAAGTTTTTGTACATACAAAAGCAATTGTGATTAAAATCAGAAGAGAAGCAACAAATTGGGAAGCAATCTTCCTAACAAAAACCTCTGACAAAGGTTTAATTACTCAAATTTACAAAGAGCTAAATCAATTGTACAAAAAATCAAGCCATTCTCCAATTGATAAATGGGCAAGGGACATGAACAGGCAATTTTCAGTCAAAGAAATCAAAACCATTAATAAGAACATGAAAAAGTGTTCCAAATCTCTGATAATCAGAGAGATACAAATCAAAACAACTCTGAGGTATCACCTCACACTAGCAGATTGGCTCACATGTCAGCTATGGAAAGTAATAAATGCTGGAGGGGAGGTGGCAAAGTTGGGACATTAATTCATTGCTGGTGGAGTTGTGAATTGATCCAACCATTCTGGAGGGCAATTTGGAACTATGCCCAAAGGGCACTAAAACACTGCCTACCTTTTGACCCAGCCATAGCATTTCTGGGTTTGTACCCCAAAGTAGTAGTCTCTCGGTAACCGAGGATGACGATTGTCTTTGTGTATTTTCATCTATGGTGTATAGATGAGTGTGCACAAAGACACTTGTGCGTGAAAGAGATTTAAGATACCCCAAAGAGATAATAAGGAAAAAGACTTGTACAAAAATATTCATAGCTGTGCTCTTTGTGGTGGCAAAAAATTGGAAAATGAGGGGATGCCCTTCAATTGGGGAATGGCTGAACAAATTGTAGTACATGTTGGTGATTGAATACTATTGTGCTCAAAGGAATAATAAAGTGGAGGAATTCCATGGGGACTGGAACAACTTCCAGGAAGTGATGCAGAATGAAAGGAGCAGAACCAGGACAACATTGTACACAGAGGCTGATATACTGTGGTACAATAGAACGTAATGGACTTCTCCATTAGTGTCAATGCAATGTCCCTGAACAATCTGCAGGGATCTATGAGAAAAAACACTATCCACAAGCAGAGGAAAAACTGTGGGAGTAAAAACACCGAGGAAAGGCAACTGCTTGACTACAGGGGCCAAGGGGATATGATTGGGGATATAGACCCTAAATGAACATCCTAGTGCAAATACCAACAACATGGAAATGGGTTTGGATCAAGGACATATGTAATACCCTGTGGAACTGCGTGTCAGCTATGGGAGAGGTGGCGGGAGGGGAGGGAGGAAAAGAAAATTATTTTTGTATCCAATGAATAATGGTTGAAATTGACCAAATAAAAATAATGTCTAAAAAAAATTAGAAGAGAAGCAGATCATATAACTTCCACAGCAATGGATAGGAGAAGTATATTTAACCAAGCAAAAATTAAAATAATTACAGAAGATAAAGGGTTATTTTGGTTATATGAAACTGAAATGCTTCTGAACAAGCAAATTAATGCACCTAAGATAGGAAGGGAAGTGGCCAGATGGGGAAAAAAATCTTTTATCAAATTTCTCTAATCAGGTCGGTACCCAAGAAGATGCAAAACACACACACACACACACTCTCTCTCTCTCTCTCTCTCTCTCTCTCTCTCTCTCTCTCTCTCTCTCTCTCTCTCTCTCTCTCTATTCCCTAACAGATGATTGGTCAAAAAAATAAATAAATAACCAACTGTTCTCAAAAAAATAAGTGCAAACTATTAACCATACGAAAGAATGCTCCAAATCTCTTATTAGAGAACTGAAAAACAAAATCCAAACTGAGGTTTCAACTCATACTGTGCAAACTGGCAAAGGAAGACGGGGAAAATCAATGTTAGTGGAGCTGTGGAGAACTGGACCCATTAATACACTATTGGTGTAGCTATGCATCCATCTATCTATCTATCTATCTATCTATCTATCTATCTATCTATCTATCTATCTATCTATCTATCTATCTCCATATCTATATATCAGTGTTCCGGAAAACAATCTGGAGATTAAAGTGCCTGTATCCTTTACCCAGAAATTTCATGACTAAATTTGTACTCTAAGGAGGCCATTAATGATAAGAAAGCCCTCACACATACCAAAATATTTTTTTAAATAGAAAAGAACTGGAAAAAAGTAGATGCCCATCAATTGGGGATGACACAAGAATAATATGGAATATTATTGTACTATAAGACATAATGAATGTGATAAATACAGAAGTATAGAATGATCTATTATGAACTAATGCAGAGTGAATTCAAGAAAACAATATATATGACAACAATGCAAATGAAGGACCATATGCCCCCCCACACACACACACAAAAAGTTGATGTTTCAAAATTTAAAAAACAAAGTTCAAAAGAAGATATATAAGAGAACACTCCCATCTCATGCCTTTGCAGAAGTGAGATGTTCATGAATGATAGACATTGTACATATTTTCGGACTTTTTAGATTATGCTGATTTTCCCCCTTCTTTTTCCTTTTGTTTATAATCTTGGAAAAAATATGATATTACTCTCTAGAGGGGTACAGAAGAGATACTAAGGGATATTATGATAGTATTAAAAAAAGATTTTAAAAATTACATTATTTATCATGGTAGCAAAGTTTTAACCCTGGTTATCTCTGAGAATGGTGGTGCCATTAACTTTTGTTAATGAAGCTGGGTAAATCAGAGCTGGTCAAGGAGGTCAAGGAAGAGGAAAAAGGTTAGAATAACACTAGCAAAATTAAAGGAGTCATCTTTAGAAATTTAACCTATATGTAGGCATATCTGGGTGTTTGAAAGAGAATGTTTATCAAAATTCAATATATCTACTTCTTTTTTAAGTAAAGAAATAGAAGATCAGAAGAAAATCTGAATAAAACCACCCAATATGAAAGAATCCATATTTTTATGGTGATTTTTTTCCCCAAAAAATATCACCTACATTTACTAAGTCTAGTTTATCATCAGCAAACTAGAAATTTCCAGTGGTTTAGAAATGAATCCTCAGTAGAAAAGAGGTAAAAACCACTGAATGAAGACTACTACTTCTTCCTCCTTTTCACACCACTGAGGTTACTTTAAAATAAAGTGCATGTCTGTTCAGTAATGTAACATTAAAGAATCTATTCTTGCAAGATGGCGGCGCAGAAGCAGCGCAAGTTCAGACCTCAGAAACCCTTCCTTACCGATCGCAAACAGAGTGCTCCTAGGACACCAAAATTCAAGCTGAACAACAGGATAGATCTGGGGAACCCTCCTCCTGTACTTGGATCAAAAGGTACCGCACTCCAAAAGCCAGAACCCTAGATCACTCAGATCTAAGGGATAGGCAGAAGGAAGGTCCCAGGACCCATCCCCCCCATCCCAGAGTGCTGAGCCCACGGCAGCAGCAGGAACCTCAGGGCTCTGAGGACTCACCTTGCGCCCAACACAGACGGCAAGGAAACAGAGAGAGAAGGGGGAAGCCTGTAGCCCCCTGGCTGGGTCCTTCCATCTGAGTCTCAAGGGAGGTCCCAGCTTCAGGGCACCAGCTGAACCCAATCCCATCAGGAGCCCTCAGAGCTACTGAAAGGACAGAAAACTCAGGGCTGGCAAAGGGGTTGCTCCGAAGAGCTTACCTTGAAAGTAACTCAGGCCAGTCTCCAGGCATTCAACACAGACTGTGGAGGAGGAGGTTGTTTTTTTTTCTTCCTTTTTTTGGCTCGGGGATCATTCGGCCCACACCACCTGAACCTAATCCCATCAGGAGCCCTCAGAGCTTCTGAAAGAACAAAAACCTCAGTGCCGGTGAAGGGCTTACCTTGAAAACAACCCAGGCCAGTCTCCAGGCATTCAACAAAGATTGTGGAGGAGGAGGTTTTTTGCTTCTGGGCTCATTTGGCCCAAACGAGGTGAACCTAATGCCATCAGGAGCCCTCAGAGCCCAGGGAGGCCACGTACCTCCCCCCTTAGGGAGCAGGGTCTTCTGAAAAAACAGAAACCTAGAGGCGAAGTCAAGATGGAAGCCTAGAAGGAGCATAGACCTGGCAGCCTGGCCAGAGCTTTGGAGATCCTCCATATTTGCTCCAGCCGTCCAGGAAGTTTAAAACTCAGAGTAAACCCAGCCCAACTAAGCTGAACTCAATCCCATCAAAAGTCTCCAGAACACAGGGAAGCCCAGGCTCCCCATCCATCCTCATTGACTGCTGGACTTTAAGCCAATCAAAAGCCTCCAGAGGACAGGAAAGCTCAAACCCCCAACAACCATCCCCCAGAGATTACACCAATAGATCTTCTGTTAAAGCTCCAAGAGGGGAGACCAATAGAAGTCCCCAAAAAACAAAAAAATGAGAGGAACAAGAGCACAGACAAATACAGGGAGTAAAGAAGGGGTGAATTTGAACAAGTAACAGAAACAGAAGAAAGAAAATACAATAGACAGCTACTACTAAGCAAATGGAACAGAGGGGGAGAGATCAGTAAACGATAAACCAGAAATCCCAGCGAATTGGATACAGGCTGTGGAAGAACTCAAAACACAACTAAGAGAGGCTGAAGCCAATTGGGAAAAGAACTTAAAAATTAAGATAAGTCATCTGGAAACAGAGGCACTTGAACTAAAACAAGAAAATAGTGTCCTGAAAGCCAAAATCATCCAGCTGGAAAATGAGGCAAAGGAGATGAAAGATGAGGCAAAGGAGATGAAAGACGAGGTAAAGAGGATGAAAGACGATCTTCAAAGAAAATCAGACCAGAAGGAAAAAGACGACCAAAAAGCCAGAGATGAAATCCAATCTTTAAGAACCAGAGTAAAACAACTAGAATTAAGTGACCTCACAAGGCAGCAGGACACTATAAAACAAAACAAAAAGAATGAAAAAATTGAGGAAAATGTGAAGCATCTCACTCACAAAACAGACGATTTAGAAAATCGTTCAAGAAGAAACACTTTAAGAATAATTGGACTATCAGAACACCACGACAAAAGAAAAAGCCTGGACATAATACTAGAGGAAATTATCCAGGAAAACTGTCCCGAGATCCTAGAACAAGAGGGGAAAGTGGAGATTGAAAGAATCCACAGATCACCCCCTGTATTTAATCCCCAACTGACAACACCAAGAAATGTTATAGCCAAATTCAAAAACAATCAGATGAAAGAACAGATATTACAAGCTGCCAAGAAGAAGCCATTCAGATACCATGGAAACACGGTGAGGATAACAGAGGATCTGGCTGCATCTACACTGAAGGATCGAAAGGCATGGAATACAATATTCCGGAAAACAAGGGAATTGGGTCTACAGCCAAGAATAAAATACCCATCAAAACTGACTATATTCTTACAGGGGAAAGTATGGTCATTTAACACAACAGAAGAGTTCTAAGCATTCATAAATAAAAGACCAGACCTGAACAGAAAATATGAAGTCCAACCACAGAACTCAAGAGAATCATCAAAAGGTAATTAAAAAAGAGGGGAAAAAACAACAACAACAACAAAAAATTTATAAGAGACTCAATAAGTTAAAATGATATGTATCCCTATAAGAAAAGAGGTCATTGGTAACTTAAAAACTGTTGTTATTACCTTGGCAGCAAAAAGAAGTACACTTAGAGGGAACAGTGACAAACTGTATAGGATGAAAGGACAAGACATAAATACGTATATAGATATATGCATGCATAAATACATATACATGTGTATATATATATATATATATACATAGACATGACTAAAGCTAAAAAAGAAAAGAGGTTATAACCAAAAGAAAAGGGAAAAGAAACAAATGGGGGTAAATTTATATGTCACAAAGAAGCTCATGGTGGGAGGGGGGAGAACATCGATACACTGGAAGGGTAAAGAGGTTGGAGATAAGAAATACTCAACTCTTACGTACTTTGAAACTGACCCAAAGAGGGAAGAACAATCCAATCCATTGGGGAAGAGAATAGATTTGCTCCCTATAGGGGAGTAGAAGGGTAAAAAACAGACTGGTGGGGAGGGAAGCAGTACAAGGGAGGGAGAAGGTGGGGGGGGATTTTAAAAAGACTACAGGGGAAAATAAGGGAAGGAATAAGAAGGGAGGGGGGTAGAAAGGGAAGTAGAAGGGGAACTGATTTAAAGTAAATCAATGGACTAAAAGGTAGAGCTGAAGAAGAAAGGTTAGAATTAGGAAAGGATATCAAAATGCCAGGGAGTCCACAAGTGACAGTCATAACTTTGAACGTGAATGGGATGAACTCACCCATAAAACATAGACAAATAGCAGAATGGATTAGAATCCAAAACCCTACCATATGTTGTCTTCAAGAAACACACATGAGGCGGGTAGACACCCACAAGGTCAGAATTAAAGGATGGAGTAAGACCTTCTGGGCCTCAACTGACAGAAAGAAGGCAGGTGTGGCAATCATGATATCTGATTAAGCCAAAGCAAAAATAGACCTGATCAAAAGGGATAGGGAAGGTAATTATATTTTGTTAAAAGGGACTTTAGATAATGAGGAAATATTACTAATCAACATGTATGCACCAAATAATATAGCACCCAAATTTCTAATGGAGAAACTAGGAGAATTGAAGGAAGAAATAGACAGTAAAACCATATGAGTGGGAGACTTAAACCAACCATTATCAAATTTAGATAAATCAAATCAAAAAATAAATAAGAGATAAAAGAAATGAATGAAATCTTAGAAAAATTAGAATTAATAGACATATGGAGAAAAATAAATAGGGATAAAAAGGAATACACCTTCTTCTCAGCACCACATGGCACATTCACAAAGATTGACCATACATTAGGTCACAGAAACATGGCACACACATGCAGAAAAGCAGAAATAATAAATGCAGCCTTTTCAGACCATAAGGCAATAAAAATAATGATCAGTAATGGTACATGGAAAACCAAATCAAAAACTAATTAGAAATTAAACAATATGATACTCCAAAATCGTTTAGTTAGAGAAGAAATCATAGAAACAATTAATAATTTCATCGAGGAAAATGACAATGGCGAGACATCCTTTCAAACCTTTTGGGATTCAGCCAAAGTGGTAATCAGAGGTAAATTCATATCCCTGAGTGCATATATTAACAAACTAGGGAAAGCAGAGATCAATCAATTGGAAATGCAAATAAAAAAACTCGAAAGCAACCAAATTAAAAACCCCCAGCAGAAAACCAAACTAGAAATCCTAAAAATTAAGGGAGAAATTAATAAAATTGAAAGTGATAGAACTACTGATTTAATAAATAAGACAAGAATCTGGTACTTTGAAAAAACAAACAAAATAGACAAAGTACTGGTCAATCTAATTTAAAAAAGGAAGGAAGAAAAGCAAATTAACAGCATCAAAGATGAAAAGGGGGACATCACCTCTGATGAAGAGGAAATTAAGGCAATCATTAAAAATTACTTTGCCCAATTATATGGCAATAAATACACCAATTTAGGTGATATGGATGAATATATACAAAAATACAAACTGCCTAGACTAACAGAAGAAGAAATAGAATTCTTAAATAATCCCATATCAGAAAATGAAATCCAACAGGCCATCAAAGAACTTCCTAAGAAAAAATCTGCAGGGCCTGATGGATTCACCAGTGAATTCTATCAAACATTCAGAGAACAGTTAATCCCAATACTATACAAACTATTTGACATAATAAGCAAAGAGGGAGTTCTACCAAACTCCTTTTATGACATAAACATGGTACTGATTCCAAAACCAGGCAGGTCAAAAACAGAGAAAGAAAACTATAGACCAATTTCCCTAATGAACATAGATGCAAAAATCTTAAACAGGATACTAGCAAAAAGACTCCAGCAAGTGATCAGAAGGGTCATCCACCATGATCAAGTAGGATTTATACCAGGGATGCAGGGCTGGTTCAATATTAGGAAAACCATCCATATAACTGACCACATCAACAAGCAAACCAACAAGAACCACATGATTATCTCAATAGAAGCAGAAAAAGCCTTTGATAAAATACAACACCCATTCCTATTAAAAACACTAGAAAGCATAGAAATAGAAGGGTCATTCCTAAAAACAATAAACAGTATATATCTAAAACCATCAGCTAATATCATCTGCAATGGGGATAAACTAGATGCATTCCCAATAAGATCAGGAGTGAAACAAGGATGCCCCTTATCACCTCTACTACTTGACATTGTACTAGAAACACTAGCAGTAGCAATTAGAGAAGAAAAAGAAATTGAAGGCATCAAAATAGGCAAGGAGGAGACCAAGTTATCACTCTTTGCAGATGACATGATGGTCTACTTAAAGAATCCTAGAAATTCAACCAAAAAGCTAGTCGAAATAATCAACAACTTTAGCAAAGTTGCAGGATACAAAATAAACCCACAAGTCATCAGCATTTCTATATATCTCCAACACAGCTCAGCAGCAAAAACTAGAAAGAGAAATCCCATTCAAAATCACCTTAGACAAAATAAAATACCTAGGAATCTATCTCCCAAGACAAACACAGGAACTATATAAATACAACTATAAAACACTCGCCACACAACTAAAACTAGACTTGAGCAATTGGAAAAACATTAACTGCTCATGGATAGGACGAGCCAATATAATAAAAATGACCATCCTACCCAAACTTATTTATCTATTTAGTCCCATACCCATGGAACTCCCCAAAAATTTCTTTACTGATTTAGAAAAAACCATTACAAAGTTCATTTGGAATAACAAAAGATCAAGGATATCCAGGGAAATAATGGAAAAAAAACACAAATGAGGGGGGCCTTGTAGTCCCAGACCTCAAACTATATTATAAAGCAGCAGTCATCAAAACAATTTGGTACTGGCTAAGAGACAGAAAGGAGGATCAGTGGAATAGACTGGGGGCAAGCAACCTCAGCAAGACAGTATACAATAAACCAAAAGATCCCAGCTTTTGGGACAAAAATCCACTATTCGATAAAAACTGCTGGGAAAATTGGAAGACAGTGTGGGAGAGATTAGGAATTGATCAAGACCTCACACCCTACACCAAGATAAATTCAAAATGGGTGAATGACTTAAACATAAAGAAGGAAACCATAAGTAAATTGGGTAAACACAGAATAGTATACATGTCAGACCTTTGGGAGGGGAAAGACTTTAAAACCAAGCAAGACATAGAAAGAATCACAAAAGATAAAATAAATAATTTCGACTACATCAAATTAAAAGGCTTTTGTACAAACAAAACCAATGTAACTAAAATCAGAAGGAAAACAGCAAATTGGGGGGAAATCTTCATAAAAACCTCTGACAAAGGTTTAATTACTCAAATTTATAAAGAGCTAAATCAATTGTACAAAAAACCAAGCCATTCTCCAATTGATAAATGGGCAAGGGACATGGATAGGCAGTTTTCAGATAAAGAAATCAAAACTATTAATAAGCACATGAAGAAGTGTTCTAAATCTCTTATAATCAGAGAGATGCAAATCAAAACAACTCTGAGGTATCACCTCACACCTAGCAGATTGGCTAACATGACAGCAAAGGAAAGTAATGAATGCTGGAGGGGATGTGGCAAAGTAGGGACATTAATTCATTGCTGGTGGAGTTGTGAACTGATCCAACCATTCTGGAGGGCAATTTGGAACTATGCCCAGAGGGCAATAAAAGAATGTCTACCCTTTGCTCCAGCCATAGCACTGCTGGGTCTGTACCCCAAAGAGATAATGGAGAAAAAGACTTGTACAAGAATATTCATAGCTGCGCTCTTTGTGGTGGCCAAAAATTGGAAAACGAGGGGATGCCCATCAATTGGGGAATAGCTGAACAAATTGTGGTATATGTTGGTGATGGAATACTATTGTGCAAAAAGGAGTAATAAAGTGGAGGAATTCCATGGAGACTGGAACGACCTCTAGGAAGTGATGCAGAGCGAGAGGAGCAGAACCAGGAGAACATTGTACACAGAGACTAATACACTGTGGTATAATCGAACATAATGGACTTCAACATTAGTGGCGGTGTAATGTCCCTGAACAATCTGCAGGAATCTAGGAGAAAAAACACTATTCATAAGCAGAGGACAAACTGTAGGAGTAGAAACACCGAGGAAAAGCAACTGCCTGACTACAGCGGTTGAGGGGACATGACACAGGAGAGACTCTAAAGAACACTCTAATGCAAATATTAACAACATGGCAATGGGTTCAAATCAAGAACACATGTGATACCCAGTGGAATCACGCGTCAGCTACAGGGGCTAGGGGGAAGGAAAAGAAAATGATCTTTGTCTTTAATGAATAATGCATGGAAATGATCAAATAAAATATTATAAAATTTAAAAAAAAGAATCTATTCTTTTCCCTAATAAATTCCTTTCTAAGGGATGGGATCACATAGCATGCAAGAAATTGCATGTGCACTTTATATATATAGACTTTTTGCAATAATCTAAAATTGTCAACAAGGATTGTTAAGTCACTTACCTCAGGCAATGGGCAGTAGAACTGGTGAATTGTATGCATGACATCCAAAAGCATATTATGACCAATGACAAGTTTGCCCTAAAGAGAATCAGGTTTATAAAATAACTTCTTTATATCATATTAGACTATATATCACACCAATTTCAAAGAACAATTCTGGTTCCATGCAAACACTAATTATATTCCTATTTATATTAACTATATTCCTTATGAGGTTTTTTGGATATGTTGTTTAGCTTCACAAAAATTTTTCCCCCTTCATTCCTCTTTTTTTTCTTTCTCTCTTATAAGGAAGAATGGTCCTCTAGCAAAGGATGAGACACATGTTCATTGGGAAATATAAACAATGTAAAAAAAGATGTCAATAAGAATTATTTTTTCAAAAGGCCTATGCTCTCTCTTCCCCTGATTTTTTTTTAATAATGACAAGGACATGATGAGAAAGGATCAATTGATCCTGAGTTTTTTTTTTTCCTGACATTGTCTTGACATTCTCTATAATCTAAACTAACTTAAAATTCAATCTGAGGAGTTTAATTTTAAAAGTGTCAAACTTATAAAAGTTGAGCCTTCTGCATTATCAAACATCTTGTAAGAAAATACAGAATGTACTTTGTAGGATATTCTTATTTCTAAAACTCTTCATTAAAAATTAAGAAAAATTAAAAAGTTCAATCACAGTAATGCTAAACGGTAAAAACAACTGTATTCAGAGTGCAAAAACAGATGTTACTATTATCTATTCCAAAGTTCATATAGGATATCTTCTTATAAATAGAATTTTCAAAAATTAAAGAATTGTTTTCATTTATTCCATTTACTTAAAAATTAAATAATGAGACAAAACAAGGGGGTTTCTTTTATTTATGAGGATAGAACACCCTTTCAACAAAAATCACCATGACATTAGTTTGATACAATAGAAGGGATTTTTTCCTTTCCTTTAGATGACAAACTGAAAGAAAACTGGGGTTTGCGTGTGTTCCCAAGTCCCTGTCTGCTTAGTAATCTATTTAACAAATAAGTTATTTTTCTAATATGCTATTATATAGAGTATCTCTAAGTAACTTTACAATGATAAAAGCATTCTAAAATTATGACATATTTTTCAAAATGTCTTGGTAATTTAGAGGAAATTGGGCTCCACCCCGCCCAAGTATTAACCCTACTATTAAGAGAGCAGTAAAATGTCATTAATTACTTTACACAAAAAAAGTAAGGTAGCAGCCAGGTGGTTCAGTGGATAAATAGAGCCAGGACTGGAGATGGGAGGACCTTGGTTCAAATCTGGCTTCACTTGCTAGCTATGTGACCCTGGGTAATTCAATTAACCCTAACTGCCTAGCCCTTATGTCTAACATATTTCTTCTGCCTTGTAACATATGATTAGTATTGATTTCAAGTCAAAAGTTAAGGGTTGAAAAGAAGAGAAAATGTGTAGAATTTCAACTGGTAAGTTGTCAGACATCCTAGTTGGAGGTCAAAATGCTATCACCATAAGAAATCTGGATGTTCCTTTATTCTGCTGTTCCTATGAAACTGATTTTCCCCTATGAAGTGGGTTCATCTACTATGCCTCTGTCAAATTTAACAATATCATGCAAGGTAATAACCACATCTTTTCTTATAATATTAGATTCTACAAAAAACATATTGGATGAAACTAGAGGAAGTCAATTCTATAATAACAACATAAATGGGAACTCAGAGAAACTACTATGGTGGAATTTTATTATTTTACAATAGGGTTGGAGTTCATATTAACCATGATAATCATTAATAATCCTCTGCAAGGGAAAGCATCATATGTCATTGAAACTTTCTATCTTCCCCAATCCCCGACATAGTACAAATAGAGATCATTCACAAGAATATGTTGGATTGAATGCTACTGAAAAATATTATCAGTAAGGGTATAGGAATGTCAGGGTACAAAGCAATATCATTCAGAATACGCCTATGCTTAGAGACTGATCCAAGAAGCAAAGCTACAGAGACTCTATGCTCCTCCACATAAACAGATCCAAGTAATGATGTCCTGGGAACTTTCCTTGGCCTTTTTGCTCCCTGTTTCAAAGTTTAGAGTCAAAGAGGCTATCTAAAGAAGATTATTTTCAAGGCACATTCTGCTCCAAGAAAGAGATCTCAGATTCCAACCTGAAGCAGAGAGCACCATGAATTACCGGCTAAATCTAGATGCAGTAATTTACCGAGAAAAATGCTAAACTTTGCCATCTGTCTATACCTAAATGTGGATATCATTCAGATCTGGAGCATATCTCTAATGGAGGTGGGGGGGGGGGGGGAGGAAGGGGGGAAAAGGAAAGGAAAAAAGGAGAGGGAAGAGAGACAAAGGGCAGAGGCAGAAGGGGATAGAGAGAGACAGAGAATGTGTGCTATATGTGTAAAATTCACGCAAGTTATCAGCACATTTTAAAAAACATGTCAAATTGTCATATGATTAAGCAATATGATACCTAAATATAATTATTATAGCAAAAGGAAAAATATTAGGTTGACAGTCCCATATTTCTCAAATGTAGCATTTTCTACAATAAAAAATAAGAATAGTTTTTCAAAATTATTTTTCAATAAGAAATATTTTAAAATAATAAATCTGGAACTGTCTAACATCTTTTTTCCTTTTTGCCAAATCCTTTACTTTTTTCCCCAATTCCCTTTTCATTTGTTACTGTTTTCAAACAAAAACCATAATGATTATTTGCCAATTAAGAACAATATAGCATACTCCTGCCACACACTGTAGGAACCCATTCCCATTTTAAGAACCTTGCAATTTAGATGTCTAAAATTCATTTAAAAATTAACATACTATCTATAAAAATCTAATAATTTCCCTCCATATTTATCACTTCTTAAGTTATCAAAATTTAAATCTCTATATTAACACTATCATTTTAAGATACTAATTTCAACATCTTAACTAAGAGAATTTTTCTAAAGGAAATAGTCTGATTTACTTACAGAATTGGCAATGGCATGAATGACTCTAGAAAATCCGACAGCATCATTTAGTTCCTCCTATTAAAAAAAAAACAAAACACCAGTCCTTGCTTAAATAAATGTTGGGACATAAAAAATTAGAAGCCCCAAAGCTTTATATACAATACTCACTACAAACAAGCACTGAACCACTTTCATTTGGGCTATAGGCCTTTTGCCATTTTCCAAAATAACTACAATAACACCTGAACTGTGAATATAAATAACTTTTTGCCTTCAGTCATTAAAACTAAGAATCAGCAATAAATGTCAAATTAGTCATTTTAAACTGCTACAAAGAAATCTGAAATTTTACCCATTAGGTAGTCTGTTAACTTTCTAAGCCCAATTATTTAGACACTTATCTGCTCCCCACCCAATCTCTTATGACTGATTAAAGAAATGTGCCACCTAGTGATTAAATTAAACACTGCAGGAAAGTAGAAAATTTAATTAAATAAATACAATGAAATACAAGTGTGGTGGTCTGATGATCTCAAATACTCTTGTAATTTCTGTTCTTTTATTCAGAAAATTCTGCTTTAATCCAAGCTGGTTTTTATTTAGCTTTTAATTGTTCCTTGGATTAATTGCAATTAGAATAAGAAGAGCAATTAATCCCTCGACAATGACTTAATAGAAGTTAACTTGTCTTAAACAATTGGCAATTAATTCACTCATCTAAAACTTAGGGCATTATCAGTTGTTATTGTAAGGTTAAAAATTAATTTTACATGCTAAATGGCTATTCTCATCATTACTAACCCAAGAGCTCCTTGAGGTCAAGAACAGTTTTATTCAGCTTCATAATATCAGTAGGTATTGTTGTTCAGTCATTTTTCAGTCATGTCTGATTATGTGTGACCTCACTTGGGGTTTTCTTAGCAAAGATACTGGAAATGGTTTGCCATTTCTTTCTCCAGTTTATTTTACAGAAGAAGAAACTAAGGCAAATAGTGTTAAGTGCCTTGCCCAGGGTCACATAGGTAATATGTGCCTGAGGCCAAATCTAACTCAGGAAGAAGTGCCTTCCTGACTCTAGACCCAACATTCTATCCACTGTGTCACCTAGCTACCCAACCTTGCACAGTAGTAGCAAAATATTTCCAGAGATGAATTGTCAGAAAAAACAATAAGTGAAACTCTCCAAATTATATTCAGCATGAAACAAAAGGTTTTGCAAAAGGAGAATTCTTTGTTGAATCAACTCAAAGGAAAAAAACTTAGATTTCAAAAAATAGCCCTAAAATTATCTCCTATATGTGTGTTCCCTCTGAGAAACACATAAAGTGGGGCTACAACTCCTGCTCACAGTGGCAGCTCAGTATTGTGAAGCCATGAACATATTCTTTAGAAGCTACTATCATATCAAACTGTATTTAAATAAACTAAAAGTAATCACAATGCAAAAAACACTACAGTGAATACTTTTGTGAAGTGAAGAATCCTCAAAAGGAAATTTACAACCATCAATTTATTTGCTGAACACCCCAGAGACTCCATCAGTATCCATGTGATCTCAAGAGATCTATAACAAGTTAATATCCTTTGGAAAATGTACATAAGGGAAGACATGGACAAGTCAAACAGGATGAGAAGGGATAAGATATGCTACTCCCTATATCACCATAAAAAGTACCCACAACAATTAATTTTTAATTGTTTTCAATTAACTTTAATAATTTACTTTATTAACTTAATTAACTTTGTTAGTTCAAAATGCCATTTATCAAGTACAAGTTGCCTTAAAATAAAGCCACCCATACACAAATAAAAATTCATTACATATAACACAGGAAGAATTCAATCGGAATTCAATTCAGAACATTAATAAAATTTAACCTTGTGAAGTAGAAATAACTTGGAATAAATAACCAGATGCCACTGCAAGTTCCATGTTTCAATGGGTGGAAAATCTTGGCCTCTTTCAAAAATCCACTAATACAGTTTCTCTCATTTGCTTTCCTCTTGATATTTAAAAGAAATTTTTTGATGAATGTCCCAGTACTGTTTTGTAAAAATAATGGAATTTTTTTCTAAATAAGGTTTCTAGATTATACATTACATGCAACAACAGACCCCTATCCAAAATCACATAGACTCACAAAGTATGTAATTCACAATATATGTGCTACTGATTAGATTAGCTTTTAAAATAGAACTACAGAGAATTAAAGTCTATGGCAAAACTAGTTAATAACCAAGATTTTATTTCCTTACTCAGACAGATATGGAAAAGTCAATTTTCAAATGTTAAAGTTTCCCAATGTCTTTTACAGAAATTAAATGATGATTAAGAATAACAATTCCTATGGGACTGCCTCATATGTATGCAGAGTGAACAAAGATGAATTGTGGAAGGACATAATTCATTTTATTGACTTTGTCTATACTGTGTTACTTGGTTGCTTTAATTTTTTCTACTACCTATTTTTTTATTCAACTCATAAGTTAAGTTTTTCCAGAATGAAAAATCTTTCTTCATCTGATTAATGTATTACAGAGTTGTGGTTAAAACAAAAGCTAGGAAAAAAATCTGTAAGCTTTATATGAAAGTAAATAAATGGAGTCCATTTACCTGTTCTTTAGCATGTTTCTGCTGTTCTCTCCTTTTACGTTCTTCCTCATCTACTTTGCTAATAACAATATAACGTTCTTTCTGTAAAAAAAAAACAAACAAAAAACACCAACTTACAAATAAAATATTCTGGAAGCAACTAAAACCCAGGAAATTAAATAATCTGAGCACAATCAAAGCAGTCACCCATTTTATCCTTATTTGCCATGAGTTAAACTCAGTTACAAGTATTTTGTACCCACCCAAAAAACTTCGGTCAACATTTCCATTACAAATATTTTCCCAAATCTTTTTTTTCCCCCAAATCTAATTTCCCAAATCTAATTCAACTAAATTGATTACAGTCCAAAAAAAAAGTATAAGCTATTAGCATAGGGCACTGTGTTTAGTTAATTAATTGCATGTAGGCAATTTCAGATATTAGTTTTTATTATGAAAAAAATACACTTAGAATCAATTGTACAAAAGAATCAAGCCATTAGGGAGCAGCTGGGTGGCTCAGTGGATTGAGAGCCAGGCCTAGCAGTGGGAGGTTCAAATCAGACATTTCCTAGTTGTGTGACCTAGGCAAGTCACTTAATCCCCATTGCCTAGCCCATACCACTCTTCTGTCCTGGAACCAATACACAGTATTGATTCTAAGACAGAAGGTAAGGGTTTAAAAAAAATCAATCCACTCCCCAACTGACAAGTTGTCAAGGGACATGAATAGACAGTTTTCAGATAAAAAAAATCAAAATATCAATAAGCACAAGAAAAAGTGTTCTAAATCTCTCATAATTAGAGAAATGCAAATCAAAACAACTCTAAGGTACCACCTCACACCTAGCAGATTGGCCAATATGACAGCAAAGGAAAATAATAAATGTTGGAGGGGATGTGGCAAAGTGGGGACACTAATTCATTGCTAATGGAGTTGTGAATTGATCCAACCATTCTGGAGGACAATTTGGAACTATGCCCAAAGGGCGCTAAAAGACTGTCTGCTCTTTGATCCAGCCATAGCACTGCTGGGTTTGTACCCTAGAGACAATAACTAAAAAGACATGTACAAGTATATTCATAGCTGCGCTCTTTGTGGTGGCAAAAAATTGGAAAATGGGGGGATGCCCTTCAATTCGGGAATGGCTGAACAAATTGTGGTATCTGATGATGATGGAATGCTATTGTGTTGTAAGGATTGATGATCTGGATGCTTTCTATATAAATTGGGAGAACCTCAATGAACTGATGCAGAGTGAAATGAGCAGAACCAGAAGAACACTACACAGAAAGTAAAACATTGTCGAAAAATCCAATGTAATGGACTTTGATACTAGTAGCATGCCTGAAGGACTTATGGGAAAGAATGCTATCCATATTGAGAGAAAGAACTATGGGAGTAGAAATGCAAAAGCAAAACATGTGACATAATTTATCACACATATATATATTTATATATATGTGGGTATGTGATTTGGAGTTTAGGCTTTAAAAAAATCACTCTATAGCAAAAATGAATAATTTGGAAATAGGTATCAAGTGATAACATTTGTACAACCCAGTGGAATTGCTTACTGGCTCTGGGAGTGAGGAAGGAAGAGGGGAAGAAAAGAAAATGAATCATGGAAACATGGAAAAATATCTTTTAAAAAACAAATTAATTAAATTTTTAAAAAAGAAAATAACACTTGGATTTTCTGGCTATCTGTGAGGAAAGAAAACTGATGTTCTATGACACATTATATATATCAACTAAACATTTCACCAAAATTCACTATATTCACAACCTATGCATTATAAATGTATACATTAGAGAGGTATAAATCTTGGATGAAACTAGATTTACTTTTAAGTATACATTTTATCCACATAGCTAGAAGGGATCTTGGTAATCTAAACCCTCCAATTTTATAGTTGAGGAAGCTAAAGTCTAGAAAAATGAAATGATGAGCCCAAAGTCACACAAATACAACCAGAACCAGAATTCAAACCTAGCTCCTTTGACTCCAAATCCACTGTTTCTTCCATTATACCATACTTCTTGCATATTTACATTCCCTACTTTAAAAAAAAAAATTTGAAACTTTTGAGCAGTGTTACATAATGTGTATCTGAAATGGGTGGTGCACTACAACATCCGTGCTTCCATGTGACAATCTTTCAAAACTGTAAAGGCAGTGATCAAGAATCACTTCCCTAATTCTCCCATCTTCCAGACTAAATATCCCTAACCATTTCAACCTATCCTCTATGGACGAGCTCAAGCCTGTCCATAATATCCATAATACATAATACCCAGAACCTAATGAAATATGGCAGATGTATTCATTACAATCAGCCCAGAGTTCAACAGCCTTATCACTGACTATTACAAGCACTCATCTAGCATTGTCAAGGCTATATTAAATTATCCTGAGATGGAATTAGTTTTTTCATGGTCACACTACACTGCTGACTGATACCAAATGTACATTCCACTAAAATCTTTTAGTTTTTTTAAGTCATTCGCCTCACAAATATACTATCAACTATCTATAGCAAACCACAAGAAGTGCTGGTTAAGATATAAATGGCTCACATTCTGGAGAACAATAGAGAACCATGTCCAAAGGGCCATACAACTACGTATACCCTTTAACAGAGCAATACCACTTACTGGATCTATATCAGAGATAAAGGAAAAGTAGCTACTTACACAAAAAGAAAATTTAGTAGCTTTTTCTGTAGAGGTAAAGAATTAGAAATTGAGGGGGTTATCATCAATTGGGGAATGGCTGAACTAGCTGAGGTATATGGTTTTTAATGAAAAAACTATTGCACCATAAGAAATAATGAACAGAATAAGTTCATAAAAACCTGAAAAAACTTATAAACACTAATGCAAAGTGAAGTAAGCAGAACCAGAAGAGTGCATACAGTAACAGAAATATTATACAATAATCACCTGTAAAGAACTAAACTATTATCAGCAAACAAGGTTCTAATGTAACTCCAAGGGACTCATGATTAAGAAAAAGCTATCCACAGACCAAGAAGGGGCTGTTGGAATCTAATAACAGATCAAAGCACACCATCCCTCACTATTTCTTTTAAGAGTTTTTTATGTGATTATGTGTTTTCAGTCACAACATGGGGAACATGGAAATATGTATTACATGGAAGCAATGCTATGCTACATCAGATTATTTTATCACCTCGGAGGGGTGGGAGATGGAGGAAGGGAAAGAAGCTGAATTGCAAAATGTCAGAAAACAACTGTCAAAAATTGTTTCTACATATAATTGGAAAAAATAAAATTCAAAAAATAAATAAAAAGATGTAATGGTTAAATAATAATAACCAGTTTCAAAGTCTACCAAGTGTGTAACATAGTATACTTTACATTTATCCCTACTAAATTCAATTTTATGATTTCAGTCAATTGTTCTCATTTCTTAAGATCTTCAGATCACATTTTGTCAACCAGCAGAGAAGCCATCCCATGCAATTTGTGTCATTTACAAATATGATGAACATGCTGCCTATACCTTCATCCAAGTCAATGGGGGGAAAATATACTGTCAAGGGAATGAAGCTTGTAGTTTAATCCACCACTAACCAGTAACAATGCTTTGCTTTAGGTCATTCAACCAGTTTTGAACCCGACCAACTATAAAATAATTTAACTAAACAGTGAAATTGTAGAAGACTATCAAACAGCTTATACTTTTATCTATTGATGGAAATTGTAAACCTAAACTAAGATACAGATAAGTAGTTTGGAAGATAGTGAGTTCAATATATTATTATATGAACTAAATATATATATATATATAAATGTAAACTTGGGGCAGTTTAGTAGGTTTAGTGGATAGAGAGCAAGGCTTGGAGACAGGAAGTCCTGAGTTTGAACATGGACTCAGATACTTCCTAGCTGTGTGATTCTGGGCAAGTCACTTAACCCCAAATGCCTAGTCCTTATTGGTCTTCTACCTTGAAACCAATATTTAGTATCAATTCTAAGACAGAAGAATTTGTTTGGTCTTAAATACAAAAAATAAAATAAAATAACCTAATAAACCTGGTTCATTTTTTGGATTACCTTCTCTGTTTCTAAAGTCTCAACATGTATGCCTTTGGGATACCTAAAAAAAAGAAAATGCATTATTAGTAAGTAACTGATAGCTATCAAAAACCACATGCCTAGTGCTAAAGTAGTAAAAGCCCATCTATATTTCAACCAAATGGAATGACTGTTATTATGAACCATACAACACTATAGGAAGACTAAAACTTTACTTGCTCTGAAAAATGTTTAATAAATTGTTTTCTTATCTATTATTTTCTTGCTCATATTTTTGGATAAAAGGCAAAATGCTTAAGAATTTACCTGAATTAAAAAAAAAAACTAAAAGGGAATTCTTTTTCATTTTGATCTATTTACCAATGCAAACATGTATTCTGTGAGAAAGATCTTACATTTTCTTAACACTGGCAATTTTCAGTTTCCAAATAGTCAAAACTTGCTTTCAAGCATAGAAGAAAACAAGCACTTCATTGCCTAATTGCTCTTATTAAAATCAAGCAAATTCTATTTAATTTGAAGATTGCAACAAGCCCAATTTTAAGAACTTAATAACTTTCTCTTGGAAAAGGTTTAAGAAAGGACAGCTATATTTTATAATGTACATTGTATAAGTCAGACAGGAACTGTCTATTTCAAATATGAGAAAGTTACAAGAATATCTAAAAAAGGAAACAGACTGGACAAACTGGACAATATCCCTACCCTTCCTAAATCAAGATATTGTTAAACATATATCATTAAGTTCAAAGCAAATTTCCAAATATCTAACAATAAACTATAAAATCAAAACAAACAAAAAAAATCCAAAGGCAAATAGAAATGACTACCTATCCTTTATTTTTCTATTATTTATGTGTCTGCGGAAAAGGCACTCATCTGTGACCCAAGTACACTGTGCAACTTAATTATAATAAAATACACTCCAAGCAGCAAGTTCTTGAACTGTGCCAAAGATCTTAACAGTAAGTAGCACAAAAGACAACATTTTATTCTTTGAAACTGAAAATAAAAAACTAACAAGCATTTAAAAAGATTTTAATTTTCAATGAAGATTTTTCTCCAAAAAATTGCTAGTGGACTAGATTTAATTTGAAAAGAGCATATATACACTAGTTTAAAAACCAGTGCTACAACTTTAAATGCTATCTTTATTTCTAATCCCTCCCTTTTAAAGTACTACATGGGAGCTATTCCTTTATATGACTTGATAGAAACAGTAAAAAATCAAAAATAAACCCAAAGCTAAGAGATTATATAGTCTTTAAAACTTAGGTCCCTCTGAGAGAGTTCCCAGAGGAAATTAATATAATCTGAACACTTACTTCCAGCTTAAAGTCTGATAAATTAGTTTCCTTTGAAATCTAAAAAAGCAAAAAAAAAAATTATTAGATGTGATACATTTTGAGAAAATTAACTGGTCATACAGAAGTTAGGGAAAACATTTCTGAAATATTAAAATATATCCATATTTATCTAAAATGTTTTGTCTGGTGACCATGTAAAGAGCATCTAAATAATATGTGAAGTACCAATACTAATTTATGAAGTTGTTTAAAAAAAAACACCTACTAAAAGAGATCTCTCAGTTTCCAAATTCTTAGATGTCCATATTTTCATGGTAGTGAAATGGAAAGCATTTAAAAGTCACTGTCAACAAATTTCTGCCCTTAGCATCTACTATAGAACAGAAAAGAACTTTAAAAGTTCAGCTAATACTCCATCTTCCTTTTACAGATTAGGAAACCATATAAGTGAAAATGCTTTTCTTGTGATGACAGGGGAGGTCACCTGACTAGAAATCTAGTATTTTTCTATTACAATAATTCCTTCTCTTGGGAGGTGTTCATACACAAAGTTAGAGGCTGCATATACATGAAGGTACAGCACAACTTTAGGGTCAACAAGACTTCACACTAAGAAGCTTAACCAAAAAGGCATAGTATTCCTTTGGTATCTCAATAAACAATCTATACTTACTCCAACAGAGCTAACATTAACCTCAAGCTCAAGCAAGATTCTATGGTGAAAAGGCTGTTTGCAGAGTGAATTTAATCAAAGCAGACTTAGTTGTCATCCCACTCAAATAACTTTCTTTTTCCAAAAAAAGAATAGAATGTTATATGGAGAGCAACCAACCCTGTGCATGGTTCTAAATCCAAGTTCTTGTTTTCTTCATTTTGTATCAAATCCTCTATTTTCTCTCTGGTGAAATGAAATAAGAAGACCAAAAAAAATCATATTTATAGAATGTTAGATTCTCTAACACAATAAAATTGAAATGTCTAAACATTCAAACAATATACCATCAAATAACAAACTTCTATGGCTTCGTACCTGGTTATGTGCAAGTGAGAAAACAAGGACTGCTACAATCCTCAAGGTGGGGAGGAAAGAGCTGGCACCAGCCTGGTGTGGAAAGGAAACTAGACTAATAGTTGGTGGGGGAAGGGGCAACTGGCAACATTATCCTGGTTTTTCCAATTCCCCACTTCCTTTCCCAATAAATATTACACTGGTCAATGTTAAGCCATAGCACATGGCCCTGCTATTATTTCTCCTCTTGTTCTATCCGTTCTTTCCTGCCGTAGGTGATAGAGTATTAAGCGGATGAAAGGTCTAGGCTGTGACCTTGTGGACTTCAAAAGGTCAGAAAAGTTAGCAGAGACCCAAGAACTGGAATCCATGGCAAAAATGAAGAATGGCTGAGCCTAATCAATCAGCTGGCACAACCTGAAGAGCAACTGTGTCCTGGCACAGGTGTGGGATGACCCAACAGCCAAGATGCTACATTCTACAATCGAGTGATCAGCTGTCCACCTGCTATGCCATAATGAGAAATTAATTTGATCAGATTATTCTACAGAAACTGTTTTAAGTCTATGTCAACTAATCCCAGGGTCTGAAGTAGTGTAGGGTGTGTCTCTAGGTGTTGAGGGGAAATATTTGTACTTTTTTCCTCGCTCTCTAGTTCCTTAGTGAGTACCCCCTTTGTAATTAACGATAACTGCTTAAAAGAACATGGGATGCTAATCACTAGGGAAGAACACACTAGAATAGAGGCTTGAAACAATAGCACTGGCCCCCATGGGAACCCCTAGAACTCCAAAGGGAGTATACAGTCTTGCTCAGGAACGTATCAATGTTAGTGAGAGGTGGGGTTAGGATTCTGAAAAGTTAAATGATCTACATTTTATAAAAATAGATTTTAATTTGGAAGCAATATAAGAAGAAAACCTCCAAAGTACTATGGTTTCCCAATGCAATGTATAGCCCTGGAGGTTCTCTTAAAGTTAAATTCTATGGTAGAAATAATTCCATTCTATCTCCTATAGAACCTTACACAAAAGGCATTTAATAAATGAATATTTAATTGGGGGGGGGAAAGACTTGGTTTATAAAAACTTTGTAATGGCCATTCTCCATTTTTAAAAAAATTGAGATTGGTAAGATTTTTTCAGTTAGAGTGAAACTTTCTAGGGATCATAGAAGATTTACTTATTATTTAGCTTGAATAATGTCATATTCACTGTCAGTTTCACATTCTTTATTTAATGAAATATAATCTTATCTAAAAATTAAGCTTTAAAAATAAAAGATGCAATAATTCCTCAATTAACAAAGAAGATACATTTCAGTGATAAGCTTTCTTGTCAAAAACTGTGGTGTCAAGAGGCAGACAGGATACAAAGGGCATAAAAATGTGTCCCAGAATGTGGCAGAAGGTTGTGACTTCCTCTTTAATAATGAAGACAGTACCCTGACCTGTCTTAGGATGAGGCTAGGAGGCATGATACAGTTATAACCCTGAAAGGTAGGGAACTGACTTCTAGGCAACTTCAGCCCCAAAATGCAGGATATATCCAACAGGGTCTGGCTATATCTAAAACACTGAAACAGTACTGTGATCTCTCTAAAAATCTGTCATGGAACCAGCACTAAAGAGCCTGGACCTTTCCCATATGCTTTCACCTCATCCTGCTCTGGTAAGAGGAAATCTGTTACCACATTTTTTTGTTAAACTAAAAATATGAGTATATAAACAAAAATTTTCACCCTTTTTCAAGATGGAAAGCTCTGTCTTAAGACACAAAGTAACAAAAAGCAAACAATTATTTTTTCACCAGTTTGTTCTTATATATTTTTATATCTAAATATGTTTCTATGAGACTTTTACTCCTTAAATTAAAACCTGATGTCAATATATACTAGTAAAAAAAAGGTAAGAAACCTAAGATGCTACATATTTATTTTCTACTTATTAATTTTAGAATATACTATACAAAGGCAAACTCTCATTTTATTTTATTCTGTTTTTATTTTAGAGTTTTGGCTATATGAGTATTCTTTCATATCAATGACCAATATGCATATATGTTTTGCATGATCATACATGTATAACCAAGATGAACTTGCTTAACATCTTAGAGAGAGGGAATGGAAGGAAGTGAAACAATTTGGATCTTATGATTTTGGATAATGTATGTTGAAAAATGTTATTACATGTAATTTGGAAAATAAAATGCTGGAGAAAAGAATATATCATACAAATATTCTTTTGGGATTGAAATAATGGCAGTGTTAAACTACTCACTATTACAAACACAAGATGGTAAAAAGGATTAGAAAACTCAGTTCAAATTCCAGCAAGTAACAAAATATTTTCAATAGTAATCAATTAGATATTTTGAGTTATACTAATTATTCAAGAGTCAGGACTACATCTTCTAAGAAAAATCAAAGACAAAAACCACTATTAAAACTATGAAAATTCTCATTTACTTTTATCTCCATGTTTTGCTTTCTCCACTAAAAACCTGGTTATCTCCTTCTTTTCCACTAACTACCTTCTTATTACTTTCCAATTAAAAAAAAATAAAGAACAGAGGAAGACAGAATTTACCATGAATACCTTTCTCTATCCTTAATATCATGCTTTCTCTTGGCAAATAAACAATTCTATCACCCTTAGAGGAATGAAAACTGCAAACAGTCAATATGAAAGCATACTTGCCAAATAAATAAAAAGGTTTTACCATGAGAACTGTTATGTAAGATTAACCAGTTTAAATAAGTGATGATGAAATTTTATTTGTAATATAGCTAGTCATTATACATATTTATATATGCCATAATTTAAAATGCCTCAAAACATTGTGTCTGTAAACAATAAAAAATTTAACATAATAGAATCTGACCAAGTACCTTTTATTCCTGTACCAACTACCATTAAAGTCATCTCACTACATTAATGAATGTGTTTTTTATTTATTGGTATAAAAACTTACACCACTTTGTCAATAAATTTTTTCTGATCCTCAGGAATAATCACAGGACACTTTGAAGCATTAGGAGATATATAGGACAAAGCTCCAGCACCATTGGACTGTGAACGTTTTTCATCATATTGCTCCCGCAACTGTCTCTCTTCTTCTTGATTTAAATATGGGATTCCTAAAAATAACATTTTATTAGGAGACACAAAATTTGAATATGATTTTTTGTTAAATAAGATTAGTTGTAACAGCAAAGATTTACAATCAGCCATAATCAATATAAAAGACAATCACATTTGGTAGGACAAATAACAAAAAAGCTTTCAGCATGCTAAATCTTGAATATGCAAATATACTGTCCTCCATGAGTCAACAAATCTTTGCCAACCAAGCTGCTGTTGCTCTTCTGCATCTGTTTTAAGAATAAATTTTAAGCCATTCAGATACTTGAAAATCTCTTATTAGACCCCTCATTTTAAACAAAATACAGAATTATCAAACTTGTTCATCCACCTTCCATCTTACTATGTAGTAAATTCCAAATGATTTCTGGCTATTTCTAAAAATCAGCACCTTCAAAGAATCATGGTTTATACATTTAAAAGAAACATAAACTTGACTCTCAAAGCAGTTGCTGAAAAGGAGTTACAAAATGCACTGAGCAAAGGCAGTACAGTTAGAAATGGCATGGGTAATGGATTATCTTAAAACATGTGCTTCATAGATCTTTATTTACATTTTTTAATGTACATAATGTAAGAGGGGAGGTTAGTCTCTGTATATGGTCAAAGCACAGAATATTTTTGAATCTAATATAGAAAAAATTATATAATTGACATATTTTATTCATCAAAAAACGTTTACTGGGCATTTCTTATAGGTTCAATCTTATTAGGCAATCAGAAAATTCTTAAATGTTTTACTAAATGAATGATTCCTAGCAACCTTAGTTCTAATGGTGATTGTTCAGAACTGAGCAAGATACCTAAAATACAATAATGGATATTAAGCCACGTGTACAAGTATTTTCAGCTTTGCAAAAAAACAGTTGCTCAAGTCATAATAACTAGACCATAATAACAAATCAATATATATTTGAAAACAATAATCAAGACTCTAAGCTGCATGGGTAGAAGTTATAGATCTAGTTTCTATCTCTACCTCTAGTAAACTAATAAAACCTGAAAAAGTATATAAATATGTGTTTATATACATAAACATATATATAACAATCATATTAAATACATTATTTTTAAAAGAGAAAAAAATAACAACATCCAGTAAATTGATCACTTAGTTATGAAATACTAAAATCAAACATGGCCTACTTAAAGTATTAAAGAATAATTATTGGGTTGCCATATTGTTATATTCCAGTAATGTAATCAACAGAGATATATCTCTAATTCAACTTGAAAATATTGATATTTTGCACCATAAATTTTCTCTTTAACTGAAAATATGAAAGTTTTAGTCTTAATAGTAAAGGTTCATTATTAGGGTCTCACTCACAAAGAGCTTCCATTATCAGAGATTCAAAGTATACCCTAAAAATTCTCACTTATCAGATGTGAGGAAAGAAGGAAATATGCATTAAATGTCTACTATGTGCCAGACACTGTGTTAAGAGCACTATAAATATTATTTTATTTAATCATCACAACCACCCTAGGAGGTAGATGCTATTATTCCCATTTACAATTGAGGAAACTGAGGCAGGCAGGTTAAGTGATTTGCCCAGGCACAAACACACAGCTAAGGATCTGAGGCCAGATTTTAATTCAGGGTTTCCTGATTCCAGGTATACCTTCTATCTACTACGCCACCCAGCTGCCTACAATGCTGAGTAAACTACTTGGCTAGCAACAGAATTGTTTCTTAATTTTTTTTAAACCCTTACCTTCTGTCTTAGAATCAATACTGAGTATTGGTTCCAAGGCAGAAGAGCAGTAAGGATTAGGCAATGGGGGTTAAGTGACTTGCCCAGGACCACAAAGCTAGGAAGTATCTGAGGCCAAATTTGAATTTAGGACCTCCCATCTCTAGGTCTGGCTCTCAATCCACTGAGCCACTCACCTGCCCCCTCCCAATTTTTAAAAGAGAAATTAATGAGAAATGGGATTTATTTTATTAAATTTTCATTTATAGACAATTTTGATAGGATGCACTTCTTCCCTCAAGCATATATGTTTTCATAAACTAGAGGAAAATAGAAATGTATGATTAGAAACAGTTAACTGTCAGGCCTATATGAACCCATGAAAGCTTAAAAAGCTCCAACGACAGTTCATAGATAGCCTAGAAGAAAAGACATTCATTAGGAGTTTAAAAAAAAAAATCTTTTCAGGAAAGAACATTACTTGCTAGGGTTCATTTGTTTCTCCCTCAGTTCTTTAATACTTATGTTCAACAATTAAATGTCTGTGTACAGTGAATATACAGTGTATATTCAACTTTACTGAGAAATACAACATATTTACCAAAATATTTTTTTTAATTTCAAGAAAGAGAGTACAATTAGAAAAAGATCAGGAAAGGTTTCATTCCAAAGAAATAAAGGCCCATATTTTTAAAATCAATAATCTACTCATGTTGTTAGTACTTTGTTTGGTTGCAACATGATAGACGAGGAACAAGAAGAACCAGCATAAAAGCTAGTTTTTTCTTCCTCTTATTACTTTATATAATGCTTTTAACTTCTTTAGGACAGGTAAAAATTTAATGTCCAAGAGGAAAAGAGAACTAACAACTGGAAGGATCAAGAAAATTCTCATTTAAGTTTTAATACCCAAGCGAACTGCTGAGAAAACTGAAAAAAAGTATGGCAGAGACTGAGTACAGACCAGAATCTCACCCCCTATAGTAAGATAAGGTCCAAATGGATACATGACTTAGACATAAAGGGAAATAATAGCAAATTAAAGAAGCATAAAATAGTCTACCTTTCAAATCTATAGATAAGACAGAGAATGCATTATTGGATATAAAATGGACAATTTTGATTATATTAAACAAAAAAGTTCTTGCACAAACAAAACCAATGCAACCAAGATGAAAAGAAAAGGAGAAACCTGGGGAAAAAATTTTGCAATAAGTATCTCTGATAAAGGTCTTACAAATCTATAGAGAACTGAGTCAAATTTATAAAAATACAACACATTCCCCAATTGATAAATAGTCAAAGTTTATAAATAGGCAGTTTTCAGGTGAAGAAACCAAGGCTATATATAATCACATGGAAAAAACTCTCTAACTCACTCTTAATTAGAGAAATGCAAATTAAAGCAACTCTGAGGTACCAACTCACACCTATCAGATTGGTTAATATGACAGAAAAGGAAAATAATAAATGCTGGAGGAAATGTGAGAAAATTGAAACACTGATGCACTGCTGGTGGAGTTGTGAATAGATCTAACCATTCTGGAGTAAGTTGTTCAGCCCATGCTCTAATTAATGGCTCGGTGGATAGAGAGCCAGACCAGGAGTCAGGAGGCCCTATATTCAAATTTGAAATGTGTGATCCTGGGCAAGTTACCTAACCCCCATTGTCTAGCCCTTTTTGCTCTTCTGCCTAGGAATGAAGACTTGTTTTAATTCTAAGACAGAAGATAAGGGTTTTAAAAAAAAACATAACTGAACCATATCTATTCATTCTGTATTAATCCTGTACATTCTTTCCCCAAAAACTGCCACAATGGGATCCATCCAATATCCTCTTACTCTCTTAACACTGAACGAATACCAATAGATGACATGGGCTCTCCATTAGTTATCTCTAACTCTCAATATATGACTAACTCATCTTTTCTTCAAGTCATACATTTCCCCCAGGTAATATTACAAAATTATAATTAAATTACACCTATATCCATGCCCCACTAAATTTAGAAGCTTCATTACTTTTGAAGACAAGTGAAAACTAATCTTACCATTGCGAAAAACTTTATTAAAATCAAATCCTTGGTTTGCCAGAAAATCTATGCTTGAGCTCTATCAAAAAAGAAAACACACATGTTAATAGTGAAATAAGTAATGGCATATACCCTATAAATATAACCCTTGGAGCAGAGAAGAAACTCTGGAAGAAGGTAAAGATAAAAAGTCAAAATAGCAATATGCTACCTTGATAGAAATGGGCTTCAATTTCAAGATAGACCAAGAGTTCATTTCGCATTAATTTATATTATTAATTAATACCAACTCTTGATTTGTATCTCTTGCAAATAAAATTTTTTCACCATATCAGGAAAACATCTATGTGTAAGTCAAGCAAAACAACATTTACACCACAAACAAAAAAGGTAGAAACAAAGTTTTTAGTTGGTAGACTGGCACATTGACAGAAGTATGGCAGCCTAACAAAATGTCATACTTAGAAAACTAATATTATGTCCCATCAAACTGAATGGAAGATTATTTTTAGTCTCTTTGCAAAAGTAAACATTCAACTCAAACTAGTTTTTCATAATATTCTAGGTCAAAAACTGAACAACAGCCCCTACAAAAGAAAATATAAACCTAAATTTCTTTTTAAAAAAATACAAATACTCAGCAGTTTCCTGGAATTTGATAACAAGCAAAGTAACATCAGAACCATTTGTTAATTTTCTCTCAATTCTGTAACCAGCATTCACTGTCTCTTGCTAAGTTAACAGTCCTGCTTTCTTTGCTTCTACAACAAAAGTTTCACAATTCAGTGCTTCATTATTCTTACAATGGATTAAATATGTGATGTATCCAGTTCAATATGTCTACCAACAGTGGAACTAAAGGATATGTTGTAGATGGGCATAGTAGTCCTCCCTGACATTAAACCTGAAAAGTTAAAGAAATGCTGGTCTTCCCCTTAACCAAGTGATATTTATGAAACCTTTCCTCAAGTTATATATTATCAGTCTCTACTATTTCGCGGAGCTAAAATTCTGGGTGCTTACTATTTACTTTATAATACTTTATTTCATTTGTCCTACATTTAGCACTTTCCAAATTCAAAGGATGCTATCTAGGTCCTAACAGTGGTATTTGGTATATGTGTTTGTCGCCTTTCTACCCACATTTTTCTTGACTGTATGAAATCTTAAAATGTTATAAAGTGGGATGTGTCCAAAAGAGAAAAGTAGGGAGAAAAGTAGGATGAAATAGTATGGCCCAATTCCCACATAACTACACCAACAGTGATTTAAGAAAAATCTCAGAGTAGCAAATGGAAAACTGAAGGAGAAATGACTTTTCCTGGACATCTTTCCTGCCCAAGAAGACAAATTAGACCTATAGGCAAGTAACCAGGGCAGGAACTATGGAACAAGGGTTGGCTGAGATCAAAGACTCAATGGCTAAAGAGAACTGAGCAAGGGGAAAAGCTCAGGGACATTCAGAGTTGATCACAGAATCAGCTCTGAGATCTTTCCAAAAAGTTTAAGGCAGAAACATATACTCAAAATCCAGAGCTCTAAGGTAGGTAGGCCAAGAGCACAGGGATTCCCAAAGATTAACACTCAGTCCTAGGTACAAGCTAACTATAAAGGTTGTCCCAGAGGGCCCATGGCTTAGTCTTCAGCTCAGACTCCAAAACTAAGGCTTGTTACTGGGAACATAGCACCAACTCAGTGAAGTCAGCTTCCAGAGTTCCAACTTATGAGTGTAGTGCAAGGATGTCAAGAGTTGATCTTCAACTTAGCCCCAGACCAGACCAGCAGCTCAGTGTCCAGAGCCTCCTGTCTAGGAAAGCAGCACAACAGGATCTCCTGGACTGACCAGGATCACAGACTCAACCTCAAAAAATTTTCAACTAGGCCAGCAATAGGAGGTTGCCTAGAATAGACTGATGAAAGAATAACTAAATTAAAAAATAGATAAACATCTATTTTAATCCAGGGATAACCAAAACACAAACTCAGAAGAAGAAAATAACTCCAAAAATGCTACAAGCAAAGCCTGAAAAAACCCCATTGCTTACCCAAAACATCAATCAGAACTATTAGAATAAATGATGCAATAGTACAAAAATTCATTTTAAAATAAAAATGAAAGTATAATGATAAGAAGAAAAAGTGGGGGAAAAATATGCTTGAGGGAGAAGAGACTAGGAAAGAGAATTAACAACCTGGCATAGGAGATACAAAACTGTACCCAAGTAACAGACTCCATGATAAGTTGAATGGGTTGACAAAAATTTAATGACTCCAAAAGACAAGAAGAAATATTAAGATGAAGTCAAAAATGAAAAAATAGGCAAATATTTAAGCTGTCCCGTATAAAAACAACTGACCTGGAAAACAGATCAAGGAGAGAGAATTTTTTTAAATTACAACTACCTGAAGGCCTTGACCAAAAAAAATAGCCTAGACATCATATTTCAAGCTATCTTCAAAGAAAATTTCTCAGATCTCTTAGAACCAAGGGACAAACTGAAAATAGAAAAAACTGACCATCACTGCCTGAAAAAAAACTCAAAATGAAAATTCCTAGGAACATTATACCCAAAATCCAGATTTCCTAGGTCAATGAAAAAATACTGCAAATAAATGAGTGCAAGTATCCAAGAGCAATATAAGATTTAGTAACCACTACAATAAAGGAGCAGAAAGCATGGATTGTGATATTCCAAAAGGTAGAAAGAAAAAGACTTACAACCAAGTATAACTTAGCAAGCAAAACTGAGTATGGTCTTACAGAGGGAAGAATACTTCAAAGTATTCCTAATAAAAAGGTCAATGATAAGTAGAAACTTTAAAACATAAATGTAAGAATAGAGAAATAGAAAGATAAATATAAGTGGGCAATTTGAAATGAATTTATAAAGTTGATATGATTGCATTCTAATGGGAAGGAGAGGAGGAAATGATATAAATATCCCTGAAGAACTGTAATGTCAATTGGATTATAAAGGGAGTCAAATGAGATGGGGGTCAGGAAGTGTTTTTTTTCTTATGTCATAATGATCTCAAAAGAAGAAAGGAAAAGGATAGAAGAAAAAAATATGCCAGAGAAGAAAAGAGGAACAATGGTGGAGAAATAAATAGAAGACTACAAACAAGAGTGGAAAAAGAGGGAACCACCTGAACCTCACCTTGAAGTAATAAAAAATGAAGTGAACAAAATCAGGGGAATAATTTCTACTATAAGAAAAAACACTGTAAAAATAAGCAATTTTGAAAAGACTTAAGAACTTTTATTATTTAAATGATAAACCATGATTCCAGGGATGATGGTAATTTAGAATGCTGCCCACCTCCTAAAAGAGAAGCGATGGTCTAGATAGGCAGGATAGAACATGCATTTTTTTAGTCATGGCTAATGTGAGAATCTGTTTGCCTAAGAGAATTTGTAGGGGGAAGGACTTTTTTTTTTTCCTGGGGAAGCAGTGTAAAGGTAAAAAGACAAATGCTCATTAACTGAAAAATATGAAATTTATTTTTAAGGAAATTATAGAGGAACTCTGGAGATCACTTAGGTCAGCCCCTGCAGAGGCAACATGTTATAGAAGACCTTAGTCTGAATCTAGTATATGCTACTCACTATGACTTTGAGCAGTTTTTCACCCATAAACTGAGAGACTAGATGATTACAAAGTTTGGATTCAAACAAAATTCTGTGACAATACAGAGTTGAAAGAAGAGGAAGTTCAAATTAATTCCTTTTGCTATTTGTGAAACTTAGCTTTAACAAAAGGCTTTTGGAGAAAAAGCAAGTTGAACTTAATGATTTTTCTGGAGGGAATTTAAATTTCAAAGTGACTATGAATTTGAGAGGGATTACATAGGAATCTTTAGAAGAGATTACTGTAAATTTCAAAAAGTTAACATAATGGAAAATGTAAGTCCAGTTCCTTCTAAGAAGAAATACTGTGAGTGCTTTTTGAATTTTCAAAACTATATAAGGGCTCCTTTGAGGGTTTTATGTGTTTTCAATATCTGTTCAGGAATTCCTTCTGAGGCCTTTTCATCTTCTGCATTTTCTACAGGATGGAAAGTATCCTTGATTACATTCATGATCACAAATAATGGAAAGGCAGGTATCCACAAATAAAAAGAACTAAATTTTACTACTAACCTGACAAACAAATTTGACATCTGGTGAAGTTCTACTGAAGGGTTTTGGGAAAACATAAAAGTTAAATGACTTCATTATATACCTATGAAAATGAAAAATACAAGCAAAAATGAGAGATGATATTATTTCACAATAACAGAATAATTAATGCTTTAAAAAACAACCTACTTTGAATCTGTGCTGTCATACTTAAAAGTGCAAAGGCCAAACTGAAAAAGCAAAAAGTCCATGGAATGCTAGAAAAGAAGAAAATAGCGTTTCAACTACTATCAGAAGAGACTGAAGTTTCTTTCAACTGAAGCAATATAAGTTCAACCAAATAGAATTTTTACATCATATAATTCCATCTTGGAAGAAAGCTTCTAGGACATATCACCTGACCACTTTCAACACAAGTAGGACATTTATTTAACTAATCTCATCAGATGCACTCAAACAACCTTTATATCTGAACTGTAATATTTATATATTGGGGTCACTACTTTCTTTCAAGAAGTCATATTAGGCAAAAGCCAAATTTTTTTTTTAAAAAGCCATATTTAGATTGCTCCAAATCAAATATGTTGAAATTTTCACAAATGTCAATCAAATAATAAAAATATTTTCCTACAGATAATTATGTTGTCATTTTAATTAGAAACACTGTTTTTATAATTGGGGCTTGTTAAAAAAATGTATGTAACAAGTTTTACATGATTTGTCTTCACTAAAATTCAGTAGGGGAAGCAATTAAAAAAGAGAGGATAAATGTTTTTAATTAACTTGCCTTTTTAAGTTTGTGATACCTTTCTTCTGGGGTATCAAAACCATTGGTTAATGCAGTAACTGAAGGTCCATCACTGATTCCTAAATTTAGGAAATATATTTAATATTTTAACAACTTTTCAATATTAAACACATCATATAGAAATGCAGTGATGAATCATTGCTAAAGGCAACATTTTCCAGAAAATAAAGATTCACATCTTTACATGCAATAATTAAACAGAAATTCTCATATCAAGGACAATTATTAACAATAATCACAACATCTATAAACATATATCAAATCATCTGTCAATCTAAAATCAATGCTAAAAAATTTCACAATAGAGTTTTGACCTGAGACAGCAATCTTATTTTTTTAAATGGGTTCACTTAACAATTAATTTCTTTCAAAAGTGGAAATAAATCTGCAAACATCAACATGCCGTATAAATTAGGAGTTTAGGAATATTAATAACTCCATTAAAGTCTTAACCAGATGCATTATTCATGATGTAGAGGTAGTTCTAGGTTCTAGTCTATGCCTGCAGAATTTAAGTTCAAAAAGATCCTATGAAACTAAAAAAGTTTCAAGTATAGGCCCAGATAAAGACTTTGTATTGTTATGGAAGTACCTGCCTAGTTAAGAATAATTCATAAGTTTGGCCTCCAGGTAAGGAATATTTTTCTAGCTATATCAATCTCCATTTTGTGAATAAACTAGTGACAGCAACAAAAAACAGATTTTCTTGTTTTTGAAAATGTTTTTAACAGTGACCAAGGGGACAGCTAGGTAGCACAGTGGATGGAGTGCCAGGGCTTGGAGTTCAGAGAACCTGGGTTGAAATTTGCCCTCAGACCCCAGGGCAAGTCACTTAACTCAGTTTACCTAGTCACTGCCTTTTTTCTGCCTTGGAATTGATACTATAACAGAAGGGAAGTTTGTTGTTGTTGTTGTTTTAATGATCAAAAAATTTACATAAAGCCAATGAATCAAACATTTTGGCCAAAAATATGTTTAGTACCATTAACAAAAACATTTTCAAGGAATAGAAAAAAAGAATTTTGTTAATATCACCAATTAAAGAGCAAGCTGTAAACCCTCTCTTGAACTGTGAGAAATTTATGGACCAACTAGGCCATCAATTTCCTTTATAAACACTTGAGTGGTTTTCCACATTTGCCAATTAATTCAGTCATCAGTCAATTTGGGAACAAATGTAGGAGTCTGAATCAAAGAAAAAAAAAGTGATCAAACTAGTTTTAATTAACAGTATTAGGTAGGGTTTTGTTCCAAAAAAAGACAGCAGTAGGTTCACGGTCCAACATTACATGCATAGCCCCTGGATTTTCAATAATACTTAAAACAACTATGTAGAACTTCATCCTTATTTGTAAGCTGTTGTCCCATTTCCCAATCAACAGAAAATGCCCTACCACCACCAAAGCCCACCTAATTGTTTTTATAAATATTATTCCTATATGGCAACATTCATCTGAGGCTCCTAAAACGTTTCCAAAATTAAAAAAAAAATAATACCCAAACATAATGGGCATCTTCAAGGCAAATATATAATGTATGATTATTATAGTAGGATCAAAGTAGACCCAATCTCGAGCCCCTAGCCTTAAGCAACCTTTAGGAGAGGACACTACCAAAACGCCGGGCGGGATACCTGAAAACTCCCCATCGATTGCCAAGAAATCAGCCTCCTCTATTGCCTGGTACACTTTGTGAAGATTATTTTTAAAATCTGCAGAGAAACCAAGAAAAGGCTCAGCCCTGGAACCCCCAGGCTCAGCCCTACAAATCTAAAGACGGGGCAACAGGGAAGGGGAAGAGGAGGGGGAGGGGAGGAAATAGATGGAGGCTTCCAAAGCACTCACAGTCCCAAAGCTGCCTAGAGAGCAGGGAGCTGGGGTGGGAATGGGGAGTGAGGGAGTGGGAGCAGCAACAGTAACAGCAGTAACATCAGAAGCAGCAACAGCAAAAGCAGCAGCAGCAGAAGCAACAGCAGCAGCAATGTGGGACTCCAGGAGAGAGGGCTCTCCGCGCGGGAACCAAAGGTGCCGCTGGGACAGCTCTGGGGGGCCGAAAGCAGCAGCCCTACAGTCTCCAGGCCCGGCCCCCGAGGCCTGACAGAGGCCCGGGGGTCGGAGCCCGGCCCAGGGCGGAGGGAGGACGGGGGAGAGAACATAGCGGAATCGGCTAGTAGGACGAGAAAAGGCACGCACTGCTCCGGATCATCTCCATCCTGCAGCCTCGCCGTGACCCCACCCTCCCCCCCCACCCCGGCAGCGTCGCGGTGACCGCGGCGGTGGCAGCGGCACTCAAGCCCTCCTCCCGCTAAACTGCACCGGGTGGCAGTGGCAGCGCGGCGGCAGTGGTGGTGAGGGCGGGGACGCGCGCGACGGAGACTTCCGGAAACAGCGCACACAGACGCGCATCACGTGGCCAGCCACGTCCCCGCAGGGGCACGAGGCCCCGCCTCGCTTCCTCTCACCGAGTCCCGCCCTGGGCGGGGAATGGGGTGCTTCTCTTCCCTCAGGGTGCTAAGAAAGGTCTCCTACCTAGAAGGCGTGACGTAGTTCTCACATTGAGATGTTTTGTTGTCGCGACATAATGGCATTCTCTCGACCCATGCCCGCCTCTTAATTAGACAGCCCAGCTTCTCGGCCACCCCGTGCGGGACCCGCCTTGAAGGGGGGAGTCCCACCCCAAGTTCTTAGCGGTTTGGGATATGAGCGCTGTGATCCAGCGATATCCCATTCTTTCCTTCAGACTGCCACCTTTACCATCTCCTCTCTCTCACTTAGCTGCAATTTTCCCGTCTGCTGATTTCATCCCCACTGCTTACAAACATGTCCGTGTCTCCCCCTAAAAACAAAACAAAAACCCCTTACTTAATCTGTACAGCTCTATACCTCTTCTCCCTTTCATCTAAACTCCTTGAGAAAGTTGTCTACAAATAGATGCCTCCGTTTCCTCTGCTCTCTCTTCTCTCTTCAACTGTTGCTTCCCATCTCATCATTCAATTGAAACTTCTCTCCAAAGTTGCCTATTAATTGCCCAAACTAATGAATGGCCTTTTCTCAATCCTCATCTTTGATCCCCCTGTAGCCTTTGACACTGTCCTCCCTTTCTCTTTAGCTTTCCCTTATGCTGCTCTCTCCAGGTTCTATGTCTACCGGATTACTGCTTCTTTTGCGGCTGATGGATTTTCATCCAGACTTCATTTGCTAACGCTTCATCGCCAAATCTCTGTACTAAACCTTCTCCCACCATATTTCACTTGATGATTTCAAAAGCTCTCATGGATTCAGTTATCATATCTATACAAATGTACTGTACAACCCTAAATTCTCTCTCAACCTCAAATCTAGCATCTCCAATTGCCTATATATATATATATATATATATATATATATATATATATATATATATATATATATATATATATATATCTTGAATTGGACGTCCTATAAACATCTTAAAATTAACATGTCTAAAACTGAACTGATAATCTTTTCTCCAAAACCCTCCTCTCTTCCAAACTTCCCTATTACTGATGAAAACACCATCATCTTGACTCTGAGGCTGTCATTCCCCCCACAAAGTCATAGGACAACGGCATGCACAAAATCTCAGGTTCAGGGGCAAGTGGTCCAGAGAAGAAAGTGATAGATTTGGAATCAAAGAACAGTGGGGCTTGAATCCTCACTATGACCCTGGAAATGTTACCTGTCTGTAATATGAGGGAACTAGACCAGATGACCTCTGACACGGCTTTTAACTCTAAATCCATGATCCTTTGGAAAGGAATCAGAAGCCATATAAGTCATCTCTTACCTAAAGAATCCATTATACAACATATAACATTCAGTGTCCTGAACATCTCATTCAGCTTTTGGAAAGTGCTAACTGTTACACTTCAAGCATTTAAAGCTACTTGTCAGCAAATTGCCAGGTGTTCCTAATTGCTCTCTGAGACTAAGCAGGATATATTTAATCTCTCTTATGTAAGATAGACTTTCAAATATTTGAAGACTAGAGGGATCAAATTTAAATATTGTTAAATTATATTAAATTATTATATCATTATATATCATATATAAATCATTATATCATTATCATTATATATCATATATAAATCATTATATCATATATCATATATAAATAATATTAAATTAGTATATAATTATAAATTAAATTATTAAATATTCACTTTGAAAACCACAAAAGAACATTATATGCATTGTATTATATTTTTATTTATTTTGTTAAACATGTCCCAATTAATTTTTTTTTTAATCTTTACATTCTTTCTTAGAGTCATTCTATTCCAAGACAGAAGAGCAGTAAGGGCCAGGCAATTGGGATTAAGTGACTTGCCCAGGGTCACATAGCCAGGCAGTGTCTGAGGCCAAATTTGAACTCAGAACCTCCCATCTCCAGGCCTAGCCCTCTATATACCAAGTCACCTAGCCACCGCTCCCAATTACATTTTAATCTAGTTCAGGTGTACTCCAGTTTTTATGGTCTATTAGTTTGACACCTCAGCTTGAAAATGATTAATATCTCTCCCCTAAAAATTATCTTCTCCGAGAGAGATCATGGGAGATGGCAGAATAAAACAGGAAATTACCTGGCTCCCTCATATTCCCAGACAAATAACTTAAAACAATGCCTGGGATTGACTGTTAGAGTGGCAGAAATAATAAAAAATCTGGGTAAAGCACTGTGCAACCTAAGACAACTTGGGAAAATGTTAGGAAAGATTTTAACTACACCATGGTGATCTAGCCTGAAGGAAATAGGTTAGCATGTTAATAAACAGCAAGCTGTGTCAGCAGCAGGTTTCCATAACGTTTGCCCCACAGATTGGGTGGGGAGAATTGGTGACTGATCAGGGGAAGATTGGGGGGAAGAGGAGGGTTCCCTGGCTTATACTCTAAGTAAGATCCAGTTTGAGTTGATCAGGCTGTCAAGGAACAAGCCCATGCTGCTGAATGTTTATTGAGGGGCTGAGGCCCTGCTTCAGGCTCCAGGACTGAAAGGACTGGTTGTGGTCACTTGAAGGAGAGCAGAGTCCCTGGTTTTAATTCCAGGGCAAAGGGGTAAACTGATGCTTGCAACAGCTGAAGAACAGAAGCCAGTAATTCATTAATAGTGGGGGAGGGAGGAGGCTCTAGTCTTGGCTCAGGGACAAAGAGGAGTGCCTATGGTCACTCACAGACCAAGGCAAGAGCCTGGTAGCACATCAGAAGAACCAAGGAATTAAAGATCTACAGGTAGAGCACTGAGAATAATAGCACAGAAGAACATGAAGCCTGAGATATTATCCCCTATACTCTGGGAGCAAGTCTAACCCTAAAATAAAATAGGCTATTTTTAAAAATGAGTAAATAGCAAGCAGAAAAGACCCTATCCTTAAGTACCTACTATGGTGATAGAAAAGATAGGAGTCAAACTCAGAACAATGAAGTAAAAAACATCTACTTGTAAAGTTTCAAAAGAAAATGTAAAGAGATCACAAGTCCCAACAAATTATTTAAAGAGCTTAAAAAGGGCTTTAAGAATCAGAAAAGAGGAGCAAAGAGATATAAGTAATGCAAGAAAATTATGAACAACTGGGAAAAGAGGTCCAAAAACTTACTGAAGAAAATAACTTTTTAAAAATTAAAATTGGACAAGAGGAAACTAATGACTCCACATGCCATCAAAAAAATAATAAAATAAAATCAAAATAATAAAAAATAGAAAAGAACATGAAATATTAGAAAACAACTCATCTAGAAAACAGATCTAAGAGAGATAATATAAGAATTGCTGGAATATCTGAAAGATATGATTTTTTTTAAAGCCTAGACATCATATTTCAAGAAATTATTAAGGAAAAATGCCCTGAAGTCTTAGAACTAGAGAGTAAAATAGGAATTGAAAAAATCCAACTACCATTAACTTAAAGGGATTCCAAAATGAAAACTCCAGGAAACATTATAGCTAGATTATAAAACTCTCAGGATAGGGAGAAAATATTATAAACAATGCCAGAGATAATTGTAAGCACGAAAATGTGGGTTTCAAGACTTGTGAATTGCCAAAACTGTAAAGATAATTTTTAGTGTCTTGATTTCAATAAAAAATAAGTGGTCGCCGTGGGAAAAATTCCCAAATATGAAAATACCCAAGTCAGCTGGGTTTTATGGAGATTTTAATTAATACAAATGAAGGAATTAAGAAAAGGGAGAGAGAGAGAATAAGAGAAATTAGTATGAAGGGCCTAGGCCAAATGGCCTAGGTCTGAACCTTTAAGAGAGACTAGTCAGTCTTTTATCACTCACCACAAGATTTGTCGCAAGCAAAACTCCATTCCTTCACTGAAATCCTCAACTCTTGAACCAGCTCCTCCAAACTAACTCCAAACTTCCCCCTCCACAGCAAAATCCAACTAGTCTGAACTCCAACTAATTCAATTTCAAACTCTCCTTCCTTTTAAAGAAATTTTCTCATGTGTCACCTCCCCTAAATTTTCACATCTACCAATCACATTAGACGTTTTCCCTAGGACTGACCATTCTTAGTTCATATGTCTTTGCTAAGCTTTCCCTTTGTAAGTTGCTTGACCTTTTAGTGATTAATTTAACCTTTATAGGTACTTAGCACCCTTTTGTATTAGATCTAAAAATAGACCTGGCTTAAGGTTCTAGCTTTACTATAAGTGTGAGTTAGGGACTTTTTCATTGTTCCATCAGGAGTTTACAACTTTATCTTCCCCTAAAGTATGCCTAAGTATGGGTGGGGTAATGTTAAAATTCCCAAATACATTCCTGATCAAGTACCTCCATTTGTTACAATAAGGGAATAGCTTAACCAAATCTTCTAAGGTAGAGTCTGAGCAGTTTTTAAGATTCACATAATTCAAATATTTTCATACCACAGACAGTATAAAACAAGATTAACTTCTACATTAAAAAGCCAAAGGGTATGGAATATATTTCCATGAGCAAAGGAGTTGGGTTTGCAACCAAGGATAACCTATCCAACAAAACCAAGTGTAATCATATAAGGGGGTAAAAAATCAATATTTATTTAATAAAAGGACTTTCAGACATTCTTGAGGAAAAGACCAGAACTAAACAGAAAATTTGATTTTGAAATACAAGAATCAAGACAAACATTAGAAGATAAATATGGAATACTAATCAAAAAGGAATTAATAAGGTTAAATTGTTGACTAACATATTTATAACGTTTTTAAGGTATCAGATTTTATTTTTTTCCCAATTACATGTGAAAAGTTTCCAACATTTTTCAAAGAATATTGTCTCAAATTCTCCCCTTCCCCCACAAGATGTTAACCAATCTCATATAGATTCTACATGTGTAATCATGTTAAACATGTTTCCATATTAATCCTTTTATAGAAGGAAACTCAAATAGAAAAAAATTAAGAAAGCAAAAAAAGCACTTTGGATTTGAACTCAGTTCTTTTTCTTTAGAAGTAGATGGCATTTTTAAAATTAGGAGTCCTTTGAGATAATTTTGATTCACTGTATTACTGAGAATAACTATTATTCACTGTTGTTCATTGGAAAGTATTCCTGCCACTGTGTACAATATTCTTTTGGTTCTGATTATTTCACTCTGCCTTAGTTTGTGTCAGTCTTTCCAGGTTTTTCTGAGATCTTCCTGCTTGTCATAATAGTATTCCATCACAATCATATACTATAACTTAGCCATTCTCTAAAGGAAGTGTATCTCCTCACTTTCCAAATCTTTATCCCCCTAAAAATAGCTGCTTTAAATATTTTTGCACATATAGTTCCTTCCACTTTTTGATTTGTTTTTTTTTTCCCTCTTTGGGATACAAACCTAGTAATGGTATTGCTGGGTCAAAGGATATATACTGTTTTTAGCCCTTTGGGCATAGATCCAAGTTGCTTTCCTGAATGATTTAATCAGTTCACAATTCCCCCAACAAAGCATTCATGTCCTAGCTTTCCCATATCCCCTCTAAGTTTTGTCATTTCCTTTTTCTGTCATAAGAGACAATCTGATAGTTGTGGGGTGATCACTCAGAGTTGTTTTAATTTGAATTTCTCTAATTAATAGTGGCTTAGAGCATTTTTGCCTGACTGTAGAGAGTTTTAATTACTTTGATAAGTGCCTGTTCATATCCTTTGACCATTTATCAATTAGGGAAAGATTTGTATTCTTATATATTCAACTCATTTCTCTAGGTATTTGAGAAACGAGGTCTTTATTAGACAGACTTGTAAAAAAAATTTTCACCATTTGGATTACTATGTATTACTTTCCATCCTATTTACCCCCATTTAGTTTCTGACCTCCACCTCCCTCAATTTGCCCTCTTTTCTATCAGCCTCATTCATCCCTTTTACCATATTCCCTTCCCCTCCTACTTTCCTGAAGGACAGGGTAGTTTTCTATACCCAGCTGATTTGTGTATGTTCTTCCCTCATTGAGTCAATTCTGATGAGAGTAAGGTTCACATGGGAAATAGAATAGCTGGAAATATACAACTAATAATTAGAACTTTGAATGTGAATGGGATGGACTCACCCATAAAACAGAAACAGTTAACAGAAAGGATCAAAAACCAGAACCAGAAAATATGTGGTTTACAAGAAACACACTTTAAAATGAGAGACACATATTTAATAAAAATATATATTTGGAGTAGATTTTATTATGTTTTAACTGATATAAAAAAAGTAGAGGTAGCAATCATGATCTCAAAGTTAAAGCTAAAATAGATTTAATTAAAAGAGATAATCAGGGAAACTACATTTTGCTAAAAGGTACCGTATATGATGAAATAATAGCAATAGAAAACATATATACACCAAATACAATAGTATCCAAAGTTATAAAGGAAAATGTAAGTGAATTACAGATGGAAGTAGAAAAATCATAATAGTGAGGGACTTCAAATTTCCCCTCTAAGGACTGGAAAAATCCTAACCAAAAAAAAAGGAAGATGTCAAGATGAATAGTCTTTTATAAGCTTAATATGATAGACATCTGAAGAGAAATGAAAGGGAATAAAAAGGAATATACCTTTTTCTCAATGATACACAACATCTTAACAAAAAGTGGCCAAATATTAGAGCATAAAAACTTTATAATCAAATGAAGAATAGAAGAAATATCAAATACATTCTATTCAGAATCATAATGCAATAAAATTACTTAATAAAAGACCATGGAAACTGATTAAAAACGGAAAAACTTATCTAATCTTAAGCAATGAGTAGGTTAAAGAACAAATCATAAAAACAATAATTTTACTAAATAGAATGATTATAACAAGACAATATTCTAAAACTTATGGGAGGAAGCAAAAGTAGTCATCAGAGGGAAATTTATATCTTTTAAATATTTACATCAATAAAATAGAGAAATATGAGATCAATGAATTGAGTGTACAATTTAAAAAAATACAAAAAGAACAAATGAAAAATCCCCAATTAAACAGCAAATTGGAAATCCTGAAAACTAAAGATGAGATGAATAAAATTGAATGTAAGAAAACCACTGTATTAACAAATAAAAATAGGAGCTGATTTTATGAAAGAAAAAACAACAAAACAGATAAGCCATTAGTTAATATGATTTTCAAGAGAAGAAAATCAAATAACATATCAAAAACTAAGAGAGAATATATTACCAATGAAGATGAAATTAAGGCAATTACTAGGAGTTATTTTGACTAATTATATGCCAATAAATTTAACAATTTAAGTGAAATGTAAGAACGCTTATGAAAATATAAACTGCCAAATTAACAGAAGAAGAAATAGAATATCTAAACAAACCTATTTTAGAAAAATTGAACAGGTCATAAATGAGCTTCCTATGAAAAAGCCATCAGAGCCAGATGGATTAACAAGTGAATTCTACCAAATATTTAAATAACAACTAATTCCAATATTAAGTAAATTCACACACACACACACACACACACACACACACACACACACACACACACACACACAAACCTAACCTAAGCCAGGAAGAGCAAAACCAGGGAAAGAAAAATTTTAGAAAATTTCACCAATGAATATTGATACAAAAATGCCAATTGAAATATTAGCTAGGAGACTATAGCAATATTTCACAATATACATTGTGACCAAGTAGGATTTAGGCCAGGAATTCAGGGCTAATTCAATATAGGGACAATTAGGAATCGTTTATTATATTAGTAACAAAAAACCAAAAACTAATATTGTTATCTCAATAGATACAGAAAAAGGTTTTGACAAAATATCACTCATTCTCAATTAAAAACATTTGAGGGGGCAGCTCAGTGGATTGAGAGCCAGGCCTAGAGACAAGAGGTTCTGGGTTCAAATCTAGCCTCAGATACTTCCTTCAATATTGTACAAGAAATACTAGCTCAGAAATACCACAATTTATTCATTTATCCCCAATTGATGGATATCTTCTTAATTTTCAATTCTTTTCCACAAAAAAGTGACTATAAGTACAGAAATAAAAACAAGAGATTTTTCAACTAAGAAAAGAAAAATAAATTGAAGAAATCAGAATGGATAATAAGAAAAAACTCTTGTACACAATATAATAGTATTTTTGGAAAATCCCAGAGATTCAATTAAAATTTTCAAAAGTTTTTCTTAGGTTTTCAGGGTTTCTATTTTGGTATTTAATTGAGTGTAACTGGGTATTTGCTATTAGATGGTTTGGTTGCATATAAAGCCAGAAAATCAATAATTAATAACTTAATCAATACTTACAGTATAATTTTTAGAATTAGAAAATATAACAATGTGAATTATAGTAAGAATTTAGCCCCAGGCAAAAAGTCAATGTACATAAACAAATTAAGAATGTAATCCTTAGATGGTTTGGTTGCATATAAAGCCAGAAAATCAATAATTAATAACTTAATCAATACTTACAGTATAATTTTTAGAATTAGAAAATATAACAATGTGAATTATAGTAAGAATTTAGCCCCAGGCAAAAAGTCAATGTACATAAACAAATTAAGAATGTAATCCTTAGATTATAATACCTGAGTTATAATTTCAAATATGTGTATTTTTATAGTAATTCTGAGTGGGTGTGTTATACTAAGCATAATTAAGTTACTATGTTAATCCTAGGCAAGTGAATCTATTTTGCAATGTACTTTATATCAAACTGATTCATTTAAGAGGCTACAGGGAAGAGAAAGTCACCCAAAGGTCATGGAGGACAGGAGGCCTTAGAAGGCTGAATCCTTGGAAACCAGGGGGCCCTCAGAGGGTTCTGATATACTATGTCAAGAATGACCTGTAAAGAAGCCCAGATCAAAAGTGTTCCGACCTGTCCATGACCAATAAGTCACTATTACTCATCCAGTTGACTTGGATCTCAGGGTGTATGCTACAACTGTGACAAAATATCTTGATAATAGAGCAGGAAGCACAGCTCCCTTTAGCCTACACACTTTCACCTTCACCTTCAGTTTCTGCTGCCAGCTGGGGAAGATCTGACCTCAGGGCTCAATAATACTCCATCAGCATAATCTAGTCAATTAGCAGAGCAGAGAAAAAAAGCCCCTTTAGGACAGAATAGCCCAAACCCACAGATCTAGCAAATAATCAAAGGAGCAAGATTACAGTCAATGACAAGGGGGAAAGAAGGAAAAAATACGAGTAAACAACAGAAAAAGCAAAAAGAAATTACAATGAGCAGCTTCTATCCAGGTAATGAACAAAGAGAAAATGGAACAGAGGAGGACCAAGGAACACCAAGCAAAAAATATAGAAACTCCAGAAAATTGGACTCAGGCTTTGGAAGAACTCAAAACACGATTTTAAAAAACAATTAAGAAAGGCTAATGACAATTGGGAAAAGAATTTAAAAAGCAACCTAAGTCATTTGGAAGCAGAGGCACATGAACTAAAACAAGAAAATAGAGTCTTCAAAACCAGAATAGACCAGCTCAAAAACAAGGCAAAGAAAGTGAAAGATGACCTACAAAGAAAAACAGACCAAAAGTAAAAGGATGACCAAAAAGCCAGGGATGAAATTCAGTCTTTAAAAATTAGAATTCAACAACTAGAAGCAAATAACTTCACAAGGCAGCAAGAGTCTATAAAACAAAATCAAAAAAATGAAAAATTGAGGAAAATATGAAACACCTAAACTGATAAAACTACAGACCTGGAAAATAGATTCAGAAGAGACAATTTAAGAATTATTAGACTACTGGAAAATCATGACAAAAGAAAATGGCTAGATATCATTCTACAGGAAATTATCCAAGAAAAATGCCCCAACATTCTTAAACAAAAGGGAAAAGTGGAGATTTAAAGAATACACAGATCATCTCCTGCATTTAATCCCCAATTGACAATGCTCAGGAATGTTATAGCAAAATTCAAGAACTACCAGACCAAGGAAAAGATACTATAAGCTGCTAAGAAGAAGACATTCAGATATCATGGAACCACAGTTAGAATGACACAAGATCTGGCTGCATCTACCAGAAGGCATAGAATGTGATATTCTGGAAAGCAAGGGAACTGGGTCTACAACCAAGAATTGACTATATTCTTGCAGGGGAAAGTATGGTCATTTAATAAAATAGAAGACTTCCAACATTCCTAAAGAAAAGACCTGACTTAAACAGGTAATTTGATGCCCAAACACAGAACTCAAGATAATCACCAAAAGGTAATTAAGAAAGGGGGGTGAAAACAAACAAAAAACTTTTTTAAGGGACTCAATATGTTTAAATGATTTGTATTGCTAAGGAAAAGACCTGACTTAACAGAAAATTTGATGCCCAAACACAAATTATTAAATGTTTTTATTAAAAATTGTTAGCTAGAAGAAGTATACTTAGAGAGAACAGAGACAAACTGTATAGGATGAAATGCATATATATTTAAACTAGGTTCAAAAAAGAGGATAATACTAAGAGAAATGGGAAAAGAAATAAAATGGGGGTAATTTTATATTTCATAAAGAAGTACATGGGGATAAGGGGTATAAGAGTAGGGGGGCAGGCTGGCCTGCAGCCCTCCCAGGAAAGGAAAGATAGAAGGTTGGCCTTGAGGGAAGGATTGAAGCCAAGGAGATGGGTGAGAAGCAGGCAGACACACATGCAATATTTAACAAATGAGCTCCACAGAATAAGCTCCGCTACTTAGCCTTCACTAGGACCTGAACCAGTTAAGTAGCTTCAAACTAACATACAGGAGTAAGCAATGAATATGGAGATTAGCTGAAAGAAAAGCCATGATCCCTTACAGCCTGGGCTGCAGGTACGGATCAGTCCAGCTTGAGGAGAGGAGATCAAGAAAGAAATCACGGGTTCCTTAGAGCTGGTACTCTGAGCACGAACCGAGGAAAGGTCTTTCAGGAAGCGAGAGATAGAGAGGGAGGAAGTTAAAGTGGAGCTTGGCCTGTCCAGGAAAGACAGAGACAGGTGAGGGGTGATAAGGTAAAGAGAGCTGGCTCTCTGTGGAGCTCCTATTTATTATTATTGAGATGCAAATGTACACAATACATATTGATGAATACTTAGTGTATTGCCATTGGTCAATTGTAAATTACAACAAGGTATAGGTGTGGTTTGTCTCAGCCAGGTGAGCACAAAGAAACCTGATTTCATGCCTGATCCTGGGGGACACTGGGATCAAGGGTCAAAGGCTTTACTTGCCATGTGCAGGACTGAGCATGCGCTCTCCTAAGGCAATCTTTACATTTTAACTGTTTCCCTTGATGATAGATAGGTGTGGATTGCTACAAGGGGGAAAAAGACCAAAACAATGTAAAGGTGAAAGAGGTTGGAGACGATCTCCAAAAAAAAATTTAATCATTACATTGGGAAGAATCAGAAAGGTTCAAATAGAAGGAAGACCCCTAACTCCAAATTCAATCCTCATCATCATCATCCAACATTATCCACATCAACAACATCATCAACATCAACAGCAGCAGCATCAACATCAGCATGATCATCAATACCAACATCATCAATATCATCATCAACATTCACATCATCAACAACATCAACACCATCCACATCATCAACATCATCATCTGCCGGGGACATCTACGGAGTCGCAATAGGGGACAGTTTCGAACTGTCGGGAGACAGCTTAGAGCTGTCCGAGAAATTGCAAGAAAGAAAGACTGGAACATTATCAAAGAGGGATAATGAACGTTTATTGTAAGCAGAACACCAGATTTAAAGCTCTTCTCGAGAGACATCCTCCCCATTCCTCCCCAGAGTGTGAACAGGGGCGTTAACCCGTTCCCAGGAGATCTTGGAACTGTTCATGCAGCCTTGAACTGAGATTACTATGTTTTGGCGTACTCAGCAGGAATGGTATGTCACAAACACCTGGGAAGAGGAACTCTATTCCATGAAGTCATGAATGGTTCATTGCAATCATCAACAACATCAACAACATCATCAACAATAACATCATCAATATCATCAGCATCAACATCATCAGCATCATCAAAATCAACATCAACATCAACATCTGACTATCCATCTTTTCCTGGCCCAGGAAAAACTTTTGCTGGGTGGCCTAACCTAATAGCATACTATGCAAAGTACTGAATGAGAGTCAAAAGACCTAAACTGTATGCTTGAGTGCCACTATGTGTCCTTTGGGAGTAAAAAAAGAAAGTCTTTTTTTCCTGGACTCAGTTTTGTCATTTATGTATAAGTGAAGCTTAACTGGACTCTGCATTAAGTTAATCAATTACATCAAAGAATAAACCAGGTGTAAACAAGAGAAAAAAAGAACATGAGTTTTTTGATGAAACAAACAAAAAAGAAAAACATTGAGTCCATGCCACTTGAGGATCATTTGAACTGTACAGGAGTATTTCTTCTTGAGAAGACTTGATTTAAAACCAGAAGATCCAAAGCTTTCTACCCATTTTTATTTGCTATTTTATTCTACATATAAGCTTTTTCTTCTTATCCTTAAACAAATAAATAAGAACACTCAATCAGATTTCATTAGATGCTTCTTAGTACAGTTAGAAAATGTAGTTTGTATTTGTTTAGGGCATTAAAAAAAACTAAAATTCATCAGAACCTAACTTTGGAACTCTTCAAGTTCTAGAAGGCATATCTGGTGAAAAGTGATTATACTATTCTGATTGACTACAGAGGATAGGACCAGTATCAGTAGATGGAAATTGCAAAGAAAGACATATTGCCTGGATGAAAGGAGGTAAAGGAAACTTCCTAAAAATGGAGTGTCCTATCTCAATATATGGTAGTCTCTCCAAATTGGAAGTCTGTAAGGACAGACAACAGATGTTTGTCTAACTATGTCAGATATATTAAGGTAAGAATTTTTTTCATTTATAGATTGGACCATCAAAGTCAGAGGTCCATTATAACACAATTTAATTTTTAAAATTTTCTGACCAAGGAAGCTTATTTTGTTCTTGTTATTCAAGGAATTATCTCTGGTAGGAACTATGTTAAACACTAAGAGCTAATGAGATTATTCACTGTTCTTGATGAATAAAAAACCTTCCTCATCCTCTCCTTCCTAATCATATTTTCACCATCTTTATCATATTGTAATGGATATACCTGGAGTTAGAAATACCTGTCTCTGACATTTATGAGCTATGTAACTATTGGAAAGTCACTTAATATCTGAAAGCCTATCTCTTCAAAGAGGAGATAATTATCATTATAATACCAATGACACAGGGTTGATATGAGACTTAAATAAATGCCTCCTCTTTAACACACACACACACACAAGAATTCTTAGAATCAATAGAAATTTTTGTCTTCTGATCATACATTCCCCAGAGCAAGAAGACAAATTTGCCCATTTTCTGATTTAGTGAAAATAGAACTGTATCTTTAAGTTGTTTCCAACTTCTTTCCTTATAAACATTGGTTTGGCGTTCTTGAACTCTGCAGTCAGAACTGAGGATGAGATTGGCTCCAAGGCAGAAGAGTGGTAAGGGCTAGGCAAAGGGGGTTAAGTGACTTGCCCAGGGTCACACAGCTGGGAAGTGTCTGAGGTCAGATTTGAACCCAGGACCTCCCATCTCTGGGCCTGACTCTCAATCCACTGAGCCACCTACTGCCCCATCCTTAATAATTTAAGGTAAGATCTAGTCCCAGGTTTTAGCCGAGCATGGTCCCCTCCATGCTGGCTGCTGCTTGCCAAACTTGCCTTTTAAACCCCACTAGCTCTTCCCTCCCTGGCAATGTTTCATACTGAGGCCGGGGGATACCAGGCCATTAGATATGACATTATTCTATAATACCCATTTTTGGGATGCCTAGGGATGGAGGTAATTTATTTCACATACCCATTTGACTCAATCAGGTAAATCTCCATGACTAGAATGGGACAAGTCATCTATTTCTTTTCTTTTTCTTTTTAAATTCTTACCTTCCATTTTAGAATCAATACTAAGTATCAAGTCCAAGTCATAAAGGTGGTAAGGGTCAGCAATGGGGGTTAAGTGACTTGCCTAAGGTCACAGAGCTAAGCAGTGTCTAAGGCCAGATTTGAGCTCAGGGCTTCCCATCTCCAGCACTGGATCTCTATTCACTGAGTCACCTAGTTGCCCCCAAGTCATCTATTTCTGTTAACAACTCCATATCAATATTTTCCAAGCTTGGTAAGTGTGGACCATATCTTCGAACACTCAGATTCCATGAGCTTGACTTCATGATATGAGGCCTGCACCAATATGCATTTTTGCATCTCTAATTTCACACAGCTGTATCCTGAAGAGTTGGTGTGGAAGTGGATAAATGGTGAAACAAGGCTTACTGAAGACTAAGCTAGTGCTTCCAGTTCCAACCGATGGGTACGTTCTGTTGTAGTCTCAGGAGGGCTCCAGCCTTATTTCTTTAGACTATATCCAATTTCTTGAGACTTGGAGGTAAAGAGAATACATTAGACTCATCTTCTATTTTGATCTTCCTAATATGATTGTCTGAAAATCTTCACCATAGTAGTGTGTTATTAGGACACATACGAATTCACGAGTTGAGTAGGAGGTTAGGGTTAGGGTTTCCAACTAGCCTGCCTAACCCAAAGATTCCCATTTCTCTGCCTCACAGCCTTCTGGGTAGGAGTCCATTGCCTTCACAAAGAGTGACTGTGGTAACCAATGCTGCAATCCATAACTGCCAAACAAAGCAAAGGAAAGGCCTGAGAGGGAGTTACAGACTATTTGCCTAAAGGTGTCCTGTTAGTACTTCCAACCCAATAAACACAAAGAAGGGATATATAAATGGAGGTCACATTTCCCAGGGTTGGGGACAGGAACAGTAAAGGATAGTAGAAGGGCATCAGGAAAGAAATCTTTCACCATATAGAGAAAAGGCAGTAGCTGGAAGAATATCATAATCAGGATGGTCTCTTTCTTTCCTTTTAAATCCCTCTTTGAGGTTCACTTTCTGTGGTTAAAGTTTGTTTTGATTAGGACTAATTCTCTCTTGATGCATTCTCCCTCTAATTCTCCCTTTTCTTGTTCCCTGTTGAATTAAATGTTTTTCTATATCCAACTATATTTATGTATTTTTTCTTTCTTTGGCCACCTCAGATGAAAGTGAGGTTCAAGTACTTGTTTATTTGTTTTGCCTTATGTAGCAGTCCACCCCTAGCTATGGGCAAGGGGAACAGTTGGTATGTGCAGATTGCCTTAAAAGAGAGCATGCTCAGTATTGCACATGGCTGGGAGGGCCTCTGACCCTTGACCCCAGCTTCCCCCAGGTTAGGCGGGAAAACAGGTTTCTTTGTGCTTGGCAGGTTAAGAGAAACCACACCTATGCCTTGTCATTAACCAATGAGGATCATCCCTATGTACTGTGTATATTTGCATATCAAAGGGTATATATAACCCAGCAAGCTCCGCCTCTAGCTCTCTCTCTCTCTCTCTCTCTCTCTCTCTCTCTCTCTCTCTCTCTCTCTCTCTCTCTCTCTCTCTTTCAGGCTAGCTGATGGCTGTCCTGGCAGGAGCTTGGCCTCTGGCCAAGCTCCATCTTTAATCTTTCTCTATTCACCTCTCTGACCTGTGTGGTATTAAATGTGGATCTCTGGACTGGTAAAAGCCTTCAGAAGGGTCCTATGATCAGAGCTTAGCTGTGGCTCATGGAAAATTAATAAAGACTCACTCCTGCCACCTCATATCTCTAATTTGACTCCGTCATCCCCCTCGTGGTATCTAAAACTTCTATCCTGTCTCTATCTTCCTACCTTAAAGCTTCTCTTCCCTCTGAGGAAGCTTTACCTTATTTTTCCAGTCTAGATGTAGTCTGGTATGCTTTCTAGATTTTTGTGGAATAGTTGTAGTGGCTGTACAACTGCTTTTCTGTCATCGTGGCTGGTCAACACTCTAATCTACTAGATACTGACAGGTCTTGATTCCCAAAGAAGATACTCCCTCTATTTATGACTCTAGGTATCAAGAACATCCAAAGACTTTCTATTTATACAAAACCAGCCACTCATGAAAATAACACTTTTAGATCTTATAATAACCTTTTGATTAGCAATAAAGCAAAAGAAATATTAATTTCACATATTAAATAAGCATATGAATAATAAAACACTACATATAAATATGTTAACTCTCTCCCATCTATGTACTCATATTAAACAAGTAAGATGAATAATAAAATACTACACAGAAACATGTTTCCACCAATACACTCAGCATCTATAGGAGAGAATGTGCACACTTTGGATACACAAGAAAACTGCCAAGGAGGCACATGAGTAAGAAAATTAGTGTGAACAAGTTAGAATAACTGTGGAAATTTAAACTGTAGTATTCTCTTTCTGCCCAAGGAGCTGTTCATAAAAGTCCCTTGTTGAATATAACTTCTGTATTAAATAGATGCTTCTACTGTTAAAATCAGTTAATCCATAATGGGCTTATGGGCATGACTTTTCAAAGTAAATGATCTGCTGAGTGATTTCTCTGACTTTCCTATCAAAATACCAGATTCCTTTTGTTGATTATGGAAAAAGTATTTCATCTTATAGAGCAAAATGCTATCTTAAAGGCTCTCTTCCAACAAAGTATCTCCCAAGGCTTTTTGTAGGACATGACAACAGAAATAACAGTGTTCATTGATGCTCTGATCATAATGACCAGGAAAGGAATAAAACAGAAATATATGTTTGCCAAGAGTACACATCACTGTAAGGGAGGAGATCTAGTTCCAAGTCCAAGAGGAAATACCTGTGAAAAATGAGGTTCTTTAGGGCCTCACATTTTTCAGATGACATTGTGTTGGTTATTTTAAGCTCTAGAACACAAGAGTCTCTTAGAAAAGACCTATAATCCCTCAAGAGAACTCTGCCTTGCAATATACACAAGAAAAAGTAAATGACTAATGTCTACTTACTGTATTATAACTTATAGTTATATAGATAACCTATATAACTTATCCATCAGTTTTTATGCATCTGGGAGGGACAAATGAGCAACAAGTTGGGCCCAGCATCAAACAGGAAGAGTTAGATAAATTGCTTTCAAGGAATTACAATTCTTTTATAAACTCCTTAAATTTCTGGAAACAAAGGCCATTGAAAAAAATACCAACATTCTATTGGTGCCATTCTATTGCTATGGCTAGCAATGGAGAAGTGCATGGTGCTCATGAATGGACTGCAACATATAACCAATGATGAACTATGAAGAAGAATGGAAGTAAATAATGTCATCAGGGTAATGTATTTTAGGGAGAGAAGATGTTGGGAGTATCCTCTGTGTTTAAGCTATGAGTAGGACCTCAACAAGAATTACACTGGAGAGGTATGGATGGGTTGTTATCTGCATCTTTGGTAAAATCACAGATCTATTGAAGCATCATGATTTAGTGTGTTTTCATTCAGCTGTTTCTTTAATTTCTAACAGATCTTATAAGCTGGTTCAGGTCTTCTTTTAAGGATTTTATTTATTTATTTGCTATTTCTAATATTTTACATCTATTACTTTGAGTGTTTTTCCTATTGCTTCTTTTACCCCACAATTTAAAAAAATGCAACCAACACAACTTTGATGGGCAAGATGAAAAAGTTCCACATAGTTGGTGCTTTTTTTTCAATTTGCTAATCAATTTTGGGGGAGAGGGGGGGGGACATAATTTTCTTGTGAGAATTTCTATCACTTTTGTTTCTTTTTGGTGTTTTTACTGTTATGTTTGAAGGATTCATAAGGATCTTGGCTCAATTTCCAACCTTTCACTCTGCCATTTCCCAGAAGTTCATGCTCTTAAAATTTACATATGCTCTATGGATTAGGTGTCAGAGAATATATATGCCTAAAGGAAGTACTGTATAAAGAGCTATTTTACCACTTTGCCCACTAGAGGGGAGTAGTGTTTCATATAAAACATTAATATCTATTATCTTTTAAGTTGTTTCATTTTCAAATCAAGTATGAGATAAACAAAATGTAAAAACTATTAAAAGAATGTCAGAAGAGATAGCACACAGTATTAGACACTGGGTATTTTGTGTTATTAAAAAACAGCCTCCATTCATAAAAATAAACCATCCATAGACCCTAATCTTAAAATAACTTTGGTTATGTTAATTTAATAAAAAAATTTAATAAACATTTTAAATGCATGCACATCAATGGGATCCCTTGTGTTGCTGATGACCACTGTCATAAACTGCATCATTAATATATTGATACATGTGATAAGGGCCCTGGCATCAGTTTTCTAGGTTCATCCAGACTTTAAATTACTTAGCAAATCTGTGAAAATACAAATAAGTATATATGTAAAAACCAACAGGATATAGAGAAAGGGGTGAGGATGCATGTCGATGAGGGTTTAACTGACTCTCAGGTTAGAAGACTTTAGTTCAAATCACTACTACCTGAGGAACATAGGAACTAGAAGGGACCCCAGAAATTGAAGCTAAAAGAAGTTAAGTGATTTGCCCAGGGTCACCTAGCTAATAAGTCCCTGAGGCAAAATCTGAACCCTGTTCTCTACTACTGCATCCAGTTTTACATCCATTGAACCATCTCATCTATTAAAAAAAAAAAAAAAGAGTTAGTCGGATGGCATTTGAAGTCCCTTCTTCAGCTCTATGGCTATGACCCTAAACCACATAAATTATTTTATAAATATGTGGTTACTTTTGGTAAGCGAGATAATAGATTTGTCTCATTGTTTCTTGTAGACCTACTACGCAAAAGCACATTTGTTTGTATTGTTGTTTATGCATGTTTTCATCTTCCTATTGAAAGTCAACTTCTTGGAGGAGGCATATTTTTTCGATTTTGTAATGCCAGTGGCCTTGTAAAGTGCCCTGCACCTACCTAGTAGGTGCTTAATAAAATATTTGCTGAAGCTAGGCGGAACTTTGATAGAAACGGGAAGTAGACATAAATTCTTTGCTGTGTTACTTACCTAAATCAACAAGCACGTGCGAAAACTGAGGAATTTATCTTGTATATCTTGTTTGTACATACTTTGTTTTGCATGTTGCCTCTCCCACTAGATTGAACTCCTTGAGGTCAGTGAATATTTTTGTCTTTCTTTGCTTTAGCATAGTGCTTGACAAATAGTAGACACCTAATAAATTTTGTTGGATGAGCAAACAATCTCTGCTCTCAAGATGTAGGGAAGCTTGTTTTCCAGACCATAGTTTTAATAGTAACTAATAATTGCCTGATTTCCCATCTGAGTCAGTTCTTTTGCCAGGAACCTTCAAGTAATAGAAATACAACTACGTCAACATTCCAGCTACCTAAACTCGGAGCACGGAGGAGTCCACTAGCCCAAGGCTCAAATAACCAAGAAAAGGGAGGTGATTGTGTCTGTGTGTGGGGAGGGGGGGGGTGTAAATGTCAGACTGGTGACTTTATTGCGCAGGCGTAAACTTCCCCCTCTCCCCCACACCGCACCCCTTTCGAGAAAGCCGGGGCCTCTCTAGCCCGCGGGGAGATGCTTAAGTTGAGGCGGTGGGAATCTTTCCGAACGTGCTCTATGGTTGCTGCGGGGGGCGCACCAATGGCGTAGTCGGGCCGTATTTTATTTCCGGAAGTGAGGTCTTCCGCCTCGGCCGCGGCGGCTGGGGTCGGGGTGGGCAGCGCCGCTGCCGCCGCGGATGGGGGATGCTCGCATCCGCGTGGGGCCGGCTCCAGCACAGCGAGGTAAGAGTGGAGGAAAGTAGGGGGCAGAAGGCGAAGGAAGGGGAAAGCGCGGGGAGACTGGGGGAACAGAGGCGCCTCGAGAATCCCCCGCTCCTGGCGGACCCCAACACGTCTTTTGGGGATCCGGGGGCCGTGGCAGGCCCGAAGGCTTTTTCTTCTACGCCCGGGACCCCAAGTATCCTCGCGTCGTTTGTGTGCTCCCATTTTTACCTTCCTGCAGCTAGGGCCATGGCCCAGGGCAAGGAAGCCCTGCGGACGCATTGCCCAAGGGAATGAAATCCGAAAGTATCTGGAGCCTCGGCTGTGGACGAGGGAGGCTCCTAGGGCTGAGCAGGGGTCGGGTCCCAGGCCCGGGCCTCACCTAGTGGGGAGAAGTGAACCTGGTCACCTTGGGTATGTTAGGGAGTCCCTTCGGCTAGCTCTTGTTGAGTGTAGCCCACAACGTCGGACCCACAGGCTGCTGCGGCAGCCCCTTGGGACTGAGGGAGGTGAGGACGGGAGATGCCCCGCCTGGACTCCCTTCCCCCCTTCTGACGGGGGGTTGGGGGTGGTGGTGTTGGGAGGCTGCGGTCCTGGAGGTGGTTAAAAGCCCTGGCTCGAGGCACCGATTGGCCAGTCTTTGGGGTGGTGACGCCGCGGCCCCCTAACCCGTCCGATTGAACGGTTAGATCTTTCTGGTTCAACCTAAGCCTAGACCCGGAAGACTTGCGGCGTTCCTACCTGGTTCTTGGCTTATTTCTGGTGTTGCGGCTGAGGCCCCTAGGATGTAGCCCCTGGGATGTCGTCGCAGCTCCTGGGGAGGACGTTCTGGAGTGCTATCTGAATATTTAATCCACCCGACCCTGGAATTCCTTCCAGGACCCTTCTATCCTGCAGTGTCTGTTCTCCCAAATGAATCAATCTGAAATACTCCTATGTCAGTTAATCGTGGGCCACTCTTCCCCTTCGTTTGTGGCAGTTCTTCCATCGTTTAAGTGGTGTTTAATCCTTTCTGTCTGACTCTTTGTGATCCCATTTTGGAGTTTTCTTTGCCATTTCTTTCTCCAATTCACTGTGCAGATGAGGAAACTGGTGCACAAGGAGTTAAGTGACTAGCCAAAGTGCACACAGCTAGTAAGTTTCTAAGGCCAGTTTAAACACAGGAAGATGAATACTTAGATCCAACTGTTATAACTTATAAGGAATCATAAATTTGGACTTTTAAAGACCATCTAGTTCAGGGCATCTTATTAACCTTTTGTATGTCTCTTCTATGAGCAATATTTTTAAATGCATAAAATACTGAGGATTACAAATGAAAAATTGAGGTACAGTAATCAAAATATATGTATTTAAAAACAATTCCCAGAATCCTAGGCTAAGAACGCTTGATCTAGTCCAACTCTTCATTTTACAGATGAGGAATCCAGAATTTAACTTTTTTTATTACTTCACTCCCCAGCTTTAGCATAAACTTCAGAGACACTTTGTATTAATGACATTAGAAGATCCATCTTCTAGTACAGTCTTGCCTAGAACAGACCCTCAATTAATATGAATTGAATCATTAGGAACTTAATGCCTCATGTTGTGCAAGGTATCATTTAATACAAAAAGGTACAGAATAAGATCTTTAAAGGGCCCTCCAGGAGTTTAGGGTCTAAGTAATGAATTATTTATATATATATATACATATATATATATACACACACACACACATATATATACACACACATATATATAATAAACAGCAAAGCTAATACAAAACACTACAGAATGGTACAGTTACTGTATAAGACATAGTAAAGTACAATTTTGTGTATACTATAAATATTTAAAGATAAGGATCTAGAGCACCGAGTTCGTGTTTTGGCATGTTTGGTGAAACATAGTTTAACTACTAGTTAAGACAGTTCACTTTTGTTTCAGAAGTGTTGTAATGTTTGATTGATGTTTAATATAAGAGAAAGTGCTCCCTAAATGGGATCAAAGCTTGGAGGCTCTGTTAAATCATTTCTGTTCTGTCTTATACTGTCAAAAAACAAATCATAAGACAAAAGGTTGGCAAGAAAAGCAAAGAGCTATTGGGGAAGAGTTTATGATTTTAAAGTTGAGTCAGCAAGCCAAAATTTGGCGTGAGATCACCCTGACATTTCTGAGAGTCGGAATTATGTATATTTCAGTTTGAAGAATATTTTTAAAAACCAATCTAACTACATGTATAATTGAATATGGGAAATGGTTGTTAACCCGTTGAGCTTTGATAAGCTTGCTTTGCATTTATAGAATCAGAGAGGGTGAACTTCTGGCATTTGGGGGCAGTGTCTATGCAGCACTATGATTTCACTGCTTTTTTCTCTAGGGATGCTTTTCCCATTAGTGAGACATTTCTTTTCTGTTACAAGAGCTCTAGAAATAGAGCAGGAGATCTTTGTATAACAATTTGCATGTAATAATGCTTGGAGCCTTTTGCTAGGAAGACTGGGATTTTTAAAAAAAATTTAGTTTAAGAAATACTGAATTGTTCCCATTTGACAAATGTGGAAGCTAAGGTTTAGAGAACTTAAATGACTTGCCTGTGGTCACATGGCCAGTGTTGAAACTAGATTTGAAATTTCTTGGCTCTTAAAATCAAGTGTTGTTTTTTTTTTTACCACCACTAGCCACTTTGTGTCTGTAGTTCAGTAGTCTTTAAACTTAGTGCTTCTCCAGTAATTAGCCACTTAGCATGTAATTAATCAATTTGTTGAATTTGAATTAAACTGAATGAACATTTCTCACAAAATTAACAGAATTGGTTGATCAGGATTTTATATAAATTGAATCAAAAGATAGAAATATTTTTTTTTATTTTTTTAACATTATTTTATTTGGTCATTTTCATACATTGTTCATTGGAAACAGATCATTTTCTTTTCCTCCCCCTCTAACCCCCCCCACCCCCACCCCTTCCCTAGCCGAAGCAGGATTCGTCTGGGTATCACATGTGTCCTTGCTCTGAACCCATTTCCTTGTTGTTGGTATTTGCATTAGGGCCCTCATTTGGCATCTCTCCTGGATCATGTCCCCTCAACCTCTGTAGTCAGGCAGTTGCTTTTCCCTGGTGTTTTTACTCCCTCAGTTTGTCCTCTGCTTGAGGATAGTTTTTGTTTTTGTTTTTTTTTTCCCTCATAGATCGCTGCAGGTTGTTCAGGGACAACTAATGCCACTAATGGAGAAGTCCATTACATTCGCTTGTACCACAGTGTATCAGTTTCTGTGTATAATGATTTCCTGGTTCTGCTCCTCTCACTTTGAATCAATTCCTGGAGGTTGTTCCAGTCCCCATGGAATTCCTCCACTTTATTATTCCTTTGAGCATAATAGTATTCCATCACTAACATATGCCACAAATTGTTCAGCCATTCCCCAATTGAAGGGCATCCCCTCATTTTCCAATTTTGGCCACCACAAGGAGCGCAGCTATGAATATTCTGGTACAAGTCTTTTTCCTTATTACCTCTTTGGGGTACAAACCCAGCAGTGCTATGGCTGGATCAAAGGGCAGACAGTCTTTTATAGCCCTTTGGGCATAGTTCCAAATTGCCCTCCAGAATGGTTGGATCAATTCACAACTCCACCAGCAATGCATTAATGTCCAAACTTTGCCACATCCCCTCCAGCATTCATTACTTTCCTTTGCTGTCATGTTGAACAATCTGCTAGGTGTGAGGTGATACCTCAAAGTTGTTTTGATTTGCATCTCTCTGATTATAAGAGATCTAGAACTGTGCTTATTAATAGTATTTTGATTTCTTTACCTGAAAGTTGCTTATTCTTGTCCCTTGCCCATTTTTCAATTGGAGAATGGCTTGATTTTTTGTACAACTGGTTTAGCTCTTTATAAATTTGAGTAATTAGACCTTTGTCAGAGGTTTTTGTTATGAAGATTGTTTCCCAATTTGTTGCTTTCCTCTAATTTTAGTTACATTGGTTTTGTTTGTACAAAAACTTTTTAACTTGATGTAGTCAAAATTATTTATTTTGCATTTTGTGACTCTTTCTAAGTCTTGCTTGGTTTTAAAATCTTTCCCTTCCCAAAGGTCTGACATGTATACTATTCTGTGTTCACCTAATTTACTTATAATTTCCTTCTTTATATTCAAGTCATTCACCCATTCTGAATTTATCTTGGTGTAGGGTGTGAGGTGTTGATCCAAACCTAATCTCTCCCACACTGTCTTCCAATTTTCCCAGCAGTTTTTTATCAAATACTGGATTTTTGTCCCAAAAGCTGGGAAAAGATAGAAATATTGAAGTACCAGAAATTAAATTACTTTTTTTTTTTTTAAAACCCTTACCTTCTGTCTTGGAGTCAATATTGTGTATTGGCTCCGAGGCAGAAGAGTGGTAAGGGCTAGGAAATGGGGGTCAAGTGACTTGCCCAGGTCACACAGCTGGGAAGTGTCTGAGGTCACATTTGAACATAGGGCCTTCTGGCTCTCAATTCACAGAGCCACCCAGCTGCCCCCTAAATTACTTTTTTTAAATAATCACTTTTGAATGCTGGTAAGGAGTGTCAACATGGAATCTAGAAACCCCAAACTTGTAGCCTAGTAAGATCTGATGAACTCCCAAGTTTTAGGACTAGCTTGTAAGTTGGAGACTTGTCCTTGTTCCCTGTTCCCATGAGAATCCACCCTGAAGGGAATCTCAGGATAGCAGTTTCAGACTGAATAATGAACCCTAGCTTGTAACCTAGTAAGATCTGATGAACCCTAGGTTTGGGGTTTCTAGATTCCATTGACAGAAATGAACAAAGAAGAGGTGGACAAATGAATAATGGGAATAAAGGGGAGATTTGTTGATATTGCTAAGTTGGCAATAAAGTTTGCAAAGCCTGTGGACTTTTAGTTTTTAGAAACTATTGAAATCCAAAGTGCTTATACTAACAAAGCAACTTTTTATTGAAGGGAAGAAAAGTTAATTTTTTTTGCAGTTACAGTAGTATTTTTTCCCCCACTTAAATGTAAAGATAATTTTTGGCCTTCATATTCTGACATTTTGAGTTCTAGATTCCCTTCCTTTTTTCCCTTTCCATTCCTTGAGATGGTAAGCAATTTGTTGTGGGTTATACATGTGTAATCATACAAAAAACATATATACATATTCTTCATGTTATAGAACAAGACGCATTTTTTTAAAAAATCATTAAGAAAATAATGTGAAGTATGATCTGCTTCAGTCTGCATTCAGATTCCCATCGGTTGTTTCTCTGGAGATAGATAGCATTTTTCATCATAAGTCCTTTGGGGTTGTCTTGGGTCATTATATTGCTGAGAATAGCTAAGTCATTCACAGTTGTTCATTGTATATTATTGCTGTGGCTGTGTATAATGTTCTCCTGTTTCTGCTTACTTTACATTGTATTAGTTCATGTAGGTCTTTCCAGGTTTTTCTGAAACCCTCCTACACATAATATCTTAGGACATAATAGTATTCCATTACAATTACATACCACAACTGGTTCAGCCACTCCCCAGTTGGTGGGCATCTCCTTAGTTTCCAATTCTTTTCCATTACAAAGAGAGCCACAATAAATATTTTTATGCAATTAAGTCCTTTCCCATTTTAAAAAATCTCTCAGGGATCCAGACATAGTATTGATATTGTTTTGTGAAAAGGTATACACAAGTTTATAGCCCTTTAGACATAATTCCAAATTGCTCTCCAGAATGGTTGGGTCAGTTACAACTCCAAGAACAGCACATTACTGTCCCAGTTTCCCCTCATTCTCTTCAGCATTTATCATTTTCCTTTTCTGTCATATTAGCCAATCTGCTAGGTATGAAGAGGTACCTCAATTGCTTTAATTTGCATTTCTCTAAGTAGTAATGATTTGGAGCTCTTTTTTTCATATTACTATAGATAATTTAATCAATTTAATTTCTAATTCTTTTGTTACTTAAAGTGGCTAGGAGATTTATGCAATTGACATAGCTCTTTCCTTTTTTTCTCATGGACCTTTTCTCTTAGATTTAAGACTAATTTTTTTTTTCTCCCTCATTTGCCAGAAAACTAGCTTACTTGCCTGGTCCCTATAAATGATATTCTTTTTCTGCAATCCTGCCATTAACTTTTGCATTGTTCTCTGAGTCTAAAATACTCCTTTGTTATAGTCATCTGTGTTTCCTGATGTCTAGCCCACTTCAAGGCTTTGCTCAGGTGTTGCCCCCCTCCTTTTTAACCTTTACCTTCTGTCTTAGAACTGATATCTTAATTATTTCTTCTTTATTTCTATTAAGAACATCACCAACCTTCCAGTTACTTAGCCTTATAACTTTGGAGTTGGCTTCAGCAGCTCTATTTTTTCACTCCTAATGTCCATTTAATTTTTTAAAAATAATATTAGAGGAAGTTGGGTGGTTCAGTAGGTAGAGAGTCAGGCCTGGGGTTGGGAGGTCCTGGGTTCAAATGTGACCTCAGACACTTCCCAGCTGTGTGACCCCTGAGCAAGTCACTTAACCCCAGTTGCCTAGCCCTTACCACTCTTCTGCCTTGGAGCCAATACATTGACTCCAAGACGGAAGGTAAGGGTTTAATAAATTAAAACCAATATTACTTTATTTCTACATGTATTTGGGGAGAAATATAGTAAAATATTGGGGGGTGGGGGAACTGATTACTCCTTAAATGGGGATGAGTGGAAAGAAAAGGCAGGTATCTACAATTTGCTAACTGCTCTACAGATATTATCTCATTTGGTCCTTTAACAACTCTGGAAGATGCTATTATTATTGCTATTTTATTATTGAGGAGACAGAAGTTAAGTATGATGTCCCACTCCAAGTCCAGGACTCTTTATCACTTCACCACCTAGCTGCCTTGGGGTCTTCTCTCCACTCAAGTTGATCCCTCTAGTTTATTTCCTGGATTATTTACAAGTTTTCTGATGGGGTTTTTGCCTCAAGGCTTCCTTCTCCAATCCATCTGCCAGATTGCTATTCTGAAAGCACAGGTCTAACCATATCATTCCCCTACTCAATAACCCTTATATGAATCCCCCTTGTGTTTGTTTGACATTTAAAGAACTTAACAAGTTGGTTCTAGCTGACCCTTCCAGACATACTTTTCCAGACAACTCTTTTTCATACACACATTCTATATTCCAGCCAGACTGGCCTACTTGCCAGTAGCAGCCTTTATGTTACATTCTAGTCTCCCATGTCCATGACTTTACTTGGGCAGAGTGTGTAAATGGAAGTAATGTATCATGAGACTGGAAAGGTATCATTGTAGTGCAGAGTAATATAGTGATTCAGTGTTTATGAGTTATCAAATTGTTAGGTTTGTCACACCCAAGGTAAGGAAGCAAGGAAATATAAAATACATTTTAGAAAGATATCCTCCCCTTTCTCCCTCCTGAAAAGATTAGTTGTTTGGCTCCTAGGTACCACCTTATTGGCCAATACAGCAGCAAAGGAAAGTGATAAATGTTGGAGATGTGGCAAAACTGGGACACTAATGCATTGCTGGTGGAGTTGTGAAGTAATCCAACTATTCTGGAGGTCAATTTGGAACTATGTACAAAGGGTTTTAAAAGATCCTGCTGTTGTCTCTTGCATAAGTTGATCAATAATGTATAGCTAGCAAAGCCCCTCTATATAGGGTTTGTACCCCAAAGAAGGAAAAATACTTGTACAAGATATTTATCATTGTGCTCTTTCTGGTGGCAAAAAATTGGAAAATGACGTGGTGTCTATCGATTAGGGAATGGCTGAACAAATTGTGGTATCTGATAATGATGAAATAAATACTATTGTGCTGAAAGGAATAATGAACTGGAGGAATTCCATGTGAACTGGAATGACCTCCAAGAATTGATGCAGAGGGAAAGGAACCGAATCAGGAGAACATTGTACACAGACTGATACATTATGGCACAATTGAACATAATAGACTTCTCTACTAGCAGCAATGAAATGACCCAGGACGATCAAGAGGAATTTATCAGAAAGAACACTATCCACATCCAGAGAAAGAACTGTGGGAATAGAAATGCAATAGAAAAAGATATGATCGACCACGTGGTTCAGTGGGGATATGATTAGGGTTTTGGCATTAAAAGATCACTCTATTGCAAATATGAATAACATGGAAAAAGGTTTTGAACAATGATACATGTATAACCCAGTGGAATTGCTTGTCAGGTCCTGGGTGGGGGAAGGAAAAAGGGGTGGGAAAAGTCATGAATCATGTAACCATAGAAAAATATTCTAAACAAATAAATAATTTTTTTAAAGGGAGAAAAGAAAAAATTAGGTGTTTTAAAGGGTTAACCATCAGTAATCTAGAATACTCACCTATCCAAAGTGGAATTTCTCAAAGACACCAGGTAGTCAAATTTTTCTAGTGTTTTATTGTGATAGTTATATATTTTTAATATTTTCCTATTTCAGATGTTTGTAAAAAATTAACTGAGGTGGACATTAATGCCTGTTTGGGTTGATTCAGAATTATACAATAAGGACACAACTCCAAAGCAATATAATCTGCTATTGTCATTTGCCATAAGTTAATAAATAACGTGTAGCTAGCAAAGCCCCTCTGTGTAGAGACCTTTAATCACCATGTAGAGAATACAGGTATCCCTTCTACATCTCAACTTTCTTGATCTCAGTTTTGATATATTGCAGATTGGCATAAGAAATTGAATGGAAATTTCAGGGGAGTTTTGCAAAAGCAGCAGATGACACACAAAGGCCAGAAGATGAGACAAAAAGTTTAGAAACTCAGAAACGCATAAAATAAGTATAGTATTGTATTATGTCAACATATTTTATCTTTTAATACCATAAATATACACAATTTCTTGTTTAAAGTTAAAATAAGTAAAAAGTTAAAGTTTGCAAAAAGAAAACAAAGGCTAGAAATGTAGAGATATTTAAAAGTTTAGTAATTCATAAATACCTATCAGGTATTGTCAACAGCCCATTAAAAAAAAAGAAATTCAGACTTTCAGACTTTTTTGGTATGAAGGGAGGACCAAAAACTTTTACATAGATTTTCCACATCCCAGCCCCTAACCTCTTCAGTGTGGATGGGATATCTTTATTTGCAAAAATCATAAAATCACAGTTACAAATTTAGTTTCTGAATTAGATAACCCTTTTTTTTTTTAACCCTTACCTCCCATCTTGGAATCAATACTATGTATTGGTTCCAAGGCAGAAGAGTGGTAAGGGCTAGGCAATGGGGGGTAGGTGACTTGCCCAGGGTCACACAGCTGGGAAGTGTCTGAGGCCAGATTTGAACCCAGGACCTCCCATCTCTGGGCCTGACTCTCAGTCCACTGCACTACCTAGCTGCCCCCCAGACCTGTGATTTTAAAAGATTAACTTTTTTTAAAGAAAATTTTTTGTTTTAATAACAAATCTCCACAAAGTTTTCCAAAGTCATATGATCCATATTGTTTCCTTCCCTTCCCTCCCCCTTCTGGAACTGACAAGCAATTCAATCCGGGATATACATATATATGTATATATGTGTTATCATGCAAAACATCTCCATAGTATTCATTTTGTAAGCTACCAATCTTACAGAACCAAAACCCCAAAACATATGACCAAATAAACAAGTAATAAATCATATGTTTTCACCTGCATTTCTACTCCAACAGTTTTTTCTCTGGAGGTAGATAGCATTCTTGCTGCTGGTCCAGGTCCAGCCCTGCTTGAGACTCCAGAGGTCTTTGGTAGGTGGAAAGGCTTAGGGGAAAATGAAGGAAGGAAGGCAGATGTGTGTATGTATCTGCCTGGGGCAAGACTCTGCATGAAGTGGCTTCTTCACTATGCCCAGGCTTAGTTTTTATTTTTATACCCATTTTCTTGGCACATAGCTACATCATTCAACATATGTGTTTGAATAAAGATAATTGGATAAGTGATACATTAACTTTTCAAACAAATCGTTTGATTAACATTCTGAGATTATTCTATACACTTGTATTATATAACTATTGATTCTGACAGGATATACAAAGGTTTTGCACAAGATAAATGATTTCATCACAGGTGGCTTAATTTTCTCATTAGCCTGTGAGGAGCTTGAGCTTACAGACAATCAAAGAAAATCATATGTTATTTTTAATAAAAATAGACAATCAAGAACACGGTAGCCAAGTCAAGGGGTCAAAGGGGTAATAGAAGCATAACTAGTTCTAGTATGTTTAATAAAAAACTGATCATTTTTCAGAGCTTCATTGGGGAGTTTTGGTTGGTAAGTCAAGTCACTGAGGCATGGTGTGCTAAGGCATATTGTACCAGCCTTTCTCTATGGTGATTATGTGCTGGCCTAAGAGAATTTGTTCTGAGCATGGGAGTGGGGAATGTCTAAGCATAGCTTTGTTGGGAGTTACAGAAGTTAACCCATGACGGTCTTTTGGGTTTGATCTTTTAATGGTATTCTGGGGGAATAATGTGTAAGTATTTGCTCGTATATTATTCCTTCTGAGTCTAGGGGGAGAATAATAATCATGTCAATTCCTTTAATAAGGGATGTTGATGAGAGAAATCATTCAGAGGGGACTGAGTGGGTGATTCCATCCTGTCAAGGAGCCACTGTGTGACCTCCTGGCTTCCACGAGTAACCTTGTCAAGACATTGTGGCCTGATGGCTCCCAGCACATTCTTTTTCATAAATCCCTCAGAATTGTTCTAGATCATTGTATTGCTGTTAGTAGCAAAGTCTATCACTTTTGTCATTTCACATGATCTCTTGGTTCTACTTATTTCATTCTTTTATCAGTTCACGTAGGTCTTTCCAGCTCTTTATGAAATCATCCTGTTCATCTCTCTTTATAATAGCACAATAGTATTCCATCACCATCATATAACACAATTTGTTGTCATTCCCCAATTGAGGGACATCCTTTTAGTTTCCAATTCTTTGCCATCACACACAAAAAAGAGCAGCTATAAATATTTTTATACAAATAGGTCCTTTCCCATTAAAAAAAAATTTCTTTGGGATAAAGACCCAATAGTGGTATTATAGGACCAAAAGGTATGCATTCTTTTATAGCCCTTGGGCATATTCCAAGTTGCCCTGCAGAATGGTTGGATCAGTTCACAAGTCCACCAAAAATGTTTTAGTGTCCCAATTTTCCCTCATCCCCTCCAACATTTATCATTTTCCTTACTGTCATATTGGCCAATTTGATAGGTGTGAGCTGAAACTCAGAGTTGTTGTAATTTGCATTTCTCTAATCAAGAGGAATTTAGAACATTTTTTCATATGATTATTGATAGTGAAGCCCTATATTTCTGAAAGTAGTTAACAGTTAAAAATATATCAACTAAAAGATATTGAAATAACACAGAAGACTTATAGAAAGAACTATAGCAGAAGAGCCCAGAGATTAAGAATTATTTATTTATTTGTTTATTTGCTTATTTGTCTTAGGGATGAGGAAGGGGAGGAGAGGAAAAGGGAAGAAATAGGAGAGAATAGGGGCAAGATGGGATCTTGACACAAAAATGAAGGGCAGTATAAAACTCAAAAAGGAGATTTTTCTGGGAAACACCAACTGCCATCAGGATCCATTTCAGTTGCTCATAGATAACAAAATGCCACTACATTCCAGGAGCTCAAGTGGAGGAAGGAAGGCTTGAATCCTTTGTAGAAGCATGGTAAGGGCACAGTAGCCAACACTGGCATACTGGCCTGAGGCAGAGTTCATGTATCTCCTTTTGACCATATCCACAGGGGAGGCAGTGATGGTGGGGCAGAAGCCAGCCCCGAAGGCTTATGTGAAGGCTGGCATTGAAGGTTATCAGTCATAAGGTAGGCCTTCAGGAGAGCATCTTTGATGAAGTTATAGGTCACCAGCTCAGCACAGTTGACAGTAGTGTTTCAGGATAGTGGAAGAGAACAAATATACAAAGAACAATAGCAAAAAATTATAGTAACTTTGTATTTGACAAAAATATAGATCCAGGCTATTGGGGATAAGAAATCACTATTTGGTAATAATTGCTGGGATAGCTGGAAATTAGTATGGCAGAGACTAGGTACAGACCAAAATCTTATACCATTCACTAAAATAAGGTCAATATAGATATATGATCTAGATACAAAAGGAGATATAAGCAAATAAGGAGAACAGGGGAAATATTCCCTATTGGATTTATGAATAGGAAAGGAATTTATGAGTAAACAGGATGGATAGTGTTGTAAAATGTTAATTTTGGATAATTTGGGTGGTTTTATACAAATAAAACAAATGTTGCAAAGATTAGAAGGAAAGCAGAAAATATGGGGAAATTTTTCAGTCTCTCAGATAGAGGTCTCATATCAAAAATAGAGAGAGAACTTTTTCTAATTTATGGGAATAAGAGCCACCACCTAGTTGATAAATGGGCAAAAAGACATGAACAGAGAGTTTTGGAATGAAGAAGTCAAAGCCATATATAGATACCTGAAAAAAATACTCTAAATCTCTACTGATTAGGGGAAATGCAAATCAAAACAATTCTGAGATATTTCACGCCCATAAAATTGACCAAAATGACAAAAAAAAGTAAAATGACATCTTAGAAGGAATGTGGAAAAATGAGGATATTAATAAGCTGTAAAACTATATCCCTAGACCCAGCGATACCAAGGCTGGATCTGTTTCCCAAAGAAGAGGAAAAGAACCTATATGTTCTAAAATGTTTATAGCAACTCTTTTTGTGGTGACAAAGAACTGGAAATTAAAGAGATGCCTCTCAGTTGAAGATTGGCTTAACAAATTCTGATGTAAAATTATAATGGAACATTACTGCACCATAAGAAATAATGACCAGATTAATTTTTAAAAAAACTTTGAAGTAACTACATGAGATCATGAAGAGTAAAACTAGTACAACCAAGAGAACATTATATATAGCTATCAATTTAATATTTGAAGAATAACTTGTAAATGTTTATCTCCAGAGAATGAACTGAGAAATAGAAACATGACAGATATAACCTATATATTTTGCTGGATGTGGAGAGGGGAGGGAAAGCCGAATTAAAAATAAGGTTCAAACCTGAATAGTCCCAAAACAAATTACTCTTTTACAATACAGTACTTTTATTTATTAATAACAATAGGTGTGTTTTTTTAAAGTTTTATTAATAATAACTAAAGTAAAAGGAAGTACCTGAACTCAGCCTGGTCTCAAGTAAAAAAGAATGTGGGAAGAGTTACAGCTCACTTAGCATCACGCAAAATGCAAGGATGCAGGAAAAGGGAAAAGGATTCTAGGTAATACAGAAAGGAACTTTGGGTAATGTAGTTTTAGGGATTCGAGAATTTCTAACTACATTCCCCCTGTGATCCTGCTGGGGAGACCAGTCTCCCCAAAAGGATCATGGAAACATAACTAACTCATGAATTGAAATAATTTGTGGATAAAAGGTAAAAAAAAGAACAAAGCCAATGATTACTAGGCTGACAAAAAGCCAATTTAGGGGCAGTCCCCTTTGGCATAAGAGTATACATTCAAAACAAATGCATTTCAACCCCTCCATAGTTCAGTTCACATCCCCCAAAGTTCACTCTGGATCTTCTGGTGCAGCATGTGGTCTCTGCAGGCATCTATCTTCATGGCGCCTTCTGGATCCTGGGAGGTAGCAAGTTTCTTATCCTAAAATTGCTCAAATCCTGAGGTGTATACAATTGTAACCAGTTTTGTTGAAATCCATCCGTCATCATCTATGTGACAATTAACAAAGGCAACATGTGATCTTCGATGGATCTAGTGACAGGGGTTTGGGCAAGATGTTCATAGGCTTATACAATGATATTTTGTTCCTCAGCAAAGGTAAAGGTACAAATTAAAGCTCAATATAGGCAAAACATAGTAGCTTAAAATGATCCAGTATTACAGAAATATATTGATTAGATTAATACAGATAAACTTAATAAGTAAATGGCAAAGATACAAGCAGGCAGTGTAGTCAAAATCCTTTTCACCAGTTCGGAGTAGACTTGTTTGCTAGCTTGAGGAGAACAGACTGAATATGGTTAGCAAATAAAACAATGGAAAAGGTTTAAAATTCACCTCCAAATCTCAGAAAGGTTCGTCCCCTCCCCCCATATTATCCATTTAGATTTCATTTGTCAGAGCTCTGAAGTTTCTGATAGAAGCACAGGGCAGAATCTCCTCTCTGCATGTTAAGAGCAGTTAAGACTTTTAGAACTTTGTCAAAACATTTCAGGTTGGTTTGTAGTTTAAGTAGCCTAGCTTGTGGCAGATTCTTGAGGAGAAGGGAATAAAATGGTAAATAGCCAATGAATATACAAGCTGCCAGGAAAACAATCCAGCAGAGCCAGTATGCACTTGCTAGCTCAGGCAATTCAAACTGTTCTTTGAGAGTTCGAAGCTTGGTTTGGAACAACTTTTTTTTTTAAGTGGAATGGAAAGGAATTAAGAGACTTGTAAAAATACTGTTCTTTCACCTCCTCCTTAGGGACAGCTTAAAAAAAATCTGTTTGAAAACTAGAAGGGGTGGGGTTTCTTTTCTCCACACTGGAAAATCCACATGGGGGGAGGAAAGGGATTGGGGAATCTTATGGAATGGCAGGTGGGTCTGGTTGCAGGCTGTTGGAGGGCTGGAGACTCAACTCAGAGATAGTAGTGGGAGGTGGCAATGGAGCAGCTCTAGACTTCTCAGCACACCTCAGTGATAGGGAGACCGGGAGCAGGCAGCAGTGGGGGAGGAATGAAGGCACGAAGGCACTAAATGCAGCAGCTTGTGAACAGCAGCAGGAGCAAAGGCAGACCCAGCCACCTGGCAATCATGATGGGCAGAGACCAGGCAAACTTACTGTCCTAACTGCAAGGCTATCTGCTCAAAAATTTTTAGAATTTGTATCCTTTCATGGTTGCCATAATGTGGATTTTTAAATTAATATTTGATAACTATTATACTTTAAATTTTTTTATTAATAATATCTAAAATAAAAGGAAGAACCTGAACTCAGCCTGGTTGCAAGTAAAAAGAGCTACATCCCACTTAAATACCATCACGTAAACTGTGAGGACGCAGGAAAAGGGAAAAGGATTCTAGGTAGTACAGAAAGGAACTTTGGGTGATATAGTTTTAGGAGTTCAAGAATTTCTAACTTTACACTGGGTAGTTCAGTGGATTGAGAGCAGGACCTAGAGATGGGAGGTCCTGGGTTCAAATGTGGCCTCAGATTCTTCCTCTCTGTGTGACCTTGGGCAAGTCACTTAACCCCAATTGCCTAGCCCTTAGTGCTCTTCTGCCTTGGAGCCAATATTGACTCTAATGTAGAAGGTAAGAATTTTAAAAATAATAATACTAACATTTAGTGTTCTGTAGATTTCCATACAAATAGATAATTGCTTTCTATCATTGAATAAACCTGTTAGAAAATTGTTTAAAATAAAAGAATGAATATTTTTGCCTAACTATCCAAATGTGTGACATTATGAAATTGTTCATTTAAGTCTTCCAGGTACTCTTGTTTGCAGATGTCATTAAGTACAGAAAACTGCAGAATCTCCTAAGTGGGATGAATAATCATTCAAGAGTTCAACCTTTATTCCAATAGGAAAAACCTAGCGGATAAAAGTTATCTCTGATTCAGATGGTATAATGATATTGGGCAGATAGCCTAAAGGGTTACTCTTACAGAGTACTTGTAGCTTGGCATTAATGATCAGCTAATACTGGTGATAGATGATTTCACCTCAGAATTAAACAGAAGGAAGAAAACAGACTGGATTGTATTTACAAACAGCCCAGTATTTTTAATGACTCCATGTTTCCCCATGAACAAAAATCATGTCTTTTTAATAACCATATTTGTTTGGTGATTCTGTATTGCTGCAAATGATGGAATATTATAACTTCAAGGACTCAAAAGTGTGAACCACACAAAGGATGATGGAGACTGTGTTGATTGTCACAGAGTACCAAAGGCAATTCACACATAAAATATATCAGCAAAGGGGGATATATAATGAGACAAGGAAATGAGTAGCTCTGTAGCAATGACCAAAGGTCTTGAGATAATGTAGATCGAGTGCTGGAAAAGATTTCTGGTTCATCTAGTTCAGCCCTCTTTATTTTATGGTTAAAGACCCTAAGACCCATAGAGATTAAGTGACTTTATCAAGTTGACACAGATAGTATGTGGCAAAACCAGGATTCAGACACAGATCTTATACCACCAAATCCAGTACCCTTTCTACTGTACCATGAGGTATAACAATTTCCAACTTGCTGAATTTTAATTTTTTATTTTCCTACTGTAGTAATTTTATGTTTATTATATATTTATATTTTGATTTAATTACATTTTAATTTAATATATAATTAATTTTTAATATTTTTAATTAAATATTTTAATAAATTAGTGGGTTATATTGTTTAATGTTTCTGATGATTAATACTTGAAAATACAGTCTATGAACATTTTTTTCATATTAAGATGACTAGGTCCAGGGTTCAAATTTGACCTTAGACACTTCCTTGCTGTGTGACCCTGGGCACGACTCTTAATCCCAGTTGCCTAACCCTTGCCACTCTTCTGTCTTAGACTTGATTCTAAGACAGAAGGTAAGGGTTTTGTTTGTTTTGGGAGGGTAAGAGAGGGAGAAAAGAGAGAGGACAGGAGGGAGAGAATGGATGTTTTGTTTGTCTTCTTTCTAAAATTGACTACTTTACTGAATTTCCTATTATATCGACATCAGTGGTTTTTGCTAAGCATCTAGATGGGTAGCCTTGGTTTCATCTGAAAATGATTCTTCTTTCCTACATGATAGCCACATTGTCCTGACTTTTCATTTTTTTGTATCTCCCAAATTAATTTCCATTTTCACTTTCCAACGTTTTAGCACCTTACTCTTTTTTAAGCCCTTACTTTCTATCTCAATAACAATTCTAAGATAGAAGGATACGGGTTAGGCAAATGGGGTTAAGTGGTTTGCCTAGGATCACATAGCTAGGAAGTGTCTGAGGCCAGATATGAACCTAGGACCTCCTGACTCCAGGCCTGGTATTCTTATCTACTCTACCACCTAGCTGCCCTAACACTTTACCACATGAATTACTTCAAGATCTCCTATACTTGTGTTGGTGAATCCATGGCCTAGTGTACCTCCCATGTGCTCTAGAAGAGACTGCTCCATTCCTCCTCTCCACAGCTCTTGAGGACATTTTTCACATTCCCTGCCCCTCTGCCAAGCACCCCAATGTGAACACTTCCTCCCTCCCCTGCCTGGGTTGATGTGCAGGGAGCTCACAGGTGGCTTGAGAGTTCAGTTTGGGCATGTCATCTTATTTTAATGCTACTAGTATCACCTTGACAAATCTCCCTAAAACACAGATTTGATATGGAATTTATTTCTCTTATTGCTTATGGTTAGAAAAAGAAGAAAAGCAAATTATTGATCCCTCCCTTCCCAAAATATTGTGTTTCCCTTGAAGCTAAAACATATATTACAGGAAAGATCCATGTCTCAAATTCATCCACCTTCCATTGACTCCTGCCTCTCTTGTACACTAGCCCCCTTTCTCAGTTCCTTTTAGCATTGAAAAGGTAAATATCAGTAATTAGTTCAGGGAAAGTTAGATTGGTGTCCTCAGTTACCTAGTTTTATGAAGTCTACCTTTTATAAACTAAAATAATAGTGACATCTTATTTTGTCCTTAAGACAACTTAAAGTATCTTTAAAAAGCCTAAACGATCTGCTTTTATTTTTTTAAAGAAACTTTAAAATTCAAGTATTAGCCAATATATTTTTAAAATTAAAAGTATGTCTATAGGATAAAATCCAAATGACTAAGCTCAGCATTCAAGGCTGCTCAATCTGCCCATTCTCTATTTCCAACCTTATTTCCCACTACTTTCCATCCTGAACCCTTTGCTTCCTCTAGGCCAGTGATGGCGAACCTTTTAGAGACTAAGTGCCTAAACTCTAACCCTCATGCTGCATGACAGGGCAGGGAATAAGCACTCCCATTGGGCTGCTGGACAGAGAGGTGGGTGAAGTGAGAAATGTTGTCAGGCAAACGTGGAAAGGGAGAGGGGAGAGCCTCTCTGGCATGCATGTCATAGTTTCGCCAACATGGCTCTAGGCTAATCTTTCAGTCCCTTAAACTTAGTCTGCTCATTTATATTTGTAGGCTCTTGTTCATTGTATGCTTCTTGCCTTCTTTTATTCTCTCCTCTTTATATGGCAAAATTCTACTCATCCTAATGAATCCACACCAACCCAGCATGATTCTTCCTTCTGCACTTGAAATAGCATATGTGTATACTACTTATTTGGCATCTTTTGTGAATGCCTTATATCAGGGTTATTACAGAAAGAATTGGTAAAATTAGTTTTATCACATGCCCAAAGATAATAAAAAATATAATTTCATATTATAGTGTTTGCAGCAAGCATTTTTGAAATTTTTTTTTAAATAACTACATCTTATGCACCACTATGTTTTGCAGAAGATAAAGAGAAAATCTCTGATGAATTAAAAAAAAAAAGAATCAGAGTATCGAGTATTGGACATGGTTAGCAAATTGAGAATATTCTAATTTGAGGCTCCAAATTGAATCTATATATTTTAATGCTTGGCAACTTAAGTACAATGGTAAGCATGAGAGAAAGAGCAAAATGATGTTGTAAAATATGGTTCAGATATTAAAAAGGAGATAAAGGGGATTAAAGGAACAAAAATGAGAAGGTGTGTATAGTTAAGGCAACTCCTTATTGAGAAATGAAAAATAGATAAAAAAAAAACAGACCCCCAACATTGACTATATTTCTTATGGAAGTTTGCTATCAGTTGCCAAAATGAGGAAACCAGAAGAGGCTAGAAACCACCTTAGTAAGCAAGTACTTTAATTGCCAACTGGAAAGAGGTAGCACTTAAAAGCTTCACCAGATTAGAATATACATTTGTTTGTAAAATTCAACAGGAAAGGATGATGGAAGATCACGAATACAGTATTGCCTCATAAGATAGTGAGAAACAGTAGACAAAAAAGTTCATAGGAAATATGGTCAGAGAACCAACTAATACAAATTATCTGGAGGTATTTGAGGGTAAGTTGGAAAGAGGGCTAGAAACAGATTTTTAAAAAAACATGACAATGCTATATGACTTTTTACCAAGAAATATCACAATCTCCTAATAATTAAAGTTGAGTATTTCCCAGAGAGCAGTGGAGAAGTACATAGTGAGAATAAATAGGCTACCGCATATCAATGAAGAATTTTGTAGAAGCCATCATGGTTATCATGCCTCCCCATATTGAATGGTTGATCCTCCCTGCTGCTGTGAAAGATTTATGGGAAGAAGTAGACAAGAGCCTCACAGGTTTAGGATACAAGTTTCAATCTATATGTTGATGAAATATCAGATCCGTGCAAGTGGCCAGGAACTTTAATAAATAGCCTAATCAAAATTCCACTTGTTCAAATTCATCAGTCAAGAACTAATCAATATGGATACTTATCCTATCGTGCAAATCACAGTGCATCCGCACTTTCTTATTCTTCATGCTTCTTGTCCATGTCTTGTGGAAAATTATTTTTACCTCTATCCTATTTCTATTTGGTATTTATTCAATCCAATGTGATCAATACATTTTGCCCTAGCTAGGTTAAAAAGGTTCTTCTATCAGAATTTTTACACTATAAGAAGCAGGTTTAAGACTATATATACTATATGCCATGAGTACACTTACCTAACCACAAAAATATCCTAGCTAGAGGACCTCCACCCAAGTGGTTTGATGAGTATACGCTGAAATAAAGAAAGGGATCATCTCTAGACCTCTTCCTTCTGACATTTCTCCTAGACCAGTTTGAGGAGATAAGTATTTCATTATCTATCTTATGACAAGTCAGCAATGGCTGTACATCCTGCCCATCTTGTCAGCAGAGATGACCCTTATCTTGCCCCTTTTGTGATCATTCTTGGAAAGTCCCCGAGTTATTTTAGGAGCCCCTCGACCCTTTGTCATGTCTCTTTAATTGCCCAACAGTGGGTGGGATTCTGCCCTGCTCAATGACTGCACAACTTCTTCCCATTGCTATGAAATTTTGTATCTTAAGATATACCATCTAGATTATCTAGGACCTAAAGATGATAAAATCTGTACTAGAGAGCAAGGGAGCATTTCAGATTGTGAGGAAGATCTGAGGTCCTATTCATCAAAGCGGGTTATTGGTTAGAGTTCTGCCTCAGTGGTTTTTTAATTGCAAAATGGACAGAGACAATCTCTTCATACTTTCTAGAGCTGTGTTGGCAAAGGCATGGCACGCATGCCTTGGCATACTGGAGGGGCTGTTCTGTTCCCCCTCTCCACAGCACCTGAAGACATTTTTCACATGCGCTGCCCAGCAGTCCAATGTGAGCACTTCCTCCCCCATTGTCTGGGGTAATGTGGGCAGAGTGGGGGTTTCACAGGCAGCTCAAAGGTACAGTTTGGGTATGTAATCTCTAAAAGGTTTACCAACGCTATCTTAGCAGTTCCATGTTTTAGACAGTTTTTTTAGGGAATTAGTGCAACAACATATTGTATTGCTTTCATATTTTATTGATTGCCCTCTCTTGTAGGGGGGAAAAAAGAGCAGGGCAAAACAAATGATTAGTCTGGAAACAAGCTTTGTTTCCATACTGCTAGTCTACCACATCTTTGCCAGGGAGAGAGAGGCATACTTTACCAGCAGACTTTTGAAATCATATGCCTCTTTCTTTTTAAATTAAGGAATTTAATGTTTATTGAGCTGAATCGAAGTCGACAGAATGCTTAAAATTCTCTTTTAGAAGTTTATAAATTTTATTTTATATAATCACAACTATATTAACATCAGTATCTTTAACTGTTTACACATTGAAAGGAAATATTGCTATACTTCTGACCTTAATTCTTTTTAGCTGAAATCATTCATCATGGAGTTCTTTGAAAGCTTGTAATTTATGTTATTCTTCTATGTTGTGTGTTTTTTTCAAATACAAAAGAATATTATTAAAGCTTTTGGGGACCAACAACATCAAGAGCATGATTTGTGTGGGTGTTTTTTTGTTTGGCAAGACAAATTGAATATAACCAAAAATATTAAAAGTTTAAATTATCAGCATTGAAACAGGTTTTCAGGATTAGTGCAAAAGGAAAAAAAAAAGGAAGCTGTTTGCAAACAGTAGCTCTTAAATGTGGACTTAAATTAGTCTCTTCCCCATCCCTACCCCTCCAACACACCAAATCTTTTAAAAAAACAATTCTTAATGCTCTCTTTTCAAAAAGTGTATTTCTCTATACAAGAGGTAATAAGCATCAGTAAACACTGAAATGAAACTGTAGCCTGTTCTACTCTGTCTTTTCAAGGGTCTTTCACTAGAATTGGTTAGAGATTCATAAAGAAAGTAATGGCTTCTATCCAAATCCTCTAAGTAAAGCTTAATAGTTCGGTGCCTCCCATTTCATTTGGTTTCTATCAAGATATCTCCATAACCCCTCAAGTTTGTAAAACTCAAGCTGACATTTGGACAGAGCTCACTATTATAAAGAGTGTGCTAAGAAACTGAGAAGCAGCCTTGTTTGCAACATGTGCTTTGGTGTAGTATCCTGTGCTCAGGGAGGAGTAATATCTCTGGTATGGAGGGCTTGTCGTGCCCTCCTAGGGCAGCTCTCCAGCCTCTGACACCCACCTGACACCCAGCTCTCACTTGTGGCTCCCAGTAGCTGCTAGCATGTGGCAGCGGCCACACCCCGGGCAATGGCTTCGACAGGCCAGCTAAACCTTGTGAGGGTAGCCATCGGGTCATCAACCCCTGGTGAACCAGGGCTTTGCTCACCCAGCATGTGAAGCCTGCTTCGGCGGAACAGGCGGAAGAAACCAACAAGAAGGTTCAACGGCTGAGATGGCGACGCAGCAAAGCACTGTGGAGTGCTCAGGGCGTGTTGGAGCACAAAGAACAACACGGCCATCCAATGCAGCTGAGGAAGTCTCCAGGTGTAACGACTTTTCGTGCCACTGGACCCAGGCTTCCAATGCCAAGAGAGTGGGACTGTCTCTGTGCACCGACTTTTCCACTTAAATCTCCTTCACGCACAAGTGTCTTTGTGCACAAAAACACAAAGACAATAGTCATCCTCGGTTACTGAGAGACTACTACTACTACTACTCAGCAGAATGGTGGTACTGTGCTATTGGCCTTTACTCAGACTGGCAGCTCATTTCATTGGTTTTGAGACTATAATGGTTGGTCTTGGCATTTTCAAGTTTAGATTTTATGTCTAGTGGCTTTTCAAAGAAGTTTACTAGCAACTGTTCTGTCAAAATTGATGCTAAAATATGTTCAAGGGAGAGAGCAATATAGCATTACTTAAAGAATACTGATATTAAAAAGTTGGGCTTTTGGGGGCAGCTGGGTAGCTCAGTGGATTGAGAGCCAGGCCTAGAGATGGGAGGTCCTGGGTTCAAATTTGGCCTCAGGCACTTCCCAGCTGTGTGACCCTGGGCAAGTCACTTTACCCCCATTGCCTAGCCATTACCACTCTTCTGCCTTGGAACCAATACATAGTATTGATTCCAAGATGGAAGGAAAGGGTTTAAAAAAAAAAAGGTGGGCTTTTGTTTCATAGAGCTTCTTAGTATCATTGTCCAATTTTCCAAATACAACTCAAACGACTTCATCCTATAGTCTAGGGCCCAGGCCATTGCCCAATGACTCTATTTTTCTTGAGCGGATGGATGCTGCAATAAAATCTGAGCAGTATTTATTCTTCCACTTGATTTTTTTAAAACCCTCTGTGGATTTTTACTTCTCATAGAGGCAGCTAGAATGGTGTTGAATTTAAAGCCTAGAAGACATGAGTTTGAATTTTGCCTCAAACTGGTGCTGTGATTCTAGGTAAATCATTTAACCTCTCAACCTTAGTTTGTTTTTTTAATTTCTCTATTTTCTAAAATTTTATTTATTTATTTAAGAGTATTTTTCCATGGTTACATAATTCATGTTCTTTCCCTCCCCTCCTCACTCCCCCTCCTATAGCCAACACTCAATTCCACTGGGTTTTACATGTATCATTGATCGTGACCTATTTCCATATTATTAATATTTATAATAGAATGGTCATTTTAGAGTCTGTATCCCCAATCATATCCCCATCAAGTCATGTAATCAAGCATTTGTTTTTCTTCTGCATTTCTACTCCCAAAGATCTTCCTCTGGATGTGGATAGCATTCTTTCTCATAAGCCCCTCAGAATTGTCCTGGATCATTGCACTGCTGCTAGCAGAGAAGTCTATTATGTTCAATTGTGCCACAGTATATCAGTCTCTGTGTACAACATTCTCCTTGTTTTGCTCCTTTCACTCTGCATCAATTTCTGGAGGTTGTTCAAGTCCCCATGGAATTCCTCCACTTTATTATTCTTTTTAGCACCATCACCAACAGATACCACAATTTGTTTAGCCATTCCCCAATCGAAGAGCATTCCCTCATTTTCTAATTTTTTGCCACCACAAAGAAGTAGCTATAAATATTTTTGTACAAGTTTTTTTCCTTAATATCTCTTTGGGGTATAAACACAGCAGTGGTATGGTTGGATCAAAGGGCAGGCCTTTGGGCATAATTCCAAATTGCCTTCCAGAACAGTTGGGTCAATTCACAACTCCACGAGCAATGCATTAGTGTCCCAATTTTGCTACATCCCCTCCAACATTTATTACTTTACTTTGCTGTCATATTAGCCAACCTGCTAGGTGTGACATAGTACTTTAGAGTTGTTTTGATTTGCATTTCTCTGTAAGAGACTTAGAACACTTTTTCATGTATTTATTGATAGTTTTGAATTCTTTATCTGAAAATTGCCTATTCATGATCCTTGCCCCATTTATCAACTGGAGAATGGCTTGATTTTTTTGTACAATTGATTTAGCTCTTTATAAATTAGAGAAATTACACCTTTGTTAGAGGTTTTTGTTATAAAGATTTTCCCCCCAATTTGTTGCTTCCCTTCTAATTTTGTTTGCATTGGTTTTGTTTGTACAAACCCTTTTTAATTTAATGTAATTAAAATTATTCATTTTACATTTTGTAATATTTTCTACCTCTTGCTTTATCTTAAATTCTTTCCTTTCCCATAGATCTGACAGGTATACTATTCTATCAACCTTAGTTTCTTGATCTGTAAAGTTGGAATAATAATAATATTATCTTAATATATAGGATTCTTGCAAGGTCAAATGAAATATGTGCAAAAATCTTTGTAAACTTTAAAGCACTCTAAATATTAATTTTTATTTTTATGCTTTTGATTGGCTATAGTATTTGTGATTCTGTTACAGGATGTTCTAGGTAAACTACAAAAAGAAGAGTTTCCTGTAGTCTTAGAATCTTCCAGGTTTCCCTTACAGATAATATTTTAAAATAAGTATTTTGATAGTATCAGCAAACAGTAGCACTTCAAAATGCCAAGGACCGAAAAAGGTTAAATATGAAACTAAATATAATGTACCGGGTTTTTTTTTTCTGCATTAAATTTGGTATGTAATACCAAAACTGCCTTTCTTGTCTGTGACCTATTCTGAGTATTCTTCTGATCTCTTCTGTGTATATTTTGTGTTTGCATGATGTTTTCCTTTTTTTGCCTTTCTCTCACTCTCCCATCCCCATAAAAGTGTACTCTCTTGTAACAAATATTTGGGACTTGATAAATGAGAAATACAGTCATTCAGAAGTGATTAGCTAAACATTAATCAGGGTGCTTCTTTACCACTTTGAAAATTTTGTACTCTTGGGAGACAACTTCTGACCTAGTAAATTCATGAATAATCAGGATGCTCAGATATTTAGTTGTCTCCCATTTAAAGAACCTGTGTAGAGTAAAATATTCCTATTTGTCAATTGATTGGTAAAGTTTTTGCAGGATGAAGAGTTCAAGAACGATTTCATTTCAAACTGGTTGAAAAGGAGAACAATAATGAGCTTGCCAATCAGCCTCTACCCTAGTCATAGAAGACAGTTTTGTGAACTCTGAGTTGAAGGGACTCCAAGATAATCTCATTGCTTAAACACGCCAATCAACAAGTATTTCTTAAGTGGGCACTGACAAGAACTGGGGATACAACAACAAGAATAAGACAGTCTTTACTTAAAGGAGCTTACTTAGAGGCAGCCTGGTAGTGCAATGGCTGTAGCATTGGGCCTGAAGTCAAGAAGACCTGATTTCAAAGTCAGCCTCAGATACTTGTGCTAGCTGTATGTTCACACAATTGTTGTGAGGATATTTGTAAAGTGTTTATTATAAGCATATTGCCTGGCATATATCAGGACCTTTAAAAAATGTTTATTTTCTTATTCCCCATTGGCATGCCCTGGTACCTAAAATTTTTACCTCTTCGTTATTCCTTTATTATGACATCTCTAGAAGGCATTTTAAAATGTATTTTATGTTACCTGGGTAAGGTAAAGGAGAGAGATAGTATATATCCCATTTATATTTAACACAATTGACATATTGTCTATAATTAGCTTGTCAGTTCATTTATATTTCATTTACAACCAAAATGTAAAGCCCTCAGAAAATAAGATTTAGAACTGGAAATTGTAATGGGAAAGCCAGGTGGAAGACCAGAGTTCTAGTCCCTGCCTCTAGCACTTGTGACCCTGAGCAAATTACTTAAGCTCTTGGTAGCCTCAGTGCTCTAAGAATCCAGGTGCAAAGCAGCTGATAATAATGTACAGTGCTAGAAGGCTTTACCTCTATCAGTGAAATCTGTTCAGAAAATAAAAGCAAGAAATGGCAAGGATTTTTAAAAGCCTCATTTATCCTGATTACAATTTTTAGTGATATGACTTAATATGACAGTGGTAATTCTATGACTTTGATTATCTCTGAGTTTTTCTAAGCAAATTGTCCTATTTTCTCCTGTATTTTTTCTTCCAGATTTAATTATGCCTCATAGCTCTTAAGAGTTTGAAATAGATGTCTTCAGAGTACAGAACGATCTAGAAGAAAATGGAAGACATACAGATCATTGCACCCAACATGATGAAAACTGAAGAAGAAACCATCCCTGGCATTAGCCGTCAGATTTCTGTTAGTGAATTTTCTTGCCACTGCTGTTATGACATCCTGGTGAATCCCACCACCTTGAACTGCGGACACAGTTTCTGTCGCCATTGCCTGGCTCTATGGTGGGTGTCCTCAAAGAAAACAGAGTGTCCGGAATGCCGAGAGAAATGGGAAGGTTTTCCTAAAGTAAATATTCTGCTCAGGTAATAATTGATATTCCAGAGCATAGATAAGCAGCTTCTGTAATGATAATCTTAATAGGAAATACAGTTGCCCCATATGTTTTTAAAAAGGCAAATTCAGAGGAGCTCTAATTCCTGTTTTTCTTTTTCTTTTTTTGTTCTGTTGTAAGATCATTTGGAGCTTTAAAACATAAGTAAAATATGACAAAATTTGATTCCTTTCCACCCAAGTGATTTTTAGGGTGTTTTTTTTTTAATATGTATAAAGAAAAATTCTGTTTAGCAGACAATTACTTGAAACATTGCCTGGTTCATGCCAAATAACCTAGATTTTCTCATTTGGGGCAAACAGTATAGCCATAGAATTATTTTAAATAATTGTCATTTGTTGGATCGTTTACGCAGTCTTTGATTAAGCTCTGATCTAGTCATCCCACAATAAATAGAAAGTCATATACTATATGGTATGTATTGTAAAATGGTATGTGGTCAGAGAGCAATTACTTTCAGTTTCTATGGTTTCATAATATTTTGCATGAAATCTTAAGGAAAGCAAGACTGAAAACCTAGACTTTGCTCACTTGGTTCTTGAATTCACTACAAGTCATATTAATAAAGTAGATAAAGTAATCCAATAAACAGTTATGCATAAGTGAGTGGAAATGTTGTTGGGTTATGTTTAAAAGACTTTGTTTTTCACCTTAGGGGTTTGGTCATTTTGATGTTATTGTTAATTTTCACTGAACTGCTATTGGGTCCTTTAGCTCGAGAAAGTTAAACCCGCTGAGCCTACATCATGAGCTATATCCTAGTATTTTTCCTACTTTCTGATTTTCACTTAGAGTTCAGCCTTTTCTTTATATCCTTATGATATATTTAGTTAAATGATTTTCTTGATTCTGTTTCCCCTGTAGAGATGCCATTGAAAAGTTATTTCCTGATGCCATCAAATTGAGATCAGAAGACATTCAGCAGAACAATGATATAGTCCATAGTCTTGCAGCCTTTCACAAATATGGGAATGATCAAATTTCCATCACCCCAAATGCAGGGCGAGCAAATCCTCAAAGGGGAGGAGGATTTTTTTCTGGAGTACTGACAGCTTTAACTGGTGTGGCAGTAAGTTTACCTTTTATTTAATTCCTTCTCTATTTCATCTGATTGTTTAAGCCTGTTTCTCTTAAAATATGTCCAGGTCATAGTATGACTTCATGAAGAGGTAGCTATTTGTAGTGGATATAGGTGGAAAGATCTGGGTGTGAGACCTATATGATCCTGAGCAAGTCACCTAACTTCTCAGTTCCCAAGTGGCTCACTAAGACTTAATGAGCCAGGCAGGTCCTGAACTGCATTTGCAATGGGGTTTTCTCACCAGGAGTTTCCTGTACCAATGAAATCACAGAACTCATTCAAAAACCAAAAACAAAATGAATAGAAAAAAAGACTTAAAAGGTTTATACAATAATTCACTAGTGAGCATTTAAAATTGCTTTTAAAAAATCCTTACCTTCTGTCTGATCAGTACTAAGACAGAAGGGTATCAAAGGCTAGGCAGTTGGGGTTAAATAACTTGCCCTGGGTCAACAGCTAGAAAACGACTAAGGCCGCATTTGAACCCAGTGCTTCCTAATTCCAGGCCTGGTTTTTTATCCACTGTGCTACATTGCTGCCCCTAAAATGGCTCAATTCATATAAATTTCCCCAGTCATGTTACCCTGCTATACTAAAGTTAATTGTATTTTCCTTTTATGCTGCATAAAATGAAAGCCTTTAAATATTCCATAGTCTGTTTAATTTGCAGGACACCAGAATATAATTATTATTTTGGTTTGTAGTTTTCATTAGGACCTATGATCTCATTGGTGTAAGGAATAGCCAGAGAGGAAACTCCTTCTACTAATGCAGATTGGCAGCTGTTTTGCAATTTATAGCCTTGGAAAGATTATAGTGGGTAGGGGGCATAAGAGGTTGTGACTTCCCCAGGATCACATGATTTTGTTTAAAATCCTTATACCCAGGTCTTTCTGACTCCATCCACTACAATGCTGCAGCCTCTTCTTGAAGCCATATGATGGTCTAGTCATGTGGGATTAATGCTACTATTGGAGTATGTGTAAGGAATGATTTTCCTCTGTTAGTTTTTTAGCCTCCTTTTTCATTTGGCCCATTGCTTTCATTCATTCTTGCATTGCTTTCATTTCTCTTCCCCATTTTTCCTCTGCCTTTCTTAATTGACTTTTGAAATCCTTTTTGGGCTCTTCCAGAATCTGAGTCCAAATCATATTTTTCTTTTGGACTTGTGTTTGCTTTGTTTTACTGTCCCCTTTTGTGTCTGTGCCTTATTCTTTGCCTCCATAAAAATTCTCTATATTTAGGTGGGGGTATTTTAACTGTCTGTTCAATTTCCCCAGCCTTTTTAAAGGTAGACTCTGTTCTCTGGGAGGTGAGAACACCCTCTTAAATTTCAGTCCTTTCTTCATGCTACCCGTAGCCTTATTTCTGGGTTTTTGCAAGTTCCAAGAAGGTATGATGGTCTGTGGACTGGGAGCTCTGAGAGCCACCTCCCACTGCTAATTCAATCATCCCCTGAGACTACTGATAGCTCAGATTCTAGCTTTAGGCCCAGGTATAGTTTTTTGGTCTCATTATGGGCTTGACCAATCACTTAGCAGACTTGCCCTGCCCTGGGGCTCTTGCCTTGAGCTTTTGACAAGAGGATCAGGGGGCCCAAACTACCTCAAATTGGATCTATGTCCTCACCGTAAATTGGGGCTAGGACTCCTGGCCTCACTCTAGACCCACACAGATAAGGCTGCAAAGCACAGACTGCCCTGGGCTGGAATTCTGGACCTCACTGCAGATTTGCTTGGAACTTTAAGGGGTGCGTATTGGTTTAGTTAAACCACTATTGGCCTAGGCAGTGTCTCAGGGCCTGGATGTTGACTTGGGCTCAGGTTCAAAAACCTGGAACAGTGGATGGGGGCTGGAGAGTGGGGAACTTGACTTACTCCTTACTGTAGCCTTCTGTCGGCTGTGCCCACCTTTTCAGTTGGTCTCTTCTTGAAAGTTGCTTCACTCTGTCTCCTTGTTGGTTCTTTCACTCCTGCATTCGTTTTGTGGTGTTATTTTAAGATTGGTTGGAGAGGATTCTCTTGGTGGTTTCAAGCTTCCCTGTTTCTACACCATTGACTCCAGAACCAATACCCTTGGGTTCAAATCTGGCCTCAGACACTTCCTAACTATGTTACCCTGGGCAAGTCACAACTGCAGTTGCCCAGCTCTTACTGGTCCTTGGCTCTGGAACCAATACTTAATACCATTTCTAAGACAGGAGGTGAGAGTTTAAAAACACACAAACATACAAACTTATATTTACCAGGTATTGTGCTAGGCACATCCCTTAGGAAATCTGTGTCCGTCCACTCCCCCCACAATACCCCCCAACTTAGATTTTTAGCAATTGCAGTTAAATATCAGAATTACCTATAGCTCAAACTTGCTGACATTCTCTCATTCCCAGGTGGTTCTACTTGTATATCACTGGAGCAGTAGAGAGTCAGAGCATGACCTACTTGTTCACAAATCTGTTGCTAAATGGACAGCTGAAGAAGTCATCTTCTGGCTAGAGCAACTGGGCCCTTGGGCCTCTCTTTATAGAGAAAGATTTTTATCTGAAAGAGTTAATGGAAGGTAAGTAATAAATTGACATTTTAAAAGATAGTCCACTCTTGTAATAGATCAGTGCTTTCATATGGAAAAATAGGTAATAACACTTAATAATAAAAATAAGTAATAATCAAATTAACCTATTAAAATTTTTCAGTCTGTTACTTAAATCATCCTTATATCTCATGGCATGAAAATGACTGCATTCCACAGAGGCTTTGCCAGGAGAGTGTAAGCTCTGGCAAGTCTAATCAAGCTGGAAAGTCTTTGAGTATGAGTTTGGCATGACTTACATGTCTGTTTCCAAAGACCAACTTAGTTGAGGCCAGGAAGTCTACCTAAACTTTTTTTGAGCCACACAACCTCATCAAGACTTCACAGGGGTGTGGAGGAATTGTCTGAATCAGAAGACAAAACATACACACACCCCCAAAATCATGACTTCTTCAAATATTTGAAGAATAAGTAAAGCCTAAATGTCATTTTGTAAGCAATCAGAACATTATTGAAAAGCTGCTCTAAAAGTGTAGACAGACATCAACTCCTAAAATTTCACTTATTCCTTAGATATTTCCTAGCTTTGTGACCCTGGGCAAGTCATTTAACTCCAGTTGCCCAGCTCTTGCCACTCTTCTGTCTTAGAATTGATACTGAGACAAAAGGTAAGGGCTTAAAAATATTTTTTTTCATTTACCTTCTTTCCCATTATGTTTTAGAAATCTTCTTAAATTTTTTTTTGCTATTTCACAGTTGAAATTCCTGTAAGTATATCTATGCCCACAGTTGGGGAATATAAGATGGTCATTCTGAACCTATACTATTATTGTTACTTTGTATTTTACCTCTGACCTATCATAAAATATTTCTAAAATAAGACTAGACTTTAATACCACAAGGAGGTTCTCCCCTCCAAAAAAAACCAATAGAGCTAGAGAAGGTCCAGAGAAAGTCACACATAGCAAAGAGTAAGACTGAAAAGGTTTTTGATATTTATCAACTAAAATAATTAAGACTATAAACCACAGCTGAGATGGAATATGATATAAATCTTTATAAAAATCAACAGGCTTGGAATAGAGTTAAGCATGGAATTGTTTACCAAAACCTACAGCTAGAAAGTACCTCTTGGAAGGTGAAAGTGGATAGGACATATAGGAGGAAGAGTTACTTTAAGACAACAGGTAGTAAACTGAGTAAAAACTGAGGAAGTGTGTTAGGAAACAACTCTAGCCTTTGGATGTTGGCATTCCATGAACTCTGCTTTTCTATAAGCCTACTTTGGTGCTAATGTCCAAAGACTAAAGAGTTTAGGTGTGGATTGATTGAGGCCAACCCAGTGTAGTGATTCTTATATGTTTACATATGTACCTTTTTATTTTTAATGATCTGAAATCAGTTTCTAGTTATTATGCACTTGTGTACTGTTTAAGAGCTCAGGACTCAGGTTAATGTTTGCTGTTTTTAGTTAGTGGAGTTGAGTAAGCCTATTAAATATGAACAAATCATTTAACAGACAGATGGAGCATGAGCTCCACCAAAGAAAGAGCCCCATCAAGGCACTCTGCAGTCCTGCTTTGTTGCATGCTGGGAGGACTTGTACCCTGTTGTTGGATAGCATTTGTTTAGATACTTTATTTCTCAAGAAACTATATTACTGGCATTTGGGAGTTTAGTCATTATTTTTATTTGTTTTGTTTTTTCAATAACTGTATTGGCCTCTTGTTGAGAATGGTATGTCTCAAAATGCTGAGCAATTATTATGCTAGCCTGTTTAGGACAGTATATATGTTGAGTTGCAGGTGTATTAAATGTTTTAGCTCTATTACAAGTGTGGGATGATTTCCAAGAAGGAATTTTGAACATGGAAGGGGTGCTTTCAACGCTTGATCTCAAAGAACAGATTTTTTTTCTTTTTTGCTCCCCTGCCCTAGATTGCTTTTAACATTGACAGATGAAGACTTTTCAAAGGCTCCATATAACATAGAGAATAGTAGCCACAGAAAAGCCATCATAATGGAACTGGAGCGTGTCAAAACTTTAGGAGTAAAGCCCCCACAGAATCTTTGGGAATACAAGGTAAACTTCTATAGCAGCTGATTCCCTTCTTTGTGCATAGGCTAAAAAATACATTTGTGAATTTTAAGATAAAGCACTGAATTAGAATCCAGGTCTTCTGTGGTCATTCCCAACTCTAGTATTGGCAGATGCCATTTCTTGATCTTTGGGTTCCTTTTGTATAAAATTAGATACATTGAAACAAATTATTCTTTTAAGTTCAAAATTCTATAAATGCTGTAGGTTGTATATACTGTGAGAGCCCCATATACCTGAGAGTGCTAGATATATTCCAGCCAACTCATTAGCTTCTAATATTTATTAGCCAAGATCTTTCTGAATCCTGAACCCTTTATTCCTAGACAGCAACTAGATCCTTAAGATGCTGATATTAACTTTAATAGTAAACTTGAGAATATCATAGTTGGTAAGATAATCTTGTTACAAAAGAAAATCCTGCATTCCATAGCCACATTGATTTCTTTTTTGTACTAGTGATTTCTTTTCCATCATAATGAGAGGCAGTACAGCACAGGAGATAGTGAGCCAGTCTCCAACTTAGGAAGTCCTGGATTCGAACCCTGCCTCTTACTAGGCTCATAACTTCATTTCAGTGGCCTAAGCAAGTCTTTTTATTTTTAGACTTCAAGTTGCAGAGAAGGTGCCAGCCTACTTTGGTAGAAGAAATTCCTCACCTGGGAGTTCCTTTGCCAATAATATCATATTGTAGTTCCAATACCTGTCTCTCCCCCTATAGAAAATGGAAATAATTACATTAAAAAATGTAACCGTAACAAGATCACTGAATTGTGAACCTAGAAAGACATAAAAATTTATCTAGTGTAGATTCATGGAACCTCTTAATTGATATCTATGTAGAAGTGAAAGCAAAACGTTTTCATGATTTGCCTACATTCGAAGAGTTATTGGCAGAGGTACAACTTCCATTGGCATCCTTTTGCTCTTTCCTGTGGTTTTTCCATTATATCCTATAATGGGGTTCTCTAAGTTTTCCATCATTGGCAATAATCAACAAAGTACTTCTTTCCTCAAACAAGTACTTTTATGTTCCATGTTTCTGTGCTAGGTGCTGGTAGTCATTTATATTTCAGTAGGACTTTCTTCTTTCTTTATCTTAGTAACCAAGAACTTTATCATTTCAGGCCAGGAGTCCCATTGATAACAGGTTTAGAGGTTGACTGGAGTCCTCTTTCCTGAAGGCTCTTAATGGAACCAGCCTTAGCACTGTCAGAGTCTATAATTGGACCTTGTAATACTGTAGAATTTTTGCTCCTAAGACTTAGAAGAAACATTTATATAGGGCCATTGCTTCTCTAAATTGGCATCTGAAGATTATTTTAGAAATTGGGACTTTATGTAATGTAAGGTACATGTCGTATGTTAACAACAAATACTAGACTTTCTCGCTGCATTATTTCATTTATTTAAAATAAATTTAAAAATCGCCAAAAATGAGACTGCAAATTGTATTTTACAAAATTATTTAAAGTTAATTTAAAAGGACAATTTCCCTCTGTTGTTAATAATACATTGTTCAACTTCTAATGCATTTCAGGCTGTCAACCCAGGCAAGTCATTATTCTTGTTGTATGCCCTGAAGAGCTCTCCAAGACTCAGTATGTTGTATCTGTACTTGTTTGATTATGCAGAAACCTTCTTACCTTTCATCCATACAATATGCCCTGTGCAAGAAAAAGAAGATCTCATCACAAAATTTCTTGTAAGTTTTTTGTTTTAGAATATCTTGATTTGAACCATACATATATGAGATTGAACCAAATGGTTTGAGAAGAAACTGATATGGAACAACAACAAATTGCCTTGACTTAATAATCATACCTCACTTTAAGATGTTCAAAGCCCTTTCATCATAACAACCCTGAAAGATGAGTATTAAACATTTTCTAAAACCTATGATTTCATGAGGAAAACTTTGGAGCAGCAAAGTGGCACAGCACATAGAAGGCTGGACCTGGACTCTAAAACACTGAAGTTAAAATTCAGCCTCAGAGGGTTGACAAGGTAGCACAGTAGATAGATAGCACCAGGCGTGGAATTAGGAGGACCTGGTTCCAATTCTGGCCTCATATACTTCCTACCTGTGTGATCCTGGCAATGTAAGGGCCAGAATGTAAGGGGTTAAAAAAAAAAAGAATGGACTAAATTTATCAGAGTGTGGTCGCCAGGACTTAATTCCAAATGATTTTTTAGCAATTTATTTATAAAATATAGAAAGAGTGAAAGTAGAGAAATGAGAAAGAGGGCAGAGTAAGAAATCTAGCTTAATGAGCTAGACTATTTGCTCAAACCCTGGCTTTACTCCAGCAGGGCTCCAGAAGCTCCAGCCGGAGGGCCTAGGGGTCAGTTAAACAAGGGTTTTAGCCATGAGGCCTCCTCCAAGATGAGGAGCCCCTCTGTAAGCTGGTAACTCTCAGAACAAACTAAGGAAGGGAGTCAGCCTTTTTTACTCACCCATGTGTTAGTCCCAATAGAAAGCAGTCCTCAGCCAGAGCACTTCCAAGGTCCAGCTGAAGGCGAAAGACCCAACTCGAACTCAGAACTCCGAAGAACGAAGAATTGCCTTCACAGGAAGTTGTAACTCCTTTGAAAGATGCTTCTTTACATCACTTCCTGTGCCTTCCTCTACTTTTATGTGGACCTGTTATTGTCTATAGTTTTGCTTAGGACTGCCCAGGGGGTAGTCAGTGGTTTCTGATTTGTTACCCACTTTACATACATGGGTCACAGACCTCCCCCACTTAAGGATAAGTGGGGTTTATACGATTCTGGTGATTAAATCTAAAAATGGGCAGGGGAGAATTAATCCTATCTTCACAGCAAGTCATTTAACCCCCATTTGCCTAGCCCATGTCCTTCTGTCTTAAAGTTGTTACAGAGGCAGAAAGGATTTATTTATAAGTAATTTCTTGATGGCTGAATCTACAGTTCCTCATGTATAAAATTATTGGCATTGAAACAAATGATATCTTCAAATTCTGTGAATGTAGTATAATTGTAATATACTGTTTATTTTTTTTAAAAAACCATTCCAAGACACATATTAGTCCTGTGACCTTGGGCAAGTCATTTAATCTCAAGTTTCCTCGACTCTAAAATAGGTATTATAATAGCACATACCTGCTAGGATCATGAGGATCAAATGAGATAACATTTGTAAAGTGCCTTGCACATACTAGGCAGTTAAAAATGCTTGTTTCCTTCCTTCATGATGTGGAAACCCCTTTCTCTGTGTTGTTCCCAAACAACAACTCTGTGTTGTTTCCCAGGGGAAATCCCAGTATTGATCAGCAATTCATCTATAACTGCTTGTCTCAGAGATTGGTCTGGAAGCACTGAGAAGATAAATAGTGACTTGCCAACAGACGCACAGTGTGACACAGTCGTCTGTGTCAGAGATAGAAGTTGAATCCACGTCCTCCTTACTTCAGAGTTAGTGGACTGTCCACTGTGCTGAGATACTTCTCATGACCAGTATTATTCTACATTTTACAGATTTGGATCTAGGACATGTCTGAGCCTGAGTATAGCTTGGCTAAGGAATAATGAATTTTTTTGGCCACAATATAACTTTCAAAAGTACAGAGGAGATGGGATAGTTACTAGTAGAGGGAATAGTCAAACCAAAAAATGAGATCCTTGAATCATCATATCCTTTTTTGTGCAAAAAGATTACTCCAGAAAGTAAAGAAGTTAGCAAATGTGACCTACAGATCCCAACAAAATATGTTTAGTCATCAATTTTAGCTTTTGCTGCTACCAAGCCGCCATCTTGACCCGGTTATCTGATTTTAATGATAGTGTGAAATAGTGTCCCTGACTCTGAAAACTAAAATGGTGGCATTGCCTGTATCGTATAACAAGTTATATACTGTAAAAATTAATCTCTGAAAGCAGTGCCCAATATGGTGCTTTGCTTATAGTAGATAAGACACTTAGAAAGTTGTCATGGGAATAAATAAATGCAACACTAAATTGACCTGCTAAGTCAAGACATGTTTTCCAACCCAGTAGTTTGCCTCTGATTGATGTTTGATGAAAAGGGACATTTCGTGGGTTGGCTTGGTTGTTATCTAAGATGATAATTTTAGAATGTTAAGGATATATCTCTAATATCCTTGACTTTACTGAATGAGTCTCTGGGTCCATTTTAAAATAAATGTTATCTAAATTTTTGTTGATTCTATTTTTGTTTAATAAAATTATACTCTCCTTAGACAGGTACTACGTAAGGCTTCAATAAAGACTAAACAGTACCACAAAATCTGACAGTGACTTGATTTTAAATCTCTTTGAGGTAGAGATTGATTGTTTTTAATGAAGAGTATAAACAAATTGTTTGCTATCTCCTCCTTCCCTATTTGTTTGCCTTTTTTACTCCCTTAAAAGAACTAATGTATTGGTCAGGAATTAATTTCCCCCTTAGAAATCCTTTTGCCTTTTCCTCCACTAGATTATACTTGTTAAAAGATCCTATATTTTAAAGTCAATGGAGTTCCTTTGCTCTGTTAGCAGACTACCAGCTGGGATGCTCCTCCCAAGGAAAGATACTTCTTTCTCTTCCCTTGTTTTGAGATTCCCTCTAATTACTCTCCTCTTCACTTGCCTGTCACCTGCATTCATGTTAATCTAGTTAAGTGACTGTCCTTCTAGCAATACCTTTATGTTGTTTGAGCTGGTACTCCAAATATCTTTGAAAGATGACCGATGATCGATTTAATCTCCTTTGGCAAATTTGAACCTGGAGCCTCCCATTTCCAGATCTGGCCTTCTATTCATTGAGCTATTGACCTGCCTCACATATTGTCATTTAAATTCTTAGTAAAGTGCTCCTTAAATTATATTTTGGCCCACTTGGTGTCTTCCTTACACTTGATTTAAAAAATAGTCCCTAGATCTTTTAGAAATTATTTACTTTGACTAGCTGATTTTCCTTTTTATTTTTGCTGATGCCTATACTTTCTTTTGTTAATTCTTTAAAAAATAGGGACAAACTATCATAGTTTTTTAATATTTTTTTCAATGTTTTCCTTTCCCTTCCTCCTCTTCTGTCAGATGCCTGAGCTATATATATGATAGGGAAAAACGATAGCGACTTGATTATTTTAATGTATTCAACATCATTTCATAGATCTACTGAAAAGCTTCAAAAATTATATAACTCATGAGTGCATCTATAATCACAATTCAATCTGAGTGATTCACTTTAAGTTTAACTATTAATGGAGGAGTCAGCCAACAGGTTCTTCAGTTTTGATTATTTCAAAAAAGGAATAAAAAGTAAACTGGGGGCACTGCTGGGTGGCTCAGTGGATAGAGAGCCAGGCCTAGGGACAGGAGGTCCTGGGTTTAAATATAGCTTTAGACACTTCCTGTGTGACCCTGGGCAAGTCACTTAACCCCCATTGCCTAGTCCTTACCACTCTTCTGCTTTGGAACCAATATAAAGTATTGATTCTAAGACTGAAGGCAAGGATTTAAAAAAAAAAGTAAACCAGTCAGTACAATGAGATATTTCTTATACAAACCACTCTTTTTTTCCCCCCCTTTTTTCCCAAAGGACTTTAAAGAGCCCACTTGGAAGCAGTGGAGAGAATTCCTTGTTAAATACTCTTTCCTTCCGTATCAATTGATTGCTGAATTTGCCTGGGACTGGCTAGATGTGCACTATTGGACGTCACGATTTCTTATTGTTAATGCCATGTTGCTCTCTGTTCTGGAGTTATTTTCCTTTTGGAGGATTTGGTCAAGGAATGAATTGAAGTAAGTAGAAAAAGATGGAATAGCAGAGTTTGGGAAAGAAAATATTTTTCAAGATAAATAGTTGTCTTTTGAAGATTCTTTTATTTGGGGCTATCATTAAAAACATGTAAAATATTTCTCCAGGCATTATTTATATATAGGTATTATCATATAACTTCTAGGAGAAGAGATTGGTTTAAGAACAGGGTTAAAGGGGGCAAGTAGGTGGTTTAGGAGATTGAAATCCAGGTCCAGAGACAGGAGGTCCTGGTTTTAAATTTGGATTCCCAGCTGTGTGACCCTGGGAAAGTCACTTAACCCCCATTGCCCAGCCCTTACCCCTCTTCTGCCTTGGGACCAATACAAAATATTGATTCTAAGACTGAAGGTGAGGGTTTAAAAAAAAGGGGGGGGAAGAAAGAGGTTAAAGTAAAATTTCTTTCTTGGCATATTGCACCATGATAGAATAAAAAGGGGATCGGACATCAGGCAATCCAGGTTTTCTGCCTATTGTGTGACCTGGGATTAAGAAAGGGGAGAGGGTCAGCTAGTTTACTTGTTTACAAACTCTAGACCTGGAGATGGGAGGTCCTGGGTTCAGATCTGGCCTTAGAGACTTTGTAGCTCTGTGACCCTCAGCAAGTCATTTAACTCTTAGCCACTAGCCTGTCTTCTGCATTGGAACAGATACTTCATATTGATTCTTCTAAGACAGAAGGGATGGTTTTTTAAGAAGGATGAGGGAGAACGAGCATTTTTAAAGTACCTAGTGGGCACTGTGTGTTTTACAGATATCTCATTTGATAATTATCTCACTTTTCTTATTGGTCCTTAATCTCCCTGAGCAGCATTTTCTCCTCTGATCGTGAGATCACAGATTTAGAACTAGAAAGGATCTTGGAGGCCATTGATCCCAGTTTCCTCATTTTACAAGTGAGGAAACTGAGGCTGAGAGAGACTATGTTGATTTGCCCAAGTTTACAGTATTGGGGTAGGATTTGCACTTGGGTCTTCCCAGCTCTAGCAGTCTGTGACCCTGTATATAAAATGATTCCTGGAGGAAGATTGAGCAGACCTGGGATAAGATGTTTCTCTTTTCAGAATGCTAATCTCTGCCCTCTCACCTTTACTTCCCGCTCCTCCGGGAGCCCCAGTGGCATAGCCCGCCCTCCCGCTGTGAGGCGTGCTCAGGCGGCCTGCAGATGGGGGGGCAGAGCTGTGTGCGGCCCTCGCTTCTGTAAGTGAGGGTGCCCCGCGGTAGCTCAGTCAGGGTCTTTGCAGTGGTTGAAGAGAGGCGCCCGGCGGAAGGCACGGAGACGCCGCCGCTCCCCGCTAACGCGATCCTCTTCTTTTTCAGGACCGTACCTCACATCATGTGGAGCCATTTTTGGAAAGTATCGACGCAGGGACTCTTTGTGGCCATCTTTTGGCCTATTATTCCTCAGTTTATTTGCAACTGTTTATTTTACTGGGCCCTGTACTTTAACCCGATTATCAACATCGATCTCGTGGTCAAAGAAGTCCGCCGACTCGAGACCCAAGTGTTGTGAATGAAGCCGGCCTTCAGCGGCCCGAGCTTTGACCTTGGAGAGCGGCGGGGGCTGCGGCGGGAGCGGGGAGGGAGGCTCCGCTTTTCTATAAAGAGTGATAAAAGGAGCTGCTTTTTTTAAAAGCTACACAGAGTTTTTCTTGGCATGGGAAACAGGACCCATCAGTCCCCCACCGGTATCGGTTTATTCAGATTGTACAGCAGTGATACCTGCCACTTACTATAACTACCTCGCAAAGGTGTTGTGAGGTTCCACGAGATGATGGCTTTGAAGGACTGCTAGGAGCTCCTCAGAGAAGACGGTACATGCATTAAAGTATCATGGAACTGGGCTGTGTGTGTTTGCTTCTCGATCGGCCTCCCGGGCGGGCGTCTCCTGGGGCCGCTGCGAGGCGGGGCCCTGCCGCAGGGAGCTGCCCGCCACAAGGGGTGGGGCCTGAGGCCAGCCTCTTGGGAGGCATCCAGGTGAAACCTCGCCGCTCGCCGACTATCCCCTCCTGGCCACTTTTAATCAATGTTTTGTGTCCTTTTATTTTAAAAGGGAGATTGAACAACTTTGAGCAATTAATGAAGACTAATGTAGCCACTCTGCTCTCTCCAGGCTTCCTAAAAATCATTTTCTCTGAAAGAATTGCATCTGTGACAAATTTCAGGATTGTACTTTTGTTTAAGAAACGTTCGGTCATCGACCTCATGCTGTGTCTTTTTGTCATGGTGGTGTGGATGCCGGTACCCAAAGCTGTGATTACTGAAGTCGGCAGGGTCCGCCCCGGCCCAGGAGAGCGGGCTGTTCAGACATGGCCGATTTCTATCCAGAGGGAGGTGCGTGGCGGCTTCATGAAGCCTTCTTTGACCCTTTGTATCTTGTCTTAGAAATGAGCATTTCCTATTTGCATCTGAAGGTTTCAAAAAATGACTTCAAACAAAAATAAAGGGTTTTTTACAAAGAATTTAGAGAAGTCTTTATGAATCTAGAAGGGAATGTTTGGAGGCTGTGTGCCTGCATGTCGCCCTGATCCAGCATACTAAACACACATTTCTAAGCCCAGTTTCTAGGCGTGGGAGGGGTTCCGCAGAGGATACTAACTTTGCCTCTGGGCTTTATTGTCGTTTAGGTCAAAAGAGAGTTCTTGGCCCAGTTTTGACACTCACGCTATGTAGGTTGACCTTGTGCAGGACACAGAAGCATTCCAGGTCTTCATTTCTTGATATACAGAGTGAAGGGATGGGCTAGATGTGCACATCCCCTTCTGCCTCTTATTTTATGATTCTCTGGGGATCAAATAAAAGACAAGACATTTATTCATTTTTGAGTCCTTGACTCCTGCCTTAGAATCAATACTGAGTATCAGTTCCAAGGCAGAAGAGTGCTTAAGGGCAAGGTCATTGGGATTTAGTGACTTGCCTCGAGTCACACAGCTAGGAGTGTCTAGAGCCAGATTTGAACCCAGGACTTCCCATCTAGGCCTGGCCACTCAGCTGCCCCTGAAAAGGCATGTTTTTTATGATAGCAGCTAGCTAGCTAAGAGTTAATGTACTATATTGACCATTAAAGTTTACAAAGCCTTTTCTCATTTGATCCTCACAACACTGGGAGGTGGTACTATTTATCATTCCCATTTGTCATTGAAACAAGATGTTTCGGAGATCAGAATTGAACTTGGGCCTTCCCAACTCTAGGCACAATGTACAAGTCCACAGTACCATGCAGCCTGAACTATGTGCAAAACATTGTGCTGAGGCTGGAGACAGAAACAGAAAAATTAAGTGTCAGCCCTCAAGAAACAAACATTCTAAGAGGCACAGTCAACATAGGATACTCTAGCTGCAACTGAGATGATCCTTAGGGTGCAAGAGAGACGATAAGGCGCCCTCTTTAATACGATTTCCCTCGATAAACGCTTAGCGATTGCAACCCTTCCTCCCCCTCCAGGATATGGACCTGATGAGAGGAACGGTACTTCTATCCACGTGAAGCTTTTCTGTTTTTTGATAGTTCATCCTTTTTCTGGAGCCAATTTTGTCTTTGACATACTTTAATAAAGGAAAGATCTAGCAAGAAAACACTACACCTGCCTGTGACCAAGGATAAATCCTTTTAACCTCAATGAGTTCATTTCCTCATCTGAAAAACAGTACTAACAATATTTGCACAGTGTCATTGTTAGGGAGGCGGTTTATCAAACTGGGTTCTATGTAGATGCAGCGGTATGAACTTTAAAATTAGATGTCTGAGGCAGTTTAATTTAAATATTAAGTGCCTTTTCTTTGTGGAGAATCTGCTAAATATTAGATGAAACATGATTATCCAATTCTATAAAACAAGTGAAGTTTTGACATTTGTAAGCAGAAGAAAGCAAGGTCTTTGGTCTGTTCCTTATTGCTACTTAGACTAATAGGGAGACGACTTGTAAGTTAATCCTTTTTTTTTTTTTGACAATTCTAGTCATTCTGGTCATTTATATAGCACCTGCTGTGTGCCAGGCACTACCCTAAACAACTTTAAAACTGTCCTTCAGTCCTCACAACCACCCTGAGAAGTGGGAGCTTTTATTGTCCCTACTTTAGAGCTGCAGACAGTGGCCCAGGGTCACCCAGCTAGTAAGGATCTGAACTGGGATCATCCTGACCCCAGGCCCAGCTCCTGATCTGCCTGGACACCCAGCTACGTGGGGAGCGTGAGGAGGTAAGAGCTACGGGGCAGCCACTTGGCCAACGAAACTTTATTGAACACACATTCCTGGTTTCTAAAGGTAGAATCCATAAGCAATATTGGGAGAGAAGCCACTTGGTAACCATAAAAGCAGAATTTGAGTCGTCAGATTTCCATTTTATAGATGCCCAACCACCAGCCCTGTGAGAAGGGCTCCGCTCCGGACCTTCACGCCTCGGATTTAAAGTCCCCTCCTTAGAGCCGTGGCTCGTCTGCCTTTGTCTGGACCACCCGGTTATGACACGTAAAACTGGAAGAGCCGCTTAATCAACTATTTTATTTATGAGCTTATTTAGAACATTTTCCATGGAATCAGCTTCACAATCAAACAGCGGGATGTCTTGGACGCCATCGCTGGGTCGAAGGACAGAAATGGGCTCCAGATGGGTTTCGGTGCGATAGAAGACGCCCGCCTCGGCCGGTGGAGCTAGGAAAGGGAGGGGGGAAACCTTTATTCTGACATGCCGGCACCATCATTTTTCTGCTGAGGGAAAATCACGTGGAATACTCACGTCCAAAGGGAAGCGTCCCCCGCGGCATCATTCACACTTGGGGGATTGGTCTCCACAATCCGAGGCCAGGGATAAAAAGTGCTTTTTGTTATATTTTGCAGAGGCCAAGCAGTGGCTTAACTCCTGGTCACATTTGCAAGCTATGGCTGCGCACTTGCTCTGGGAGGACGCTGGAAGAGGCAGAGAGAAAGCAGGTTACGGGATGAGACGGGCCTGCGCGCCAGTGGGATGGGCAGGATGCAGACCAGGAGACACAGACGGGTGATGGGCTGGCTGCAGAATCCTCAGCAGCGGCGCTAGGCACAGCGCCCCTTCATGAAGGGCCCGCCCTGTGCGGCTCTGCCAAGGACGGGGACGCAGGGAATGCTGGGATGGGGGTGGGGAGGGCAGGGGGCGGGGCGGGAGTCCCAGCCTCCTCCGGGGCGCACAGTGACCTCAGCGCTCATGCACAGTGAGTGAGGGACTTCAGATGAGCCCAAGGGCGAAGACTGCAGGTTTTCCTTAGACCTGTGTCTGAAAGGGGGGCCTAGTCAAGAAGAAGCTAATCTCTTGTATCTGCCTAGACCAGGAAAGAGACAATTTACCTAAAGATAGCACTGAACACCTTGTTTATGATGCATTTGAGGGTTTGGGTTTTTTCCTTATCGAGGCTCATTTTGTAAATTCTCAGTCATGGAGTATTTTAGTTATACCATTAGTTCCTTTGAAGATGTCAAAACCCTTGGGGGCCGCTAGGTGGCTCAGGGGATGGAGAGCCAGGCCTAGAGACGGAGGAAGGTCCTGGGTTAAAATTTGAACTCAAGACACTTCCTAGCGGTGTGACCCTGACCAAGTCATTTAACCCCCATTGCTTGGCCCTTACCGCTCTTCTCCACTGGAACCAATACACAGTATTGATTCTAAGACGGAAGGTAAGGGTTTGTTTTTAAGAAAATAAAATCAAAGGTCAAAACCCTAGAATTCCCAAGAGGAATCAAAGGGAATTAATGCTCTGTTAGACCACTGAGGCAGCCCTGGTTATATGAAGATGCTTGGAAGGCCTCCACTCAGCAATCTCTAACACCAGATTCCGTTAAAGTAAGATCCTTAATATTTTAATAAATATTATGTTAAAAGATTCCTTAATAGCATAAAGTTAAAGTGAATACTTATGTATTTCTTTTAATTAATCCCCCTTAGAGGGGGTTCAGTGGATAGAAAGTCACACCTGGAGACAAGAGAACCTGCATTTAAATCTGGCCTCAGACATTTCCCAGATGTGTGACCCTGGGCAAGTCACTTAACTCCCCTTGCCTAGCCCTTACTGCTCTTTGGATCAATTCGAAACAGAAGGTAAAGGTTAAAAAAAAAAAAAGGAATCCAGCATAGCATGGTTTCATAGGAAAAGTTCTAAACTTGGGGTCAGAAGACTTGGGTTTAAATTTTGCCGTTGCTATTTATTACTACCTCAACAACGCTGCACAACTCCCTTAACCTGACATCCACGTTTACTCAAAATATGTGCTCTATGAGCTTTAACCTTAAACAAATTTTATATAAATCTGGGAAGGACAAAAGAAATAGCCACACTAACATTTTAGTGCAAACGAACTCTTCCTCCAGGATTCTATGTAGACAAAAATGTCACTTGGGATGGAGATGGGGAGCTAGCAGGAAAGACAGGTTGAAGGGAGAATCTGAAGCAAATTGCAGCTCCTGGAGAATTGTTTAGAACTGGAACTAGGGTTGAGATCATTCAGATTATTTAATACAAAAACTACCAAACTCTATTTTCCTACCAAGGTTTGTATAGATTTTCTAGACAACTTTTTTTTATTTGGGCATAAATTCTTCCCTTATCCATCATTCTAGCAGGTAAACTTCCATGTTCCCCTAACTTGTTTATAATATGGCCCTTTATTTGTAGATGAAATATCCATTTTGATTTTATCTTGGTATATGGTGTGAGATGTTGGCCTATGCCTAGTTTCTGCCAGACTGTTTTCTAGTTTTCCCAGCAGTTTTTCTCAAATGATGTGTTCTTCCTCAAAGCTTGGATCCTTTGGCTTTATCAAAAACTAGGTTACTAACTTTTACTTAGATTATTAATTTATTTACTTAGATTATTAGATTAGATAATTAGATTGTTAACAAATTCAATGATGTTGGAAAGCAACACTAGATTTGACATAAAGAGATCCAAGCTCAGTTCCTGGTGCTCCCTATATAATGACAAGAAAGTCATGTAATCCATCTCTGAGCTTCAGTTTCCTCATCTGCAAAATGGCAGTGTTGATGAGTGGGAAGAACACTCAATTTTCAGTGAAAGCACCCCAGTTCGGATCCTGACTTTGCTTATTATATTATTCTCTGTGACCTTAGACAAGGTATGTGACCTAAATCTCCTCAATCTGAAATAACGGGGCTGGCCTAAATGACCCGACACCCCTTCCAGCTCCTCTCTCTGATTTATGAACTATTATTCCAAACCACCCGGCACTCAAAAGTTGTCTATATTAGGTTCAAATTAGCCAGCTTCACAGGATCTCAGATAACGTATGTATAACTAGGAGAGCAGATCCTTTCCTTCTACAAGTTCTCTCTCGATCACCACCAGAGACTACAGAGGTAACAGCAAAGTAAATCTCACTTTTCATTACATGGAAAAAGGATGGTTTGGTGATGGGCCACTCTGGGTTGTTGAAAAGGAACAAACTGTTCTTTGCTGTCTCTTAGATTTCTGAAAATATAGGAGGAAATGCGGATGTTGGGATAGGTGTACACCCACTGGACTCCAAGTATGGTTAAGATTGAAAAGAATTCAGTGGGTTTTTCTGGCTTCGATTACCTGAAAATTATTTCTGTCTATTGCACTTTCTCAGGCCAAGAAATTTTCAGAAGAGGCACCCCATTAAAAGCAGTACTTTCCCCCATTTTTATTTGTTTTCACTTTTTCTCCGCTAATATTTGGCTTCATCTTTTTTTAGCATTTAATAGGATTGCAGGTTATCCTGTCTTGTCTTTGTCCAAGGGCTGGTAAAGATATGCTACGTAAATGGCTTTCATTTAGACCTTATTTCACATAGATCTACTGAATGAAATCAAGAAGATATGTTGGGAGCTTTGGAAAGAGTCTCTTTCTCTTTCTCCCTCCCTCCCTCCATCTCTTTCTGTCTCTCTGTCTATCTCTCTCAGAACAGAACAGTAAGGGCTAAGCACTTGAATGTAAGTGACTTTCCCAGGGTCACACAGCTAGTAAGTGTCTAAAGCCAGATTTGGACCAAGGGCTTCCCCACTCCAGGCCTGGCTCTCTACTGAGCCACCTTGCTGCCCCAAAAGCCACTTTTGAATATTGTTGAGGAGATTCTCTACACCTAAGCAACATGTATGCATAAACTTGCTTCCTTTTATAAAACAGTGGAATTTACCTTTTTTAATTAACTATTCTCTCTCTTTTTTTTTTTACCCATTGAAAGGAAAAAAAAATGCCTTGTAGCCAATAGACATTAGCAAAAATTCCTGCATTGGTCATGTTTGGATAAGGTTAGAACTCTTCAGAAGGGAAGGGGCATCAGCAGAAAAGTCTCGATTCTCAAAGGCTAATAGCTTCATCTTTGCAGGTTTTTAGAACATCGCTGCTAAAAGTCAGATGGCATTTATAATGACTCAGAATATAAAAGCGTGAGGCCTTGCAGTCAGGAAGACCTTGGTTGAACTCCACCTATCATATTTGCTAGCTGGGTAGAAGTTCATTTAATCTCCACGTGCTTCAGGATGATAGAGAAAAGGATGTTTATCTACTGAGTCATAGATGGCTGGATATCTAGGGAGAGAGTCTCATAATTCCAGTTCACTTGTGTATTGCAAATTCAAGTGAAGGCCTAAGTGAAAAACCTGAGCACTATTTTGGCATCGAACCCTGTTATTGTTGATCTTCTGCTGAGAAAAACTTTCTACCTCAATTCTGAGAGACAGATACGAATGGAGGGTGGAAATCAGACACTGTTTTCTAATATCTCAGATCCTACGAATTCCAAATAAAACAAAAGCACCAGGAAGCAAACCCCAGGTCTAAGCAAAGAATGAGCTCTGAGTGGACCAGACAGATTCCAGGGGAGACTTGGAAAACAAGAATAAATAGATCTGGGGGCAGCTCAGTGGTTTGAGAGTCAGGCCTAGAGATAAGAGGTCCTGGGTTCAAATCTGACCTCAGACACTTCCCAGCTGTGTGACCCTGGGCAAGTCACTTGACCCCCGTTGCCTAGCCCTTAGCACTCTTCTGCCTTGGAGCCAATACACAGTATTGACTCCAAGATGGAAGGTCAGGGTTTAAAAAAAAAAAAGAATAAATAGATCTACTCATTCATTTTGAACAACTTAGAGCTTTCCAATGAGAAAACCTGACGATTACCTATTTCTGATTTTTGTCCTATGGGCGCTAGCTGAATTTATAGCCTTTTTCAACCTCAATTTTGTCTCATGTCTAGAGAGAACTGAAAATTCCACCAGAAAAAAAGACGACAGAAGTCTTAAGATTGCTTCATTCTGTTATGGTTGTTCAGTTGTTTTGACAGTATCTGACTCTCCTTGAGCCCATCTCATTTGGGGTTCTTTTGTCAAAGATACTGGAGTGGTTTGCCATTTCTTTTTCCTGCCCCTTTGACAGATGAGTAAACTGAGGCAACAGGGCTAAGCAACTTGCCAAAGGTCACACAGCCAATGTCTGAGGCTAGATTTGATCTTCCTTACTCCAGATCCAGCACCTCATCCACTGTGCCACCTTGTTCTTGCTGTCTCACATGTTATTATAACATGCCTTATGAAGTAGCGGAGCCCCCATCACCAGAGACGTGGTTAATGTTTCATTATAGGACTTCCTGGCCTGGGATACTGTAAAGGAGATTTCTGCACTGGGGAAGTAGTTACCATGACCACCATCCAAGGAGTCTACCCTAAAAATTCTTTACTGAGGCTGTAAGCAACAAATAAAGAAAATTTTGAGTAGCATATTAAGTTATCGGGAGGGTTTCACCAAACAGAAATTCCTGGGGCGAATGACTTCCTGAGATAACTTCCAGTTCTAACATTTTTCTCTCTTTCTCTCCCTAAATCCAATTTTGGTTATAAGGCAAATTGTATTTTTACAAAATTACCTACTTCTGACTCAGCACATTGTGCTCCAGGAAATACACTGGGATGACATGAAGCTTTTCTATTTTACGTGCTTATCGACACCCAAGACTTGTGAATTCTTCCATACATTTTGCTTTATGGGAAAGCAAAAGGTCGCGTTTACTACGTTGCAAACCTTAGTCATGGCTGAGGGAAGACTATTAGCTAATGAAATCAGAGATATTCCCCTGGAATGAGCAGAACATGGCCGTCACTTTGGTATTTTGCCAAATGAGTTTAACTGGTTTTCGGAGCCTTGTTGCTGGGAGAACAAGACATTAGGCATGTAGGGTTAGGACACAGGGCAAATAAAAGCCATGCCCGAGGCCCAATCCAGTGCAAGGTGTGGTCTCATTTTTCTGAAACAAAAAATATTCAGGCCAAGATTCTTGCTGGAGCCAGAGGCTAAGGGAAGTAGAATAGTTTCCTAAGAAGTAGAATAGAAATAGAAGAGGAAAACCACCCCCTGAAGGAACCATGAGGAGAGACTAAGGAGCTAAGTGGTTTGCATGCCACATTTCTAATTACTGAAGGAGTTTAAATAAATATTGCCCTACTCCTCTTGTTTTAATATTTAAGTTTGTCCCATAAATGGAAATTGGGCAAACATATAATTTAAATAAAAAGCAGCACACTATTTAGAGTATCTCCAAACAGTGAAGTGTTTTAGGGGTGTGTGTGTGTGTGTATTTAAACCAATGATGCATGAAAAACACAAACCAAAGGTGTATAAAAAATATTTTGAAAACAATCTTCATTTAGTTAAAAGAACATAAAATGCATCTTCAAGGACAAGCCAATGTTTTTCAAGTGCCCACGATGTAATACATATATAACCCAGATTGAGTTGCATGTTGGCTCCAGGAGCGGGGAGGGAAGAAGAGAGGGAGCAGAAAAAGTATGGAAATTTGTTATTAAAATTTTAAAAAGATCCAAATAAAAAAATAATAAAGTGCCTACTATGTGCAGGGCAACTAGGTAGTACAGTGGATAGGACAGGATGAAATCAGGAAGATCTAAATTAAAATCCTGACCTCAGATGCTAGCTATGTGACCCTGAACAAGTCATTTAACTGTTGCCTCAGTTTCCTAATCTCTGAAATGAGCTTGAAAAGAATATGGCGAACTACTCCAGCATCTCTGCCAAGAAAACCCCAAATGGGGACACAGAGTCAGACATAAGCATGCAACAGCTTATAAACTTACTGTACTGAACTGAAGTGGGGAGGAGTGATCAAGGAAACCAGAACAAGACATCATTGTAGTGAAAAGGTACAAACCAACCAAATGACTGAAAGACGAGGACGATGACTATGGGACAAGTCCTCAAGACTGGTGGGAGGGTGGAGCAACAGAGACAATTGAAAGCCTGATCTTATCCCCCATCTTCTTCCCCAAAGCACCCCTACAAAACTGGAGCAAGTATTGCTTGGTTGGACTTTTCTAATTTCTTGTCCTTGCGCCATGACACCCCCTAGTGGAAACGCTTGGCCTTGCCCTATGAGTTCCTCAACCTCTGGAGCTCTGGTGAGAAAATTCCCTCTTCCAGTAAAGAATAATACCTGTGTAGCCATTTAGAGACTCAGATCATTTCCTGGGGCTCTTAGAGGTTCACTCGAACTGTAACTCAAAGCCAATCTCTAATCAAAGGGAGGGAAGTAGGAAGCAAGAGATTTAGCAGCATCCCACCCTTGCCTGTCATATGCCACCTATTCAGGCTAAGTTTTGATGAAATGGGAACCCTCCCATGATAGGGAAGGGCTTGGAAGTAAAACCCTGCATTGGGATGGGCACCCTTGTCAGGAATGACAGACTCCAATTACTAGCTTAAAAATAAAAGAGAGGGGGGCAGCTGGTTGGCTCAATGGATGGAGAGTCAAGCTTAGAGATGAGAGGTCCTGGGTTCAAATGTGGCCTCAGACATTTCTTGGCTGTGTGACCCTGGACAAGTCACTTAACCCCATTTGCCTAGCCCTTATCACTCTTCCGCCTTGGAATCGATGCATAGTATTGATTCTAAGACCAAAGGTAAGGGTTTAAAAATTAAATAAATAAAAGAGATTTATTAAATTGAATGCAAGTTGAAGGGCCAGGAAACAGGTACAAGAGTAGACATTGTCTCCCCAAGGAGTTGGGGTCTGGGCTTTTTATAGCCCTTTGACAACAGGGGTTACATAACCAGAGAGAAGGAGATGGGATGATGCTATTACCTAATCAGGAATGGGGTGATGTTTGGGGCCTGGAGGGGTATGAGGGGTAGCATGTGGGGTTCAAGGATTAGATGTCTTAGATGCAACCTGAAGCTTTTCAGAGTAGAACTGGGAAGTGCATAGCTGTGTTAACCGAGGGCCAAGGGGAATGTTTCTCTTAGGGATCTTTCCTTATCATGGGTTTCTGATGTTCAGGGCCACCTTTTCCTCAGCAATACAGGAATGCATGCAAAGGAAGACTTTCCTCTGTCCCTTTTGACCTGGAACACTTCTGGAGTTTGGTGTGTCCAGAGGAAACCCTGGGTCCCATGCCACCCCCACAGAGGGGGTAATTGTAGGGGCAGCTAGGTAGCCCAGTGGGTAGAGCACCAGAACTGGAGATGGGAAGTCTTGGGTTTGAAGGTGGCTTCAGATACTTCCTAGCTGTGTGACCCTGGACAAGTCACTTAACCCCAATTGCCTAGCCCTTACCGCTTTTCTGCTTTAAAAATGACACTTAAGTATTGATTCTAAGAGAAGGTAAAGGTTTAAAAAATAAAGTAATTATAGCAAAACCAAAATCCTCCCTTTCCTTCTGGCTAGCTGGGAAGTAATCCTGGCCATGGAAACTGCTCCCCCACAAATGGAACCAGAACGGTCTCCCCTAACTTCTTTGCTAATTTGATTCTTGTCACTTGTACTACTCATCTCTTCTCATTCTCTGAATCCTTGGGTGACAACTAGTCAATGGGAGAGAGAGGATTTGAACACAAGTCTCCCTGACTTCAGATCATGCACCCTGCCCATCAGGCTACCTGGCCTTGATGAGATAAGTGCAACAGGAGGGAACATGCAAAGCTCAAATGCTCCTGACTTTAAGTCCAGCTGGGATCTCTTCCAGTTTTAACCTGCTATGATTCAATGATTAGTTCAGTATTCCACATTAAAAAAGAAAACTAATATATTTATATATTATCTATCTATCTATTATATATAAATATATATGAGTTACCTGGGTGTGTGTAAGCATATATATAGGGGTATACCTGGATATATATACGTATATCTCCCAGGTAACTTCCCTAGATAGAATAACTCTTTAGCAGACCTGTTTGAGAAGTGCAGAAGGGCCAGACTCTCAGCCCAGCTTTTAGGGCACAAGAGACTCAACGAGGCTATTTTAAGAGAAGAGGACATAATGGCAAAGAGCGGGTGAGGAATAAGGAATACCTTGACTTACCACATTCCACCGTATTGTTTACGCAGTTCCAACTATAAGTTTGTAACTTGGGGATACAACCAGCGTCTGAAGCCGCCTTATAACAGCAGTCATGCTTCTGGCAACACCTGGAGAAGACAAGGATATAGATACAGTTCATACACACAAACACGCACAGATTTTAGGTGGTGGGAGAGGGGGACAAAGCATGAACAAAACTGAGGCCATCAGAGGGAAATACAGAGTACAGGACCCTAGGCTGTTTCTATAACTTAAAAAAAAATAAATACTTTTTGTCTCAGAATTGATACAAGTATCAAAAATATTTATCGCAGCTCTTTTTGAGTTGGCAGAGAATCAGAAGCTGAAGGGATGTCTATCAGCTGGGGAATGGCTGGACAAAATTGTGGTTTTATGATGGTGACAGAATACTATTGTACTCTGAGAAATGATGAACAAGATGATTTCAGAAAGAGCTGGAAAGATCTTCATGAACGGATGCAGAGTGAAATAAGCAGAACCAGGAGATCATCGTACACAGTAACAGCAATATTGTAAGATGATCATCTGTCAAAGACTTGGCTACTCTCAACAATACAATGATCCTGGACAATTCTGAAGGATTTATGACAAAGAAGGCTATCCACCTCCAGAGAAAGAACTGTTGGGGTTAGAATGCAGATCAAAGCATATGATTTTTCCCTTTGGTTTGTGTTTTTATTTTGGGGTCTTAGTTTTATATGAGTTTTGCATGATAATACATGTATAACCCAGTTATAACTTCAGAAAGTGTATGTGGAAAATTGTTATGTGTGATTGGGAAAGTAAGATCTTAAAAAAAAGTAAGTCATTATAGTTCTGTCCAAATATTGTTAGCTTCCAAAATGCAACAAATATTTATCTAAACTTTTTCCTTGATATTACTGACATTTTCAGTCTTTACCACTTTTTAAAAAACAAATTCCATTAGTTACTTCCTATTTCTTTATGTGTGATAATGTGTGGATATCATCAGTTCAACAACAATTGATTGTATCACTAGAAGTCCTTCCATTTTTGTTGTTTTTCACCTTCTAGTATAAGAAATAGGGTTTGGAGTCCTGAAGTCCTAGGCTCAGATCCAGATCTAATGTTTATTAGAGATGTGACCATGAATGAGGCATTTTAGCTTCTATGAGCTTCATAAAATCCCTAGCACTCCTTCCAGAAGTCTGTTTAGTGTTTCAAATCCTGCAATCAGTCAGTAATCAAACATTTTAAAGCAGGTCATCAGTCCTCAAGTTGAATGCCATGTCCTGCAAAAAAATCAGCTATGTGTAAACAGCAGCAGGAGTACTATTCTACCAGTCCATGGAGATCCCCGATTTAGGACTTCAAAAGATTCTTTGTCTTCCCTATGGCCTGGGCCTTTGAAAACTTCTAAGTAGCTCAGAAGACAGATGGAAAAGTAGACTTCACTAAAATGTAATAGTTATGACTAGCATTATATAGACTTATAATAATAAAACAATAACTAACATTTACCTAGAACTAACTATGTGCCAGGAACTGTACAAAGCACTTTACAAATATCTCATTTTATATTCCAAATGATCATAGGAGATTAGAGATATTGTATTTTCATTTTGCAGAAAAGGAAACTCGGGCTGAAAGGTTAAGTGATTCATCTAGTGTCGGACAAAATTTAAGCTCAGGTCTTTTTGACTCTTAAGTCTAGCACTCTTATTCACTAGAACCAGGTCAGCAGAAAGTTTCCATCTCAAGATGGAGGGGTTTCTCGTTCACAAATCAGTCTAGCTTAATATAATATGGCTACCTCAAAAATTAAAAGAATTTTTAAAAAGTTTTTTACTGCATTAGCACACCCTAAAAAATGTCATTAAAGTTGTAGGTCAAATCCCTATGTTAACCAGTTAGCTCTTTTCTATTCATGGCAAGAAACTACATGCCTAACTCCGTCACTTTAAAAATGTTCATCTTTGGACACATGAGGACCAGAGCAGAGAGTGTGGTTGGTTCAGCCCAACGCACTGCCACACCAGGAGATCTAATTCAAGTGCCTGAATCATATCTAAATAGAAAGGTCAGTTGCAGTGTATCATAAATAATAGTGGAAATCTATTGAGCCAAACCCCTTTTTCAATTATTTCCATGTACCTGACTCACGTCTAGAATCTAAGTCAAAACCAGTCCTCAACTGAGTGTTAGAGGAAAGACAAGAAAAAGACCAGGAAGTAGTCAGGCTTTCCTAGTACATGATTTGAGCATGGTCAGTCCTGGAAGGTTCTTAGAGATTGAGGACTGGGATGATGCCTACCAGTCAACTTGGTCCTGGGGCTGACCACTTCCTCCTAATCCACAGTAGCAGCCATATTTTAAATAAACTAATGCTGACGATTTGGTAGCACAAGTGATTGTTGTGGCCAGCTCCGTGAGTCCTCTCCGATGCACATGAGATTTTCCTGAAACTGAAAAGTGGAAAAATCAAGTTAGAGTGAATCTGTTCAGGGGTGACTAGATGGCTCAGTGGATAGAGTAGATAGAGTTCGGCGAATTTGGGTTCAACTATGACTTCAGACACCTCCTAGCTGTGTGACTCTGGGCAAGTCACTTAACCCCAATTACCTAGCTTAGAAACTGATACAGAAGACAAGTTTAAAAAAAAAATGGATTTTTCAGACTCCTAGGAGGGTTTGATTACTCACCCCTCCATTCCCATTACACACATTATTTATGGGTGCCATGAGGTTAAAAGTAAGATTGAGGACATCTTAGAAGAATAAGGAAGGCACAGGAAGACCACTTCTGTGGTATATACATACACACACACTTATAATATCCCACGTGGGATATTTGCCTCAGTGATGGAGCGGCAAGTGGTTATGGGCTACCTTTTCCCTCCTTGCGTACTGCCCTTCAGGAGTACAAGAACCCATTTGAAGTAACTAAAAATAGCTCTGGAACCAGTCCCAGAATCCCAGGGCTAGAAGGACCCTGTAGAACTCCATGAGTTCTTTGCCCTGTTTCTATGCCTGAAAAATGAGACCTTCAGAGAAGGAAGACACCACTTGTCCCTGGAATCTGTTTTGAGGTGTAAGCAAAACTCACAAGGATGCCCTCTCTTGTATCCATCTTCAATCCTTCTTTCTGCAGTGTAGACCTGTTGCCTATAGGAAGCAATTACTAAATGCTTGTAGTTTGAGCCCTAGATCAAGGCAGGGGATGGAGCAGATAAAAAAATTAAAGTACCAAATGGAGGGGAGCAGGAAGGAAGTGGGGCCAATACCTAATAGAGAATGGAGCACTCACCCAGGTAGAACTTTGGTAGTATGTGGGTGGAAGGGTAGGATGGAGGGGGAAGAGAACAAACATCTATGAAGGGTTACCCTATGCCAGGCCTTGTGCTAAATGCTTTCAAATATGTCAGTTGATCACCTCAACAACCCTATGGGATCCGTGTTATTATGATCCTTATGTACAGTTGAGGAAACTGAGGCAGACAGGTCAAGTTGCTTGCCCTGAGTCACACAGCTATTAAGTGTGTGAGGATAGAGTTGAACTTTGATCGTCTTGCCTCCAGAGTAGGTACTCTATCCATTCTTGTCTCTTAACTACTTCTATGAAAAGAGGAATATAGAGGACCCCCCATTCAGACTTCACTTACTATCATTTCCAACATAATAATAGCTATAAGGTCCCCCATCCCACTTTCCAATGTTCAAGTGAACTATTTTTCTACTTGTCCCATCTACAAGAGCCAGTCACGTTGGATCCCTGTCCTCCCTGCACCCACGCAGGAGCTCTCCAACTAGTTGACTCGGGCTGAACCCAAATATCTTCTGAGAACCAGGAAGGAGGTTAGAGAGAGACCAGTGTATGCCGAGCAAAGAAAGTGCTCCAGGTAGCCCTTGAAGGAAACAAAGTGTCCTGTAAATGTCTGACTGCAACACAGTGACAGCTGGGTCTAACAAAGTATATTGGAAGCTGAATCAGAGCCTTTGCCTTAGTAAACAGAGCTGGCGTCAAGCACAGCTATTTTCTTGATTTATCCCCAGGAATCATCCTGCCTCCTCCCCTCTCCCAGCTCACCTAGCAGTCCGAGGAGATTATACCCTGTATTTTTGGGAGTCTTCCTTTTGGGCATGTCTCAAATAGCTAGTGGTTGGGGAGAAGTAGGTACCTTCAGTGAAAACGAAAAAAGAACCCGAGGCTCAAGATACCAACAGATACTAAGCCATCCAGACCTCCCCGCACCCCCTACTAATCACCAAAGCAAAGCGGAAGGGGCGCTTGTTCCCTCTTCCCCACATCCACCCTGACGATTGGCCTTTGGCGAGACTTTATCCCTTTAAGGTGCGCTCGAGGTTCATTTTCATCTGACGCCGCCCGCATGAAAATGGAAGAGAGGGTCCCCGGGTGATGGGCTTCCCCCTAACGCCTACTCCCTACTCTAGTTAGCTCCCAGCTAGTCTCCATTGTGGTTAAGAAGATCCCCTCCATTTCCCGGCCGCGTGGAGACTTCGGGCATACTTGGGTTCCCTGCCCGTGCACGCGTGTTCAGTCCAGGGAACTAAGCAATCCCTCAGATTCTTTCGCCCATAAAAATCCCACAACCCTGCCCAGGGCGCAGAGGCTGGCGGCCCCCTCTCCCCACCGTTCGCTTGCATCCAGCTAGACTTTGGGAGAGAGTCCGAGGAAGGGGATGAGCTGGGACCAAAGGGAAGTGGCGCGGAGGGGAGTTTCTGATGCTAGCGACTGCCAGGAATGCCAGGTCTCCTGCGCCCAGTTCCTCTCGGTTCCCAGATCCTCGTCCTCCTTCTCTTCCTCTCCTCCGTTCCTCCGATCGGAGGATAGCCCGCGCTCTTCGAGGTTTCCTCCGCACTCACCAGTAGTGAAGAGCAGGAGCAGCAGCAGGCGCACGGATTCCATCTGGGCAGAGGCGCAAATGTAAGCCAGGAGGTGTAATTGTTGCTCCGGCTAGCTGACCCTTCCCCAGGCCCCTAGCGGCTTTTGTACCCCTGGTCCCACCCCTGCCCCGCCCAGAGTCTATCCCAGGCCAGCTGGCCAGTGCCGGAGGTTCACTTTGGCCTGGGGGACTGAATGCCTGGGAGGACTCACCAGGCTGGGGTATCTGGGTCTGGGTTCCAGACATTCTCGCTCTGGGCAGAGTTCTAGAGATAGAGCCTAGCTCTTGGGGGAGAAGAGAACGCCTGCATCTGAGAAGCGCCTATCTCCCTCGCGTCTCCTTTTCTCTGTCCTTTTCCTGGCTTGCCTTCCTTAGAAAAGGATGCCATTAATTGGGTCAGTATTTGTAGAGCATTAAAAAAAAAAACCCTTACCTTCTGTCTTAGAATCAATACTATGTGAGTGGTAAAGGCTAGGCAATGGGGGGTTAAGTGACTTGCCCAGGGTCACACATCTAAGAAGTGTCTGAGGTCACAATTGAACCCAGGACTTGACTTCCTGTCTCTAGGACTGTTTTTTAACCCATTGAGCCACCCAGCTGTCCTCTATAAAGCACTTAAGAAAACCCAAACCTGTGGCACGAGCAGTTACCAGAAGGTGTGTTAGAATACTGAAGGGTGGAGAGTAAGGTTCAGAATGGAGGTGAGAGGTGGTGTCAGCTTCCAATAAACACCTTCCGCACAAGTCACCCCTTTCCACGTGTCCAGGGGCCCCTGCCTCCTCTGGGCATTCTCAGGGCAGGGGAGTGTTTAGGGATGAAGGTCCTGAAACAAGAAAGCAGGTTAGCAACTGACTACCTCACAGAAATTGCAAGTTTAAGAGGACTCATGACATCCATGCACATAATATGTGCTGAATACCTGCTTTTGATTTACCAAGAAAAGAAAAAGTATTCTCATAGAAAGGATGAGGAAAATAGAAATCATAAAGTTTTGCATGTGGATTAGAATATCACTAAAAACTCATGAGTCATTTTAACAAACATATATGAAGGGCCTGTAATCAGTCCATCAGGGGTAGCTGTAGCACAATGGATAGAGCACTGGGCCTGGAGTCAGGAAGAACTGGGTTCAAATCCAGTCTCAGACACTTGGTACCTATGTGATCCTGGACAAAGCATATAACCCTGTTTGCCTCAGTTTCCTCATCTGAAAAATAAGCTAGAGAAGGAAATGACAAACCACTCCAGTGTCTTTGCCAAGAAAATCACAAATGGGGTTGGTCTGACCTGGCAGAACACATTTATGAAGCAATTGCCTTGTACTTAGCATAGTGTATACACACAAAAAGGAGACAGTTCCTGGCTTCAAGGATTTTGCATTCTAATAGGGAAGTATAACACATGATAGGAGAATAGTGTGCAGGGAGGAGAGTTTAGATCTGGGCTGTCATACAGGTTTGGAGTGGAGACATTTGGAAGTAGATTATCACACCCCTTTAAGGAGCAATGACAGTATTTATTTGATTATTGCTGCCAGAACAAGAGAAAGAGGCAGAAGTGGGGTGGGTGGGAGAGAAGAGTACAAGGTATTTGTATTGGATAGGCCTTGGTATAATGTTGGATTACTGAATGGGATATAAAGCATTGTCTGGGAACAGCTAGATTTAATACAAGTTTAGTATTTTTCATCCCACCAATCTGAATACCTGGATCCCAGGTCATATTCCCCAAAGGGAGAAGATTAACTCCTCCAGGATGGGAGGGAGGGGTGATTTTTAGAAGTCTAGGTCCAAAGGATTAATATATCTGGTTCAGAGAGGAGCAGTGGCAGGGCAGATTGCCAGATACCTATGCTTGAGAGGCCTTGGTACCCTTGTGGATGACTGGATGGAATGAAAGTTTGGTGACAGAGAGATATATTGGAGTAGATGTGTTTTTACCCATCCATCAAAAAGGCAAGCAAACCTCATGGTCTAGGTATAAGACCCGACAACAAAATCTTCCTCTGATATATTTTCCATGGCATGTAGGTGGCCTTATATTCTTTTTTTTAATTGAAATTTTTTATTTAATTAATTAATTTAGAATATTTTTCCATGGTTACATGATTCATGTTCTTTCCCTCTTGTCACCCCCATAGCTGATGCACAATTCCACTGGATTTTACATGTGTCATTGATCAAGAATGATTTCCATATTATTGATAATTGCACTAATATGATCATTTAGAGTCTCCATCCCCAATCATATCCCCATCAACCCATGTGATCAAGCAGTTGTTTTTCTTCTGTGTTTCTACTCCCACAATTATTTCTCAGGATGTAGATAGTGTTCTTTCTCATAGATCCTCAGAATTGTCCTGGATCATTGTGTTACTGCTAGTAGAGAAGTCCATTACATTTGATTGTGCCAGTGTATCCATCTCTGTGTACAATGTTCTCCTGGTTCTGCTCCTCTCACTCTGCATTCCTGGAGGTCATTCTGATTCCCATGGAATTCCTCCACTTTATTATTCCTTTGAGCACAATAGTATTCCATCACCAACAGGTACCACAATTTGTTCAGCCATTCCCCAATTGAAGGGCATCCCCTCATTTTCCAATTTTTTGGCCCTATATTCTTGACGGTATTTGTGAAAGTCATACCAACAGCACACAAACTTTGACTTCATTGTTTGCCTCAATGGTAGATATGACAAAATCATCTGCCCCTCTCTTTATTCCAGAGTCATCCAAGTTCAGTGGAAAGACAAAAGTCAAGAGAACTGGTGATGATGCAGGAGGCTTGGGTAGGTTGCTTACTCTCTACTTGGTTTAGCTCATCTGTCAAGACAGTTTTACCAGGGTGTGCTTGCTTCATATGCTACAACTTCTTGGAGCCACAGCTGAGAGTTGGGTGAAAGGTAAACACCTATACTAGGTGAGCAGCCCTGAAAAGGTCCCTGGAAGCCCACACCCCAGAGGTGAGAGTCCTCCCTGAACACCCCATATAACTTCATGTGAGGCACTTACTTCACCTGTGAGTTGTCCATCTCAAACTCTACCAGAGGTAACCTAAGCTTCCTAAACCAGCTTGTGGCCAGCTGTTGCTACCTAACATCCTGAAATGTCCTCTAACATCCTGCTTCTGTGCTCTAACTGTCCCTGGAAGAGACTGCCCTCTCTCCACCTTCAACTCCTCTCCTACCACCCCTTGTAGTTCTCAAGCATAAATTGACCCTTCTTGGGCTACATGTCCCTTTTGCAGACATCTAACTACTTTCCCTTTAATAAATAATCTTTTGCACTCAACCAAGACCCCTCAATATTTGAGGGGCAAGTTTCACAGTATCAAAAAATGAAAACCATGTAACTCCATCTATTTCCTTTTCCGTTTGCCAGTGCTTTTATTAACTGCTGCCTAGAGGCATTCAGTGGTTGGGAGCTATACTACAAATATGCATTTACCTTGGCTGCCACAAAATGTTCGTTAGTACTCAGATACCTTGTAAGTTCTGGTTTCTGGGGATTATAATTCTTCTCTGATACTAGTTGGGAAATACATTTGAGCCAGTCATAACTGAAAGTGATCATACAATGATTATGTCCTTCTCTGTTGGAGTTCACTTATAGCACTTTTAATGAGATTCTCCAATGTATTTACCCTGAGATATTTCGTATTATTGTTTTCTCTGCTGGTGTCCCATTCAAATTCTAGACTTCAAATTCCATGAGGATAGAGAATAGATTTTGATCTAAACTTTCTAAACCCTTTTAGATAGCACAGTTCTCTGCATACAAGTGGCATTTAAAATATAAATGCACAAAATGAATGAAATTACTCACAATCCTGCTAGTGCAAACCCAGTGAGGATGACACAAAGACAGAAATGACAAGTTCAAAGGGGGAAAAAACCCAGGAATTTTAACTTGTATTCATGTTAGAAATCATTTGTCATTTGTTGGATCAGTTCAGCAAAGCCAGCATAAGGGTGATAAATGGTTGAGTTAATCTATTGAACTGTATCATCTCTTTTAAAGTAAGTGAGCTAGCAGATTGGCTAACATGACAGCAGAGGAAAGTAATGAATGCTGGAGGGGATGTGGCAAAGTTGGGACACTAATTCATTGCTGGTGGAGTTGTGAATTGATCCAACCATTATGGAGGGCAACTTGGAACTATGCCCAAAGAGTGCTAAAACACTGTCTGCCCTTTGATCCAGCCATAGCACTGCTGGGTTTGTACCCCAAAGAGATAATAAGGAAAAAGACTTGTACAAGAATATTCATAGCTGCGCTCTTTGTGGTGGCCAAAAATTGGAAAATGAGGGGATGCCCTTCAATTGGGGAATGGCTGGACACATTGTGGTATATGTTGGTGATGGAATACTATTGTGCTAAAAGGAATAATAAAGTGGAGGAATTCCATGGAGACTGGAACAACCTCCAGGAAGTGATGCAGAGTGAGAGGAGCAGAACCAGGAGAACATTGTACACAGAGACTAATACACTGTGGTATAATCAAACGTAATGGACTTCTCCATTAGTGACAATACAATGTCCCTGAACAATCTGCAGGGATCTAGGAGATAAACACTATCCACAAGCAGAGGACAAACTGTTGGAGTAAAAACATCAAGGAAAAGCAACTGCTTGACTACAGGGGTGGGGGGGACATGTCTGAGGAGAGACTCTAAATGAACACTCTAATGCAAATACTAATGTGGAAATAGGTTCGAATCAAGAACACATGTGATACCCAGTGGAATCATGCGTCAGCTATGGGGGGGGGGGGAGGAAAAGAAAATGATCTTTGTCTCTAATGAATAATGCTTGGAAATGATCAAATATAATATTGTTTTTAAAAAAATAAAGTAAGTGAGAAAATGCAATTCTATGGATACTTTAACAAGTTAAGAACACAAATCTCTCATTGAATCATAGAGTCTAGACTTGATGAGAAAAAAAAAAATCCTTGACCAGATGCAGTGACTTTTTGGCATAGGAAGTGTGTTCAGATTGACTGAAGAAATTTGGTGACAGAACTGAAGGGATGGAAACAAATGGAAAGAAAATTATAGCCAAATCTCTATGTGATGGGGAGGGAGAAGGAGGAGAAGAAAAGAGACCCCAGGCTTTGGGTCTCAATGCCATTCCTAGTCACTATCTCACTGGAAAAGACTTTAAGGAAAGGACTTCAGTGACCCAGAGGACTTGCTATCTTCCATTAGTATCCTCAGATCAGCTAATAACCATGGACAGCAGAGTCTGCATCAGGAGCTATGGACAGCCTAGATACGGATCCAGCCCAGAATTTCAGCAAAAGAGCATCCAGGAAGTGTGGGTTATCCCTTTGCCACACATGCTCTAAGCTTTAGCCCACTTTGTCCTGCACTCTGTGCCTGGGGGAAATGGTGTCAAAGAATTTTCAAGGAAATGTATTTCCAACTTTCCCAACTCTATGGCCACAGTAAGAAACCTTTTTCTACAAGTTAATTCAGTCTGGCTGACTAACTGATAATCAACTGAAAATCATGGTGGGAAGCACAGAGGTAGGTGTTTGTGACCTATAGCATTAGAAAGACACCTTCAACCTGTCATGGCTAACCCTAGAGACCTGAGGCTACAAAACTAGCCTTCTTCTGGGGACCTGGCATGAGGGTTGCCATTTGGGCACTCAGTCTCTAAGGTCTCCAAAAGGTTCACCACCACTGCCTTAGAGAATCCCTCCTGAAAGAGTTCTCAGTTCATGTGTGCAAGGAACCCTGGGAGAGTTAATGAAATTGACCTCAAAGCAAAAGGGTACCTGACTGATTAAGACTTTTCATCCCTGGATATAATTCAACAATTCTTCCCAGTGAGTATTTGTCCCATACTACTTTGCATAAAGCTGTTTTAGGCATTGTGCCTGAGTAAAAATTCATTTAGAAGACTGTCTCTTCCTTCTTGGAACTTAGAGAGGGAAAGGTACACATAAACAGGTAATGAGGTAACACAGTGGATAGAATACTAGAGCTGGGGTCAGGAGGACTTGAATTCAAACCCAGATTCCTACTCTAATTCTGTGATGTTGGGAAAATCACTTAACCACTGTCTGCCTCAGTTTCCTCATTTGTAAAATGTGAATAATAATAGCACAGAGATCCCAGGGTTGTTGTCAGAATAAAATGAGATATTTTTGAAATGCTTTGAAAACCTTAAAGGGTTATATAAATATTAGCCATTAATATTAGCTACCACACACAATAAAAAATAAGGGCTTTAGAAAAGGAAACTTCCTGTACCCCATACACTTAATAAACTCCAATGGCTTCTTACCCTTTTTAGAATCAAATACAAAATGTTCTGTTTGGCACTCAAAGCCCCTCACAACCTAGCTCCTACCTACCTTTTCAGTTTTCTTAAACCTTACTCCCTACCATGCAATTTTTAATCTAGTGACAGCTGCTCCAGGAATACAATACTTCATCTCTCAGCTTTGGACATTTTCTCCAGTTTTCCCACTTTCCTGGAACGTTGTTCCTCCTTATCTCTGCCTCTTGGCTTCACTGGGCTCAAATCCCAACCAAAATCTCATCTTTTACAGGATGCCTTTCCCAACCTCTTTTAATTCTAGTACCTTCCCTCTCTTAATTTTTTCTTGTTTTTCCTGCATATATGTAGCATGTATATATTTTTTTGAATTAGATTAGATTTTTTAAAATGCAAAGATATTTTATTTTCCCAATTACATATAATAAAGAACTTTCAACGTTTTCTGAAATTAGAAAGATCCAAATTTTCTCCCTCCCTTCCTTCCCTCCTCCTTTTTGGAGATGGCAAGAGATTTCATCTTGGTCATACATGTATTATCATGCAAAATATATTTTCATATTGGTATTGTTGTAAGAGAATATTCATATAGAACCAAACCCCCCAAATAAAACCATAAATAAACTAATGTGAAATATGACATACTTTTATATGCATCTGAATCCAACAGTTATTTCACAGTAGATAGCATTCTTTATCATAAGTCCTTGTCCCAGATTTTATTACTAATAGTAGCTAAATCTTTCACAGTTGATCATTTTTGTATTAGCAAAGGGGACTTTAAAGAAGAGGAACCAATGTTCAGTTATTTGGGTATTGAATACAATGTGACACTTCCTTTCTTCCTTCCTCCCCTTTCCCCAAGTTGAGCTGTTTACTAATGTAGTCAATCTGACTACACTAAAGGGTAAATCAGATTTTCCCTCAGCCTCCTTCTTGAAATGATGGGTTTTGGAAGTTCCCCTCTTAACACATGGATTCTGATTCAAGTTCTATTATAAATCAAGATGTCTAATTTATTTGGATATAAAGAATTGAAAAGGTACTGAAAGGACAGGGGGAAGAGGAAATCCCTAAGGTATCTTCCCTATATAGACGCTGAGGGTTTGAACCAGGGAACCTTCTTCAGAAATAAGCTCTGAGTTCCCCTAAGAGAAAAAGAGAGTCTTTATCCTAAAGATTGCCACCAGTTGAGAAATTAGATCTTCTTCATCTGCTCAGATAAAAGGATTGAGAGATTTGGGGTATTTTCACAGCCAAGTAGTTCTCCCTCCCAGTTCCAAAGAGCCCAAGACAAGAAGAATCTTGGTTTTTTCTTCCAACTGCTTTTGAGCCTGGCTGGAATTCCATCCCATCCTCCCAGGTCCTCTGGGGTTCCATCTGCTCATCTTCTGAGGCATTTCTTCAAAATTCAATTTTTCTTTGCTTATGGTCATTCCTTTGTACACATTGTGTAATATTTCTGTTACTGTATACAGTATTCCCCTGGTTCTGTTTATTTCACTCTGCATCATTTCATGTAGTTATTTCTAGCTTTTTCTGAAATAATTCTGCTTATTGTTTCTTATAGCACATTAGTATTCTATCACCAATATATACCACAGTTTGTTCAGCCAAGCCCCAATTGATGACAACCTTTCAATTTCCAATTCTTTGCCATTTGTTTTTTAACAAAAATTTTAAAATGTTAAAAAAACTCAAAACATTAAAAATAAATAAATCTGTATTAAATTAACCAAAGATATTTTATTGAGCTAGAAAAAATAATAACAAAATTTATTTAGGAGAAAAGGATCAAGAATATCAAAGGAATTAAGGGAAAAAAATATAAGGGAAGGAGGCCTATCAGTACCAAATTTTAAACTGTATTATAAAGCAATAATTGTCAAAACTATCTAATACTGGCAAAGAATTAGAAAGACTGATCAATGGAACAGAGCAGACATACAACAAATGATTGTGAAAGACTATAGTAACCTTATTTTTGCCAAAAGTAAAGATCTAAGTTTTGGGAATGAAAATTCACATTTTAGTAAAAATTGCTGAGAAAATTGGCAATAGTCTGGCAAAACCTAGATATAGACCAACATCTTACAGCATTTACCAAGATAAAAAGATTGTGACCTAGACATAAAGGGATATATCACAAGTGTGAAGATAAAAATTGATATGTGACCTAGACATAAAGGGATATATCACAAGTGTGAAGGGTTAAATTTTGGGGCAGGAGTTTGATCAAAAGCCAGTGCACAGTTTATTAAACACAAAACACTTAGTTTATTATTAGGAAATATAGATAGGAAATAGGAAAGAGGAAAATGAAAGTAATCTTATAATAGAGTATAAATATACCCAAGATCCCAATCCTAACTAAATTTTTCTACATAACCCTATGTCTATCTGCCCCAGAGGGTAGCATCTTCTGCTAGGCTAAAGCCCTTGCCTACTCTCTCTATCTGATAATATAACCACTATCTATCTACCTTATCTCCCCAAGTTAATAGATAATCAATAAGGCTGTTAAGACCTTAATTCAGTTCTCTGTCTCCAATAGTCCAGAGAGAGCAAGCCACACACACACACACACTCCTCTCCCCAAGAGATCCAGAGACCAAAAGCTCTTACCAAGGGTCTGCAACTCACTAACCACATCCAGCCATACTTTTCTGTCACCAACTGCCAAGCAGGACAGCAAGGGGTCTCTAACTGAAAAATATTGTTGTTCCTTTTCCTCTTAAATATAAAAAGGAGAAATTAATAAAAAATTCTCTTATCATAAATAAATTAGAAGGACAGGAAAAATGTTGCCTATCGGGTTTATGGTTAGGAGAAAAATTTATGAATAAACAAAAGATAGAGAGCATTGTGAGATGCAAAATGGATCATTTTGATTACAGTAAATTAATAATTAAGTAAGTAATAAAATTAATTTAATTAAGATTTGAAGAAAAACAGAAAATTTGGGGAAAATTTCATAATTTCTCATAGAGGAGTCTCATATCTCAGCTATATAAAGAACTTTGTCAAATATGAGCATTACCAATTGAAAAAATGATTTAAAAAAATAGACAGTTTGGGGATAAAAAATCAAAGCTAAACACAGTCAAATTAAAAAAGTGCACTAAATCATTACTGATGAGATAAATGCAAATCAAAACACCTCTGAGAGATTATCTCACATCTATCAGATTTGTTAAAATGATAAAAGGGGAAAATGATAAATGTTGGAAGGAATGTGAAAAAATAGAGCTATTATAAATACACTGTTGGTGGAACTGTGAAGAGAACCAACCATTTTGGAGATCAATCTGGAATAATGCCCAAAGAGTTATAAAACTACATATGCCTTTTGACCCAACAATAACACTATTGGGTCTATTTCCCAAGATAATTAGGGAGAAAGGGAAAGAACCTATCTGTTCTAAAATGTAGAAGTTTCCATTGTCATAGCAAAGAAGGAAATTGAGGACATGTCCATCAATTGAGGAATGGCTAAATAGATTGTGGCATATGATTATGATGGCAACTTATAGCTTCATTTTTTTTATTTTTTTTATTTTTTTTATAGTATTTTATTTGATCATTTCCATGCATTTTTCATTAAAGACAAAGATCATTTTCTTTTCCTCCCTCCCACCCCCCCGTGGCCGACGTGTGATTCCACTGGTATCATATGTGTTCTTGACTTGAACCCATTGCCATGTTGTTAGTATTTGCATCAGAGTGTTCGCTCCGAGTCTTTCCTCTGTCATGTCCCCTCAGCCATTGTAGTCAGGCAGTTGCTTTTCCTTGGTGTTTCTATTCCCTCAGTTTGTCCTCTGCTTTTGGATAGTGTTTTTTTCTCCTTGATCCCTGCAGATTGTGCAGGGACATTACACCACCACTAATGGAGAAGTCCATTACGTTCGATGATACCACCGTGTGTTTGTCTCTGTGTACAATGTTCTCCTGGTTCTGCTCCTCTCGCTCTGCATCACTTCCTGGAGGTTGTTCCAGTTCACATGGAAATCCTCCACTTTATTATTCCTTTGAGCACAATAGTATTCCATCACCAACATATACCACAATTTGTTCAGCCATTCCCCAATTGATGGGCATCCCCTCATTTTCCAATTTTTGGCCACCACAAAGAGCGCAGCTATGAATATTTTTGTACAAGTCTTTTTGTCCATTATCTCTTTGGGGTACAAACCCAGCAGTGCTATGGCTGGATCAAAGGGTAGACATTCTTTTATTGCCCTTTGTGCATAGTTCCAAATTGCCCTCCAGAATGGCTGGATCAGTTCACAACTCCACCAGCAATGAATTAATGTCCCTACTTTGCCACATCCCCTCCAGCATTCATTACTTTCCATAACTGTCATGTTAGCCAATCTGCTAGGTGTGAGGTGATACCTCAGAGTTGTTTTGATTTGCATCTCTCTGATTATAAGAGATGTGGAGCACTTCTTCATGTGCTTGTTAATAGTTTTGATTTCTTTATCTGAAAACTGTCTATCCATGTCCCTTGCCCATTTATCAATTGGGGAATGGCTTGATTTTTTGTACAATTGATTTAGCTCTTTATAAATTTGAGTAATTAAACCTTTGTCAGAGGTTTTTATGAAGATTTTTTCCCAACTTGTTGTTTTCCTTCTGATTTTAGTTACATTGCTTTTGTTTGTACAAAAGACTTTTAATTTGATGTAGTCGAAATTATTTATTTTACATTTTGTGATTCTCTCTATGTCTTGCTTGGTTTTAAAGTCTTTCCCTTCCCAAAGGTCTGACATGTATACTATTCTGTGTTTACCCAATTTACTTATGGTTTCCTTCTTTATGTTTAAGTCTTTCACCCATTTTGAATTTATCTTGGTGTAGGGTGTGAGGTGTTGATCAATTCCTAATCTCTCCCACACTGTCTTCCAATTTTCCCAGCAGTTCTTATCAAATAGTGAATTTTTGTCCCAAGACCTGGGATCTTTGGGTTTATCGTATACTAAGCTTCATTTTTTAAAATGGAAAGTTGTATAGGAATTTATTGAAGGAATTTATGAAGAGTGTAATGAGAATAATCAAGGGAACATTATATACATCAAAAGAAATATTATTTGAAGAATAACAGAATGTCCACTTCCAGAGCAAAGACTGATGAATAGAAACATGCATGGCATAGTTTTATAAGTGCATATATATATAGTCAATATATAGTCAAAATGCATATATATATAGTCAAAAGATGCTTTCTCTACTTCAGGAATGGGAGAGAGGGGGGGAGATACCCGGAAACTTTAATGTAAGAAACAAACAAATTTTTTATAAAAGCATGGGTCAAAAGAGGAACCTCTGACTTCCCCTTATGCCAGAGGACTATCACAAGACACTTTCTAAGTGGGTTCCCTACCTCCATTCTTCCTCCCTCCCCCATGAATCCCTTAAGCTTCTGCCAGAGTAACCTTCTTTATTGTATAGATTTGGCCATTTTTTCTCTTTTGCTGAAATTTTTCATTATCTTCTTTCTTTAATTAATTAGATTAATTAATTTGGAATTTTTCCATGGTTACATGATTCATGTTCTTTCCCTCCTTTCTTCCCTTTCCGCTCCCATAGCCAATGAGCAATTCTACTGTGTTTTACATGTATCATTGATCAAGACCTACTTCTATATTATTAATATTTGCATTAGAGTGATCATTTAGAGTCTACATCCACAATCATATCTCTATTGAACCACTTGATCAAGCAAATGTTTTTCTACTCCCACAGTTCTTGATGTGGATAGAGTTCTTTCTCATAAGTCCCTCAAAATTGTCCCGGATCATTGCATTGCTGCTAGGAGAGAAGTCCATTACATTCAATTGTATCACAGTGTATCAGTCTCTGTGTACAATGTTCTCCAGGTTCTCCTCCTTTTGCTCTCCATCAATTCCATGGAATTCCTCCAGTTCATTATTCCTTTCAGCACAATAGCATTCCATCACCAACAGATACCACAATTTGTTCAACCTTTCCTCAATTGAAGGGCATCCCTTCATTTTCCAATTTTTTGCCACCACAATGAGCATGGCTATAAATATTTTTGTACACATATTTTTCCTTATTATCTCTTTGGGGTACAAATCCAGCAGTGGTATGGCTGGATCAAAGGGCAGGCAGTCATTTAAAGCCCTTTGGGCATAATTCCAAATTGCCTTCAAGAATGATTAGATCAATTCACAACTCCACCAACAATGCATTAGTGTCCCAATTTTGCTACAACCTCTCCACCATTTATTACTTTCCTTTGATGTCATATTTTGATTTGCATTTCTCTAATTACGAGAGATTTAGAATAGTTTTTCATATATTTATTGATATTTTCAATTTCCTTAACTGAAAATTGCCTATTCATGTCCCTTGCCCATTTATCAATTGGAGAATGGCTTGATTTTTTGTACAATTGGTTTAGTTCTTTATAAATTTGAGTAAATAGACCTTTGTCAGAGGTTTTTGTTATGAAGATTGTTTCCCAATTTGTTATTTCCCTTCTATTCTAATTTTGGATGCATTAGATTTGTTTGTACAAAAACTTTTTAATTTGATGTAATCAAAATTATTGATTTTACATTTTTTTTTCTGGCTCTTGCTTGGTTTTAAAGTCTTTCCTTTCCCAGGGATATAGCATGTATACTATTCTGTGTTCACCTAATTTGCTTATAGTTTCCTTCTTTATATTCAGGTCATTCACCTATTCTGAGTTTATCTTGGTATAGGGTGGGAGATGTTGATCCAAACCTAATCACTCCCATACTGTCTTCCAATATTCCCAGCAGTTTTTATAAAAAAGTGGATTTTGGTCCCAAAAGCTGGGATTTTGGGGCTTATCATAGACTGTCTTGCTGAGGTCATTTACCCCAAGTCTATTCCACTGATCTTCCTTTCTGTCTCTTAGTCAGTACCAAATTGCTTTGATGACCACTGCTTTATAGTATAGTTTGAGATTTGGGACTACAAGTCCTCCTTCGCATTTTTTTTCATGATTTCCCTGGATAACCTTGATCTTTTGTTCTTCCAAATGAACTTTGTTTTGTTTTTTTCTAATTCAGTAAAAAAGTTTTCTGATAGTTCAATGGGTATTGTGTCAAGGAAGCTCATCTCCTCCTATTTCTGAGTAAAATTAGCTGTCTATCAAACATTCCTGACATACCACAGTCGCACCAGGGTTGCATCAGTGTACTTTCTGTACATCAATAAAAGTTAAGGTTTGAGGAAGAATCAGGGGAGACCGACGAGAGGACCATGAGAGAACCATGAGGAGAACAGACAGTGCAGGAGGTGACAGGAAATGAGGAAGATACATCTAGGCTAGGCATCACACAGTCAGGTTACTTAGGAATGATTGTCTACCTTTCCTAATAAACTTTATAAAAATACATATCACTGGGTAGAAATAAATATTATTATTTTTAATTATTACAGTTGGGCACTAAATAAGTAAATTAATTTGGGTAGGATTGTCATTTCTATTATGCTAGTTCGTCCTACCCATGAGCAATCAATGTTTTTCCAATTGTTTAGATCTAGTTTTAATTTAATTTTGTTTGTTTGTTTTTCTTTTTTCCCCCTCTTTTTTAATTACCTTTTGATGATTCTCTTGAGTTCTGTGTTTGGGTATCAAAGTTTCTGTTCAGGTCTGGTCTTTTCTTTACAAATGTTTGGAATTCTTCTGTGTTGAATGACCATACTTTCCCCTATAAGAATATAGTCAGTTTTGTTGGATAGTTGATTCTTGGTTGTAGACCTAGTTCCCTTGCTTTCCAGAATATCATATTCCATGCCTTTCCGTCCTTCAGTATGAAATCAGCCAGATCCTCTGTTATCCTCACTGTGGTTCCATGGTATCTGAATGACTTCTTCTTGGCAGCTTGTAATATTTTTCCTTGGACTGATAGTTCTTGAATTTGGCTATAACATTCCTGGGTGTTGTCAGTTGGGAATTAAGTACAGGAGGCGAACTGTGGATTCTTTCAATTTCCACTTTTCCCTCTTGTTCTAGAATATTGGGGCAGTTTTCTTGGATAATTTCCTGTAGTATGACGTCCAGACTTTTTCTTTTGTCATGGTCTTCTGGTAGACCAATGATTCTTAAGTTGTCTCTCCTGGAATGATTTTCTAAATCTTCTGTTTTGTGAATGAGATGCTTCATATGTTCCTCAATTTTTTTCATTCTTTTGATTTTGTTTTATAGTGTCCTGCTGCCTTGTGAAGTCACTTAATTCTAGTTGTTGTATTCTGGTTCTTAAAGACTGTATTTCATCCCTGGCTTTTTGGTCATCCTTCTCCTTCTGGTCTGATTTTCTTTGGAGGTCATCTTTCATTCTCTTTACCTCATCTCTCATCTCCTTTGGCTAATCTTTCATCCTCTTTACCTCATCTTTCATCTCCTTTGTCTCATCTTTCATCTTCTTTGCCTCATCTTTCAACACCTTTGCCTCATTTTCAAGCTGGTTGATTTTGGCTTTCAAGACAATATTTTCTGTTTCCAGATGACTTATCTTAGTTTTTAAGTTCTTTTCCCAGTTGTCTTCAGCCTCTCTTAATTGTGTTTTAAATTGCATTTTGAGTTCTTCAAAAGCCTGTATCCAATTCGCTGAGTTTTCTGTTTTATTGCTTGATGTTCCCTCCTCCTTCTCTGTTCTGTTTGCTCTTTGTTCATTACCTGTATAGAAGCTGTTGATTGTAATTTCTTTTTTCTTTTTCTGTTGTTTGCTCATATTTACCCCTTCTTTACTCCCTGCAGTTGTCTGTGCTCTTGTTCCTCTCATATTTTTTTTTGGTTTTGGGGTTTTCTGTCAGTCTCCCCTCTTGGAATTTTGTCAGGAGATCTCTCAATGCAGTTTGTTTTTCTTCTATCTTTCTTACTTGGTTCTTGAACTCTTTTTTGAGTTCCTTGAGAGCTTGTGACCAATTTCCATTTTGGAGGAAAATTTTTGATGTATTTGCTTGTTTGTCACTTCTATATTTTGTTTTTTTCTCCATAGAAATTATCCAGTGTCATAGGCCTTTTCTGTTGTAGCTTATTGCTTTTGGTACTTGTGGATTATGTTTCCTGTATGTTTGTGGCCATTGATGTTTTAGTTTCTGTCTCTGTACTATCTTCCCTTCACAGCCAGAAGCCTGAATAAGGAAGGCAGGCAGTCCTTTGTATAGCAAACTTTAAAGTGCTTTGTCTTGAGGCTATTTTTCCAGTTCTTGTCACCCCTTCTTTGGTGGCCTACTTCTCCCCAATTTCCATGATTTGCTACCCAGGCTCCATGCTCGTCAGTTTCAGGTCCCAAGTCTCACTGCCAAGGCTTTTCACTGTCCTTATGTATAAGTCTGTGTTGCTCTCAGCCAGCCCTGAAAATTTAGAGATTGCCCTGGCCCTCACTCTGACTCTAGCACAATAGGTCATGTGGGGGAGGGGTGATCAGCTCACCTTTTGGTAGTGTAAGGGTTAAAAATAATGGCTGTTCTAAATATATAATATGTGGTTGTTGAAAATATATTACTCAAGTCAGGAGGATTTTTATGGTAGTTTATTTACAAGAGGAGAAAGAGTGAAAGTAAGGGAAATGAGAGAGAGAGAGAAAGAGTAGATAATTACTCCAGCCTGGTCCAAACCAGGCAGGGCTTCAGAGGCCCTACCAAAGGGGGGGCCCAGAGGTAAATTAAAGGTTCTAGCCACAAGGCCTCCTCCAATATGAGTGACCTCTCCAGAGGGTAGCACCTCCAGAAAAGCCAGGAAAAGGAGTAAGCCTTTTCACTCAGCCACATGGTAGTTCAAAGGGAGAGATTGAAGAGCAGTCTCACCAAATTTCAGAGACTCAGGTCCATGAAGTAAATCCTTCACAAGCCTTGAACTCGAACTCCAGACTCCAAAAAACTGCCTCTTACAGGAAGTTGCAACTGCTTTTAAAGGTACTTCTTTGCATCACTTTCTATGCATTCCTTCCACTTTACATGGACAAATTGTAGCTTTAGCTTTGCTTAGGACTGCCCAGGGGGTAGTCAGTCATTTCTGATTTCATCATCCACTTTAGCTCAAGTGGGCCACAGACCTCCCCCACTTAAGGATAAAATAGGGTAAATACACTTCTGGTGATTAAATCTAAAAATAGGCAAGGGAGAGTTAATCCCATCTTTACAAACTCCCCTGTGACCCTTTGGGAGACAAATCTACCCAATGGATCCTTTGACATAATCATCTTGTACCCCTAAAAATCTTTTAACTACAGGTGTATACAACATTGCACCTTCTAAGAGGAAACTATAATAGAGATAAGAGAGAAAAAGAAGATAGAGAGCAAAACCAGTGTTTGCTAGGTGCATTGTGTAAGTGAGATTTTGCACAGAGATGAGATGGAATGTTGAGGAAAGGCATGAGTGACAAATAAGGATAGTTGGAAGGTTGAAGAGCAGAGAGTGCTGGGAAAAAACTGTCACAGGGAAGGAGTTCGTTCCTAGATCCGGGATTGAACGGATCTCCTATTGCCACCTCAGGATTCAATCCCACAACCCCTGAGGATTTCCCAACCTTTTCCTTTGATCACAAGGTTTATGGATTATGCAAAGTATTAAATGGACTGGCTGAACTTTTAGTCTCCTAAGGGGTTTTGCCCAGAAAGGCAGGCTGAGCCAGGTCTAAAGAAAGAAACTACTCTGTGCCAGCTACATCTAAAGACAGTTGTAAACTGCCATTACTAGCTCAGACTATCCGCATAGGAAAAGGAAGAAGTCAAAGAAAGCTTCAAGGCCAGGGCCTTTTGGCTTAGGCCAAAAAGGACCCTATACCATTCTTTGTTTTAGATTAGGGTACTCCTGTTTCCTCTCCCAGTCCTTTCCTTGATATTTGTTTATTAAGCCACCTTTGTGTTCATAACCAAATGCAGTCAGAAAATATTTAAGAGGGTGAGAGGGGCTTGAAGGGTGAAGGGTTTCTTTGGGGGGGAGAACTCTCTTTAACCCCAAATTCAGTCAAATCTTGGGGTGTCCATTATTGCTCTCCCTCCAGAAGGGTTTGGTCAGAAAGAGACTTTGGGGGAAGGTCAGGTTAAGAAAATTCCTGAGCAGAAGTCAATCCTCATTCCTGCAGTGTCTCTTCTGGTTCAGATCTCTGATTACCCCTTTGCTTCCACTCTATTCTACAGGGACTGAGAGCAGCCATCATCTCTCAGTCAGGAAGAAGCAGTTTCCCCTGAGGTCAACTAGTCAATCCATCTTGACCAGTCTTAAACAACAGCTTCTAGGGGGTCTCCCTTTTATCCATTTAAAATCTGCTACTTGGTCTAGCTCACCATTAGGACTCTAGTCTGGGACAGAGGGCAGCTGTAAGCATTCTGCCCAGACAAAGAAGAAATTTCCCTGAGGGTTAATTCATCAGTTTACACAAACTAACCTACATACCATCACCCCCAGGGGTTCTCTTCAATTCCTTTTTAACATTTGGAGAAGCCAGCCAGGTTTCATACCGATTTATTCAAACTTTGGGAAAGAAAAGACAATGGTTAAGGCCTAGTCACCACACAAAGGCCTGGGTAATAGTGTGAGGTAGCCATTTTGAAACAGTGATTCTAGTCAGAGCTACTCCACCCAGCAACAACAACAGCCAATAAGAACACTCTTCTCTTGGGGGGGGGGGGGGCAAGCTCTTAAAGGCATAGACTTAAAGATACTTTTTTCCTTTGGAAAAAGTCTTTTTAAAATCAATACGGCTAACAAATTAGTAGTGGCTATGTGTTACTTAGCAATTTTGGGGAACTTCATATACATGTGATATTCATTCATTTATTGTCATGATTCCAGAATATATATATTTCTTTTTAAATTTATATGACAGCTGACAATGGTTAAAGATTGGGATGGACAGGGTGAATTCTTACTTGCCTGTGATATTAGGAATACTTGTTGCAATGATCAATCTGTATTATGCTCTAAAAAGTAGAGTAGCACTGTTGGTTGGGATATTAGGCAAGGACAATGACATGAAAATAATGATATTAAAAATGGGGAAGGAGATCCCTCAATTAAAGGAAATGGTTAAAAACTTGTCTGAGGAAAAGGAAAACAGCACGGCAACAATAAACAACAAGAAAATACAAAACCAAGCAATGTAGCTGAAGAGGGAAAGAAAGATGAAGCTGAAGGGCGAATACCAATTCTGCCATTGAGGGATCAAACTAGTTTGCAAGACCAAGGGATCATCCATGTGAAAACCTACAAACCATTTTTATCTGGGGAGTTAGAAAGTTTGAGGAAGAGAATGCCAAAATAGTATGTCGATCCTTTCTGTTGCATTAAGGAGTTTAAGTGTGCAATTCGTTTGTATGATTCCACCTTTGCTGACACAGAAATTCTCTTATCTGAGCCTTTTACCCAAAAAGAAAAAGATCAATTTATTGGGAAGACAAGATCAAACCCCAGTTTAACAGCTTCGCCAGAACAATGGCAAGATTTGGAATTATCTCACAACTACAATTTAGTGTACCAACCCAAGGCAAAGGAAGATCTTGCTGAAGCAATGAAGCTACACTCAAAATTGACCTGGTACTTGGGGGCTTTTAAGTTAAGGCAAGAAGCAGGCAAGCATCCATCAGTTTTTCTCAACAGGGTTGTTGAGACTGCTCAGAATGTCCTGCATTTTCAAGATCTAAATGAGCAAAATCTCCATCATATCAGGAGACAATTTGTTAAAGGGAGTAATCTGCCCATTAAGAATTACTTTTGGTTACATTGTCCTGGGTGGGAAAGATTTGGGGTGGAAGATTTATGAAGGACTGCTACTTATATATTTTCAGGTCATAGAGAAAATTCTCTTGAGGAAGATGAATTAGTTCAGGAGTTTAGAAATCAGCTCAAAGACACAAAGGACAAAGTAAAACAAAAGGAGAAAGATGATATAAAGATTTTGGCATCATTGCAATGTTATAGACCAAAAAGAAATTTTACACAGAATAACCAGAGGAAAACTTTGCCTAAGGACTTTTTATGTGGAAAATTGGGACACATTGTCAGGAACTGCAATTTGAAAGCACAAATAGACTCAGCAAATAATATGAAGTGATCCTGGAGAAATAACAACATACACCAAAGAAGTATCTTCACAATGTTGTCAACATAATTGCTCAGGGTCCACATATGCCCTAGACCTCGACACTATTAAAAGGTTTATCCAACAAGGAGAGAAACTGAAATACTTGACTATAGTCTCAGGTGCTACAAAGAACAGTCAGTTATGAAGCCAGATGTTGGAAGTGTCAGATATAAGTAATGATGGAAGAAAAATGGAAAAAATGGTTTTGAGGGAAGGTATAACAGTTGGATAAAAAAGAAAGTACAGAACTAGAGAACAAGAAGATGAGGAAATTAAAATGCAAAATGATATAGAGGAAATAAGGTGCAAGGTGTATGGAACAATGGAAAAGGATACAAGGGAAGAGGGTAATGGAGATATTGGTACAAAAATTAGAACACATGCAGTAAACTTGTTAGTGAACAATGATTTAGTAAGCACAGAATTCAAAGAAACTTTCTGGTGATAAGGAGTTAAACGTTTTCTCGGCACAAACAAAAAATGACTTACTAAAGGAAAGAAACCATAATTTGGAAACTAATAGCTGTGATAAATAAAAGAGTGGAGTCCATAAACTGTAATAATTAAAATAGTTGGTTGTCATAAACTGTAGTGATTAAAATAGTGGAAGACTTAAATTGTGACCACAGAAAATATGTTTTCACTACAGTGTCTTGTTTTTAAATCAAATATAAGGTGGTTGCCAGGGAAATATTCCCAATTATTAAAATATACCCAAGTCAACTGGGTTTTATAGAGATTTTAATTAATACAAATGATGAATTTAAGAAAGAGAGAAAAAAGAAATAATGAGAAAAAGATAGGCCGGCCCAGGGCAGCCCTGGCCAACCCAGGCCTAAGCCTTAAGAGAAAGATCAGTCAGTCCTTAATCACTCACCATAAGATCTGTCCAAGCAAGGATTCTAGTGATACCAGGCCAGCTTCATCTCAGCCGCCTTCACCAGCTCAATCCTGAATCTGAATGTCTCTGAATGAATCTGAGCTCCTATTTAAAGGGAATTTTCTCCTATGTCTCCTCCCCTAAGTTCTCCCATCTACCAATCACAGTAGACGTTTTTCAAAGGACAGCCCATTCTGAATTCACACCTGAGTAGACTAATCTTTTGAGTAATTCACACCTGAGTAGACTAGAATCTCTAAGTAAGTTTTCACCTCTTTGCTCCTTGTAAGTTCACAAGTTGCCTGACCTTTATAGGTACTTAGCACCCTTTTGTATTAGTCCTAAAATAGGCATAGCTTAAGAACTTTTGTCCCACTATAAGTATGGGTTTAAGTACTTTTCATTGTTCAGAAAAGAGTTTACAACTTTATCTTCCCCTAAGGCATGCTTAAGTATGGTGAAGTACAGTTCTTCACATTCCTGATCTAAGTAGAGTTCTCACATACCTGATCTAAGTACCTTCACTGCCCAAATGGGGAATGGTCCCAATGGGGAATGGTCTTAACCCAATCTTATGAAGTAGGGTCTGAGAATTTTTAAGGTTCACATAGCATAAAGCAAAAGGAACAAATAAATGTTATTTATTCACAAAGAGAGGAGTGTTCTAATGATGCAAAAGCAAACTATTTCACTGAACTGGGGGATAAAACATCAAAGCTAAAAGTAGAACAGAACAATGGGTTGGAACAGTTAATGTCTCCAAAGATTCACATGAGTAGACTGAAGATACAAACATAGGGGATAATACAGAAAAGAGAAATGTCACTGATATATTATAGGAATCTAAATAAAACCCTAATGTTAAAGAATTTAAGCCAGTAACATATACAGGATCATTAAACAACGCAGACATTATACCAATATCTTTAAATCTTCATGCTTAAGCAATCCCATTGCAATAAGCAGATGGGTTGCAAAGTGAAGTCTTAAATCAAGAATCTGTATCAATAAAGAATTCTCACATAGAAGAAGAAGAAAAAGAATGGGATCTGGAGAAGCAGAGTTGCAAGCACCTATGGTTCCTGTATTTCAAGAACCTAATAATACTCAGCTACAGGTAATGATCAAAATGGGAAACAAAATATATCCAGCATTAATAGACACTGGAGTAACATGCTTTGTGCTAAAACCATCTCTGGAGGACAGTAGAATTGTGGGTTCAATAAAAGTTATGGGGGCCACAGGAAAAACACAAAGAGTATCAAAACTAAAATAAAAAATGGTAACTCTGAGTCCTTCAACTATTGAGCACACTTTCCTATTAATACCTGGATGTCCTTTGAATCTCCTAGGTAGAGATTTTTTTGTGTGTAAAATTGGGACAACAATACAATGTGATATATCTGGAAAGATTTTCCTACACTTGTCCAAAGAAGCACTGAAACAACATTCTTTGCTTTTCCTGGAGCAATTGGATGAAGATCAACATCAAAATGAAAATACAATCTATGAGATTCCTAGTGAAGTGCCAAATGAAATTTGGCCAAAGCATGTAGGACTTTTGAAATCTGCAACTCCAATAAAAGTCAAAGTAAAGAATACCTCCAAGAATTCCCCAATATAGATCAAGCAAAGAGGTAACCAATGGCATCAGTACAATCATCCAAAGCCTGATCCAGCAAAAAATCCTGGTTCCAATGAATCAGAATACAATACACTTATCATGCCAATTAAGAAAGCAAATCTAGATGTCCAAGGTAACGTGCAATGGAGATTAGTCCAAGATTTAAGGACAATCAATGATTTTGTCATCAAATCATACCCAGTTATCCCAAGTCTCTCCAGTATTCTAGCAGAAATTCCAAGAAATTTAAAATTTTATACCATGATGGATCTGTGTAGTGCTTATTTTTCAATACCCATTGACAAGGAAAGCCAAAATATGTTTGCTTTTACTTGTATTGGGGATTAATTTTGTTGGTCACAATTGCTTCAAGGGTTCTGCAAAAGTGAAAATTTGTTTTGTCAAATTTTAAAACAAGATCTGAAGTCCATTGTATTCAGGGAATGTAAAGTGATTCACTTGGTTGATGATATACTTCTTGCTAGCCCCAGTGCAAAAGTAAGTATTTGGAACAGTACAAAACTGTTCATAGAGCTTCACAAAAGAGGTCATAAGGTGTCAAAAACAAAACTGCAGTGGTGCATTCCAAAGGTCGAATACTTAGGTTTCATTTTGGAGAAGGGAATGAGGTAAATATCTAAGAAAAGGGTGACTGGTATCCAAAAGCTAAGTGTGCCAAAATCCAAGAAGCAACTTCAAGAGATTCTAGATACTACTAGGACTTTGAACATCTGATTTTTTGAGTTTCAGGCTGAGCACTGACAAGCTTTATACCTCTTTTTTAAATAAGGGACTGCAAGACTAGACAACATGGCTCTTTTCAGTTTATTACATGAACGAATTATACTAGTCCACGTTAAACAATGGACCCCAAATGGTTATGTTATACAAGCTGTAAACGTACACAAACTAACCTACATACCATTTCCCCAGGTCTTCTCTTAAATTCCCTTTTAACAATTGACAAGAAGCCAATTAGGGGACAGTCCCCTTTGGCATAAGAGTTTATATTCAGAATAACTGTGTTCAAACCCCTTTCAGTTTAATCAATTGTACCCCAAAGTTCATTCTGGATCTTCTGGATGCAGTATAGGTTTCTGCAGGCATCTTTCTCCAAACAGTTCATTTTCTGAATTCAAGGAGTTGGCAAGCTTCTTTCCCTGAAATTTTTCTCAAACAAAATTTTAAATCATGGATTTTATGGAAATATATACAGTAGCTATAGTTTTACCCCCTTATAGCATGGAAATGCCCAAATACTTCCTACCTTTAAGGTTTTGCTCCTTGGTAAAGTCCCTTTACTCATCTGATTTTGACTCAAAAGTGTCCTTTTGAGATGTTTTGTAGTGATCCGTAGTAGAGAGAGTCCTAAAGTTCCTGCTACTATTTGGCCATCTTAACTCTGCCCCTGCATGATCTTCTTTTTATCTACTTAGTAAACTTTATTTTTTCCACATTTATGAAAACCAGTTTTATTTAAATAAGAGCTTTAATACATTACATAACATTTAAATTAATTTTAAAAAATCAAACCTGTCTGTTAACTTCACATGGCATTGGGCAGCTGTTGCTATTAAAAGGCAAGTTCCACAGTTACTTCACTGACTGTTTTGATACATTAGTTCAAAATTTGTTCCCTTGTCAAAAATTTAATTCAGGTAAAGTTGGTCTCACATTATGGTGTTCTCTCCACTTGTATATTCCCCAGAGGTAGGGCACTACTACTAAAAGTCTGGTCAAACACTAGACCTTGGATAGGGAGCTCTGCAGACATGGTCTCTTTGCTGCTGGGGCTTTGAATATCTGATTATTTGAGTTTCAGGCTGAGCACTGACAGGCTTTATACCTCTTTTTAAATGAGGGACTGCAAGACTAGATAGCATAGCTCTTTTCAATTTATTACATGAATGAATTATTCTAGTCCAAGTTAAACAGTGGACCCCAAATGGTTACGTTATCCAAGCTGGGAGGTTTTTAAACTTATGACAAGGGATTGAAGGGAATTTTTTCTACTCATTGCAAGGAAATCCTCACTTAAGCTTCTGTGAGCCACAAGCACTTAAAACCCATGAACCTTCAGCTGGTTGTCCTTAGCCAGGCCAATCTCAATGAGGAACTGGCATATGTTCTTGCACTGATCACCTTGTAGGTGAATTACTTCTCCATATTCTGGATGTTCAATTATAGTATCATTGCAAGAAAATGTCTTCTTCAATGCCTTCACTAGTTTCTTTTTACCATAATCATCAATGATCCCCTGGGCAGTAGTGAATCTTCCTCCTATTTCTCTGTTGAATTCTTTGTGGATGCAATTCTTAGTCCCAGCAGGAAGCAGATCATCACCCTTATTTGCATCAGCAAAGGGGTCAAAAGAGTAGAGATTCCGGATAGTGGACATATGATATGATTCCTTTTCCTAGGTGAAAACAGCCTGCAGAAGGCAGTGACAAGAGAAGGTGGGTGGGCGGGGGTTGGGAACAGCACTGGGAAGCAAAGGGGCTTGAAGGGGAGGCTACTGAGTCTTTGGCAGTGGCTCAGTGACTGGGGCCTACTCGGTAAACTTTAGAAGGGTATTGAGGTGGCACAGTGGATAAAGTGCTGTGCCTGGAATCAGGAAGACCTGAATTAAAATTCAGACTCAAGACACTTCCTAGCTGTGTGATCCTGGACAAGGCATTTAGCCCTTTTTGACTCAATTTTATCATCTCTAAAATGAGCTAGAGAAGGAAATGACAAACTATTTCAGTATCTTTGCTAAAAATCCCAAATGGAGTCATAAAGAGTTGGACACAACTGAAAAAACTCAGCAACAATAAGCACGTTCAACTTCATCTGATATTTAAGACCTTTTACCATTTGAGGCCATCCTACCCTTCTAGTCTTTATTTCATACTATTTTGCTAATTTCTTACTAGTCTATAGGTATAGGGATTAGACCCATACTTTTATTGATATATGGAATTTTCAGATAAAAAAAACAACTTCATTTATGCTTTAGTCAGACCAAGCTACTTAAACACACAATTCATTCCTCACCTTGTCTTACCCTAAGTCTTTTTGAAGGTTGATCAACAGGGGTGGAATGCACCTTTCCCCCTCTTCTGCTTGAATTTCTAATAATCATTTATAGTTCAATTCAAATGACAACCTTTCCTAGATTCCAACTTGTCTGCAATAATCTCTCTTCCCTAAGATTTAATTTAGCATTTTGTACTTCTCAATTAATCAATATTTATTAAGTAACTGCTATATGATAAGCATTAAACTAAGGACTCAGGGTACAAAAAGAAGCAAAAGATTGTCCTTTCCCACATGGACTTTACAATAGAATGGGTGAGACACTATGCAAAAAAAAAAATAGTAATAAGCAAGGCATAGTTTAAATATTTATGCATATAAATATTTTGTCAAATGATGACTTCTCTAATAGGGACAGGAAAGGGAAGGAAGCAATCACTTGGGTATTTTAATGTAACAAACAAACAAATAAATTTTAATTAAAAAAAATTAACTACTACGTGCCAGGCACTGTGCTAAGGGATGAGGCTACAAAAAGAGGCAAAAGATTGTCCCTGCCTTCAAGAACTTTACAATAGAATGGGTGTGGCACCATGCAAACAAACTTGTACATGCTAGTTATATTCAGGATAAACAGGAAAAAAATTAAGAAAGGGAAGACACTAGAATTGAGAAGCTGGGAAAGGCTTCCTGTAAAATATGGGGTTTTAGTTGGGACTTGAGGCCAAGGAAGCCAAGACACAGAGATGAGCAGAAAGAACATTCCAGGAAAGGGGAAAAACTCCAGGAAATCACCAAAGCTGAGAGATGAAGTATTCTGATCCTGGAATAGCAGCAAGGAAGACATAGATTGAAGAGTACAGAGTGAGGGAATCAGGTTTAAGAAGACTGAAAAGTAAGCTGGAGCTAGGTTATTAAGGGATTTGAATGCCAAACAGAACATTTTGTATTTGATTCTAAAAAGGGTAAGAAGATCCTTCCCAGGATCACACATTTGGGGTGTGCTCTAGCATGGGTTACAGGAGAGTCACCTAGGCACATTGACCCAGAAAGGATCAGATTAGGATCTGGGAATAAAGGAAAAGATATAAAAGAGGGGATTCCAGGAAGTGGGCTTTCTGTATTTACTTGGGCATGCAGTGGACATGGGCTGGAGAGAGAGAGAGTCATGGGATGAGTGCCCATGTGGCTAGTTCAGAATACCACTCTGTCTGCTTTCTCTTATTCAAGTAAATATTAATAAACTCTATGGAAATTAGGGATTTTAAGGGTTAAAAATGATTTGACTAAATTTATGAGTTAAAAAAGATTGTTATGGTTGTCATTTATAAAAATTAAAGTTATATTGTGAGTCAGTAGACTGTTTAGTAGCTTTATTTACAGCAAGGTAGAGATATTAAAGTGGGAAATATAGGAAGGAGTTAGAAAATACCACCTAGCTAAAAATATCCTAAGTCTGGGTTCTAGTGCTTCCAGATCTCAAATGTGAATCCACATGCAAATCTCACCAGTCAGGTGTTCCAACAACCAAAAATCAACACTGAAGAGGCTGAACTGCAAAGGGCAGTCTCTCACACCATAGAGGCAAGAGTTTCAACCAAGTAAGTGTCCTTCTTCAGACCAAGTCTCCAATGCAGGAAGACAAATCTTCATCAGAATCCAAAGTTCAGATCAGGAAGACAAAATCCAAAGAGACAAAAACAATGAAAACTGTCAAGAACCTTCAGTGCACATGAGGCCAAGACCACCAAGAGTCCCACCAGAGCTCACTCTCCCAAAGCTAAGAGCTGCCAAGAATAAAGACCCCAAAACTCTCTCAAGCGCCCTCTTAGATAGTTTTCTCCACCCATCAGCTCTCCTTGTCACATTTCAGTAATCAATCACAGCCTTTCAATTTGCCTAGCACTGCTGGGGAGGGGGGTTCCCCTACCTCAGTATCTCTTTCTCAAGGCTGCTTTTTCTCTGTAGTTGTGCCCTTTTCCTGACCTTTCTCAGGAATGCTAAGAGGAGAGGAAGAGAGTATTTCAAGGGTATTTAACCCCTTGGCTCCCAACAATAAGTGAATTCCAACAGAGAAGGGCGTAATCATTTCCACCTTAAATGTGCTTCCCAACTAGTGTCAGAGGAGAATTATGATCTGTATATCTTATACCATTTCTCATAAATGATGAACCATCAGTAAATAACACAAGATCTGCATTTTCTAACAGAGAATCAAGTAGATTTTTCCTTAGTTTCTCTGCCATAGAAACTACTGATTCACAATTATGAAGTGGTTCTCCTGTTGTTGGTAGATCAGGATTCAGTGTAGCTGGATTCAGTGTTGTGCAGCATTTTAATGTAATATTCTCATTTCCTAGCAAAGTAATCCCATATCATGTAAGCCTTTAGTCTTAAAATGCTTGTGTTCTGTGTTTTAATGGTAACCCTTCAACCTCATGTGAGCACATAGTGGTTAGTGGACATCCCAACACTAAGTCTGTAGCTTTTGTCCCTAACAGAGCTGTAATAGCAACACCTCACAAGCTATGAATAATAGGCAATTGGTCACTACAGTGGTCCCAATGTTTGTGTTAATATGCCAGAAGTTACTCCATTTCTTTCATGCACATACAAAGTAAAGTTTCTTATAATCAGATATGCCTAAAGCTGGAGCTGACAAAATTGCTTGTTTTAACTTATTTAACACTGCTAAATGTTCTGCATTTAATTTCAGCAGTTCTGAAACTATATTTTTCATCAATTCTAATAGGGGTTTGGTAATTTCTTCATAACATGGAATCCATTGTCTGCAAAAAAAAAACCCTTTGTTCCAAAAACTGCTCTTAGTTGTTTTGAAGTTGTTGGAGCACTCAATTTTTGTATGTCTTCAATATGTTTGGGAGAGATTTAACACACACCTTCTGCTAAAACAAATCCTAAATATTCCAATTTTGGGAGACACCATTGTACTTTTGATTTTGAAATTTTATGTCCCCTTTTGTATAATTCTAGTAGGAAGTGCTTACTGTCCTCTTGGCATGCAATTGCATTAGGCCAGGCCGAAGAATAAGTCATCTGCAAAATGAGTTAATCTGTTCTCCTTAAATTTGATATTAGCAAAATCTTGAGTTAAAATTTGTGAAAATAGGGTAGGGCCTTTTACATAACCCTGAGGCAACCAGCACCATGTATATGTGACCCTTTCTAGGAAAATGCAAATATCTTTTGGGAATTTTCATGTATGGGTATTGAAAAAAGTGCAGAACAGAGATCTACCACTGTATAGTACTTTGCATTGCTAGGAATAGATGAAATAATAGTTGATGGACTTGGGTCAACTGGATGTCTTTTGATGATGTGATTGTCAATAGCTCCCAAATCTTGAACAAATCTATATACTGGTTTTCCATTCTCATCCAATTTTGGTTTCTTAATTGGCAAAATAGGTGATTTGCAAGGGATTATTATCTTTTGTTTGTTTAGAGACTCTATCACTAGGGTAATTCCTTCAATGATTTCTTTTGCTAAAGGATATTGTGGAATAGATGGAACTAGACCACCTCTCGTTCTTATTTGGACCAGAACAACTGATTTTAACAGGCCTACATTGGTGGAAGATGTAGCCCAGAGATCATCTGTTAGTATTTTGAAATTCTGATTTTTTATCCACTTCTTGATTATCTAAAAATAGTACTGGGAACAAATGATTCTTTTGGTCATTCTAATGTTATGTCACCATCTTGGGTACAAACTATTGTGGCTCTTAGTTTGCACAGCAAAACTCTCCCTAATAGATTCATAGGGGAATTAGGTATTAACATAAATTAATAACCCACAGATAAAGATCCTACAGTAACCATTCTTGGTGAAAGTTTATGGACTTCAAAAGTACTTCCTGAAATTCCAAAAACATTAATTGAGCCTATTGAATTACAATTTGAATCAGGTGTATTAATTAAAACCAATCTTGATGCCCCAGAATCCAAAAGACAATCATAAAGTATATTTCCAACTTTTAGAGTTACATGTGGTTCTGTGCTATTTGGGGGGGAATTAACTTGAATTAATGATGTAATTATATATGGGTCTGGAAATTAAAAATTTTCTACCTGTGATTCTATAGTTCTTTCTCCCCCATTAAACCTTCATAATGGACCATGTGTACCTTTCTGAGATTCCTCTCTTTGAGGAGAATTAGCATTTTGATTTTGGGTAGTAGGTGGACATGCACTCTTCCTAATAAACTACAACAATTCATTTGCTTTGGTCTGGTTATTGTTTCTATCTTGGTATCTATCCTTTGCATTTCTAAAATTGCGGTGGTGGTTGTAATTGTTGCTGTTGTTGTACTTAAAATTGTTGCTGTTCATAAATTTATTTCTAAAGTTGCCCACATTACTCCTGAAATTACTAAATATTTGATTTCCGCATCAGCAGTTAGGCTTTAAATGTCATCTTTTCCCATAGAGATAACAAATTTGTCCTTGATTAGTAAATTGTCTTTGATTCCTATATTCCCAGACTGCAGCTAACCCAACACTGGTCTCTCCTTTTTCAACTTTATCAAGTTTTCCTTTCAGGGTTTTTAATCGCTCTTCTTTTTTTTAAGACTCTTTTTTTTTAAATTTTATAATATTTTATTTGACCATTTCCAAGCATTATTCATTAAAGACAAAGATCATTTTCTTTTCCTCCCCCCCCCCATAGCCGACGCGTGATTCCACTGGGTATCACGTGTGTTCTTGATTCGAACCCATTGCCATGTTGTTAATATTTGCATTAGAGTGTTCGTTTAGAGTCTCTCCTCTGTCATGTCCCCTCAACTGCTGTAGTCAGGCAGTTGCTTTTCCTCGGTGTTTCTACTCCCACAGTTTGTCCTCTGCTTATGAATAGTGTTTTTTCTCCTAGATCCCTGCAGATTGTTCAGGGACATTACACCGCCACTAATGGAGAAGTCCATTACGTTCAATTATACCACAGTGTATTAGTCTCTGTTTACAATGTTCTCCTGGTTCTGCTCCTCTCGCTCTGCATCACTTCCTGGAGGTTGTTCCAGTCTCCATGGAATTCCTCCACTTTATTATTCCTTTTTGCACAATAGTATTCCATCACCAACATATACCACAATTTGTTCAGCCATTCCCCAATTGATGGGCATCCCCTCATTTTCCAATTTTTGGCCACCACAAAGAGCGCAGCTATGAATATTCTTGTACAAGTCTTTTTGTCCATTATCTCTTTGGGGTACAGACCCAGCAGTGCTATGGCTGGATCAAAGGGTAGACATTCTTTTGTCGCCCTTTGGGCATAGTTCCAAATTGCCCTCCAGAATGGTTGGATCAGTTCACAACTCCACCAGCAATGAATTAATGTCCCCACTTTACCACATCCCCTCCAGCATTTAATCTCTCTTATTAATTCTTCTACTAATTGAGGACTATCCTCATCTTTTTTCTTATGATACCTTGTGTAAACATACATCACTACCCTTCTCAATTCATCTGAGACCTTGTTACTCTGGTTTGGACAATGCAGTTTAAAATAATTCCTGACTACAGTGCAGCAGTTTTTAACAAACCCAAATGTCCCTTTCTATTGATATATCTAAGTCAGTTTAGTGTTCCCCCAACTTAGTCAACGTATCCATAAACTTAGATGAGTTCTCTCCTATGTCCTGTCTTAGTTTTTCACACTTGTTCCTTGTGCCAGGTCTGTTGGAACATTTTCTCATAGCTGTTAAAACTGCTTTTCTAGCTTGGACTAGTCTGTCATAATGCAAAGGATTGTTCATATCCCATCTGGGATCTGACCAAGGCCATTGTATAGTCCTCCACTCTTCCTTGGTTAATCTAATTATTTTGTCTTTTTCCCTCTTTGTTAAAAGTTATTCCATTAATTCCATTTAATTCCATTAAATATTCAAAGTCAAGCCATGTGGGGTTGCATTGTTTGCATCTTTTCTATTTTCTTAATTACAGCTATCGATTCCTCCTTGAAGGAAGAGTACCTCCCTTGAGCCCTTCCATGTCAGTAGGAGTGAAAGGTCAATGTTGCCTAATATTAATTAATTCCTAGTCAGGATTGAATGTTGGTACTTCACACAATGGGAAAAAGCATTGTTGTTTGTGTTTTGCTTAGTTGTTATTTTAGCAGTGGTTTTAGAATCAGTATTAGCAGCATTGAGAAGTTGAGCTATTAGTTCACTTGCCTAGAGATAGTTTCATTGAGTTGTACTATAAACTCCTCTAGATACAGAAGCCTCACTTCATTTTAATCAGTCTTCAGTTGCTTTTTCTTTCTCTTTATAATTTGGCTAAGTATGAGGCACAATTGGTACCCCTGAAATAATCCCATTAACAGAAAGAAGAGAAATATTGGTAATAATCTAAGTATGTCTAAAATGCTGAGATGTAATATCCCACCAACAGATTTTGGCACAGGCAGTTGCTGGAGATAAGACAGCACCACCCCTTGTATTATTGGAGTCATAGTCTCAAATACCATGGTTCTTGTTCACTTTTTTCTTATTCCCAACTGTTTTATAGAAGATTTATAGGTTAATTTGAACCCTTTAGGCTCACCAAGCTGTTAACTGGCTTACTCTCTGACACATATTTCTGTCTAGTTAGATAGCTCATAGAAAACAGATATATTAATTTCAGAAATATTTCTACTCTAGGAAATAGATTCATCAGCATAGATAAATTTGTAAAGAAATTCGAGCAGGAATTTATTATCTGGGTCCTTAAATTTCATATTCATATTCTCCCTGATAGGTGCTAAAGATTTTCAATAGCAGCCCTCAGGTAGCTTCTATTCTCTTAGAGGATACTAGTCATTGTATCAAGAATATTATACACAGAATCTCAGAATCACAGACTGCAGAGTGAACTTGAGAATCAAACTGTAAGAGTTAATGAAAGCAAAGCACATGAAGTATATTTAGCATTCTCTGAGCCATAGGAAAGGTAGGGCAAATAATGCTTTGCCTACATATGTCAAAGGTATATGATGCTGATAGCATATCGTGTCTTGTACTTCAGCTATATAAACAAGAGAGTTCAAAATGAACTTGTGAAAATAGTCAGAATAGGAATCTACCAGATGTTGAGTTAAAATGAGCTCTTCTCCCCTCTTCCTTCCTCTAGCAATGGCCTCTGTAGCTGAATTTGGTACTCTGGTAGTTCTCTCCTAAAGCATAGTTAGCATTTTATACTTCTCTACTGTAAGATAATTTTAGAGTTGTGACTTAAAATCTAGATTTAATTGGTCACCAGGGGAAATCCCAAATAAAATACCCAAGTCAATCTGGAATTTTATGGTAATTTAGTTAATATAGAGGGAAGGAATTTAAGGAGAGAAAGGAAGGGGATATAGGATTTCTCCTGCCTGGTCTGTGCCAGGAGGAATTTAAAATCCCTGCCTCTAGGTCTCTGGAGAAGATTAGAGGCTTCAAAGAGGATAAAGTTGGAAAGTAAAAGAGGAAAAAACTCAGCCAGAAACTCACCACTGAACAGGACAATAGCTTGTAGCCACACTAAGATGCCGAAAGGCTTAGCATGCTGCTCTCAGCTAACTCTCCACTGCCAATCAGGGAAAGAGAGTTTCATCCTTGAGGGATGAAAAATCTCAAATATATAGACCTTTCACCCTTGTGTCTCCTCCTCTAAATTTCACATCTACCAATCACATCAAAGGCTTTCTCCAGGACTGCCCATACTTTTAGTTGTCTTTTGAGTTACTTAACACTTCTTTGTTAAGTTCATCTTTTGTTAGTTACTTGACCTTTTTGTGATTAATTTAACCTCTATAGTTACTTAACACCTTTTTTGTATTAAGATACTTGACCTTTTTTGTGATTAACCTTTATAGTTACTTAACACCTTTTTATATTAAGATCTAAAAATAGACTTAGCTTAAAGTTCTAGCTTCACTATAAGGTGAGAACTAAGTACCTTCATTGTTCAATCAAGAGATTACAACTTTATCTTCCCCTAAAGTAAGGTTTAAGTAGGGTGGAGTAATTTAAGTTACACTACCAATCATTTAATAAACAGTTATGAAGTTAGTACTGTATTCCAGGCATTGTGCTAAGGAATGAGGATACAAAAAGATATTCCCCACCCTCAAGGAGTTTATAATCTAATGGGTGAGATACAATGCAAACAAATATATACAAGCAAAGAATCTACAGAAGGGGAGAAGGCATGCATGCTTTCTGCCATTGAGCCAAGTACAATTTGGGTTGCTGGCTCTGGTCACAAAAATTTCTAGCTATCTCCTGAGTATACCTGTTTTTCTGTGGAAAGTTCTGCTGAATGATATTATACCTTTCTACAATGTTCACTGCAGGGCCTGCTAAATAAATAGAATATTAGACTTAGAGACAGAAAGACTGAAATTTAAATCTTCCTTCAGATATCTTTGAGCTATATGATTCTGGACAAGTTACATTAACTCTCCTAGCTTCCTCATCTATAAAGTGGGTATAATAATAGTGTCCATTTCACAAGTTTTTTTGAGAGTCAAATGAACAATACATGTAAAGGGTTTTTAAATGCTGTATTAATGCTAGCTGTTATTGTTGTTTTTATTATAATTTTTTAAAATTCTTACCTTCTGTCTCTCCATTGATTCTATGACAGAATAGCAAGTTAGGCAATTAGGGTCAAGTAACTTGCCCAGGGTCACACAGGTAGGAAGTGACTGAAGCCAAATTTGAACCTGGGTCCTGCCTACTCTAAGCCTGCTTCTCTATCCATTGTGCTACCTAGTTACCACTTAATATTATTCTTCAAAGTTGTCAAATATTTCCTCATTTCAAATCCAAATCATGTCTACCCTTGACCTGAAATGAGACCTTTTCTGCCACTGATATTTTTGACAGTTTATAAATTTCTGACCTAATGAAATTCCTATAGAAATGATGGTTATTTATGCTAAGGAACAGGAAATGGATCTGTGATTTCATTGGTGTAGGGAATTAAGGAACTTTTCTATTTTCTCTGAACCTTGTAGTCTTAAAGAATTTTCTAGAGATCTGAGAGGTTAAGTGCTTTTCCAGAATTATACAACTATTATGGGTCAGAGGCAGGATTTGAATCTGTGTCTTTCTGCCTTCAAGACCACTATCAAATGAGACAATATGTGGAAAGCCTTTTACTACAGTACCTGGAATGTAGTAGTTACCTCACAAATTCTTATTCCCTTCTCTTTCCCTTCTTTTTATTTGCTGTCACACTACTTTTCTATATCTATACAGATTTACAAAAAGCAATATGGCAAATTACTGAATATCCACAAAATATATTTCCCTCATGTTGGAATGATGTTGGTTTTAGTGTTTGCTTTTCCTATTTCTTTTGTCTTTAAAAAAATAACTTGAATTTTTCTGCACTAATCTGCAATTTCCAAACATATATAAAACTGTGGACTGTCTGAGAGAACACCAAACTTCTTCCCATTCACCTGAATATTCTCCATTTGGTTGTGAAAATTCTCTTAATCATTTGTTGAATTATGTATGGCCTAATGTATTTGAGACATCTCCCCATGTTATTCAAGCAGTTATTGGAGCTCTGGAAGGCTTAAGAGTTGCTATTGGACCATATATAATGTTGCAACACTGTTTGCAGGCTTTGTTTCACCCAGCCAGAAAAGTCAGACATGTATACTGGAAGATTTACAATTCTATCTACATTGGTTCACAGGATGCACTCATAGCACATTATCCTAGGATCTACAATGATGAAAAAAAACACCTATATTTGTTATGAACTTGACTATATCTTATAATTTTATTTGTTTGTTTTTGTGTTTAATGCACAGCTGTTCCACACCTTAAACTTGCTTCAATTCAGTGATGTAAAATTTTAAACATTGCAGATCAGCGTAGAACTGGTCATAGAAGAGCTAGAAATCCAGTAGCATGATTTTAAATAACCTGTCTTTGTTTTTGATGTTAAACAGTAAATGCCAGTAGTGACCAAGGACACTGATTACACACAATTTACTGGAGAGATTTCATTTTGAATTCATCTTTATGAAGATTTAGATTTCATTCCTTGCGTTTAAAGGGGATGTTTATTTGAAAAATAAACATTTGTGTACAAAATGCTAAAAAAAAAAATGGCCTAGGCTGGCCTAGCCTTTTTCTCATTGTTTCCTCTTACTCTCTCTCTCATTAATTCCTTATTTGTATTAATTAAAATCTCCATAAAAACCCAGCTGACTTGGGTATATTTCATATTTGGGAATTTTTCCCTGGCAACCACTTTATATTTGATTTAACTCAAGACAATGTCTTGAAACCATATTTCCACGGTCACAGTTTAAGGCAACCACTCTTTTATCTGTAACAGTTTGTGGCAAACATTTTTTAAAATGTTACAGTTTATGGCAGACCATGAAGTTGGTGGAAAAACCCTCAAAAGTTTCTGTGAAATCTCTTTCCTTTCTCTCTTTATTACTTGCTCTATCAGTCAGTCTTTTTAAACTTTGCTAACTTGGCTTCAGAACACAGCTGCAAGAGTGGGTGAGTAAAAAACATTTTGATTTCTCCTTAAATTAAATAGAATACAGCTGTTTTAAATTTTAGCAACAGGGCACTAAGGTCCTGGCTAGAAGAGCTGTTTCTAAATATCTGTTCCTTTAGGGAACAACTGCCTAAATTAGGATTAAGAAAAACCTGGGAAAAGCTTTTGGCCTTGTCCTGCTTCCCACTTTAGAAATATGGAGTTACAGCCAGTTCAGAACTTAGTTCACAACTGGCTTTTCAGTAAATACTTTGTTCTTTTTTTAGTACAAGCATTGGTCTGCAACTTACTTAACATCTGGCTCATCAGCTCCATGACCAATCTTGTAAATACAGAATTCCTTGTCTCTCTGAAAGGGGTCATCCCATGGAATTTATGGCAAAATCTAATTGACATACTACTTTCCCTTGAGTTTTTGATTGTTGTAATTGTAATATTGGATCTCCTTGAAGAATCCACTTCTCAGTCAAACCAACCGAGTGTTCCTTCTACTACTCAACAAAATGCAGAACTAAATACTCGGCTTGAGCTTATGGAGGAAAGTTTGGGGGAGATCATAGCTTTTATGAGGAACATTAAAAGAGAGTTAAGAACATTATCAGAATCTCTGGACATTAACCCTTCTAGCCAACCCACTGATCCTCCTGCCAACTCAGTCTTAGAAACTCCTGCTTCTAACCAACCCACTCCTCCCCCTACCCATGCCTCAGACAACCCCACACATTCCACCCTGAGTTCACACCCCACCCATGCTGATCACCCTACACAATCCACTCTAAGTTCACATCCCACCCATACTGAACAACCTAATGCCTCTAACCTAAATTCACACCCTACCTCTGATCTTTCTGGCACTATGGGACAACAACAAATCCTCTCCCTCAGTGTGCCCAACTCTTCTCTTTCTCATACCTACCCCATTGAGAATGGAGCAAGAAGGCTAGAAACAGAAACAGGAATATCAAATAATTCAGATAGGTTATTTTCTTTAAGGGAAGTACCCACTTTTAATAAAAATAGAAACTTGGTATCTGTAAGACATCATACACCTTTTAGCCCTGAGGATTTAAATAAATTTAAGGAAGATCTTCCATCATTTGAGGAAGAAACAATATTAATTATAAAAAAAATTAGAGAACATATTCAGAACTTTTGACCCCACTTGGATGGATGTTGAAAATTTGTTAGAGACATTTTTAACAAAAAGAGAAAAAAATAATATCGTCTCTCTAGCTAATCAAAAAAAAAAAAGAGGACATTGGCCAACTGAAGATCCACATTGGAACCCCAATGTTGAACTAGAGCACACAAAACTAAACCAGACCAGAGAAGCATTATTGACAGCCATGAGAGCTTGCTTGGATAGACTTGAAAAATGGTCAAAATTTGAAAGAACCCGACAAGATATTGATGAAACACCCTCCCAGTTTATGGAAAGACTTATTGATGTAGGAAATACATATATGGACCTTGATTTATTCAGAGAAAGGGACATTAGACAAATATGTAGGAAATTCACTGAGAATTGTTGTTCAGTGGTAAAAGACTACTTTAAAACTAGCTGTCCTAATTGGGACTCTATGGACCTCGAAGAATTGAGGAGAGTAGCAACCTATGTATATAAGAGTCGTGTAAAAAGACCTGAGGAACACAATACATTAATGGAAGACTTAAAGAAAGAAATTGAAATGTTAAAGAGACAATTGAAAAATAAGGGAGAGACGAATTCACGAATAAATCAGTAACCTACCACATCTGTGAGAAGAAGGGCCACAAAATGATGGAATGTAGAACCTTTCTTAAGATGATCAGAAGAAATACACAGTTTAATAACAACTTTAGAAATAATAACTATAGAAATGATGATAATGGTCATAGAAACCAGAATTTTAGAAATTTTAGAAATTATAATAATGATTATGGAAATAACTATAATTATTATAGAAATAAGAACTTTAGAAACCAAAATTATAGAAATAGGAATTGGGAAAATAATGACAATGCTCCAAATGAAGAAAATGATAGTGCCCAACAACAATATATAAGAAATGGTGCTCGTCCAAAAAATAGTCGAGGTGCTAATGACCCTCAGAGGGGTGCCCTTCAGGGGGGTGCCCAAGGAACATCCCAAATATAATGAAGATGGTTCTTAGACTCTATTGATTTTGTTGATGTTAATTAACCTTTTTCAGTTTTGTCTCCCCTCCAAATAGTAGGAAAGAATGAACAGAGAACTTAAAACTATGATTGGAAAAGTATGCACGGAGACCCATTTAAAATGGCATGAAATTCTACCTCTGGCCCTATTTTATCTTAGAAGCAGGCCTAGAGGAGACCTATACGTCTCACTATTTGAGATGCTTTTTAGACATCCGCCTATACAGGCTAAACCTTTATTCCCCTGCATATACATCACTATTAGGGGGAGATACTACTATTGCTTACTATATACAGGAATTACAGCACAAACTATGTGAACTTCATGAATACGGAGCTGCAGTACAAGCCAGACCACTAGACTTTTGTCTGCATGACCTGAACCCAGGAGATAAATTATATATTAAGAATTTCCAGTGTACTGGAGCAACTCAGCCTTTGTGGGAAGGACCATTCCAAATATTGTTAACTACTCCAACATCTATAAAGGTTGGAGAAAAGGACTCTTGGATTCATTGCTCACATGTGAAGAAAGTATCTTCTGTTGGGACTGATTGACTGTATCCTATCATATGCATTGGAGATAATAATCCATTGACAAATGGATGTTGTTTTTGAGAACACATTGAATTCCTGATTTTTCCCCTTATTTATTATTGCTTTTCTTTTATTTTTATTAGAATATTTGATTTTTTCCTTTTTTTCTCATTTCTTGTGCTAAAGGTACATATAATTAATATTATTTTTCTGCAGTTATATAAGTTAAATATATATACTTGCTATTATATCAATGCATACCCAAAAGCTTTAAACTATGGGAACCTGCCATTTATTGATAAAATATAATGAGACTATGATTAATGTTGTATCTGATTCCAGGAAATGAGATAAAAACAAGGAGCACAGACTTAACCTTAAAAGTGCCAAAAAGAGCACACAGGTCAAAAATAAAACCAATCCATGTGGGATTGATGAACTTCTACACCAATATGGTAGGAGTTGAAACTAAATGTGGACTTGAGGTTGCGAAGCTTGACATATGTTAAGTCATAGGACTTCCTTGTATCTACACTTTTTGTGAAGTACTCATACAAGTACAAAATTTGACTATCATGCTGGCTTCCTATATCTCTGAGAATGTCAGAAATCAGACAAGGGAATGACACTTCCCTATCAAAATAGAATTCTAGTTCCTTTCTTTCTTATATTATGGCAACTTCCTGTAGTCTTGGCTGCAAATGGATAAGTGAAATATTACTGCATTCTGTCCTATAGACTTGTGGGATAGAAATTACTTTAAATTGGACCTATATAAGGGCCTATTTTGAATTTTTTTCCTTATGTTTTTTGTTGTTTTTTCTCTTCTTTTGATAATTGACTCATACATCCCCATAACTCAATATTGCATCCTGAGCTGAACTGGATTTTTTTTTAACACATACTTCAGGGGGGGATTGTATTTTAATTTAAAATCCAAGATTTTTTATTTTTTTGTTTGAGATTGTATTTTTATAAAAATCCAAGATTTTGCAAAACAACTCTGAGGTATCACCTCACACCTAGCAGATTGGCTAACATAACAGCAAAGGAAAGTAATGAATGCTGGAGGGGATGTGGCAAAGTAGGGACATTAATTCATTGCTGGTGGAGCTGTGAACTGATCCAACCATTCTGGAGGGCAATTTGGAACTATGCCCAAAGGGCGACAAAAGAATATCTACCCTTTGACCCAGCCATAGCACTGCTGGGTCTGTACCCCAAAGAGATAATGGACACAAAGACTTGTACAAAAATATTCATAGCTGCGCTCTTTGTGGTGGCCCAAAACTGGAAAATGAGGGGATGCCCATCAATTGGGGAATGGCTGAACAAACTGTGGTATATGTTGGTGATGGAGTACTATTGCGCTAAAAGGAATAATAAAGTGGAGAAGTTCCATGGAGACTGGAACAACCTCCAGGAAGTGATGCAGAGCGAGAGGAGCAGAACCAGGAGAACATTGTACACAGAGACAAACACACTGTGGTATCATCGAACGTAATGGACTTCTCCATTAGTGGTGGTGTAATGTCCCTGAACAACTTGCAGGGACCCAGGAGAAAAAAACACCATTCATAAGCAAAGGATAAACTATGGGAGTGGAAACACCGAGAAAAAGCAACTGCCTGAATACAAAGATTGAGGGGACATGACAGAGGATAGACTCTAAATGAACACTCTAATGCAAATACTATCAACAAAGCAATGGGTTCAAATCAAGAAAACATCTAATGCCCAGTGGACTTACGCGTCGGCTATGGGGGGTTGGGGGGGGGGAGGAAAAGAAAATGATCTATGTCTTTAACGAATAATGCTTGGAAATGACCAAATAAAATATATTTAAAAAAAAAAAAAATCCAAGATTTTGATTTTGTTCAAGAAAAGATCTTCAAGGAAGAAGTTTGCTAACTCCTAAATCCAGAGAATGAATTGTTGCAGAAAGATGCTGGAAAATCCACACTACATCAAGAAGATCAACAATAAACTTTGGATATGGTTGATTGAACTGAAATTTGATTGAACATTTATTGTAAATGTGCACATTTATGCCAAAAGGGACTGACCCTAATTTGGCTTTCTGTCAATGCGCCTAGCAAAACATTGGTTTTGCTTGCTTTCTTTCTTTTCTATTCCTCCCTCACTATTCTAATTTCCTCTTAGAAATTGAATATTGTATATATTTATAGTTAGAAGTGAATTTAGGACTACAAGATTATTATGTTAAAATGATCAATAGGGAGACTAGTCTCCCAATGATCATAAGGGGGGGATTGTGAATCTTAAAAATTCTCAGACCCTACTTCAGAAGATTTGGTTAAGACCATTCCCCATTTTAAACAATGAAGGGACTTAGTCAGGAATATGAGAACTCTACTCCACCCATACTTAAGCATATTTTAGGGGAAGATAAAGTTGTAAACTCTTTACTGAACAATGAAAAAGTACTTAACTCATACTTATAGTGAAGCAAAAGCCTTAAGCTAAGTCTATTTTTAGGAAGGTGCTAAGTACCTATGAAGGTCAGGCAACTTGCAAACTTGTAAGGGACAAGCCTTAACAAAAGAAGTGTGAGGTTTTAGTCTACTCAGGTGTGAATTACTCAAAAGCTTAGTCTACTCAGGTGTGAATTAAGAATGGTCTGTCCTTTGGAAAATGTCTACTGTGATTGGTAGATGTGAGAACTTAGGGGAGGTGACATAGGAGAAAATTCTCTTTAAAAGGAGGTCAGAAGCTGAGAGAAGAAAACTCTCTCTGAGAGAACTCTCTCTGAAGAGACTCAGCTTGCCAAAGCTGAGATGAGAGGAAAAATTCAGCCTTGGAAGTTGAAGTGGAGCTCAGGAGCTGAACTGGTGGATCTCTCTGAACACTAGAATCTTGCTTAGGACAAATCTTGTGGTGAGTGGATTAAAGATTGACTGACCTCTCTCTTAGGGCTTTGGCCTAGGCTGGCCTAGCCTTTTTCTCATTGTTTCCTCTTACTCTCTCTCTCATTAATTCCTTATTTATATTAATTAAAATCTCCATAAAAACCCAGCTGACTTGGCTATATTTCATAATTGGGAATTTTTCCCTGGCGACCACTTTATATTTGATTTAACTCAAGACAATGTCTTGAAACCATATTTCCACGGTCACAGTTTAAGGCAACCACTCTTTTATCTGTAACAGTTTATGGCAAACACTTTTTTAAATGCTACACCATTAGGCGTCTAAGTATTATTTAAGCAATAGAATGGAGTTCTTTTAATTAGTCCCCCCTTTCCTGGAATTCACCACTACTTATGTATCTGCTAATAACTTAATACCAGGACTTTGAACTCTACTTCTGAAAGGATGAAAGCTAACTTAAAATCAGTATTGATCAAAACTTAAATTCTTATATAGAAAAGCTCAGCTTAACCTACTTTCATATATCTCCCCCACCAATGTCTGCTTTTACTTATAAGAACCTCCCAGTCTCCCTGTGCTGGCAACTGAGTGTCATCTTCAACTCCTCATTCTCTCTCCCACTTCCTCTTCCACTTCGAATATTTAATACATTGCCAAGGCCTGTCAGTTTCACCTTTGCTACATTCTCAAATTCATCTCTTTGTCTTTTCTTGAATATACCTAACAAAATCCTCAGTTTAATGTTCAAAGCCCTCCCAACCCTAGCCCCACCTCACCTTTCTAGTGTTCTCACACTGTTATGGTAGGATTTGGGGTGAGGAAAGAACAAGAGGGAAACATATAAATAAATTCTGATTTATTATTTGGGAAGGGTAGGAAGGAATAAGGGTTTAGGAATAAAGTTATACTTAATTTAAAAGCTAATATCTATAACTAACTAAACTATATTACTAAGCTAAAACATTAACTTCCCAATATCCAAGTCTCACACCAGGAGTCCAATCAAATAGGGCCAGGATCTCAAGTTGGTAGATGTCCAAGTAGGTCCAAAGATCTTCTCACTGATGCTGCCAGCAGAACAGATCCAGAAAACCTCTTTCCTCTGTTGGTCACAGGAGAAACTCCTCTTCCAGCCTTAATCTCAAAATCCTTCAGGAGAGAAGACAGTTGGGCAGATAGAATTTCTCCCAGATCCCTCAGGCTCCCATGTGACCCTTGATCATATGCTCTCATCAATCATTCTCTAAGATTTGCATCTCTCAGTTTTTACAACAGTTTTTGCAAACCTTTCATTCTTTATCACAACACCTAGTATTTTTCAGCCCAGTGATACTAGCCTTCTTGCTATTCCATAGACATGATACTGCATCTCTCAGTCCCAGACATTTTTTCTGGCTGTCCTCCATACTTAGAATGCCTCTGACTTCCCTTGCTTCCTTTTCAAGTTGCAACTATAATGTCATCTAAAGCCTTTCACAATTGCTCTAAATTCTATTGCCTTCTATCTCTTAATTATTCCAATTTATTCTTAGCTTGTTTGAATGTACTTAAGTTTGCTTATTATTTTCCTATTAGATGAGCTCCCTTAAGGTAGGAAGTATCTTTTGCCTCTTTTTTTTTTTGCCTCCTGAAGTGCTTAATGTGGAGCCTGGCACATAGTAGGGTGTATGTATGCCAGTAATGAATGTTTAATGACTTAGTATGGGTGTATGGGGTGCTCAGGGAGGGGTAGTATCTCTGGTATGGAGGACTTGTCATGCCCTCCTAGGGCAGCTCTCCAGCCTCTGACCCTCACCTGACACCCAGCTCTCACTTGTGGCTCCTAGTAGCTGCTAGCATGCGGCAGCGGCCACACCCCGGGCAATGGCTTCCACAGGCCGGCTAAACCTTGTGAGGGTAGCCATCGGGTCTTCGTGGACCCCTTGTGAACCAGGGCTTTGCTCACCCAGCACGTGAAGACTGCTTCGGCGGAACAGGCAGAAGAAACCAACAAGAAGGTTCAACGGCTGAGATGGCGATGCAGCAAGGCACTGTGGAGTGCTTAGGGCATGTTGGAGCACAAAAGACAACACGGCCATCCAATGCAGCTGAGGAAGTCTCCAGGTGTAACGACTTTTCGTGCCACTGGACCCAGGCTTCCAACGCCGAGAGAGTGGGACTGTCTCTGTGCATCGACTTTTCCACTTAAATCTCCTTCACGCACAGGTGTTTTTGTGCACATCACAGATGAAAGCACACAAAGACAATCGTCATCTTCGGCTACCGAGAGACTACTACTAATGACTTAGTGACTATCAGAGGCTCTGTGATCTTACTGAAACGGATTTTCCCTCCAGTGATACAGGTTGCAACTCCTTCATGCTTTCCCTTCCTGCCTGACTTTTATTCATATCATCTCACTAAATTTTGTGGTATATGGTAATGACTCTGGGTTGGAGTGGAATCATTGGTTAATGGAAATTCTCTGGGCAGTTAGTATTAATAGTCCCACAGAATAAGGAAACAATTTAGAAATCACAGGGGTAGAAAGTATATTCAGATTTCGATGTTCTTCACCCTTAATGACATTTTCCTGAGGCCCTCAGATCTAGAAGCCTTCCCAAGACCATCAAATTGAGACTATTCTTAGTCCAGGGTCTCTTTACTTGGATCCCTAAGAAGGGATCCTCTTAGGCAATTCCTCATCTCCTGTCTGAGCTACCAAGAAGCCTGTGTCTTCACTGGCTGGTATTTACTGAATTTGTTCCCCTCTCCTTTTTTTCTTTCAGCATGACTCCAAAGACATCACCACCTCAGGTTTGTGCAGTTGGGGAATGGAAGAAGGAGGAAGAAGGGATTTTCTTCCAACTTGGGCATTGGTGTGAAAAGATTTTGGTTGTTTTAAAATTTTGTTTTGCATGACTTGTTGGTAGGACGATTTTCTTTTCACTCCATTACTGTATTATATTCACTTTTGAATTATTAGAAAGAAAATTAAATACGGGTTAGATGTGAAATGTGAGAAATATACAGAGGGAATTCCTATATTGGGTAGGAGGTTGCATAAGGAAAGCAGTGTGGTATAGAGGTGGGTGGAGACAGCAGAGGACTGATTCTGAGTCCCAGAATCTGAGTTTAAATCCTGACTTGGATATGGAACACTAATCACTCTGGCTCCCCACTACCTGAAAGTGAGGTGTGTTAGATTTCATCCTTCCCACATGGTTCTTTGTAGCCCCCAATAAAATCAGAGCCATCAGCTAGCTAGAGCCAGACATGCAGTTCCCCCTGCAGTTTAAGTACTTAATCCAAACCCTTCACATATACTGTATGTCCCACCAAGAAATTACTGGTGCAAGAATTCAATGAGAAACTGTTAGATGGTTACACATTGATGTATTGATTTACTATCCTATAGAAAACTCTAAGTTTCAGTAAGGTAAACAAAGTCATTCTCTCCATCTTTTAAATCATTCCTAACCATTGTCCCTGCAAAAGGCTTACCTAATCCCTTAGCCTACGTCATTGTCCCAATAAAGTATGTACCCCAAATCAATAAACTTTGTCCCTGCTCAGCAAGAGGTTTTCTACATGTTTCTCTGTCAGTCCAACCCTCTTATGATCTCAGTCATTTTTCTCATCCTGGTTTGGTGACCCACAAATGTTTGTCATTACCACCTGATAGTTTTTTAGCACACTTAAAGAGATTGAGAGGGGTCTAGACTTTCTGCAAATGTCTCCAGTCTCATCCATGTTGCTTCTTTAATAGTAGAGGTGGTCTAGTAGTTAGATTCACTTTGACAAGGAAATATTTTCTCAAAGATATAAATGCAAACAAATTTACTCCCCCAATGTGTGGGAGTCATAATCCTTGATTCCAGCCTTATACCACCTCAGTTTTGGGGGAGGGGGAGGAGATTGGGTGCACAGCCCAGCTTGGTTCCTACAGAACAGTGATGGCGAACCAATGACATGAGTGCCAGAGATGGCACACAGAGCACTCTCTGTGGTCATGTGACTGCCCCCACCCCGGTTCCTTTCTAGAAAGGCAGAGGCACTTAGGTGGAGCTGTTCTCTCCCTCTCCATAATGCCTGATGACATTGTTTTACATCCCACACCCCTCTGTTCAGCAGTCCAATGGGAGTACTTCCTCCCTCCCCTGTCTGGGGTAAGGTGGATGGCTCACAGGTGGCAGGGAGCAGAGTGATTGGGCCACTCCCCTCCCCTTCTCTACACTCAAGGAGAACATTCCTCACTTCACCCACCCCTCTGCCCAGCATCCCAATGGGAGTGCTTCCTTTCTTCCCTGTGAGGGGCATGAGGGGTGGGGCATGACCAGCATGTAGTATTGGGTGTGGCATGGCACACAGTGGGGGTGGGAGGGAACACTCCATCTCTAAAAGGTTTGCCATCATTACTGTAGAGCATAGCCCCAATCAAGTCCCTAATCTTATTTTTAGACTAGTTAGATTAGTTTCTCAAAGCTTCCCTACGGGGCTTTCTGGGCTGGAATCCCTACCCAGGTTCCAAAATTATCTGATTCAAATTCCTGGATCTGAAGGGAATTCCTGCTGGTACCTGACAGTGATAACAATGGATGGAAAACAGCGACAAGTACTCCACAGACCCATTTCTTGGAGCTAGGACCCAAGGGAGGATTAGTAGGGAAAGAAATTTCTTCCCTTCTCAACAGTTGAGTTCATGGCATCCAACTGGAGAGTGAACTATGATCTTCATCCTATAGACATAACAAAAAGGAACAAGTGTCCCCAAAAGAGAATGATTGCCTCAGTCTTGTCAGTTTTAAAGATTCAGCTTTTTCCAGTTATTCAGTCAATCCAAGAAGGTTATACTCACCCACATGGTAGGGGATATAAGAGCCTCCATGCCTAGACCTGACTTACAGGTGTTTACTTGTGTGATTGTGTATCAGGTCACTTAGCCTTCCTGGGTCTCTATTTCCTCATATCCTCATATATAGATATAGATGAATCAAGCTTGTTAGGGAAAAGCTATGGGCAACTGACCCATGGATATGAGGTCATATTCTTGGGGGGGGGAGCAGTAAGGCAATTCACATAGCTGGTAGGTAGGTGGAGGAACACTTGGACACAGTATTAGACATTACCTATCTACAATGTACAAACCAACATTATAAACCAATGTCCAATTTCCAACAGGGGAGCAAAATGTCATGGAACTTATACCATCCCCTAGTATCAGAATACAGTATAAACAATTCCTTTTGAATGGCTCCTTTTCAGTGACCTTTAAATGTTTACTTATTCAAAATTTACCCTGAAATACAAGACAGCTTGAGTAAAGAAAGATACTGGGCATGAAAATTAATCTAATACTCTATGGAGTGTTGTTGCATTAAATGGAAACTTTTTTGAGAGAAAGCTGAGGTAGGAGTTGGATACCTGAATTCTTGGTGGAGATTCTGTCACTTATGAACCTGATACCTTCGGGCCATTTCTGTTTCAGTCAAGACTGAAATTACTGAACAACAAAAGCCTGTGTTTCTTCATATGAAAAGTGGAAGTCGTCCATACTGACCTTAAAGAGTAGTTGTAGGAATTATGAAAGTATATTTTTAAAATCCTTTAAAGTAAAACTGAAAATATTTTCCTCTAATTCCTTTCCAAAAAATCCTTTGAAAAACTCCTTGGAAGGTGAGCAATAAGTCAAGGATGAAATGGGGTAAAGAGGGAAGTCCTTTTATTAGAGGAGTGGATTAAGGAAATTAACAGTGCCTTTCCAACCACCTGAACTGATTAGTGTTATTAGGATCTAGCCAAGGGAAGTACCCTTTTCCAATCTTCTTGATATGGATTTCTGGAAATGTCTCCATTGATTCCTCTTGGGAAGAAGACCATGGTGAACGAGATAGGGACTTGGTTGCTCTGTTCCAGAATGTTGCCTCAGACTGTATTTTAAGATAGCTTTTTCCTTGTTCAACATTTCTAAATGTCACTTGAAATCTTCTTGGGGCAAAGAGTTAAACAGGGAGACATAGGGAACAAATGGAAAGGGAGGGATACTTTAAAAACAACAAAATTGCACTAATGTAAGGGATTATTTTTTTTTTTATTATTATCCTCTTAGTGTAAATGCTGGTGATCTCAGAAAAGGACTTTTCCCCTTCTCATCCTTTTTTTTTTAAAGAGAGCTTAAAAAAAGTTTTATTAATGCCTATTATTCTGACAACATACTAATTTCTGAAAATTAGCCCCTTCCTGCTCAGTGTGAAAGGAAATTCTTGGTTCTCTTTGCCTATCCTGAGTTTGTACTTGTGAAAAGGGAATCCTTTGTTCTCTTTGCCAAGTTGGAGTTATCACTTTGGAATAACAATAACTTAAGTACCCTTACTAATACCTCACTAGACTGAAGACAGGATTAACTCTCTTTTGTCTACTTTTGAATTAATCAACAAAACTGAATACACCCACATTTAACCCTAAAGTAAGGGAAATCCACAAATTCTTACTCCTAGGAGGAGAGTTAACACCTTTAGAGGTGAGAAGCCAGCAAGATACTTGGAAGAGCTCCACTGCGTTTTCTAACTCAAACAGTCAGAAACTTGTGAACTCTTTTAAGAATTCACACCCTCAGAAACTATAAACTTTTTTGATGAGAAATAGACTTTCAGAGGCCTTTGATAAGAGTTGCCACATTCAGAGGATAGAGAGGTGAAACAATTTTGTAAACTGTGATTGGCCACTGTGAAGAGGGACAGGGATAGAAAACCACCATAAAAGCCACAAAATCCTTCAACTGGGGGTCTGGTGAAATTGAGTCTGGTGGAGAGTGTCTCCTGGAGATAGTCTTCAAGGGAACTTCATTGGAGACTACAGCATGGATTGTGAACTCTAATTCCTGGACTACTTGTTTGGGTGAGTGAAAAGGCTGACTCCCTTCCTAGTTTCTTAAGAGACTAGCTTCCATCTTGGAGGAGGTCATATGACTGCTTGGTAACTCACTACAGGCCCTCCTGGCTGAGGTATATTTCTATAGGTATTTTCTCTAACCTCTTTCACATTTCTCTACTTTATTGTTTCCCCTCTATTTTGGTAAATAAACTGCATCCAACCATTAAATTTAACTGTTACATCAGGAATTGAACTCTTTCTTTTTTGATAATATTTTGTCCCCTCCCCCCTTATATGTAAAACCCATTTTTAACATTAATTTTTTCTTAAATTTTGAGTCCTGAATTTTAGTCCTCTCTCCCTCCATTCCCCTCTCCCTGAGAGAGCTCACTATCTTGTTTTTACATGTGCAATAATGCAGAACATTTTTCCAGATTAGTCCTTTGGTGGAAGAAAGCTTGAACAAAAAAATGAAGAAAGAAAATAAAATACAGTATGTTTTGGTCTGGATTCAGATTCTATTAGTTCTTTCTTTTGGTAAAGATGGCATTTTTCATCATGAGTTCTTTGGGATTATTTTAGATTATTGTATTGCTGAGGAAAGTTAAGCCATTCACAGTTGTTCATCATACAATATTGCTGTTACTGTATGTAATATTCTCCGGGTTTGCTCTGCATCAGTTCATGTAAATCTTTCCAGATTTTTCTGAAATTATATTGCTTAATATTGCTTAACATTTCTTATAGCATAATGATATTCCATCATATTCATATACCACAATTCATTCAGCTTCCCTCAATTGATAGGCATCTCCTCACTTTCCAATTCTTTTTTTTAACCCCTACCTTCTCTCTTAGAATCAGTACTATGTATTGGTTCCAAGTCAGAAGAGTAGTAAGGGCTAGATAAGGGGGGTTTAGTGATTTGCTTAGGGTTATACAACTAGGCAGTATCTAAGACAAGATTTGAATCCAGTATGTTCCATCTCTAGGCCTAAATTTTAATCCACTGAGCCACCCATCTGCCTTTTTCACATTTCAATTCTTTACCAATACAAAAAAGTCTGTTATAATTAATTTTGTATATGTAGGTTCTTTCCCCTTTTTAAAAAATCTCTTTGGGATACATACCTAGTAGTGGTATTGTTTCATTAAAGGGTATGCACAGTTTTATAGGCTTTTGAGGATAGTTCCAAATAGCTCTTCAGAAGGGTTGAATCAGTTCATAATTCCTCCAACAGTGCATTAGTGTCTTAAGTTTTCCACATCCCCTCCAAGTTTTATCATTTTCCTTTTCTGTCATAATAGCCAATATGAAAGATATAAGGTAGAACTTCATGGTTTTTAAAATTTCCATTTCTCTAATCAATAATTATATGAAGGGATAGTTAGGATAGATAGATAGATAGATAGATAGATAGATAGATAGATAGATAGATAGATAGATAGATATAGAAGGCTCAGTAGAAAGAGAGCCATGCTGGAAATTGAGAGGACCTGGGTTCAAATCTGACCTCAGACATTTCCTAGCTTTGCCATCCTGGGCAAGTCATTTAAACCCAAATGCCTAGCCCTTCTCTTCTATCTCAGAACTAATTCTTACTATTGATTCTAATATAGAAGGTAAAGGTGTATTTGGTTGTTGTTTTTTTTAGATAGTGATTTAGATAAATTTTTCATATGACATTGGATAGCTTTGATTACTTTTTCTGAGAACTTCCTCTTCATATCTTTTAAGCATTTATCAACTGGGGAATGACTTTGTATTCTCATACATTTGACTTATTTATCTCCATAGTTGAGGGGGAAAAAAGGCTTTTATTAGAAAGCTTATAAATATTTTTTCACAGTTATGATTAGTGTGTATTACTCTTCATCCTATTTCCCCCTATTTATCTTACTCTCTTTCCTTCCTCCCTGTCTATCCTCAACAATGTTTTGCTTCTGACCACTGCCTTCCCCAAATTGCCTTCCTTTTTTTAGTCCCCTTTCCCCCTTATTCCTTTCCTCCCCTACTTTCCTATAGAGGTGTGGTGGCAAACCTATGACACTTGTGGTATGCCCTCTCTATGGGCATACCTCCTGCCAACCAACATAGAGTTCACCAGAGTTTGTTACTAGAAAGCCAGAGAGATGTGGGGCTGGAAAGATGCTCCCTTTTTCCTTTCCACATGAACCTGAGGACATCACTCACCCCTTCAAAAGGCTCACCATGATTGTATTAGGGTAAGATAGATTTCTATACCTAACTTTGGGTCAATTCTGATGAGAGCAAACTTCAAACATATCCCTCTCCAGCTCTCCCATCTTCTCCTCTATAAAAGCTCTTTAAGGCCTCTTTTATGTGAGGTAATTTACCCCATTCTACCTCTCTCTTCCTTTCTCTCAGTGCATTCCTCTTTCTCACTGTTTAATTTTATTTTTTTTAAAGTAATCATCCTTTCATATTCAGCTCACACTATTGCACTCTATGTATACTCCTTCTAACTGCCCTTATAATGATAAAGTTCTTAAAAGTTAAAAGTATCATCTTCCCATGTTGGAATGTAAATAATTTAATCTCATCAACTTTTATTATTTCTCCTTGTTGTTTGCCTCTTTATGCTTCTCTTGAGTTTTGCTTTTGAGAAACAAATCTTCTATTCAATTCTGATTTTCTTATTAGAAATGTTTGAAAGTCTTCTATTTCATTGAATTTTCATTTTTTCCTCTGAAGGATTATATCTAGTTTTGCTGGGTAGGTGATTCTTGATTGTAGCCCTAGCTTCTTTGCTTTTTGGTATATCATATTCCAGACCTTCTAGGCTTTTAATGTAGAAGCTGCTAAGTCCTGTGTTGTTCTGTAATATTCCAGGGAATTTTCAACTGCAGATAATTTTCAGGTGATTGGTACATTCTTTCAATTTCTATTTTACCTTCTGGTTCTGGAATATCAAGGTAATTTTCCTTGATAACTTCTTGAAGATGATGTGTAGCCTTTTTTTTTAAATTATAACTTTGAGGTAGTCCAATAATTCTTTAATTATTTCACCTCAATCTATTTTCCAGGTCAGTTGTTTTTCCAATGAAATGTTTCATATTTTCTTCTACTTTTTCTCATTCTTTTGATTTTGTCTTATTGGTTTTTAATGTCTTGTGGAGTCATTTGCTTCCACTTGCCCAATTCTAATTTTTAAGAAATTATTTTTTTGAATAAACTTTTGTACCTCTTTTTCCATTTGGCCAGTTCTGCTTTTTAAGTGCCTTTTGTGTCTATTTTACCCATTTATTTTATTTTGGTTTTTTTAAGTATTTTCTTTAGTATTTTTTGTACCTTCTTCACCAAGCTGTTGACTTTTTTCATTATTTTCTTGCTGACTCTCAATTCTTTTCCCAATTTCCCCTCTATTTTGATTATTTGTTTTGAATCCATTTTGAGCTCTTTCAGGAATTCTTTTTGGTTTTCAGACCAATTCATGTTTTTCTTTGAGGCTTTGGATGCAGCAGTTTTGACTTTGTTGTCTTCTGAGTGTGTGTTTTGATCTTCTCTGTCACTATAATAATTATCTATGGTAACTATCTTTTTTTTGTTGCTTGCTCATTTTTCTAGACTTTTGACTTTTTAAAAACTGTTGGGCTCTGTTCCCCTTGATGGTTGTACTGGCCCTCAAAGGCAGCAGGAAAGTCTTCTCCACAGGAAGAGGCATGTGGGACCCCAATCCAATTATGAGCTACTTTGGGGCACTCACAAGCCTCCCCCTCATGTCCTATTGAAAGCTGGAAGCAAGATGGAGTCTGCCAATGAGCTTATTCCCTTGATGTAAATAAATAAGTTTGAAGTTGCTATCTGACTGCTCAGTGTGGTTCATTGTGATTGAGGTAAAGGAAGAAGAAAGTAGGGGTTAGGAGGTTGTAGGTCACCCTAATTTCAGAATCCCTTTTCAAAGGTCCATCCTCTGAGTTGGTGGAATTTGCCATATATCAAAGTTCACCTTCCCTTTCCCAAATCTATCCTAAATATATATTTCTAAATAATTATGGAAGTAAAAGGGTTTTCTTGTAAGACAGGGGAGAAGTAGAAAAGGGGGAGAGAGCACTGATCAATTAATTGAGTCCAGTATCTCAATAGGTCATGGAATGAAAATCTTCAGAGTAATGTGGTTTGTTAGCAGGAACCAACGATGTTAGGATTTTTCTCAGTGACAGTGACAGTCTTGAAAAATGGCCCAGAGAAACAGCTCCTCCTTTCACTCCCTTCTGTGTCTCAGCACTTAAGACCTCCTCCTCAGGAGAATTTCCCAGAAGTCCTTGTCCAGTTTCCAACTGTTGTTCCTGCCTCATGAACCTGTAGAGCTCTCAACATTCCAATCCCCCCATCTATTCCCCATCTATTCTATTCCCCATCATTACTGTAAACTTGGAAATTACTCCACCCTACTTAGATGTACTTTAGGGGAGAATAAAGTTGTAATCTCCTGATTGAACAATGAAGATACTTAGTTCTCACGTTATAGTGAAGCTAGAACTTTAAGCTAAGTCTATTTTTAGTATCTTAATACAAAAGATAAGTACCTAAATTAATCACAAAAGGTCAAGTAACTAAACAAAAGGTGAACATAACAAAGAAGTGTTGTAAACCTTAAAATTTCTTAGACTTATGAATGTTGGAAATTTCCCCATTGGGAAATTTCATACTTGAAAAAATTTCCTACTGATAGTAAGAACTCTATTGGAATGTGAAACTCCTTGGCATGGGAGGATCCTTCTCCTCCCTACTTAAGTCTACTTTAGGACAGAAACCTTTTGCTAAACAATGGAAAGGGCTTTGACCTATGCTTAAGCATAGAACAGGAATTTCTTTGAGTCATGATTGATTTTAGAATTGATGCAATAGAGATACTTGGAATGACAGAACCAGGTCTTGGAAACTACAATCTCCACCCTACTCAGAGTAACAGGATTTAGGAAGGGCTGCAGCAAAGATCAAGATTTAATTATTTGAGAATATTACCTTCAACAGACATGTGCAAAGGAGACAGACCTCTGGGCAGTCCTGGGTTAAGCTAGAGCCACCATTGGCACAGGGGAGAGATCGACAGTGATTGGTAGATGTGAGAACTGAGGGGAGGGAACTTAGATGGTTTCCTTAAAGATAGCGGGGGTCTGAGGGCTAGGGAGGAGGTTTTTGGCTTGGAGGAGGTTTTGCTCTGAAGGAGGTCTGAGAGGAGAGAGGTCCTGGAGGGAAAGCTGCTGGAGAGGTCTTGAAGGAGGCTGTGGATGGAGAACTCAGGAGGAGTCAGGAGGAGAATTCTCTGGAAACATTTCTTGAAAGGAGGCTCTCTTGAAGATGGAGCCTGAGGTTGGCATGAGAAGCCTTACCTAGAGAGATCTTGGGTGAGTGAAAAAACCAACTGACTGATTTATCTCTTAGGACTGAGGTCTAGGCCTTATTGGCTTGAGGCCCTTCATTCTTATTCCTTTCTTACTTTCTCTCTTTTACATTAATTTATACATTATTTTATATTAATTTATTAATTATTATTATAATTATATTATATATATTTTATATAAATAATAATAATTAATTAAAAATATATTAATATACATTAAATTTCTCTATAAAACCCAGTTGGCTTGGGCATATTCATAAATTGGGAATATATTCCCTGGCAACCATCTTATATTTATATAAACCAAGACACAGCAGAAAACATATTTCAGCGGTCATAATTGTTATATATATTTCCCTTGCTCCCAAACATTTTAATTATCTCAGTTTATGGCTCCCACTCTCTTATCTACAACAATTTAAACCCCAAAACTGTTTTAAATCTAACAGTGTGAAGTAGCTCAAAGATATAATCTAACCAGAGAAGGTGAGAACTAAAGAGTGGACAGTCCTGGAGAAAAGCATCTGCTGTGATTGGTAGATGTGAAAATTTAGAGGAAGAGACACAATAATAAAAGGTCTATAAAGCAGGATGAAAAGTTCAGATTTAGAGATACGGGCATTCAGATCTTTGGACATTGACTTGGAGGAGCAACTGGAAGACAGACACCCAGACTTCTTTTAGACTGTCACCGTGGTGAGTGTGGAGACTGACTTCCCTTTCCCTTGAGCTCAGGGAGGCCACTTTGGCCAAGGCCTTTAACTCCTGCCTGGCTCAGCCTGACCCAGAGCAGTTTAAATTAACTCTTCCCGCCCCCCCTCTTCTACTTAATTCTTTCTCTCTATATTAATTAAAATCACCATAATCCCCAGCTGACTTGGGTATTTTATTATTTGGGATTTTCCCTGGCAACCAAATTAATTTAGATTTAAGTCACAATACTAAAATTATCATTACATTACAGTATCTCAATTTTGCCACATCCCCTCTAACATTTATCATTTCCTTTGCTTCTATATCAACCATTCTGCTAGGTGTAAGGTGGTACCTGAGGGTTGCTTTAATTTGTATTTCTCTAATAAGGAGGGATTTAGAACACTTTTCAATATGATTCTTGATAGTTTTGATTTCATCATGTGAAAACTACCTATTTATGTCCTTTGACCATTTGTCGATTGGGGGATGGCTTGATTTTTTGTAAATTTGACTTAGTTCCTTACATATTTGGGAAATTAAACCTTTGTCAGAGTGTTTTGTTATAAAAATGTTCTCCCAGCTTTTTGCTTTCCTTCTTATTTTGGTCCACCCCTTTTCAAGAGACCTTTCCTGCTGACCTAAGTTGTTTTAGATAAAAAAATTATTTCACCTTGTATTTTTTGTGAGTTTCAGGGTTTTATTTTAAAGTTGTTTAGAGGGGGATTTGAGATAGATCAGGAGAATCTCTTCCTTTTCTTCACCATCTTGGCTCTGCCTAAATATTTTTTTTATAACAAAGAAAAATGTGATATGTTGGCCATATCTGACAAAGGATAAATACAGAATTCTAATGTTCTCAGCTAAGAGGAGGGAGATATAGTCCATTATTTGTTTTCGAAGGAGACAATTAGTTTTCACATCCTCAGAATTAGTTTTCCTTTTAGTATTCTTGTTAAAATGAAATCATGAAGTCTTTGTCATTGTTGAACAGTCATGCCTGACTCTCTGGAATCCTATTTGGGGTTTTCTGGTCAGAGATGCTGGAATGATTTGTCATTTCCTTTTCGAGCTCATTTTATAGATAGGAAAACTGAAGCAAACAGGGTTAAATGACTTGCCCATGGTCACACAATTAATAATTGTCACATTTGGACTCAAAATCATGAATCTTCCTGATTCCTGGCCTACCACTCTATCCACTGAACCACCTAGCCAAGCCTGGCACTATGCTAATCTCTGTATATACAAAGAAAGTCAAAACAAAACAAAAACCAGTCCCTGCTATCAGAAGCTCACAGTCTGAGGAAGCAACATGTAAATAACAATATGTACCTCAAATCATAGATAGGATAAGTTAGAGATAATCAGTAGATGGTTCAGTACTAGTGTTAAGGAGATCAGAAAAGGCTCTTGTACAATGTGAGATGTTAGCAGGAACTTGAAGGAAGCCAGGGAAGCCAGGAGATGGAGATGAGGAAGGACAGAATTCCAGGCATAAGGAACAGCTGGTGAAATGTACAGAATTGAGAGATGGAATGTTGTGGGGTTTTTTTATCCTCTAACATATCATTTTTATTTTCAAAATATATTAATTATATTGAAGATGTAATTTGATGTGGCACTGACATCAATAGGTTTTCAAAGTAACATTTTCCTTAACATAAGTTTCAATATCATGTTACACATATGTAATGAAATTAATACCTTTAACTATATCTGCTGCTTATCCATTTGCAATGATCACAAAGGTCTTCCATCATATGGATATTTATCCTTTTCTTGGAAACAATTAAACTCATATCGTATTTCTGTAATCGTATCAATTATAACACAAGCACAAAAAAAATAAAATTTTTGTTACAGTAACAGAGGTCTTTTCTACCAAGGTATTCTGTAAGTACTCTTAAGCAAGCAATACATCTGATGTCAAAATCATCAGCTCTTTTTAAGGTGTTTTTTTTTTATTTAATTAATCAATTTAGAATATTTTTCCTTGGTTACAAGAATCATGTTCTTTCCCTCACCTCCCCTCACTCCCTCCCATAGCCGACCAGTTCCACTAGATTTTACATGTGTCCTTGATCAAAAACTATTTCCATATTATTGATGTGTCCACTGTGGTGATCATTTAGAGTCTATATCCCCAATCATATCCCCTTTGAACCATGTGATCAAGCAGTTGTTTTTCTTCTGTGTTTCTACTCCCACAGTTCTTCCTATGAATGTGGATAGCGTTATTTCTCATAAGTCCCTCTGAATTGTTCTGGATCACTGCATTGCCACTAATGGAAAAGTCCATTACATCTGATTGTGCCACAGTGTATCAGTCTCTGTTTTCAGTGTTCTTCTGGTTCTGCTCCCTTCACTCTGCATCACTTCTGTGGAAAGGAAATAAGACTGACAGTTTGGGGGAAAGGGCCCAACTGGGAGTGGCAGTTGGGTCTTGTGACTAGCACTTCCTTCCTGCCGGGTGGGACTTGCTTCCGGGTGTTGGAGGAGAGAGGAGCTTGTTCAGCCCAGTCTGGAGTGGCATGCTCTTCTTGGTTCAGCTGGAAGATTCAGGCCCAGTCGCTTCTGAAGGTTAGACCTGTTCTTGTTTGCTTTCTATCTACTGGTAAGATTCTGAAGTATACAAAATTGGACTGATATAGAGGAGATGGAAGTGGGAAAACCCTCCGCCAGCCTCTAGGGCCTGGCCCTATACTCTGAAGCTAAGGAAAAACTCCAATTCCAACCAGATTATTAAACTTTATATTATTTGAATTCGCAGTCAGATAAGTGGACTATCTTTTCTGATCATAGAGGGAGCTGAACTTCAGTTTCAGTCATTCAAAGACAAACAGACCTCTTTGGACCCCTGCTGTTTCCTCTCAGCAGGGGGCATCTCTCTCCCTTGCCTCTCCAAGCAATATTCTCTCTCTCTTCCATACCCCATACAAACCTCCCTTTATCCCCCATTTTTCCAATCCTATTTCCTTTCCCAATAAATATTACACTTCCTAGAGGTCGTTCCAGTTCACATGGAATTCCTCCAGTTCATTATTCCTTTGAGCACAATAGTATTCCAGAGAGATGGAATGTTTCATTAGAGGAATAGTAAGAAGGTCAGTGTTACTGGATCACAGAGTATACAAAGAAGAGTAAGGTAGAAGGCAGACTAGGTTATGAAGGGTTATAAAATCAAATAGTAGATTTTATATTTGATCCTTGAGGTGATAGGGAGACACTGGAGTTGATTAAATAGGAGGTGACTTGGTTAGACCTGCACTTTTAGAAGGTCATTTTGAAAATTAAGTGGACAATAGACTAAACTGGGGGAGAGATTTAAAGCAGAGAGATCAGCAGAATATTTTAATAGTCAGGGAGTGGGATGAAGATATTACTGGGCAACCACTTAATCCTGTTTGCCTCAGCCTCTTAATCTAGAAAATGAGTTAGAGAAAGAAATGGAAAACCACTTCAGTATCTGCCAAGAAAAACCTAAATAGGATCACAAAGAGTCTGACATAACTGAAAAGAAAAAAAGACCAAATAACTGAAATAAATTAAAAAATGAGACTGAAAAGGTAAGTGGGAACCTGATTATGAAGAGCTTTAAATTCCAAATGATGACAAATATGAATGTATCCATTGACAAAGATTAATAAAAAAATTATATCTGAAACATTGAAACTTTAACATATACAGCTATTTTTTCCCCTAAAAGCATACAATGAGCAAGGTAGCTCAGTGGACAAATAGCCAGCTCTAGAGATGAAAGATCCTAGGTTCAAATGTGACTTCAGATACTTCCTAATTGTGTGACTCTGGGCAAGTCATTTAACCCCAATTGCCTAGCTCTTACTACTTTTCCACCTTGGAACTGTATCAATTCTAAGACAGAAGGCAAGGGTTTCTTTTTTTTTCTTTCAAGTATGTATTAAACATAATGGTATCAGCATTCGTCTGTGCTCCTTTGAAGGAAAGTTGTTTTCTAGGAGAGAATCATCTTATACTGAATTTTCATCTTTGTACCTTTTATAAATTATAAGTTATAAAGGCCACTATTTTTAGATGTGTGCTTTTACTCTGCTATTAGAGAAAAATAATGTGGTTTTCATTTTCCCTTGATTCTTACTCACCAAATCCTTACCTAACTCCCTCTCCTTAAAAGGTCTTCCTTTCTGTTCTAGCAACAACTGAGACAGAAAGGCCAGGGCTAGGCAAACAGGGTTAAGTGACTTGTCCAGAGGTCAGATTTGACTCCTGATTCCAAGTCTGATGATCTATCAATATATCCACCTAGTTGCCCCCTTACCTACCCCTTGGCTCAAAAAGGTTGAGGTGCCCATTCCCTAATCCATGGACACCCCTCCTTTTCTAATTTTAAGGTAAGGGTTTTTAAAAAAAGTAATGTGTCACACAGTTTGGAACCCAATTCCAAACAAAAAGGATAGAGTGGCCCATTTAACCACAGCCAGGACATGTCACATGGCAGAAGATCCCAGGTGATGGAATTTGCCTTCTAGGGATGGGAGCTGGTGCAATTCTTTAATAGAAAATAGGCTTCTAGGTAAACCAATTATCTCTGGTAAGTGGATAATGGGTGGGGTTATAAAGGGAAAAGTAATCACAAGACAAAAGCTTGATCCTTAGGCAATTCCTCTGGAATGTGGGTAAAATTTACAAAGGGGATGTTGCTGAAAAGGGGAATATTAAATCTAACTTGATTAAGTCTAGCAAAATAGGATTAAAATCAATTTTACATTTTACATTTCCTATGAAAACCTGGTCTTAGAGAATAGATTTGTTTGGAATGATTGGTACTTCTATATCTTTGAAACTCAATGCTTTTTGGATAGGATTACCTGAAGGGTAAGGGAGATATTCAAGAAAAAATGATGATCTATGAAAATATGGTCATGATACAGAATGTGGAACATCAATGATGCTCTTTTTCCAGCTGCTTAGGCTAGACTAAGGAGAGACAGAGAGAGAAAGGGGACTTCCTGGGATAACAGAGATAAATGACCAGTAAGTAAGCGCTAAGCATAGATCCAGGTATAACATGACTAGATCTTCCCAGCCTTTATGCAAAACAACATCATTATCATGCCTTTCACATACTGATGCATCAGCTTTGGGGGAGATTCTGTTCTGCACCATTTACGTGGGAATAAGACTAATCTCTGAAGAGTGTGTCTATGCTGAAATTCCTTTTCCTGCTCATTTATTAATTCTTTTAGACCTGTTTAAATATCTTATTTTCGTAGTGAAAACTTAGTTTTAGATCACAGGACCTTCTAGAACTGAAAAGGGCTTTAGAAATTACATAGTTGGTGGAACTGTGAACTGATTCATCCATTTGGGAAAATAATCTGGAATTATACCCAGAATTATAAAACTGTATGTACACTTAGACTCAGGAATGCTACTGTTGGGTCTGTTTCCCAAGGAGGTCAGGGAAAAAGAACCTATAATTTCCAAAATATTTATAGCAGCTCTCTTTGTGATGGCAAAGAGCTAGAAAATGAGGATGTGCCTATTGTCCACATGAAATCTAGAAGCCCCCAAACTTGTAGCCTAGAAAGATTTAGTGTTTTATTTAGCTCGGAGGTGAGAGCCTAGGCTTGAGCCTGTTCCTGTGAGAATCCACAATCCACTTCCAATGGGGGCTAAACCCACACCCAAGTGGAGTGACTCTTTGGTGCCATAGGCAGAGCTTCAGTCTCACAAGCTGAAGGTCCGGAGTCTTCGGAAGGAGGGTGTAATATTGGGAGGGGCAAATCTAGCCCTCTGTCTATTCCCCCCAAATTCTATCCTCCTTTCCCCAGCTTTCCCCAGTTATGCAGAACACAATAAGTACTTTTAAAAAAAGTTCCATTTTATTTTATTTTTTTCCATGGTTAAGTGATTCATGAAGTCTCCTTCCCCTTCCCTCCCCTCTCCAGAAGCTGATAAGCAATTCCACTGGATTATACATGGATTATCACTCAAATCTTACAATAGGGACTTGATCCTCCTAAGGAAGGTGTAATATTCTGGGAGAGGCCTCTGGAGACTAGAAGAGTCACTGGACTTGGGCTTGGGCTTAGACCCCATCTGGAGTGGACTGTGGATTCTCACAGGAACAGGCTCAAGCCTGAGGCTCTCACCTCTGAGCTAAAGAAAACTGGGGAATCTCTAAATCTTTCTAGGCTACCAATTTGGGGGCTTCTAGATTCCATGTTGACGCTATCAGTTGGGGAATGGCTAAACAAGTTGTGGAATATGACTGTAATGGAATACTACTGCACCATAAGAAATGAGGAGCAGATGACATTTTTTAAAAGTCAGGGAAAGACTTTCACGAAATTATGAAAAGCAAAATGAGTAGAATCAAGAGAACATTATACATAGCTACAGAACAAATGATTGAAGAATAATTTGTGAATGTCTCCCTCCAGAGAAAGAACTGACAAATAGAAACACAAAAAACATAGTTTATTTATATGGACATTTTTTTTGGTCAATCGATCCCTAGGAAGCAGAGGGAGGAAGAGAGAGAATGGGAATTTTCATGCAACTAACAAACAAATTAATTAGTTAAAATTTGTTCAAAGAAGTTATATAATCCAACCCCCCTTATTTTATATAAGAAGAAACTAAAACCCAGAGAAAACAAGTGATTTGCCTAAAGTCATCAGATAGCAGCAAACTGACTACTAAATCCATTTTCATTGGATCACTCTAGCCTGGTCTGGAGTTTGAGGTAAATGAGGTACAAAGATTATCTGAAATACTCCAGATTGAATGCTATAATCTGTGTGAATCCAAAATTGAATGACAAAAGGGTTATACTCAACCTTTTTCTCAACTGAAAAATGAATAAATTTTATATACCACCAAGAAAACAAGCTTAGCCAAATTCCTTTTCTTGATAGATAAGTTACAATGAATAATTTCCTAGTAGCTAAGAGATTCTAAGAAGGAAAATGTCCACACCCCTGTTTTATAGCCTAGTCAATATTTGTAGTCACTCCCAGAACAGCACAAAAGTGAGTTCCCATTCTAACAAAAGAAAACGTGGGTCCAAAGTTCTTGTAATTCAAAACTTTTTCCGTGACATACAGGGACTATTTGGCAGATTGTTATGGACTTCATGGATAGTGATTCAACAATTACTTGTTATTCCCATTTCAGGAAGACATATACTATTAACACATGTATCCAATGTTTACTGATGACTTATTTCAGTAAAAAAATTATTTTCAATTGCTTTGGCATAACCATGGGACAAAAGACAATCACAAGTCTGCATCTATCTGTAAAACAGAGGCTGAATTGGCCTCTAGGGACTATACCTTGAAATATCCTCAGTTGCCCTTCCTGGTTCTATCTAAAGATTTCCCTTGAGGAATAGACAAGGGCTGGCCATTTCCACTCTGGGTGCCACATAGCAAGGGGATTCAACTAGGTATGCTTATATTTGGACTCCACTTTTATGTTTGTTTGTTTTTTCCTGATCTTAAGTGAATTTGTATGCATGTATCCTGAAATGGGCATGTCCAACTTTGGGAGTAACCTTATGAATTCAAGATTCAGAGCTCCTGGGTTCTATGGAGTCAGAGCTAATTAAAACAAAATTATTGTTATCAAATGAGATAAGTGGGAGGATAGCAAACATTCTTGAACTTTTGTACCAACTGTTTTGGGGTTCAAGAAGGCTTGATGGCTGACAGAAAAAGCATTATATTTGTTTTGATTGGCTCCAATACTAAAAGGAATTGTGAAAGTTGTAGATTTCAAATCCACATAAGGAGAAAACTTAGTAATCCTGCTGTCCAAAAGTGTAATGGTCTACTTCAGGAAGGAGTTAGATACTTGTCAAGTGAGGTCCCATGACTTCCTTTCCCTCGCTCTCTCTCCTCTTCTCCCCCTCATATACACATATGTGTATATACTTATATACTGTAACAGTTAAAATTTAGGGGAGATGGGGAGACTGAGGCAGGTAGAAATTAGTTTCTCTCTGCAAGGAATATTATATTTTTTAGAGGTTTATTAAAGGCTAAAGATTAAAGAATATACAAGTAAGAAACATGTGCCTAGGCCAGAGGCCTAGACAAAATAACCTCACATCACGCAAGAGACTGCCTGCTCCAAAACGGAAGTCCAAAAGAGCCGAGAGCCTCAAAAGCCTTTGAATCAACTTAAATACCTTCTTGATCTCGGCCCAGGTGAGATTACAAGGCATTCTGGGGAAGTGGAGCAAAGGCTCATGGGGATTGTAGTCCTGTATTCGAGTCTATTTTTTACAATACACACGTGTATTTATATTTATTTATAGTCACATCTATGTGTGTATCTATATTTATACATAGATGCATATAATAATAATATCATAAAGACATTATTTTGAAAGACTTGGGAATTCTGATGAACATAATAATGGCTCACCATAATTTCAGAGGATTCATGATGAAACATGCTACCCACCTCCTAACAGGGAGGTGATGGACTCAGAATGCAGATGAAGACTTTTTTTTTGGACAGGACCAATGTGAGGTTTTATTTTGCTTGTCTATATTTGGTTTTCTTACTTTCTCAAGATGGAGGGATAAGGAAGGGAGAGAAAATAAATCTTTGAAGATAAAGTAAAAAAAAAGAAGAAGAAAAGGAGGTAGATTAGGATATTTAGGATAAAATGCCTCCAATTTCACTATTTTGCCTTTGGCCTATCTTGGGAAATATACTTTAGGGTAGTGTCTTAGTAGTCATTCTTCAAGCAGTGATTTGTCAGTACTTTTCTCCTCCCACCTCCACATTCCAGTATAGAACTGATAAACTCTAAACTGAAGTTGAATATTTGAAGACTCTTCTAGCACTGACTATGTTTAAATCTCTTTTCCCTTAGAGCAGGGGGAAGAGTGACCATGTGAATATAAATTAAAGTAAATAACATCATTACTTTACTATATTATATGGCACTTGATGCCCTCCAATGTTTCTATACCTATATTTGATGCAAAATGTTTTGAAACAAGAATCTTGGCATGGTGGTGCTTGTTTTTTGTTTTGTCTTATTTTTCATTTTACCTAATTCAGGACTTCAGCAGTGACTGGATTTCTCCCAAATGTCCTTGGCTGGCATTAACAGGTATGTTTATTTAGACTTGTTTCTCTAGGTCTTTTTATACTAAAAATGAAAGCTTATGTAGAGATTACAGGGTTCTTGTCTGCTTCTTTAAATGGGGAAAGCCAAACGAAATCAAAACAAAACTTACAAACTTATAACCAAGGACACTGGAATAACCCAGTAGCAGTAATAGGACATTCTTGGTTTTTTTTTTTAATTTGATTTTTTTATTGAACAAAAAATCATTTTCTCTCTTTTCCATCTCCTCCCATTGGAAAAACATAAGAGCTAGAATTTATATAACCCTTAAAGGTTTTAAAAGTACTTTACAAATATTCTCACTTTATTTTATTTCACAACAATCCTATGAGGAAGGGGCTATTATTAACTTCATTTTACAGTTGAAGAAACTAAGTTAGACAGACTTTAAGTGATTTACTCAGGATCACCAAGCTATGTAAGTATCTGAATCTGCATTTGAACTTATGTTTACCAAACTCCAATCTACAAATATTCATGGCTAACCACCACAAATTCCTGCATTAGCTATGTCAAAAAAACATGTTTCATGATGCACTCTGAATCCATTACCTGTCAACAAATGTGTAGCATGTTTCATCATTAGTCCCCTAGAATAACAGTGGGTCATTGTGTTGGTTAGAGTTCTCAATTTTTCAAAATTGTCTTTACAATGTCGTCCCCTACATTATTTCTTAAGGGACATTCCATTCATATATTATGATAAAAATGAGATCATATTTACAAAGCACTTTGCAGACCTTAAAGTACTATGTAAATGATAGCTATTTTTATTGTATGACATTTGTTCAACCAGTCAACAATTCATGGAAAATCCCTTAGTTTCCATTTCTTTTCCATTACTAAAAGAGCTATTATAAATTCTTTTGCACGTAGAGATCCTATTCCTCTTTCTTTGATTTCTTTTGGACTCCTGCTTTGTCAAAGGATATGTAACACAGTAAATTTTGGGGTAGAATTCCAAGTTGCTTTCCAGAATGGCTGGACCAATTCATAGCTCTACCAACAGTTCATTAATGTGCCTCTTTTACCACTACCTCTCCAACAATGATATTTTCTTTTTTTTGGTCAACATTCCTAATGTGAATGGTAGGAGTTGAAACCTCAGAGTTGCTTTAATTTGCATTTTTCTAACTCTTAGTGATTTGAATATTTTAATGGTCCATTTGCATACCATTACTACTGAACTGAAAGATGAATTTGCCAGAGAGTATCCTAATTCTGATGAATAGAATTAACTAGAGATTTCTTCCTTACATACAGAGACAGGTCTGTGATTTCATCAGTGCGAGTCCTTTCTCCATTGCTATAGATTGCAAGACCATTTGGACCTTTTCCTCCTATGTGATTTTTTACTTTTTCTTGCTGTAAACTTTCCATAGAAGATTCTCTCCAGCGAGCTGGAAAGAAAGTCTTTTTCATGACTCCTTCAGAGATATCAAAGAAGTTCTCTGATCGTCTATATTTTTGTCTCTCATTCTCTTTTTTTCCCTCTAAGTCAAACAACGTTTAATAGGTGCCTACTATACTACCCAAAGGATACAAAAAAAAAAAGAGCATCAATCCTAGAGTATGCGGTTTTTATAGGCCATGAGGACAGCTGTTCCACAATAAGAAGCTCTTTCTGGTTCATCTCCATGATTGGGGCCTGCCCTGATCCATCTGCTAATATTCACTCCTGGGGTACAGACTCACTTCATTTAAAAAGTCAAATGGCACAAGTGAATGTGCTTTGGGGTGATTTGGGGAGGATCCAGAAGTTTACCAGTCATAGTTCTAGTCAACAATGTCCTTGATATACAGTTCTTAGATACCCAAATTTAATCATTTTTGTGAGTCCAGATATTATGGATAGTCCATTCTAGATCACTCAATTCTTTTCTGTACCTATCTTTCTTTTTTGATAAAAGTTCAATTTTATTCCCAAAAGAGATCAAAGAAAGTGGAAAAGAATAAAGAGGAAAAAAATATCTATGGTAGCTCTTTTTATGGAGGGATTTGCAGGACATTACACATCTCTAAAGGGTTTTACTTTTCTTGACTTCTCAGTGGGGGAAGGGAAGGATAGTGTGAGGAAGAGAATTTGGAACAGAAAATAAAATAAAATTGAATTTAAAAAACCCAAAGTAATGAACTGTCCTTCTCCTCCACAAAAATAAAATTATTTTTATTTTTAGGCTCCATTCTCTCTGAACAGGCATTTCTTTCATATTGTGGAGTTTAGGGGCATGGTGCTCCATAATCCAGAAAATCCATGTAAAATTTTTGGTCCTCCTTTCATACTAGAGAAGAAGTCTGAATTTTTTCTTTTCTTTTATGGAGTGTTTTTAGTACCTTGCCATAGAAATTTGGGTTAAATATTTAGTCATAGATTATATGCAGATCAGTGTTAAGATATCTCTACATTTTCTAGCTTTTGTGTGTATTCTGCTGGATTTTGTGTTCTTTTCACAAACTAACTTTTTATTAATTTTAACTTTGAAAAAGAAATTGTATATATTTGTGGTATTAAAAGTATAAAGTAAGGAGGAGAGACCCTACTTTTGAGAAGTCAGGCTGATTGACAGATTCAGCCTAAGGAAAAATGGAGGAGGGATGAGGAGAATGCTGACAGTTCTGAGGAGTGGATAGAACCCTGTAGCCAACTGACAGGACTTCCAGCCTGGGAAGGAGAGGAGAAAGAGCATCTTCCTGAAGCTGAGAAAGAGCCCAACCAGATATCTTAACCAGTTGGGACCTCACTCTATCCAGAAAGCCTCAATACCTCCACTGGGATTTAATCAAAAACTATATTATTCTCAACAGGGATTTTGGTGGACTCACTCTGGCTTGAGCCAAAGTAAAACCCTTACCCAAGGATCTTTCCTTTACTCATTCCCTACTCATCCCTTGAATTCAACATTAGAACTTAGTTAAATGGGGAGTTGGGGATAAGAAACAATTGGTGAAGAAAGGGGGCCAAGGGCCAGAAACCTCTGGCCTCCAGGTTTGAAAGCCAATCTGAAAGAGGGGGACAATCATAGAGCTGACCTTCACCCACTTACCTTTTTTCTCATTCCTCTACCATAACCCTCCTCTGTTGACACCTAAATAAATTATAACTAAACTATTTAGAGCTGGGTTTCGGCCTGTCTGTAGATAACAGTCTTGAGATTAGGATCAATAATTTGAGACAGGATTTCAAGCTGGATTCCTGTCCTTGTCTGGTGATAACTCAGTATCACTGACTAAGGAATATTGTCAACTTTCCTTGTTAGTGGGTGCTATACCTTAACCCCTGAAGTCTGTCAGTTAAAGTGCCTGTGTGAAGTGAATCTACAAGGGAACATCTTGTCTTACTGAGAGAAACTTAGCCTCAGGGGCCCTGAACTCCTCTGAGGAAGACATATTGCCTCTTTTACTGAGTTGACTTGATTCATATCTGTCCCTAGCACTCACTTCTCCCTTTCAACATCCTACTGGAGTCACATCCTTCCAGAGAAGACAGAATTGGTTTACCTCTCCCCATAAGTAATAGAGGAGAGGAATCTTCCACTCATTCTCTCCCTGTTTTTCCTCCTCCATTACAAAAGACAAAACATGTTGGTACTATGTAATACTACACACATATTTTATGTATTTCTGAGTTTCCAAACTTTTCTGTGCCATCTGCTGACCTTTTTATGCTGTCTATGGTTTCTGCAAAAATCCAAAATTCCCATCTAATTTTTTATGCCAATCCACCAATATATTGAAATTATGATGGGAAAATGCAACATGGAAGGGATACCTGTACCTATCTTTCCCATCACCGTGAGAGGATCCTTGGCTAAGGGAATTAAGAGATGACTATTATTCTCGGCTTTTGTTTGAAAGAGTATAGTCAATTTTGCTGGGTAGTTGATTCTTGGTTGTAGACCCAGTTCCCTTGGAATCCAGAATATCATATTCCAAGCCTTCTGGTTCTTTAATGTGGAAGTTACCAGGTCTTGTGTGATCCTTACTGTGGCTCCATGATATCTGAATTATTTCTTTCTAGCTGTTTGTAGTATTTTCTTCTTGGTTTAGGAGCTCTTGAACTTGACTATAATCCTGGGAGTTATCATTTGGGGATTTAATGCAGGAGGTGATCTGTGGATTCTTTCAATCTCTATTTTACCTTCTTGTTCAAGGATATCAGGGCAGTTTTCTTGGATAATTTCTTGTAGTATGATGTCTAGTGTTATGGTGAAAATCACCTTTAAAGATTGTTATAATATTAATTTATAGTCACCAAGGAATTTACTTATGAATTTCCTAAAATGAAACACTCAAGTCAGAATGGAGTTTATGGTGGTTTAATCACATTGGGAGTAAGAAAAAGGAGAGGGAGAGAAGGAGAAAGGAGAAAAGGGAAAAAGGTTAACTCAACCTTCTGGCAGAGCCAGAGGGAGTTTAGGCCCAAAGGCCAAGGTAGAGACGAGAATCAGTCCTTGACTCACGTGACCTATCTGAAGGAAAGCTGTCTGCTGGCAGCCTCTCTGCTCGAGCTCCTAGCACCAACTGCTGCCTACCTCTCTCCACAGGAAGTCCCAAGAACCCCAGAGGCTGCCCTCTACCTCACTTCCTACGTCTCACATGTGCCAATGGTGGCTCTAGCTTGACCTAGGACCGCCCAGAGGTCTGTCCTTTTTTGCACATGTCTGTTGAAGGCCATATTCTCAAATAATTAAATCTTGAGTTTTTGCTGCAGCCCTTCCTAATCTCCACCTGAGTAGGGTGGAGATTGTAGTTTCCAAGACCTGATTCTATTATTCCAAGTATCTCTATTGGTATTTATCAGGAAATAGCTAAATCCCATCTTCTAAAGAATGGTCTGAATAGGGTGGAGTAGTTTTGAAATTCACACTAAGCTTTTTTTTTTTTTTTTGGTCATGGTTTTTGGGTAGTCCAGTAATTTAAAACTATTTCTCCAGAATCTATTGTCCAGGTCAGTTTTTTTTTATGAGGTGTTTTATACTTTCTTCTATTTTTTTCCATTCTTTTGATTTTGTTTTATAGATTCTTGATGCCTTGTGAAGTCATTAGTTTCTAATTGTCCAATTCTAATAATGTTTAAAGACTGAATTTCATCCATAATTATTTGAACTTCCTTTTCCTTTTGATCTATTTTTCTTTGTAAGTCATTCTTTTCATCTTTTAATTTTTTTGCCTGCTGGACAATTCTGATTTTTAAGACACTATTTTCTTGGTTTAGTTCATGTGATGTGCCTCTGTTTCCAGATGACCTTTTTAAGTTCTTTTCCCATTTTCTTCAATCTGTCTTTTTGTGTGTGTGTGTGCTATTTCAGAGCTTGAGTTCAATTTGCTGGAGTTTTTGAGGTTTTTCTTTGATGTTCCTTGTTCCTCCTCTGTTCTGTCTGTTGTTCTTTGTCCTTTATCCAAATAGAAGCTTTCAATCATACTTTCCTTTTTTTTCCTTCTGTTGTTTAGTCATATTTTTTTCTTCTTTCCCTTTCCTTGTGAGCTGGCTGTATACCTGCTCCTCTGTTTGTTTGCTGAATCTATGGATTTGAGTTTTTCTGCCCTAAAGGGTTCTTTCTCTGCTCAGATGGTTCACTGTATTAGACAGGTTGAGTTTATCTGGCTGAACTAATCTGCTCTGAGGCCAGATCTTCCCCAGCTGCCAATAGAGATTGAAGATGAAGGTGTAAGGGCTGAAGGTAGTAAACAGCTAGCCCTCCCCTCTGCTCCTCTGTGCCAACTGCCTCCCTGTCAACTGTGGTTAGATCCCTGAGCTTCACATTGTGGCACCCAGATACTCTGTCTGCAGCCCTTTCCCTGAGATCCTACTGCCAGCTGGAGTCCTACTGCAGGTTCCAATAAAGTGGGAGGGGGAAAGGTATTGGGTCCTTCCCCTATACTCTAGAATTCAACTTTCTCTGTGTACCCTTCAAACTTAATTGAGTAGGAGAGTCCTGTGGCTCATCTCTGATTGAACATCAAAGAATTCATACTGGGGAGAAACCATATAAATGTACAGATTGTGGAAAGTCTTTCAGTAAGAGAGCCCATCTTACTCCACATCAGAGAATTCATACTGGTGAAAAACCCTATGAATGCAATGAATGTGAAAAAGCCTTTCGAGATAGCTCATCTCTTATTAACCATCAGCGAATTCATACTGGAGAGAAGCCCTATGAATGTAAGGGATGTAGGAAAGCCTTCAGCCGGAAAACAAACCTTACTGTTCACGAGCGAATTCATACTGGAGAGAGACCCTATGAATGCCATGAATGTGGGAAGACATTCAGTCAGAGGTCTAGCCTTATTCACCATCAGGTAATTCACCATGGAGAGAATGGCTACAAATGCAATGAATGTGGAAAAGCCTTCAGTATTGAAGCACACCTGATTGAACACTGCTGAATGCATACTGGAGAAAAACCCTATGAATGCCATGAATGTGGGAAAACTTTCAGCCAAAGTTCATCACTTACTCAACATCAGAGAATTCATACTGGACAAAAACCCTATAAATGTACAGAATGTGGGAAGGCCTTCTGTAGGCACACACATCTTACTCAACATCAAAGAATTCATACTGGAGAGAAGCCTTATGAATGTAGCAAATGTGAGAAATCCTTCAGTGACCGATCATCCCTTAGTCAACATCAGAGAATTCATACTGGAGAAAAACCCTATGAATGTAAAGAGTGTGGAAAGGCCTTCAGTCAGAGAACACAGCTTAAGAAACACCAGAGAATTCACACTGGAGAGAAGCCCTATGAATGTCATGAATGTAGAAAAACCTTCATTCAGAAATCTGGTCTGTCTTACCATCAGAGAATGCAGTCTGAAGGGAACAACTATATCTGTAATGAATGTGGGAAAGCCTTTAGTAGGAATTCTTGCCTTATTTATCATCAGTTTATTCATGATAGGAAGAAACTTTATGAATGTAAAGTATGTGGGAAGATCTTCTCTCAAAACTCATCTCTTATGGAGCATCAGTTCATTCACATGGGAAAGAAATCTTTTGTATGCAATGAGTGTGGAAAATCCTTCTTTTTGAGCAAAAGCCTTAAAAGACATGAGAGAATTCACATGGGAAAAGAAATCTCATGAATGTGATGCATGTAGAAAATGTTTAGTTATGCGTAGTCCCTTTTTAAAAGAGAATAAAAGGTGAAAAAATACTGCCAGCACAGTGGATATGGATAATTCTGTTATAATTTAATGGGTTTTAGTAGGAAGAAAACTGGATATGGAGTTAGAAGACCTGGGTTTATGCCCAGACGTCAACATTCTTTCACTATGTGATCTCAGGAAGCCTGCTTCATTGCTCTTGTGCCTTGGGGCTATATTGGAAAAAAAAAAAAAGGTCTGTCAGATTGAGACTCAGTTCAATGAATGTGTCCAAATATGTAAATATGGATATATCTAATATATATGTATATATAGTTATATTCTCTAAACTCTGAGAATGCAAAGATGACAGATACCTTACTGTCAAAGAACTCACAATCAAATGGATTGAGGGATAAGCCAAACACATGTAACAGTGATGTAAGATGGAATAAGTGCAAAGGAGAGCTACATGTGAAGTGCTATGGGAAATTTAAGGAGAAATGAGAGAGCCTTTTATTTCTGAGGTTAAAGCAAGCTTTTATGTAAGATCAAGAAGGTAGAATGGAGTTGGACCTTGATGGAAGCAAAAGGACTTCAGTAAATGAAGGTAAACCAAGGGGCCATTTGTAGGTACTGGAGAAGACTGACAAAGAAGAGGCTAGGATGAGAATAGAGAACCATGAGTAGTCTTATTTGGCTAAATCATGTAATATCTGAAGGAGAATATTGTGATACAATGTTTCAGCTTTACTCACTAGGCAATGGATAACCTCTGAAGGTTTCTGAGTAGAATAGTAAGAGAAATCCATTAAGATTAGAGGATTGTAGATTTAGAGCTGAAAGGGATCATAGAATCCAACAAATTTAATCCTTTTTATTTTGTAGGTGAGGAAACTAGGATCCAAAATGTCTTGCTCAGGGTCACACATCAAGCAAATATTTAATGAGAAGTAGTGAGGAGGAAGAGATTATAACCTAATGTTGGCAGAGAGAATGGATGAGAGAGTTGTTGGGAGTATAAAACCTACTTCACTTGACAACAGGTTAGATATAGGCAGTAAAGGAGAAGAAAGAGAAAAGATGCCCCCAAAACGACCAAAAGGAAGATAGTTATTTTAAAAAAGGATTCCTAAGGGGACAGTTTTACAGGAAAGATAATGAATTCAGTTTGGGACATGTTGAGTTTGAAGCACAAGTAGGATATATGGGTAGAAATACCAATAATTTCCCACTTTCATGACACAGTGATGTAGATTGATTTTTGACTGAGAAGTCAGGAAAACCTAGATTCAAATTCCACCTGTGATACACTATTGGTGTAAATAAAATAAGTTACTCAACAACAACAACAAAAAGTCATCATTTAACCCATTTGGCATGCCATTTGGACCATTCACCTGCTTGTGTCTAGCATCTGATGTCTCAACCAGATCTTGCTGAGAAGGAGGAGAAGGCAGCCAAATCTTGGGGAGAAGCAATGAAATCCCAAAGCATACAAGTATAGATTGATGGGCTTGCAGTTGTTCTTGCTGATTAAGTGAAGAGAACAATTGGTTTGGCTGTTCTTCCACCCTCACCAATTGGGGTGTTGTAGCTGACTTTGATGCTCCTGTGGTGACATGCTGAGATGCTGCTTTTCATCTGTTGTCTAATAGCTGTTCGGCTGCTGTACCTGAAAGGTGATAAGACAGCAGTTTTGGTGACTGCTACAGCAGCAATTCCTGTCCAGATGGAAAAGGCAGTGGATGATAGTGTGAGTACAATGGTCCCATTGTTCAGGACTGCTCCAGAGAATACTGTTGTTCAGGTACTCCAAAAGGAGGTATATTTATGATGGTAAGCCTAGTACTCAAGGAACATCTCATATATTTAGCCTAAAAGACCTGATGGGTCAACATTAATTTTGCTACTAGCAATAAAAAAAATCTGCCTCATCAGAATGAATGGAGGAAACTAAAGCTACCTTTATTGAGAGATCACCAAAAGATAGTGATGGGATTAAATCATGTCAAAGGTCAAAACAGATAGTAATTTTCTAAACATTAATACAAAAAGAGACTATTATACTTGTATACCTGAAGAACCTACAAAGACTATCAGAAGTCCATAGGCTGTATTTTAAGAGCTACTAACCTAGTGATCAAATGAGTTAATGACAGTAATGCTCTTTGCAAATTTTTAAGCAACACATAAATATATATATATATATATATATATATATATATGAACCATTATAATTGTTAGTGGAGGAAGTTCTAGTCTGGAAGTTCTAATATTGTGTACTACTATATTTTTTTTTCTTGGGCAGCTAAGTGACACAATGGATTAGAGTACTGGGCCTAGGATCAAGAAGACTCCTCTTCCTGAGTTAAAATCTGGCTTCAGATACTTAGTAGCTATGTGACACTGGCAAGTTATTTAATTCTGCCTCAGTTCCTCAACTATTAAAAAAATGAGCTAGAGAAGGAAATAACAAAGCACTCTAGTATCTTTGCCAAGAAGATCCCAAATGGGTTATAAAGAGTCCATCATGATTAAAAAAAACACCTAAACAACAACAAAATATTTTTACTTGTCACCTCAGACTGTTTTTCTACCTATGAAGAGGGATGGGACAATAATATTTGCATCCTCACACTTCAGAAGTTATAGGATAAATAAGTGATTCCTGTCCAAAAGAAGTATTCTCATAAAAATTCTTTACTGGGGGATACTGAAAGGGATTTCTTATATATTTTTTAAATGTAGTCACTGTATTTGTTGGGCTAGTTTAAAAGGTATTTTTCATTTTGGTTTGGTATAATAGGGAATTTAAGTTATTTTCAGAGAGCTTTAAAATTATGTTAACCTTTTGCATCTTGAAGTTTCTATTTTCATTGGGACAAAATGGAGATGAATTCACAGTTGCTGATTTAGTTATAAACACTGTGTTAATATTATTAAACTATAAACATTGAAGGGAAGAGATTATAAATATTACTCATTTCTGTAAATAAGGGTGGAAACAGGAGCCATTCCAATAGTTGGTGAAGTTTTTTTTTCCCTTCCTGTAAGCATTTACCATAATCCAAAAAGCATTTTTAAAATATTCATACCCTCAAATTCTAATAGCAGTGCTTGTTTAGAAATGAACTAGAAATGATACTTTTTCCTGTGTTTATGTCTACTAGACTCAATTTCTGTTTTAGATTCAGAAGGCAAAGGCAGGGAGCTTTGACTACCTTTGTACATGGTCTGATTAACCATGCAGCTTTTTTTAAACCAAAGGTACATTTAGTTATTTATTATAGAATTATGATCATTTTAGAAAGCATTTAAGTAGCTACTAAATACTTAGGTGGATTTTATCTTTCATCAAATTCAATAAACCTTTGTTAAGTTACTACTATGTGAAAAGTATTATGCTTGGAGATACAGAAACCAAAAACAAGTTCTTGTCCTGAAGGGTCTTATATACTAAGTCAGGATATGGATGTGTAGCTACATCAACCCAAATAAATAAATACAAAGTAATTTCTGGAGTCACAACACTAGGAGTGGGGTAGATTCAGAAAGAGTTGCTCATTGGAAGTTCTCAGAGAAAGAAATTAAAACTATCCATAGTTATGTGAAAAAATGCTCTAAGCCACTATTAGAGAAATGAAAATTTAAACAACTCTGAGATACTGCCTCACACCTATTAACATGACCAAAAAGGAAAATGATAATTGTTGGAGGAGATACAGGAAAGTTGAGACACTAATACACTGCTGGTGGAATTGTTAACTGATACAACCATTCCGGAGAGCAATATGGGACCAGGCTCAAAAAGCCATTAAACTATGCATAACCTTTGACCCAGTAATACCACTATTGGGTCTGTATCCCAAAGAGATTAGGAAGAAGGAAAAAAGATCTTTTTATGCCAACATATTTTAGCAGCTCTTTTTGTAGTGGCAAAGAATTAGAAACTGAGGGGTTGTCCATCACTTGTGGAATGGATAAACAAGTTGTGGTACATAGTTGTAATGGAACACTATTGTTCTACAAGAAATGACAAACAGGATGAGTTCAGAAAAACCTGGAAAAATTCATATGAACAGATGCAAAGTGAAGTGAGCAGGACCAGGAAAACATTGTGCACAGTAACAAAAATATTATGCGGTGATCATCTGTAAAGGACTAAACCACTATCAGCAAGGCAAATCTCCATGATAACCACAAGGGACTCATGTTGAAAATGCTATCCATGATCAAAGAAGAAACTCTGGGAGTCTGAGTACAGATCAAAGCATGCCGTTGTTCACTTTATTTCCTTTGCGAGATTTTTATTGTATGTGTGATATGCCTTCTAGCACCACATGATCAATATGGAAATAGGTATTTAATGAAAGCACTGGTGTAACCTATTTCAGACTATTTACTGCCTTGGTGGGGGGAGTGAGGGAGGGTAGGAAGGGAGAAAATCTGAATCCCAAAATGTCAGAAAACAATGGTCACAAATCATTTCTACATGAAATTGAAAAAATAAAAAAAGGAATAAAAAGAATTGATATATCAATTCTAAGATAAAAGGTAAAGATTTTTTTAAAAAAGTAACTGTCACTGGAAGGAATTTTGTATACTGATGGAATTACAGGTCCATTGCTATTCTTGTTAAATGTATTTTCATTAACATTTATTCTCATTATTATCATATCTATATTTCTTTATATGTATAATATATCTATTTCTTTATGTACCTATTATTGCCCTCCCTACCAAAGTTTAATTTCTTTAAGGAAAGGAACATTTCATTTTTTGTATTTATATGAAGCTTAATAAATACTTGCTGACTGATGAAAAATAAAACGAATTGTCCATAGAGACAGAGGACTCTTCATTGAATCTTGGCTCTATTTAACCTTTATTTTGGGAAGGGAGGCAAACAGGGCTAAATGACTTGCCCAGACTCACACAGCTAATAAGTATCTGAGGCTAGATTTGATCTCAGGAAAATGAGTCTTCCCAATTCCGGGTCCACGGTTTTATGAGTAGAGGCACTTTGTGAGTAGAGGCACAAAGTCCCTTTGGACATGAACAGGCAAGATATTGCTAAATTCATTGACTTTTAGCCTTTCCACTTAATACTTCAGCATAGATTCAATCTAGTTTTGCATCAAAAAACATTCTCCATAATAATTTAAACCTATTTGAATCATTCTGCCCCATTTCCAAAAGATTTTTCCTAACTTCCATGACCCAAAAGGATCATGTTATAGTTTAGATTAAAACCATTGAGTGGAATTATACTCAATGGTACACTATTGAAACTTTCTAGGAACTCATCCACTCCTAGGTAGATCTGTAATCTGAGTTTCCCTCAGCCATTGTCCTTCTGTGTCAACATGTTTGAACTATCAAATTTCTACTTCTATCAGTATCAGTGGCAGACTGAATCTATTGTCCAAGGCCAAACTAATTAAAGAGAGGTTCACCTACAAATTAATCATTAGGTAGGTGATAAGTACTTTGGCCATGACAACTCATGAAGCAAAAATTTTATAACATCTTCAGTCTTATGGAGGACCATTTTCTTTGGTGATAATGGTGAAGTGTTAGGAAAGTGGGAGCTAAGAATCACATAGTTTTAGACCATTTATAAACACTAACAATTATTGGCATTCTTAATGTGTGGTTTTTGTTAATGGTCTAGTAATAAATGTGTTGCTAGAAGAATTGAACTATGTCACTATTTATATTCTTGTAAAAAAAATGAAATTGGAAAGCAAAAGGAAATCTCTATTTAATGAGAGAATAATTATCCAGTTTTCTTTGGAGAAATAAATAAGTTGGAACAGTTCATTTAAATTTGTAAATGCAATAACAAACATCATTTCATGGAATATTTAATCTCCTTGCTTTGCATGATGATCACAAGCCAAAAAAAGCCTCCATAAAGATAATTGTAACTTTTGTACCAACATCCTAGAGAAAAAGAGGTAAAGAAAGTATGAAGAACTTTAAAAAGTTGTAGCAAAGCAATTCAACATAGTTCCAATTGCCATTTACTGTAATGCAAAGATTACAGAGGAGAAAATGAAGAATATAGCCTTGAAATCATGGTCAAGGTTTGTTTTGTTTTGTTTTTAAAGATTGATGGTGTATAGGAAACTCAGAAATCTTATATTTTTATTTAATGAATACCTTTTTCAAGAAGGGAGTCTGAAGGAGCTGGCCACAGCAAGCATTAAACAACAAAATAGGAAATTGACTATCTTAACAGACAGGAAATGTTAGTTTCTGGTGTCTAAGTCAAATAAAAATCAGCTATCTATGCAAGTACAGTCTGATCATCAAGTAGTAAGAGCAAAGGGAAAATCAACATTATATTTGAAGGAAAAGAAAAAGTGATTATGCATATCATTACAATAACCTAGTCAATTAATCATAGGATCAGAGATTTAGAGTTATAAGGGAACTTTTGTTGTTTTGCTGTTCATTTGTGTCCAACCATACTGTCCATGGCATCTTCTTGGCAAAGATACTAGGGTGATTTGCCATTTCCTTCTCCAAGGGAGTAAGGCAAACAAGAGTTTAAGTGACTTGCCCTGGGTCATACAGATATAGAAAGGATCTGAAGCTGGATATGAACTCAGGTCTTCCTGACTCCAGACCCAGTAAGTACACTATATTTACTGAGCCACCTATCTGCCTCCTCCTATAGTAGTGGTAGTCTCTCGGTGATCGAGAATGACGATTGTCTTTGTGCAGTTTCATCTACGGTGTACCCTCATGTGGCTTTGGAGTCCAAAGGCTGAGGCGCACAGTTTGTGGCACATGGGGCATGGGACGCCAGTTGTTACGGGAGGTGCGGTTGTGGCCTGGTGTCGGGTTCACGCGCAGCGGCAAGACGTCGACGTCGCTCATCTTCAAAGGTGGTGGCGGTATGGTGAATGTGGGTTCACCAGCTGCTTCTGTCAGAGGCAGCGAGTTCTAGTTGCTTTGGTGTAATGCCAGCCCACTTCAGGTTTGACTTTAGCTGATCCTTGAATCTTTTCTTTGGTCGGCCTTGTTTCCTGAGTCCAGCTGACAGTTTGCCATAGAATACCTGTCTTGGTATTCGCTGTGGGTCCATGCGGATGACGTGTCCAGACCATCATAGCTGGGTTCTGAGGACCATGACTTCGATGCTGGTGGAGTTGGCTCTGTCGAGGACTTCCTGATTGGTGATTCGGTACTGCCATCGGATCCTCATGATTGACCGGAGGGAGCGTTGGTGGAATTGCTCCAGCTGTTTCATGTGCTTCCGGTACAGTGTCCATGTCTCCCAACCGTACAGGAGCAAGCTGAGGACCGCTGCGTTGTACACTTTGAGCTTCGTCGCAGTGCTTACACCGCTGTGTTGGAGGACTTTAGAGCACAGCCTCCCTAGTGCCTGGCTGGCCTTTTGGATCCTGGCATTGATCTCGTGGTCTAGGGACCCGTCGTTGGCAATGGTGCTGCCCAGGTACTTGAAAGTGTTGATGTTAGAAAGCTGTGTGCCATCAATTGTAATGCATATCTGGTTAGTTGGCCTCCCTGGTGCAGGTTGGAACAGCTGTTTTGCTCTGTTTTACTGAGGCTGATAGTTAGGCCAAACAGTTTTGTTGCGGAAGAGAACCTGTCCACAATGGTTTGAAGATGATTTTCTTGGTGGGCCATGAGAGCACAGTCATCTGTGAAGAGAGCTTCCAGGATGAATCTCTCTGTTGTCTTTGTTTTTGCAGTCAGGTGGCGAAGGTCAAATAGTGAGCCATCCAGTCGGTATTTGATATAGACGCCTAGGTCTAGATCCATCACAGCAAGTCGTAATACTTGGGTGAAAAATAGGTTGAATAGTACCAGAGCGAGGACACAGCCTTGTTTCACGCCATTGGAGATGTTGAAGCGATTGGAAGTCTCTCCACCAGATAGGACTTCCCCTGTCATGTCAACATGAAAGAGCTGGATCAGTTTGATGAATTTTGCTGGGCAACCAAGCTTGCTGAGGATCACCCACAAAGCGTCCCTGTGCACTGTGTCAAATGCCTTTGTCAGGTCTATGAAGACAATGTAGAGACTCAGGTTCTGCTCAAGGCATTTTTCCTGCATTTGCCTCACGGTGAAGACCATGTCGATGGTGCTGCGATCTGGTTGGAAGCCACATTGTGATTCAGGCAGGTTCTGCTCTGAAACAGATGACAGGAGTCTGTTGAGTATAACATGGGCGAGGATCTTTCCAGCAGTGGAGAGTAGTGAGATGCCTCTGTAGTTGTCACAGGCTGCTCATGAGCCTTTGTTCTTGTATAGGGCTACGATAGAGGCATCTCTGAGTTCTGGGGGCATATCTTCCACTTCCCATATGCTGGTCAGCACTATGTGGAATGCCTGCAGCGCCTTTCCATTTAAGGCTTTGTACACCTCGGTTGGGATCCCATCTTTACCAGGTGCCTTGCCTGCATTCATTTGTTGAATGGCTTTTTGGACTTCCTCTATTGAAGGAGGGACGTCAAGTTGTTCAATGGTGTGGTTTTGGGGGATCTGGTCAAGGGCGCTTTGGTTGACTGAAGAGGGTCAGTTGAGAAGCTGACTGAAGTGTTCTTTCCACCTGTTGCTGATGCCTTTTTTATCTTTTATGAGAGTGTCACCATCAGAGGATAGCAAGGGAGTGGTGGTGGGTTTTAATGGCCCATAGACAGTCTTGAGGGCACTGAAAAATTGTTTGTAGTTTTTCGTATCAGCAAACTGCTGGATTTCTTCTGCCTTTTTTCCCCACCATCAGTCTTGCATCTTCCTGATCTCACGCTGCGCTGTGGCTTGGAGAGACTTGAATCTGTCCTTTTTAGGAGCAGAGTTTGGGTTATTTTGCCATTCCATAAAGGCTTTGTTCTTCTTGCTCAATAGGTCTTCAATAGCAGTGTTGTTCTCCTCAAACCAGTCCTGGTGGTTGCGTTGTTTTGGGCCTAGGACTGCCTTTGATGTTTCCTTCACTGCGTCTCTGAACTGGTTCCATTTCTCGGTTGAGCTTCCAGTGAGTGGTCCCTTGGCAGACAGCTTGTTGTCCAGGCAGGACTGGAATGTTTGCAAATAAGATGGATCTCTAAGACGACTCACGTTGTAAAATGCATGAACTGTCTGGGCGCATTTTGGATGGTGAGGTGCAATGCGCATTTGAAGAATCACTCTAACCAATTGGTGGTCTGTCCAGCATTCAACTCCTCTCATGGCTCTGGTGATCTGTACATCCTGGATGTCTCGGCGACATACGATGATGTAGTCAATGAGATGCCACTGTTTTGATCGTGGGTGCATCCACGTTGTTTTATATTTGTTCGCCATTCTGAACACAGTGTTCGTGATGGTGAGTTTGAACTCTGAGCATTTGCTGAGTAGCAGTAGGCTGTTGTTGTTCATTTTGCCCACACCATGTTTGCCGAGCACTCCTTTCCATCTTTCATGGTCCTGGCCAACGCGGGCGTTGAAGTCTCCCAGTAGTATCAGCTTGTCATTTGTGGGCACTGAGTGCAGGACAGCACTCAGGTCAGAGTAGAACTGCTCGATGGTCTCCTCTGTGCTGGTCAGTGTTGGGGCATATGCGCTGATGATTGTGGCATACCAGTCTTTGCTGAGAGGCAAACGGATCTTCATGAGCCTCTCACTGATGCCCACAGGCAAGTCTGGCAGCTGTTTGAGCAAACTGGTCTTGATGGCCAGGCCAACACGGTGGATTCTGTCTTCATTTGAGGCTCTACCTTTCCAGAAGAAGGTGTATCCAGTGGTGGGTTCGCTGAGTGATCCCTCTTCTGGTAAGCATGTTTCGCTTAAGGCTGCGATGTCAATGTTATATTGCTCCAGTTCTTTACCGATTAGAGCTGTTCTTCTCTCAGGTCTTGGGGTATTCTCTCTATCCAGTAATGTTCTGATGTTCCATGCTCCTAGTAGGAGTTTCTTTGTATTTTTTCTTTGATTTCGACCGCTTAAAGGGATGACCCCCCAGCCGCAGTGTGCTGACCGGGTGTTTGTAGGGCAGGCAATGTTTGGGACAGCTTTTCTAGTCCCCTCCCTTGATTAGGGTGAGCAGTGCTGTCCTAGAGAGGGCTGCTCAGTCGCCCAGGATGCTGCCGAACGTCCCTGCTGCCCATAGGGCCGAGCGATCACTGATCTGTGGGCTGCCTACGTGCAGGATCGTGACTACAATTGCCAGTGGTCACCTCCACCTGTTGCATCGCCACTCCCCCATCGCCGCAGGTCTTGAAGAGGGTGGACGGGGTCAGGATAGATGAGTGGCCACAAAGATACTTGTGCGTGAAAGAGATTTAAGTGGAAAAGTCGATGCACAGAGACAGTCCCACTCTCTCGGCGTTTAAAGCCTGGGTCCAGTGGCACGAAAAGTCGTACACCTGGAGACTTCCTCAGCTGCATTGGGTGGCCATGTTGTCCTTTGTGCTCTAACATGCCCTAAGCACTCCACAGTGCTTTGCTGCGTCACCATCTCAGCTGTTGAACCTTCTTATTGGTTTCTTCCGTCTCTTCGGCCGAAGCAGTCTTCACATGCTGGGTGAGCAAAGCCCTGGTTCACAAGGGGTCGATGACCTGATGGCTACTCTCACAAGGTTTGGTCAGCCTGTCGAAGCCGTTGCCCAGGATGTGGCCACTGCCACATGCTAGCAGCTAATGGGAGCCACAAGTGATAGCTGGGTGTCAGGTGGGTGTCAGAGGCTGGAGAGCTGCCCTAGGAGGGCACGACAAGCCCTCCATACCAGGGATACTACCTCTCCCTGAGCACCCCATACACCCCAGAGCTGAGTGTCAGGTGGGGGTCAGAGGCTAGAGAGCTGCCCTAGGAGGGCATGACAAGCCCTCCAAACCAGAGACACTACCCCTCCCTGAGCACCCCATACACCCCTCCTATAAGGAACATAAAAGACAATTAAGTCCAACCCCTAATATTATAGATGAGGATCCTGAGTCTAATCAGGAAAAAATAACTACAACAGGAACAGAAAAGTGGTGTTATGCATTCATGGCTACATTCTGGTTAGATGAAAGAGTCTGAGAACCCTCCTCTACCCAAAGGATCCTAGCAGTTCTTGCCTAATTGTTACCAGGGAAAAGAGAGAAATTTCTTCTATCCAACTCAATTCTGTCTCAGCAGCTAATTAAAAGTATGTTTGTTATCATATAGTAAGTCAACAAATTACCAAATTAGTAAGAAATATTCAAGATTCCTGTACATGCTCTGACTTGGGGGAAAAAGGTCACTCCATCACATATTTCTAAAAGTAAGCTTACTAAGATTGCATGTGGATATACAATAAACAGAAAATATGTTGTATTATCTAAGGATTTGGCCTTCATTGGCTAGTCTCATCGTTACAATGCATTTTGTATTTATTTATGCTCATGTATCCCTCCTTGAGTGCATATTCCCTCCTTGTTTCACATCTCATTTTTGTAATCCCAGAGCTTTACACACAATAGGTTCTTAATAAATGTTTTTGAATTGCATTTAAGTATATCCAAGGGAATTTCATGCTGGCATTATCTTTCAAATTCAACTTTATTTTTATTTTACAGTTCCAACTTCTTTTCCTACCCCCATCCATTGAATAGAATTACAATATCCATTTTACATATGAAGTCATGCAAAATATATTTCTGTATTAGTCATGTTTTGAATACTAAAACAACAAAAAACAACAAAAGTTCAGTATGTTCCCTATCCATCAGCTGTCTATATGGAGGAGAATAGTATTTTTTTATCATTAGTCTTGGAATTGTGGTGGATCACTGTGATCGGAGTTACTAAGTCTTTCACAGTTGATTACAATTTTGCTGTTTCTGTTTAACTGTTCTCCTTACTTCACTTTGCATCAATTAATATGTCTTCCCAGGTTTTTCTGAAACCATCCCCTCATCACTTCTTATAGCACAATAGTATTTGATCACAATCACATACCACTGCTTGTTCAGCTATTTCCCCAGCTAATGGAGATTCCCTCAGTTTCCAATTCTTTGCCACCACAAAAAAAGCCATTATAAATATTTTTGTGCAGGTGGACCCTTTTCATAATGTCACATTTTTTAAAATAATAATTAAATGTTTCATAAAATATTTGAGAAAGAAGAAAATACCAAAAGAACAGGGCAGGGAGTAGGAATCATGAGTAATGTATCTATCCAAAAAGATGATCAAGAGACATTAAGAACTCATGCCCAAAATGCTTTTTTTCCATCTTTATAAAATCTTTGTGAAAAGTACCTTTATACATGTCATAATAGTCCTTGATTAAAAAAATAAGAGAAGGGAACAAATATATTTCTGCAAAAAACTTTCTTAAAACACATGTGATAACCAGTGGAATCATGCGTCGGCTATGGGAGAGGGAAAGGCGGGGGGGGGGGGGGGGAAGAGGAGGGAAGGAAAAGAAAACGATCTTTGTTTCCAGTGAATAATGTATGAAAACGACCAAATAAAATAATATTAAAAAAAACTTTCTTAAGCATAACACATTTTTATAGTCACATATTTGACTGAAAAGTGAAGAGAACATAAGATCCCTACTGCATTTTCGTCTTCATTTTTATTGTAAAGCATTTGATTCCATAAGGTAAACTAGAAAATATATCCTTAAAGGCTTTCCTTCGTCAAGGAATCTGGTACTCATATGTTAATATAATAAAATTTTCTTTATAAATACAATATCATAGATAACTCTACTGTATGAAACATATAATTAGTGTCCAGCAAGGCATAAAATGGGAAGATAAATACTCATTAAAAGTATTTACTGACATGGAGAGGGTCCTGCAAAGACATCTAATGAAAGGATTCTGTAGAGATGGTGAGGTCCCATAGATGCTCCTGTTTGCATTTGATATTGTACTGATTGCCTCAATCCCCCCAATATTACCATATCAAATTCAGTGAAATCCATGGTAATTTAAGAGATTATCCTAAAAATCCATATAAGGAAAACCAAAGGAGTGAAAGGCATCCAGAATATGATAGGAAGTCAATGCTAGTGCATCAAGTGAAAGGAACAACAGGCCCATGTCTTGGGCTAAGAGGAAGAAGCAGACTGGGTTACATTTGGAAAATTGTGCAGAGCTTTTAGTGATGCCATCATTCGCTGACACAAAAGCCAACAACCACAACAAAACAAAACAAAATCCTCATAAAAACAAATGTTCTCCTGGCAAGACTATTTAAAGGATAATTGTGGATAACACAAAGACCAAAAGAGAAATGCATAGCGGGGTATAAGTATGATGTAGCATATTCCAACAATGATGAACTTCCAAGATGTTGTATAAAGGGTATCATTTAGAAAATATATGATCAGAAAAGGAGGTGACCAAATCATATAGTAAGAGAGAAGGATAAGATGAACAGCTCAAGCAGAATTGTAACTTGAGCAGGGTAAATGTCTCCTTGTCCTAGGGTGTCTGTTTATTTGTCTTCCTTCCTTCCTCCCTCCCTCCCTCCTTTCCTTCCTTCCTTCCTTCCTTCCTTCCTTCCTTCCTTCCTTCCTTCCTTCCTTCCTTCCTTCCTTCCTTCCTTCCTTCCTTCCTTCCTTCCTTCCTTCCTTCCTTTCTTCCTTCCTCCCTCCCTCCCTCCTTCCCTCCCACCCTTCCCTCCTTCCCTCCCACCCTTCCTTCCTTCCTTCCTTCCTTCCTTCCTTCCTTCCTTCCTTCCTTCCTTCCTTCCTTCCTTCCTTCCTTCCTTCCTTCCTTCCTTCCTTCCTTCCTCCCTTCCTCCCTCCCTCCCTCCCTCCCTTCCTTCCTTCCTTCTTTCCCTCTCTCCCTCCCTCCCTCCCTCCCTTCCTTCCTTCCTCCCTTCCTTCCTCCGTCCCTCCCTCCCTCCCTTCCTTCCTTCCTTCCTTCCTTCCTTCCTTCCTTCCTTTCTTCCTTCCTCCCTCCCTCCCTCCTTCCCTCCCACCCTTCCCTCCTTCCCTCCCACCCTTCCTTCCTTCCTTCCTTCCTTCCTTCCTTCCTTCCTTCCTTCCTCCCTTCCTCCCTCCCTCCCTCCCTCCCTTCCTTCCTTCCTTCTTTCCCTCTCTCCCTCCCTCCCTCCCTCCCTCCCTTCCTTCCTTCCTCCCTTCCTTCCTCCGTCCCTCCCTCCCTCCCTTCCTTCCTTCCTTCCTTCCTTCCTTCCTTCCTTCCTTCCTTCCTTCCTTCCTTCCTTCCTTCCATCCTTCCTTCCTTCCTTCCTTCCTCCCTCCCTCCCTCCCTCCCTCCCTCCCTCCCTCCCTCCCTTCCTTCCTTCCTTCCTTCTTTCCCTCTCTCCCTCCCTCCCTCCCTCCCTCCCTCCCTCCCTCCCTTCCTTCCTTCCTCCCTTCCTTCCTCCGTCCCTCCCTCCCTCCCTCCCTTCCTTCCTTCCTTCCTTCCTTCCTTCCTTCCTTCCTTCCTTCACTTGTTCATGATCACACAGCTAGGATGTGTCTGAGGCCAGATGTGACCTCGGGACCTCCCATCACCAAGCTGACCTCCACTCAGCTACCTAGCTGCCCTTCCTTAAGAGGCTCTTCAAGGAACTAACTACATTTGCAGTACTTTGGCAAAATAAAGACAATAGAATAAACAGTACCTTTTTAGTTAAATTAGGTTTAGTTAAATTAGGTAAACAGCATGTTGAAGACATAAATAGCATGCTTTAGCCTATGCCCATGGCAACACTTCATGTGAACTCCCCAGACAAGTCCCTCCTAATCCCCCACTCCAGTACATTATGTGCTTTTTGCCCCAGGCCCTGAAATGTCATATTATGCCTCATAGTGCAGATATTGTTCTTTAGCCACAAAATTAAAAATGATCTAGGCAGTGGGATACTAACACACTTTTGGTGGAATGTGGATTCATAGAACCATTCTGAGAGTTTATAGAACCATACTCAAAGGGCCATAAAATTATGCATTCCCTTTGACAGAGCAATACCCCTACAGAGTCTGCATCCCAAAGAGATCAAAGATAAATGTTGCGATAAATCTGCAATAATGAGAGAACAAGGCACAAGACGTCTGAGCTTATCTATGTATTGACAAGGCTGGCAGTTATCAATAATAGAGGCCAATGGTCCCTCAGCATCTAAACACCCCTGATGTAGTTAGAACAGCTTTTTAAAAATAGTTTAGTGGTTACATAATGTCCAGAGATGCCCCTCACCCCAAACTAGGGGTTGTTTGGTATTTAATTACATTATCTGGTCACTTGACCATGAGTCTTCACCTATCATGGTGACCAGAAAACTCAAATTAGGCCAGCATCCTCTTGTAAGAGCCAATCTCACAGTGGTGTCCTAGACTAGAACTTTCCAGAATTCACAGTGCTTTGGAAGGGGCATAAGATTAGTCTGCTCCTCAAAGCATTCTCCAGAAGATCCCTTATCTAACATTCTCTGTACCAGGAGAATCCAACTAGGAAAACATTTTGTGACCAATTTGAATCATGCTTCACTGATCTTTCTTATGTCTCTCAACCAGAATCTTGTTTTGCTTGCTTATTATGGACTGGAATTCGATCTTTCTAAATAAACTCTAAGGGGGCAGCTGGGTAGCTCAGTGGATTGAGAGCCAGGCCTAGAGATGGGAGGTCCTAGGTTCAAATATGGCCTCAAACACTTCCTAACTATGTGACCCTGGGCAATTCACTTAACTCCCATTACCTAGCCTTTATCACTCTTCTGCCTTGGAGCCAATACACAGTATTGATTCCAAGACGGAAGGTAAGGGTTTTAAAAATAAATAAATAAATAAACTCTAAGTCTCAAAGTCTTAAAGCTTGGTTACCATGATAAACTTTGATTATAATGATTAATATTTTAATTAACAAAACTCTTAACTATAAATCAATAATCAGTAAACAATTTCACATAAGGAAAAGGAACCTGCCTGTATAAAATATTTTTAGCAATTCTTTGTGGCAAAGAATTGGAAACTAAGGGGTTGTCCATTACTTGGGAATGGATGAACAAATTGTATTTCAGCAGACTGCCAAAGGAGTTCATCCCTGACTTAGATGAAGGCCTCTAACATATTTAATAGGACCTTTCCAGAGGTCCCTTCATGGTTCAACATGAACAAGAATTAAAGGGTGGAAGATGTATGGATGGGTTGTAATTTGCACCAATGGAAGGAGTATTCATAATGATGAGCTAACAGATGGATTAACAGATAAATCTTTGGGATTCCTCACACTTCTCTTAAAAAAAACCAAACAAATAAACCTTACCTTCCGACTTGGAATCAATACTGTGTATTGGCTCCAAAGCAGAAGAGTGGTAAGGGCTAGGCAATGGGGGTCAAGTGACTTGCCCAGGGTCACACAGCTGGGAAGTGTCTAAGGTCAGATTTGAACTTAGGACCCTCCATCTCTAACCCTGACTCTCATTGAGCTGTCCATCTGTCCTCCACTTATATTTCTTTATATATGGCTAATTCTCTCAAAAATCTACAATGAATTAAAGCAAACAGTTTGGTTAAATATAGATCATCTAGAATACTGTTATCTGGAATTGTTTACTTGCCATGTTTATTTCATTAGTAAAACCCAGTTAGTACCTTTAAATATCTAGGAAAATGCTTTAAAACTTAAAAGCAATGAGGGTAGAGCTAAGATGACAGGGAAGGTATATCCCTACCTGTTTTCTACCAAATTATTCTCCAAACAACTATGACATAACATTTCAAAATGAATTCTAGAGCAGCATAACCAACAAAAATACAGAGTAAAATAATTTTTTCAGTCCAAAATAACTTAGAAGGTTGGCACAAAAGATCTATTGCACTGGAATGGAAGAGGATCTCAAAGTGGCACACTAAGGCAGGTCCTACCATAGTCACAGGCCTTAGGGGTGGTTGAATCAGTATCAAAGGCTTCTAGAGCTCTTAATCACAAATGTTAAAGGGGATCAGTCAACTGCTCAGAAGATTATAGGGGTCCCTTTGCTGGCTCTGGGTGCAAAACTCATCACATTGTTCATACACAAATCCAGGTCGCAGTCCTGGGTTGTGATCTCAGGGTAAAGAGAAGCAATAGAACATACCAGTGCTTGCAGCAGCAGAGAAGGGGGAGACCTTGATCACAGTTCCAAGGAAAAAAGAGTGCTTGTGTGATTCACAGCCCAAAGTATAGGCAGGGAAAATATTAAATATACCTCTACTTACATTATACTACCATGGAAGAACTAAAAGCAGATAAATACCCAGAGCTAGCTCTGAAAGTAGCTGCACAAAGAACCTGAAGCTTGGAACAATGTTCTCTTCACCACAGGAACAGAGACTACCTGTAACAATTTTTTAAGTTAAAAGAAAAGACAAAGGCTGGGAAATGAGCAAAGAAAGAAAGAAAGAAAGAAAGAAAGAAAGAAAGAAAGAAAGAAAGAAAGAAAGAAAGAAAGAAACTCAACATAGAAAGTTATTTTAGTGACAGAGAAGACAAACACAAACTTGGAAGAAGACAACAAAGTCAATGCTGTTATATCCAAATCCTCTGAGGAAAATATGAATTGTTTTCAAACACAAAAAGAATTCATAGAGGTGCTGAAAAAGGATTTTAAAGATCAAATTAGAGAGGTAGAAGAAAAATTATTGTGCAGTTTCACTTCCAGTTTCCCCTTATCCCTTGAAAATTTACTCTCTCTGCCTATCTTTCAAGTTGTACTCAACAGGAGGGACCCCTCACTCTATCTTGCTGTTGGTTTTTTTAATTCCTGTCATTTTGAGGCATTTTTAAAAGATTGGTTTGGAAGTATTGTCAGAGTGGTTTCAGCTACCATCTTCAAAGAAGAAAAATTGGGAAAAGAAATTAGAGTGATATAGGAAGATCATGGAAAAATGGTCAATAGCTTGGTAAAGGAGACACACAAAAAACCCTGAAGAAAGTAATGTCTTAAAAACAGAATAGTCCATGTAGTAAAAGAGGTAAAAAAAAATTGATTGAGGAAAATAACTCTTTACAAAGTAGAATTGGAATAGAAAAAGGCTTACAAAAATTGATTGACTATCAAGTAATTAAAAAAAATTCTTTTAAGTAATAACTCTAAAAGGGCAAAGGCAAGGCAAATTGAGTTAAGTGACTTTCCCAAGAGCATATAGCTAAGAGTCTGAGGCTAGATTTGAACCCATGCCATCCTGACTTCAGGCCTAATCCTCTATCTATTGTGCCACCTCGCTGCTCCCTAAGGAAGTGTTTATTGACAAAATTTTTGTGCCAGACTGTATCCTAAGGATACAGAGACAACAATGGAACCGTTTCCACTCTAAAGGAGTTTACATTTTGTTGAATCAGATAACATGTACATAGTTATCTAAAAGAATATAGAATAAAATACAAAGTAATTTCAGGATAAAGGGAAAGTAGTAAGGAGTGGGTAGGGGAAGGATCAGGAAAGGCGTTATGTAGTAGGAAGCAATTACAGAGCCCTTTGAAGGAAGAGAGGGATCCTAAGAAGCAGTGGTGAAAAAGGAGTGCATTCTAAGTAGAAGGGCACCTTGAGAAGCAATGAAAGGTTAAGTGATTTGCCCAAGATCACACGTCAGAATGTATCAGAAGAGGGACTTGAAGCTAGGAATATTTTTCTGATTCAGTTTTGGTTGTCTTTCTACTATGCCTTTTTTTTGTATTATTCCAAAGTTGAGCAATTTTCATGTAATTTCCCTATCCAAGGTAGTATAGTGATGGTAAGTGGCCATTTCCATCCTGAAAAACGCAGTATCATCATCCCCATCTCCCTACCCCAAACCTTTGTGAAACTCAGTTAAATCCCAAATGCATGAATTTCAAAAGAAACCATTTTTTAAAAAATTTCTTTTGTTGGAGGCGGAGTCAAAATGGTGGCTTAGGAGCAGCAATAGTTGAGACCTCTGAAAACCCTTCTTTACCGATCACAAACTAAATCCTCCTAGGGGAATGAAAATCAAACCTAACAACAAGACCAAGCTGGAGAACCCTCCTGCTGGACTCAATTCAAAAGGTACACCCCCCAAAAGCTGGAATCTGAGAATACTCGGGTTTAGGGGGAAGGCAGAGGGAAGGTCCCAGGACCCCTTTCCCCCACCCAGAATGCTAAGCCTCCAGCCGCAGCAGGAACCTCTGGGCGGTGTGACAAGGAAATCACTTTAAAGACTGATATATATTAATTTAAGATCGCCAAGGAATTCAGCTATGTAATTCCTAAATGAAAACTCAAGTCAGCAGTCAACCTTTTATGGAGTTTAATTACAAACAGGAGGAAGAAAGGTATTAGAGATAGAGAGAGAGAGGGAGAGAGAAAGGGGAGAGAAGGGAATAGGGATTAAATACCCCTTCTGTTTAGGCTGGGCCAAAAGGCCCAAGCCCTTAGATAGCTGAGGCAAAGAAAAGAGATCAGTCCCTATTACTCACATGACCAAAATGGAGAAACAGTCTCAGGGGCCTCCACCTCCAGCTTCCTTCAGAGCCAACCCTCAAAGCACCACCTCTCAGACCAAAAACCTCTCCAACCAACCACCCCCAGTCCTCAGACCCCTCTATCTTTAAGGAAACCATCCAAGTTCCCTCCCCTCAGTTCTAACATCTACCAATCACTGTCCATGTCTTCCCTGTGCCAATGGTGGCTCTACCTTAACCCAGGACTGCCCAGAGGTCTGTGGCTTTGCACATGTCTGTTGAAGGTCATATTCTCAAATAATTAAATCTTGATCCTTTGCTGCAGCCCTTCCTAAATCCTGTTACCCTGAGGAGGGTGGAGATTGGAATAATTAAATTTTGATCTATGCTGCAGCCCTTCATAAATCCTGTTACCCTGAGTAGGGTGGAGATTGGAATAATTAAATTTTGATCTATGCTGCAGCCCTTTCCATTGTTCAGCAAAAGGTTTCTGTCCTAAAATAATCTTAAGAAGGGAGGAGGAGGAACCTCCCTTGCCAATGGGGTTCACATTCCAATGGTGAAATTTCCAACATTTATAAGTCTAAGAAATTGTAAGGTTTACAGTGGGCAGAGGCACTGGTCTGGAGGGTGTACCTTGCGGGTAGGGCTGTGCCAGGCTCAGAGCGTCAAACACAGGCAGCAGGGAATCAGCTGGAGAGGAAGCAAAGAGCTGGAAGTCTGGTCAGAACAGCTGAGATCCACCATATTGCTCCAGCCTTCCAGGAGGTTGTGGCCTCACAGCACTTCCAGCCCAACCCAGTAGAACTTAATCCCATCAAAAGTCTCCTGAATTCAGGGAAGCTCAAGTTCCAACACCCCTCCTTCACTGATTGCTAGACTTTAATCCAATCAAAAGCCTCCAGAGGACAGGGAAGCTCAATCTCCAACACTCCGCCCCCAGACACTACACTGAGAGATCTGACAAAGCTTCAAGAGGGGAGACTGACAGAAAACCTGAAAACCAAAAAAAGAGAGGAGCAAGAGTACAGACAAATATGGGGGGGGGGGACAAAGAAGGGGTAAATATGAGAAAAAGACAGAAAAAGAAAAAAAGAAATTATGACAGCTTCTGCACAGGCAATGAACCAAGAACAAACGGAACACAGGAGAGACATGTAATAAAACAGAAATCCCAGCGAATTAGATACAGGCTTTGGAAGAACTCAAAATACAATTCAAAACACAATTAAGAGAGGCTGAAGACAATTGGGAAAAGAATTTAAAAACTAAGATAAGTCATCTGGAAACAGAAAATAGTATCTTGAAAGACAAAATCAACCAGCTTGAAAATAAGGCAAAGGAGATGAAAGATGAGGCAAAGAAGATGAGAGATGAGGTAAAAAGAATGAAAGATTACCTCCAAAGAAAAATCAGACCAGAAGGAGAAGGATGACCAAAAAGCCAGGGATGAAATTCAATCTTTAAGAACCAGAACACAACAACTAGAATTAAGTGACCTCACAAGGCAGCAGGACACTAAAACAAAACCAAAAGAATGAAAAAATTGAGGAAAATATGAAGCATCTCTTTCACAAAACAGAAGATTTAGAAAATCGTTCAAGGAGAGATAATTTAAGAATCATTAGTCTACCCGAAGACCATGACAAAAGAAAAAGCCTGGACACAATAGTACAGGAAATTATTCAAGAAAACTGCGAATCCACAGATCACCTCCTGTACTCAATCCCCAACTGACAACACCCAGGAATGTTATAGCCAAATTCAAGAACTATCAGGCCAAAGAAAATATATTTTAAGTTGCCAAGAAGAAGTCATTCAGACACCACGGAACCACAGTGAGGATAACATAGGATCTGGCTGCATCCACACTGAAGGACCAAAAGGCATGGAATATGATGTTCCGCAAAGCAAGGGAACTATGTCTACAACCAAGAATCAACTACCCAGCAAAATTGACTATATTTTTATAGGGGAAAGTATGGTCATTCAACACAATAGAAAAATTCCAAGAATTTGTAAAGAAAAGACCAGATCTAAACAGAAAATTTGATACCCAAGCACAGAACTCAAGAGAATCATCAAAAGGTAATTTAAAAAGGGGGGGGGGGGAGAGAAAAACAAAACAAAACACTTTTTTAAGAGACTCAATAAGTTAAAATGATGTGTATCTGGGGCAGCTGGGTAGCTCAATGGATCAAGAGTCAGGCCTAGAGACAGGAGGTCCTAGGTTCAAATCTGGCCTGAGACACTTCCTAGCTGTGTGACCCTGGGCAAGTCACTTAACTCCCATTGCCTAGCCCTTACCACTCTTCTGCCTTGGAGCCAATACACAGTACTGACTCCAAGATGGAAGGTAAGGGATTTTTTAAAAAATGATATGTATCCCTATAAGAAAACAGGTCATTGGTAACTCTTAAAAATTGTTATTTTCAACTGGGCAGCTAGAAGAATTACACTTAGAGGGAACAGTGAAAAACTATATAGGATGAAATGACAAGATATAAATTGGTATATAGATATATGTATGCATAAATGCATATATATATATACATATATATATATGCAACTAGAGCTTTAAAAAAGGTTAATACTAAAAGAAGTGGGAAAAGAAACAAAAGGGGGTAAATTTATATGTCACAAAGTAGCTCATGGCAGGAGGGGGGAGAACATCAATATATTGGAAGGATAAAGAGGTAGGAGATAGGAAATACTCAACTCTTACGTGTATTGAAATTGACCCAAACAGGGAAGAACAATCCAATCCATTGGACCAGAGAATAGATTTGCCCCTTAGAGGGGAGTAGAAGGGTAACAAATGGACTGGTGGGGAAGGAAGCAGTATAAGGGAGGGAGAGGGTGGGGGTAGTTTTAGAAAGACTGCAGGGCAAATAAGGGGGGCAATAAGAAGGGAGAGGGGTAGAAAGGGAAGTAAAATAAAGGTCGGAACTAGCGGGATTGACTAAAAGCAAACATTGTTGTAGAAGGAAATAGTGAAAGAACCAGGAGTAGGACCAGGAGTAGAAATCAAAATGCTGGGAAATACACAACTGGTAATCATAACTCTGAATGTGAATGGAATGAACTCACCCATAAAACGCAAGCAAATTGCAGAGTTGATTAGAATCCAAAACCCTACCATATGTTGTCTACAAGAAACACACATGAGGAAGGTAGATACACATAGGGTGAAAGTAAGAGAGTGGAGCCAAATCTATTGGGCATCAACTGATAAAAAGAAGGCAGGAATCGCAATCATGATATAGGACAAAACCAAAGTAAAAATAAATGTAGTTAAAAGAGATAGGGAAGGTAAATACATCCTGATAAAAGGCAGTATAGACAATGAGGAAATATCAGTACTCAACATGTATGCACCAAATGGCATAGCATCCAAATTTCTAAAGGAGAAACTAGTGAAGCTCAAGGATGAAATAGATAGAAAAACTATACTATTAGGAGACCTGAACCTTCCTCTATCTGAACAGATAAATCAAACCAAAAAATAAATAAGAAAGAGTTAAGAGAAGTGAATGAAACCTTAGAAAAATTAGAGTTAGTAGATATGTGGAGAAAAATAAACAGGGACAAAAAGGAATACACCTTTTTTTCAGCAGCACATTGTACATTCACAAAAATTGACCATGTATTAGGGCATAAAAACATTGCAAACAAGTGCAAAAGAGCAGAAATAATAAATGCAACCTTCTCAAATCACAATGCAATGAAAATAATAATTAGTAAGGGTACATGGAGAGGTAAATCAAAAATTAATTGGAAATTAAACAATATAATTCTCGAAAATTGGTTAGTTAAAGAACAAATTATAGAAACAATTAACAACTTCATTGAAGAAAATGACAATGGTGAGACATCCTTCCAAAATCTATGGGATGCAGCCAAAGCAGTACTCAGGGGGAAATTTATATCTTTGAGTTCATATATTAACAAATTAGAGAGGGCAGAGGTCAATGAATTGAGGACACAAATTAAAAAACTAGAAAGTGAACAAATTAAAAATCCTCAGATAAAGACTAAATTAGAGTTCCTAAAACTCAAAGGAGAAATCAATAAAATTGAAAGTCAAAGAACTATTGATTTAATAAATAAGACTAGAAGATGGTACTTTGAAAAAACAAATAAAATAGACAAAGTACTAGTCAGTCTAATTAAAAAAAGGAAAGAAAAAAACCAAATTGACAGTATCCAAGATGAAAAGGGAGACCTCACCTCTAATGAGGAGGAAATTAAGGCAATCATTAAAAATTATTATGCCCAATTATATGGCAACAAATATGGCAATCTGGGGGATATGGATGAATACTTACAAAAATATAAATTGCCTAGACTAACAGAGGAAGAAAGAGATTACCTAACCAACCCCATATCAGAAAAAGAAATTGAACAAGCCATCAAAGAACTCCCTAAGCCAGGTCCTGATGGATTCACAAATGAATTCTATCAAACATTAAAAGAACAACTAATTCCAATATTATACAAACTATTTGACAGAATAAGCCAAGAAGGAGTTCTACCAAATTCATTTTACGACACAAATATTGTACTGATCCCAAAGCCAGGAGGTCAAAAACAGAGAAAGAAAACTATAGACCAATCTCCTTAATGAATATAGATGCAAAAATCTTAAATAGGATACTAGCAAAAAGACTCCAGCAAGTCATCAAAAGGGTTATTAACTATGACCAAGTAGGATTCAGACCAGGAATGCAAGGATGGTTCAATATTAGGAAAACCATCCACATAATTGATGATATTAACAAGCAAATTGACAAAAATCACATAATTATCTCAATAGATGCAGAAAAAGCCTTTGATAAAATACAACACCCATTCCTATTGAAAACACTAGAAAATATAGGAATAGACGGGCCTTTCCTAAAAATAATAAACAGTATTTATTTTAAAACCAGCAGCAAACATCACCTGCAATGGAGATAAACAAGAAGCCTTCCCAATAAAATGAAGAGTGAAACAAGGATTCCTATTATCACCTCTATTATTTAATATTGTACCAGAAACACTAGCAGTAGCAATTAGAGAAGAAAAAGAAATAGAAGGTATTAGAATTGGCAATGAGGAGACCAAGCTAGCACTCTTTGTGGATGATATGATGGTCTACTTAAAGAACCCTAGAGAATCAACCAAAACTAGTGGAAATAATCAACAACTTTAACAAAGTTTCAGGATACAAATTAAATCCACACAAGTCATCAGCATTTCTATATATCTCCAACCCATTTCAGCAGCAAGAATTAGAAATTGAAATTCCATTTAAAATCACCCTAGACAATATAAAATACTTAGGAATCTATCTGCTGAGACAAACACAGGAACTATATGAACACAACTACAAAACACTCTCCACACAATTAAAACTAGATCTAAACAATTGGAAAAACATTGATTGCTCATGGGTGAGATGAGCTAACATAATAAAAATGACAATCCTACCCAAATTAATTTACTTATTTAGTGCCATACCCATTAAACTACCAAAAAACTTTTTTACTGAACTAGAAAAAAAAATAACAAAGTTCATTTGGAAGAAAAAAAGATCAAGGATATCCAGAGAAATCATGAAAAAAAAATGCAAAGGAAGGAGGACTTGCAGTCCCAGATCTCAAACTATACTATAAAGCAGTGGTCATCAAAACAATTTGGTACTGGCTAAGAGATAGAAAGGAGGATCAGTGGAATAGACTTGGGGTAAATGACCTCAGCAAAGACAGTCTATGACAAACCCAAAGACCCCAATTTTGGGGACCAAAACCCACTATTTGATAAAAACTGCTGGGAAAATTGGAAGACAGTATGGGAGAGATTAGGTTTGGATCAACATCTCACACCCTACACCAAGATAAACTCAGAATGGGCGAATGATCTGAATATAAAGAAGGAAACTATAAGCAAATTAGGCGAACACAGAATAGTATACTTGTCAGATCTCTGGGTAAAAAAGATTTTAAAACCAAGCAAGAGCTATAAAAAAATCACAAAATGTAAAATAAATAATTTTGATTACATCAAATTAAAAAATTTTTGTACAAACAAAACTAATGCATCCAAAATTAGAAGGGAAGCAACAAATTGGGAAACAATCTTCATTACAAAAACCTCTGATAAAAGTCTAATTACACAAATTTATAAAGAGCTAAACCAATTGTACAAAAAATCAAGCCATTCTCCAATTGATAAATGGGCAAGGGACATGAATAGGCAATTTTCAATTAAAGAAATCAAAATGATTAATAAGCACATGAAATAGAGTTCTAGATCTCTTATAATCAGAGAAATGCAAATCAAAACAACTTTGAGGTATCACCTCACACCTAGCAGATTGGCTAACATGACAGCAAAGGAAAGTAATGAATGCTGGAGGGGATGTGGCAAAGTTGGGACATTAATGCATTGCTGGTGGAGTTGTGAATTGATCCAACCATTCTGGAGGGCAATTTGGAACTATGCCCAAAGGGCGATAAAAGACTGTCTGCCCTTTGATCCAGCCATAGCACTGCTGGGTTTGTACCCCAAAGAGATAATAAGGAAAAAGACTTGTACCAGAATATTCATAGCTGCGCTCTTTGTGGTGGCCAAAATTGGAAAATGAGGGGATGCCCTTCAATTGGGGAATGGCTGAACAATTTGTGGCATATGTTGGTGATGGAATACTATTATGCTCAAAGGAATAATAAAGTGGAGGAATTCCATGGGGACTGGAACAACCTCCAGGAATTGACTCAAAGTGAGAGGAGCAGAACCAGGAAATCATTATACACAGAAACTGATACACTGTGGTACAAGCGAATGTAATGGACTTCTCCATTAGTGGCAATGCAGTGATCCTGAACAACTAGGAGGAATCTACGAGAAAAACCACTATCCACATTCAGAGGAAACACTGTGGGAGTAAAAACTCTGAAGTAAAACAACTGCTTGAATACATGGATTGAAGGGATATGGGTGGGGATGTACTCTAAATGAACATCTTAGTGCAAACATCAACAACATGGAAATAGGTTCTGATCAAAGACACAAGTAATACCCAATGAAATTGCACGTGGGCTGCGGGAAGGGTGGGTGGAGGGGTGGAAGGGAAATAATGTGATGATTGTAACCAAGGAATAATGTTCTAAATTGACTAAATAAACTAATTCAAATGAAAAAAATAAAATATCTTTTGTCTGCTTAAGATTTTATGATATCTACCTTATAAACATCTTTCTCTCCACCACCTTTAACAAACTTTTATTTATTTTCTTAGTATAGTCTTAGTATAGTAAAGTCTATAGTATAGACTTTCTTAGTATAGTCTTAGTATAGTATAGTCTATATTTCTCTGAAAATATCACTCCTTTCCTAAGTGGTTATTTTCTTGTTTTACAGTATGGTGAGCCTGTAGAAAGAATTTAAAAACCAACAAAAACTTTTACTCTCTATCATAGTAACAGTTCTGAGACAACAGAAGGGCTAGGGTGTAAGGGACAGTTTGTAAGGAGTTAATATAAAAGGTTGGACTCAATTATTTAAGCATAGGGTTGCCAGGAATTCTAATAAATTGCAAAATGATTATTTTGGGAATTATTTATAAAATATAGAAAGAGCCAAAGTAAAAAAAATCAGAGAGAGTATACATAAGATATATAATCTACACTCTAAGTATTTTTCTCAGACCCCTTGCTCAATGCAGGCAGGGTTAATTAGTCCTCAGCTCAAGGGGAGGACCTGGGGATGCATGGAGCCTCTCTCAACAGGGTAGGCCTCTCCTGAGGCTAGTCCCTTCAGAAAATCCAGGAAAGGAGTCAGCCTTTTTCAGTCAACCCACATGGTAGTTCTAAAGGGAAAGTCCAGGAGTAGTCTGAGGTCTCAAGCTGGAGCTCCTTCAAGCTCAAGTTCAAGGTGAAAGACATCTTCACAGGAAGTTCTTGGCATTTTTAAAAACCATTCTTTTTTGTCACTTCCTGGGATTTCCCTTCATTTTACGTGTACCAATTACAGCTAAAGTTTTGCTTAAGGTTGCCCAGAGTTCAGTCAGTCAATTCTAATTTGCCACCCACTGTTGCACACATGGGTCACAGACTTCCCCTACTCAAGTGTAAGTGGAGTGTATACAATTCTGGTGATTAAATCTAAAAATAGGCAGGGCAGAGTTAATCCCATCTTCACATGGTGTGGTGAGCCTGTAGAAAGAATTAAAAAAACAGTAACAAACTTTTACTCTCCACCATAGTAACAGTTCTGAGACAACAGAAGGGCAAGGGCTAGGCAAATGAGTTAAATGACTTGCCCAGGGTCACATAGTGTAAAGGATAATTTTAGTGTTGTGACTTAAAATCTAAAATTTAACTGGTCGCCAAGGGAAAGTCTCAAATAATAAAATACCCAAGTCAGCTGGAAATTTATGGTGATTTAATTGATATAGTGGAGGAGATTAAGAAGAGGGAAGAAAGAAAAAGAGTAGGATTTTTCCCGCCTGGCTAGTACTGGGCAGGAAGATTAGGAGATCTAGAAAGTAAGGTTTTGGAGTGTGAAGGAGGAAGGAATCAACCTGAACTCCAAAAGGGCTCAGCCAAGATGCCCAAACCTGAATCAGCTCAAGGGCAAACTCACCATCAAACCCAGACAAATAACTACCACCACTCCAAGATGTCTTGGAATGCCTAGAATGCTGCCAGTAAGAGTCGCCTTTCCAGAGAAAGAGAGAGAGAGCAAGTCATGTGCCTTATAGAGCCGATTTTACATCACTTTCCTGCATCTCGTCTGTACCAATGATAGCTTAGCTTGACTTAGAACAGCCCAGGGGTCTGTCTGCTTTTTCTGCACATGCCTGTTGAAGGCCATTTCCTCAGATAATTAAATCTTTGAGTATGATGCAGGCATTCCTGATCTTGTTAAACTAAGAAGGGTGGAGAAATGTATAGTTCCCAAGACTTGATTCTGTTAACCCAAGTATCTCCATTGTTACTAATCAGGAAATAGCTAAATCAGGTCTCCTAAAGTACAGCCTGAGTAGAGTGGAGTAGTTTTAAAATTCACAATAGCTAGGAAGTATCTGAGGACAGATTTGAATGCAGGTCCTTCTGACTCTAGAGCTGGCACTCTTTCCATTGAGCCACCTAGTTGCCGCAATGCCATTACTCTTTGACTTGTACTTCCTAGATACTTAATATTTGCTGAATTAAATAATTTGTTGAACCAAACAATGCCATAAAAGTAAATGAAGCCATTAGAAAGATAAACTGTTATGGAAACCATTCAGTTTTTATATTCAGTGATGGCAGTGATATTGCTTTTTTAAAAATGTCTTTATAATACCAAATTTAAAGCCTCTAGAGTACACCTAAAATTTAAACAAAAATATAATTGATTTTGACACATAATTAATTGATTGAGCTTAGGAAGAAATATTCCAATATATTCAAATGGTGATTGTTTATTGTAGCATACCAGGTATATTAGCATATTGAAAGTATCATTAGTGTATTGATATTGTATCTTATGTGTTCATATACCAGACTCATGGTCATGTTGCTTTTTGATTATTGTATTTCCAAATCTTCAGTACAAAGGACAAAAGAATTCCTGAGTGGGACATTATTTGCCACAGGGTCCTAGCTCCTACTTTGTTAGATCACAAACAAGTCACATGTTTAAATAATCTCCTCCTGTTTGATTGCGTGATTGTCAATTGAGCCAATGTTAAAACCTATGCCATGTCATATGTTCATTAGCTACCTCCCACTCCACATTCTTAAATTCTACAATAAAAGTTTGGGGACACATGTACAGCCCTCTCTCTCAATGTCATCAGAGAAGCATGCACAATGGAGCCCATATTTTTTAATGTCTTATCTCTGAGTCTTTATTCCTTTTTCTGTCTCTTTCTCAATCTCTCTTTCTCTCTATCCATTTCCCCTCAGTTTCCAATCTTCTTCTCAGGTGTTCACCCATGAAAATATTAATATGCAACTGTAGGAAGTTTATATTTATAATCTTCTATCACCCCAGTTTCCACTTAATTATCATTATAAGGATATTAGAAGAAAAATTAACAGATTATTTCACTGAAAAGTTTAGAAAAGAGATGGTGGTTTGTTTTTTTTAGTGAAGATAGCCTGTAGTAGTATAATAGTTGGGTTGGGAAATACAACTTGCCCTACCTCTCACTCCCTATTGGTAGCAGTATTAACATCTGCATAGTAGCTATTTATTATTGTGCTGTGATGGTGTAGATAAGAATGGAAATTTTCCTTTTCTCTCTATTGTTTTTATTTCCCAATGGAAGCAGTCTTTCAATTTCCTCAGCCTATTTTTTTTGTGAAATATTTCCCAATTAAATGTTGACATTTTTTAAACATTAAAAAATGTTTTGAGTTCCAAATTATTTTCCCCTTCCACCTTTCTTCCCTCCTTGAGAAGGTAAGCAATTTGATATAGATTATTCATGTGTGATCATATAAAACATATTTCTATATTAACCATGTTGAAAATAAAATGCAGACTAAAAACCCCCCTAAAAATAATAAAGAACATTTTTTTTAAAGTATGCTTCAGTTTGCATTCAGACTCTAGCAGTTCTTTCTCTGGGGATGTTTGGCATTTTTCACCATACATCCTTTGAAATTGTCTTGGATCATTGAATTGCTGAGAATAGCTAAGTCATTCACAGTTGATCATCCTTATAATATTGCTGTTATTATGTATAAAGTTCTCCCGGTTTTGCTCCTTTAATTTTGTATGAGCTTATATAAGTCTTCCTAGGTTTTTCTGAAACCATCCTGCTCATCATTTCTTATAGCACAATAGTATTCCATCACAATCATATGCCACAACTTGTTCAACCATGCCCCAGTTGATAGGCATCCTTGCAGTTTCTGATTCTTTGCCACCACAAAAAGAGCTGCTATAAATATTTTTTATAAAAATAATTCCTTTCCCCTATTTTATTTCTTTGGGTTACAGATCTAATAGTCATATTTTTGGATCAGAGGGTATGCATGGTTTTATAGTCCTTTGGGTATAGTTTTCAATCATTCTTGTGGATTTTAAAATTAATTATCAATAACTAAATATTATATTTTTATAAAGTTTTATTATTAATAACTAAAGCAAAAGAACTGCCTGAATTTAGCCCAGTCGCAGGTCAAAAAGAGACAGAGGGAGGAGTTATAGCCACTTAAATACCATCAGGCAAAAACATGAGGATGCAGGAAAAGGGAATTTTGGGAAATACTAAGGGACTTCTGGGGGATGAAGTCCAAAGGCTCAAAATCTCTATTTTACATTCTCTAGAATTGTTAGATTAGTTCTATTTTTTTCTTCATTCCCTCCATCATTCATTATTCTTTGTTTCTGTCATGCTTGCCAGCTATGAGGTGATATCTCAGAGTTGTTTTAATTTCATTTTCTCTAATTGTGACAGCATTTTTTCATGTGATTGTTAATACCTTTGATTTCTTCTTCTAAAAGCTGCCTTTTCATATCCTTTGACCATTTGAGAAAATGTTCCTATTTTTATAAGTTTGGCTCAGTTCTCTATATATTTGAGAAATGAGGCTACCAGAGAAACTTCCTATAAAATATTTCCCCTAGTTTATTTTTCCCTTCTTTTTATGCTGCATTAGTTTGTTTGTGCAAAATATTTTTAATGTCATGCAATCAAAATTATCTATTTTACATCCTATTATCCTCTCTGTCTCCTGTTTGTCCTTAATCTCTTTCTTTATCTATAGATGTGATAGGCATATTTTCTCCTGCTTCACTACTTTATTTATATCATTCCTTCTGTCTAAAATATTTATATATTTTTATTTTATCTTGGTATGCAGTGTAAGATGATGATCTATGTCTAGTTTTTGCCCAGTTGATTTCAATTTTTCCAATATTTTTTGTCAAATATTGGGTTCTTACCTGCAAAGCTTGGATAGTTCAGTTTATCAAATATAAGATTAATATGATCATTTACTACCATGTACAGTTGCAGGAGTTACATTCCACAGACCCCCCCCCCCCATGATAGGTGAAAATCTGTGAAAGAGTAGCATTATATTTATTGTGTTATTTATATCTGTTTTAAGGCTTTAAAAACCCTTCCCACTCTCCTATAAACCTTTTTCACATGCTTATTAACCTATGCACCCAGGATATAGAATACAGTGCTATGGTTGGTTGTCTTTCATTCCATCAGCCAATAGTGTGCCTCAAAAATCCCATGATATAGTGAAAACTCCATGAACCAGAATTAGATATATATATATATTTTTTAGAAACTCACAATACAGCGAAGTCCCAATAAGTGAAACATGATATGGGGGAGGGGGGGCAATTATATTGCATACCTAATCTATCCACCACTCTATTTCTTAGCCAATACCAGCTTATTTTGATGATTGCTGCTTTGTATGTAGTTTGGAATCTGGAAATTGTACTTTGCCTTAACAGTTTTTCCCATTGAGTCCTGACAGATCCATAAGGACATCCCAGGCCTATTGGGTCAAAAGCAGCCAGAAAAAGCTATATTTGTAAGATCTGCCCCAGACTTGGCAAGGACCCATTGTGAACTCACAGGTCCAACAAATCTTGTCTTGAGTACAGCTGACTTTCCTAATTGGCTCAGAACATTTCTGACCAGGTTAACACAGCCTTGGGCAATATCTCAAGACAGAACTCTCGGTGCCACAAGATATTCTTATGTCAAAAGATAACACATATTGATGAATTTACTCCCTTATGCAGCTGGGTCCTTTACTCTCAATTGGAATTTGTAGAATAGATTTCTCTGACATGTTATCCTTTTCTTCATATATGGTGCATGTGCATGCTTATTACATAGAACACCTGCATATTTTAATTGGTTCATGTACCTTATTGGCAATTAGGAAAGTATACTTTTGACATGTTACTTTCTCCTTGAGATATCACTTCCTTTTTTCTTGCTATGTGGAAGATTATAAATATTTGACTCAAATACACAATAAATGGAACTGTGTGATTCTTTCACCAGTTTTCCCCTAGGCTTCCCATGACTCACTTACCTGATTAATCTCAGCAGGTCTCTCCCTGCTCTCATCCAGTTTCTGTCTTTGTCTTTTGCTCTAGGCCCTGCTCTCTATCTCACTATCTCTTTAAGATAGCAGCCTTTGCTGGTCCGGGGCATGTGGTAATCTGATCCTCAGCAGCTACCAGAATAACCTAGAAGAGGGGCTTCCACAATTGGCTCCTTATAGAGTCCCTTGATATTTTTTATCTTTTTTTTCCTTCCAGATGAATTTGTTGATATTTTTTCTAGCTTCATAAAATAATTCTCTGGTATTTTTATCTCTATATGGAATTAAATATTTAAATTAACTTAGAATTGTTATTTTTATTATATTTGCATGGCCTACCTATGAGCAATTAATATTTCTCCAATTGTTTAGATCTGTCTTTATTTCTGTGAAAATGTTCTATAATTACACTTATATAATCCTTGGTTGTTCTTAGCAACCCTCTGACTATTTCTTAACAAAAATAGAATCAGATGTCACTATTTCAGTTTCTAGATTAAGACAGAGTATTTTTAGAGTATGAAAAACAAACAGAAGTGATAGATGTTTTTAAGCCCCTGGTTAGTCATATACCATTAACTTTCAATGTTTTAGTTTTCTCATTTTGAAGACATAAGAAGACACTTCTAATTTCTGGTCATCAACTTTAGCAGGATTCACATGATATTCCTTAGAATTAAATATGATCTTGATAGTCTTATAGTATTTTTATTTCTATTTGGAGAGCTGGTAACTTCATACCACTTGAAAACTTGGCAAGTCATGTTCCAAGGGTCTAGTTTAATACAGAATACATTAAAAAAACCCAAAGAGAATCATGGCTAATAAAGAGTAAAATATATTCCTATTGAAAGGCAGAGGAAGATGTAGAGATCATGGCCTTCTTTAGGCTGAGGCAGTCAATAGATACAATGAATAGAGCACTGGATTTGGAATCAGGAAGAACAAATTCTGCCTCAGATAATGATTGGCTACGTGATCACAGGCAAGTAACAAACTATTATTCTTAGTTTCTTCATCTATAGAATGGAAATAATAATAGTGCCCGTAGGATCAACTGAGATGATATACGCAAAGTGCTTTGCAAATTTTAAAGTTCTACAGAAACATTAGCTATTATTATTTTAATTTAATTTTTATCTAATAGCTAGGATTTAAAATTTTATCCAATGGATATACATAAAATATTTCTCAAAGTAGATATTGCTAACTGAATAACTGTTTTTACTATACATAAAATTATCATTATTAGTCCCTTGGAAACTATTGAAAATTTTGGTATAAATACACATCTAAATATCAATACCTAGAAAGAATTAAATAACAAAGTTGAAGGTGGTATAAATCCATTTTTAGGTTAATAAAAATAGTAATGGTTTTTAGGAACATTAAGAACATGTTGTATCATCAAATAATTTGTAGAGAATTTAATTATTGAACTCAGTGCTAAGTACCTTCTAAAAGCAAAGAATTTTCCTGTCCTATTATATATAAGGTGATGAATTCCCCAGTTTTAAAGTTCCAAGGAAGAACATAACATTGAATTGGCAGTGTATAGCCACAGGGTGTCACTACTAGATTGCATCTTCCCAAAACTTTTCCAAATTAGCTTTCCCTTTAGGGAATATGGATCTGGAAATCTAAACTCTAATTTTCATTTTCAAATTAGCAGATTTAGAGCAAGGCTTTAGGGGTTTTTTTGGCTGGGGGAGAGGGAGGAATTGAAATAAGGGAGAGACTTGAAGAAAACAGAAAACTACTTAAGGAAAAAAAAAGAGAAATTGAAAGGGGAATGAGAAACAAACTATTTTAGAAAAGAAAAGAAGGTAATAAAAACGACAAGGCAGCTGTGAATTTATTTACTTTATACTTCCATTGTTTTTTAGTCTTGCTAATGGTGAGAAGCTTACTTTTTCCAGCAATGCAGATTGCAATCCATTCCCAGCATTCCATTTTCCCCACAACTTTCCATAAATCCTTCACAGAAACTATACCCACCATACTGAGCTCTACTTTTTTTTTAAACCCTTACCTGGGTATTGGTTAAAAGTCAAAAGAGTGGTAAAGGCTAGGCAATGGGGTTTAAGTGACTTGCCTAGGGTCACACAGCTAGGAAGTATCTGAGGCCAAATTTGAATACAGGACCTTTTGTTTGGCTCTCAGTTCACTTAGCCACCCAGCTGCCCTCCTGAGCTCTACTTTTAAATATCTTTACCTCAAGTGAATATTTGCAGACTTTCCAATAGTTTTTCTTATGAATGAAGTCCTCATAATAGGATTAATTGAAGGAATTGGACATGCTCTAAGTATTTAAAGGGCTGTAATGTGGATAAAAGATGAGATTTGTTCTGATTAATTCCAGTAGGCAGGAACAGGTGCAATGAGTAGAAAATTGCAGAGAGCTAACTTTAAGCTTGCTGTTGGAAAAATCTTCTTAACTTTTGGCTATCCAAAGCAGTGGATGAACTGCCTTAAGAAGTAATGACTTCCACTCCATTGGAGATCTTTATGCAGACAGGCTGAATGGCAACTGCCTGTCAGAGTTGTAGGGATTCCATTTGTGTATGGAATGGACTGGATGACAATTCTCAGATTCTGTGATTCTGTGACATAGAGGTGAGATTTAAACCCAGATTCATTTATGAATGGGCAAGTCACTTAAAGGTTATGAACCTTAGTTTCCTCTTCTGTAAAATGATAATTCATATGCTTGCAAAGTTGTTATGGGGCTCAAATGATATTTTGTTGTATGTATTTTGCAAAAATTAAAATACTATGTAAATATCAGTTGAGACAACATTTTAAAACTTCTATTTGTATTCTACTAAGCTCAGGGGAGTTTATTGATCAATTTACTGAGTTTACTGAGAGATGAGTCTTTATTTGGAAACTTTATCCACAATATTTCTGTGCCTATATCCAGAACCCCCGATAATCAAACCCATTCTATATGAACCCAGAATTTGTGACTTATGTCCCAGTTACATATTGATTCTGTTATGTATTGGCACCTTGATAAGACAAAAAGTTTTCTCTTAGGATACCATGTAGGTTTTTCCTAGGACTGTGATGGAGAACCTATGGCACACATGCCATGGCACACAGAGGCCTTTCCATGGGCATGCTCAGGCCCCTGGCTTGGCGGACTGGGAGGCTGGCCGTGCCACCAAATGCAGGGGATGGAACATTTTAGTCTCTCTCCACTGGTGTGGGGTCTGAGAGTAGCTGAGGTGGCTCAGCCCCATGTAGCTGCTCTCCTCCACCCTACCCCAGGCTCCCTGGAGCTGAGAGGTGGCCATTCCCCTTAGATTGTGGATAGATTCTACATACCTATCACCCAGCAAAAGGTACAGAGTGCTTTTAGTTTTTGTGGACCCTTACTGGGTGAATAGAAGAGGTCCAGCTGTTTAAAGCAAATAATTGATTTGGTTCAGGCCCTCCAGATTTCACTAACCCTAATTAAAATAACCCCCTCAGCAAATCTAGAGCTGAGCCCCATTCACCTAGCCCTAAGGGAATATGCTAATCAGATCTTCCCTAATCCTTCTAAGGAGGATGGAGAAATTAGTCACCCAGCCCAAACAGAGGGATGGAACCAGTTAACACCTAGATGGGAGGATCCCCATCTAGCCATCCTAACAACCTCCACTGTGCTAAAACTGGAAGGGCAGAAGACATGGACTCATGTCTCTTATATTAAACCCTTTATTTGCCCCCCCCCCCAGGTGGTGGTCTTCTCCTGGGTTTTGAACTATTCACACCTAAGCTACATGGACAGATAATTCCTTAATTCAATTAGCAGTGCCTCAAAGGGCTACCAAAAGTCTGAAGCTTTCAGGAAATTTGCATCTACTCCAGTTCTAGTCACAGGCTTTCCCTTTGAATATCCCCAGGCCCACCAGTATAAGTGCTTTGATAAGGGTTGGGTCACTGACCCTTTTCCTTTTAATATGACTCATGCACCATGTAGAAATTGCACTGGGAACCCTGTCACCTCCAGGAAGGGAATGAGGATGTATTCTTCTATTTGTACATAGTGATATCCTCGGTGGCCACAGGGCACACAGTCGGGGCATGGTGTGGCACACAATGGAGATGGGCATTGGCAAGAAGTCTGGGAGGGTGGGTGGGGCATGGCATGAGGTCCCTAAAAAGTTCCAAAAGGTTCCCTGTCACTAGGAGATGAATTTTAGTGATTGATTACTCAGAATTTGGTTTGCACATACCTTTAGGCGGATGGATTCTATTGAAAAAAGTCACCATATTAATTTTTCTATAAAGGTGAGCTGCTAGCTAGCTCTGTTCAGCTCCATCCTTCCTTTAAATTTCTTTTCCCTTTCCCTTACAACTTTCTTACTCAGTACAGCCACAATGGATGCACTGAGGCAGAAGAACATAAGAGCTATGTGTGCTTGCCTACATGGCCTGAGGAAAACTCCTGAGTGTACTTTCCCAGCCTAAGAGAAGGCAGTACCCAAGGCAATGGTTGCTATATCATGGATAAAGTTCCTGAAACTCAACCTCCTGTATAAGAGATTTTAAAATTTCTACTCAGTGAGATCCCAGAGTTTAATCTTCTGGCCTGAAAAAAAGAAGTTTCTTGAACAGAGTCAGGCTTGAGGGTTTCTTCCAAAAGAACCCCCATTTTAACAGTTTACCCATCTGTCCTAGAGAGAGAAGGACAATTCTTGAGCAGTGACCTAATGGACAGGGAATGAGTTTTCATCCATATTTTTCTTGAATCTGGAGAAACAGAAAGGTAAAGCATGGAGAAAGTTAAAACCTATACTTTGTACCTTATTAATGTCATGAATCGTTTGTATAATATAAGCCATATAGTATGATAGTTATCTATATAATGGCCAGTAGTCCCAAAGTATGTTTGCCTTTTGGGTGGGAATCCAAACCATTGGGTAATGCTGGGTCAGAAGTTTAAAAAAAAGAGAGACTAACTAGGAAAAGAAGAAAATTGTGTTAATAACTTCTGGCTTTCTCTAAGTGTTTTATGGGCTTTTTGCATCTGTTAAAGGGCTGGCAAAGTCCATTATCTACATTTTTTTAGGATGAAATAAAAGTTTTCTGCTATCATTTGTTATCTTAAGTTTGATCAGAAGTTGGGCGTATCATAGGAATAGAAATCTGAATGAGCTAGACACAAGCTATTTAAATGGTTTCCCAGAATAAACTCCAAGTAGGGATAATAATGAGCTAAAAAGAGAAACTGCTCTTTTATTGACAAAGTCAGTCTATGTGAGCTCAGAACTTGGGGACTTTGTACCAAAGGCTACATACTTATTAAGCTGAAGTGGGGAGGGTTGACATTTACTGTAGACTGACAGGATTTAATACAGATAATTATACATATTCATATACATATACCTATTCAATGGTCCAAGATTTAATTAACATGTGTATACTCCCACCAATATATGTTGTAATTTTTCTGTCCTAGTGAACCGTTTTTAATATTTTACTATGTGTGGAAAAAAAACCCAAACAAACCATCTTTATGTGGTGGCCAACCTTATAGTAATGAGCATCTTCATACTTAGCTAGACTCATCCTTAGGTGACACATACAAATCCATTGCTGGGTCCTTACTCAAAACGTTTCCAACTTGACAAGATTTGTTAGAGTTCATACTCTCTGTTTGTTTGGCCTTTGAAAAATTTGAATGCAGTAATGATATTGATTCTGCAGAAACCAACTCTTTTTGATCTGAAGGGAAGGACAATTTTCAATGAATTCATCCCAACAAAATTCTGGGGTTATGCCCTGAAAAGTAATTTTTGTTAATTTTTTTTTAATTCTAGGAATCTAATGAAAGTTTAAATGACTTGAATGTGCCAACAGAAAAAAAAAAAGTCAAGGATCCAAATTTTAAGAACACTCAGAAACTAGAGTGTGTACAAACAATGGCACCAAAGATGGTTAGGGTATTAGAGGAATACCATATGAGGACGGTCTAAAGAAACAGTGAATGTACAGACTGAAGAAGAGAATACTTGGAGAGAATGTGATACTAGTGTTTGTTTTGTGTAAGAAGAATTAGACATTCTGTTTAACCTCTATGGCAAAAACAGGAGTGATGGGCAGTTTCAGAAAGACAAAAAGGAAGATTTAAGCTGTTCCAGTTAGTAAGAAAAACTACTAACAATTAGAGCCATCCAAAAATAGAATGGGCTTCCTCGGAAAATAATAAAGTCTCTTTCACTGAATGTTGAGAAAGCTGGATCATAATCTGTTGTGGAATTTGTAAAGGGGTTTTTCATTAGGTAGAAACTCTGATCTTCCAGAATACAAAAGGCAAGCATTGTACTAAGCCCTGGAGATACAGACAAAGGCAAAAACACAGTCCCCAACCAGGAACTCACATTCCAATGGAGAAGATAACATGCAAAAAGAAAAGAGAAAATGTACAAATAAGATTTTTGCAATGTAATTGGAAGATAATCTCTAAGAGAAAGTACTAGCAGAAGCAGAGAGAAGTGTTGGGAAAACGAAATCAAATAGAAACAAATTATAGAAATTTACTACTTTTCTTATCCCTAAGAAGTTATCATTAGCCGTGGCAGCTATCTATATGTATGCATATATATACGTATATATATATATATATATACATATATATATATGATATATGTGTGTGTAGTGTATCTTCTAGGTACTTAGAAGTTAAGTTTAACAATTGTTATAGTAATATCTGAGATTTAATCTAGGAATATAATATATTTTATTTTAATTTGATTGGCAACCTTAATATATCGTATTTCTAGGGTATTCAGGACATCATGATTTATACAGAAACTATTTTTCTAGAAATCATAGAAATGCCACAACTGAAAAATGCTTTTCATATAAAAGGATTTTGTAACTTTAGAAAAATATGACTTTCAGTACTTTGATACTTGGAGACTCTATGATTTATTGAGACAATCTGGATGCTCCTTCAGCCAACAGCCCTTCTACAACATTGTGTCTAAGTGCTGTATGGATGATTACACATCACCCCAAAACCTGTTGATGAGCATTTCTGAAATTAATGAGGCTTAATGCTGGACAACAGATATATAGACTGTCATTGGGACTATGCCCAAAGCATTTCTAGCATGGGGGGTGGGGGGGGTGTCTTCTAGACTTTGAGCCCCATGGATATGGCCTTCAGAATTCAGGATTACCTTCACACCACAGTTATACATGGGATTTGTCCTTTAATGGAATTTAAGGATTGAATGCATATAACTCTAAGTTTTTAATTTTTCTAATTTAATAATTCATTAAGTAAATAGATTGATAGATATAGGAGTTGTGAGTTATTTAGTGTTATATATCGGACTTGTAAATTAACCATTTCATAGCAAGCTGAAACTATACACCAACAAAAAAAGTGGAAAGATTACAAAAATCAGTTAGACTTGATAATGTTTTTATCTATGAAATAATAAGAGAGTGAAGTAAACAACAAAACTGGCTTTTCTGCTCTCATCAAGAAGGGGTGTAGGGCTAAGATGACATTTATGCACCTTTCCCCCCTAAATATTGCTTATCTAGGATGAATAGTTTTTAGGTTTAAACCACTCTATTATTATCCTTATTTCTTAATAAGGCAGGAATGCTCCATTGTATCCAAAGGCTTGATTCCCTTCCCTGGGGTCTCTAGAGAGGATAACCACAAGATCAAGCTGCCAGGAAATCTTTCTCTCTTTCCAGGGACTTTCAAAAAATAACCTGTCTTCTCTGCAAATTGGAAGCCAGAAGAACTGGAATCTCCCAAGCCCTGCCACCTCTATGCCTATACAGTCGTGAAATACTCTATCATTGAAGAGCGGCTAATGCAAATAAATTTGAGTTCCAGATTACAATAGAAATTCTTAATAAGCTTCTGACTTAACTTTTATCAGCAATGCAAAGATTCAAAACAACCTCCAGAAAATCATGATTAAAAATGCTCTTCACAACCAAAGAAAGAACTGTCTGAGTTTGAATACAGATTGAAACATACCATTTTTCACTTTATTATCTTCATGAGTCTTTTCTTATATGTGCAATATGTATCTTCTTTCATGATATAAGGAATATGGAAATATGTATTGCAGGACAGCTCTGGTATAACCTATATCCGATTATTTGCCATCTCAAGGAGGTGGAAGGGAGGGAAAGAGGAAAAGAATTTGGATCATGAAATAACAGAAAACAAATGTTAAAAATTATTTCTACATATAATTGATTTTTATTAAAAGATATTTTACTTCTGATTAATTCAATGACCAACAACGACTCCAGAAGACCAATGATGAAGCATGTTACCTACCTTCTTCTTTTAAAATTAAAAAAATTACCTTCCATCTTAGAATCCTGTGCGTTGGTTCCAAAGCAAAAGAATGTTAAGGACTAGGCCATGAGAGTTAAGTGACTTGACCAGGGTCACATAGCTAGCATGTAGAAGCATCTGAGGCCAGATTTCAACTCCCATCTCTAGACCTGGCTCTCAATCCACTGAGCCACCTAGCTGCCCATAGTACCCACTTTCTTGCAAAGAAATGATGGAATTGGGATAAAGAATGAAACATTCATATATGCATATAGAACTATACACACACACACACACATGCCTTTATTTTTTTATTTCTTTGGGGAAATCTCAAAAGTCTATCAGTTGGATAAAAACAGGGTTGTTCTTTAAGATTTGCTCTTCTGGCAAGAATTGGTTTTTCTTAAAGAAGGGTAGGTGGAGAAGTCTCTAGAGCAGTGATGGCAAACCTTTTAGAGACCATGTGCCATCCCCCCCCCCCAACTAAGTGCCACCCCCTGCCCCTAGCTACCTCACCCCAGAGAGGGAGGAGAGGGAGAAAGAAAGGACAGTGATCATGCACTCCACTCAGGGGAGGGAATAAGTACTTCCATTGGGCTTGTAAGATTAAAAATTAATATCCAAATACTTCAAGTATTATAATTGTATAAGAATTATTAATAATAACTGGAAGTAAAAGATAATGATAGCCTTAGTAAGAAGAAGTATCCCAGAGGGAAAGAGAGAAACAGGAGGAGAGCATGAGAAGAAAAGCATGAGAGGGTAGAGTTCACAGAAACTTATTTATAAAACATAAGGATGCAAAGTAAGGAATGTAATTCAAAGAATTCTGGGAAAAGTAAAGGAATTCTGGGGAACGTAATCCTAGGGTACACAATTCTATTTACATAGGATGCTGGGCAGAGGGGTGGGAAGACCTGGTGGAGATAGGGAAGTGAAAGGAAATTTCTTTATCTTAACTCATTCAAGTACTTAGAGAGCTCTACCCTTTTAACTCAACCAGTCAGAAACTTGTGAATCCTTCTAAAAAGAGTTTATACCCTCAAAGGACAAGATGTGGATTCCACAGACACTTACCCCCTGGGCAGTGCTAGGTAAATTTGAAAGCTGTGATTGGTTCCCATGAAGTTGAGAGACAGGAAGTGATGTGGAAAAGGGACTATAAAAGATCATGTCTTCCTGGATTCAGCTCTCTTCTGGCTTGGAGACATTTCTGTCTTGGCTTTTGTAGGGACTCTTTCCTTGTTGATTTCTGCCTTGGCTTTTAGAGACTCACTTTCCTTGGATTCTGTGTAGGTGAGTGGAGTTACTTTCTTTCCCTTAGAGTCATTCTGTGTTGGTAGAACTTTGGCTGAAGACCCTTTGGGTGAGGATTATTGGGAAATCCACATGGAGATCAGAACTTGGGGAAGCCAGACTTTACCATAGAAGGGCTCGTAGGCTTGTTAAGGGTTTGTTTCTTTTCTACATTTCCCCTTTTGACTTTTTCTACCTTGTTGAAAATAAAAGCTGCTAACAGTAATTTTGACTTAGGGGCTAATATTTTATAAACAACGACCACTTTTATAATTCTCATAGAGTCAAAACCAGAATTTAAATCTTAGAGAAAGGAGCAGCTCCACCTGAGTCCCTCTGCCTTTCTTGTAACTAACTCTAGTGAGCCATAAGTGTGCATGCCCAGAGAGAGGTCTTTGTGTGCCATCTTTGGCACTTGTGTCATAGGTTGACATCATGGCTCTAGAGTTATTCATATCTCTTTGTAAGCCACATCTAGACAGATCTATGTGCTCACTCTTAACCTAACTTAGTTGGGCAACACACACACTTCACATTATGGTATTGCTGCTATTGTATACATCTTAATTTTTGTTATATTCCTCTGTCCTCTGGCTCTTTTCCTAGGGAAATGCCACTACATCTAGCTGTACCTTGAAGTTCACTGTATGTCTATTATATTCCTGGGGTGGAAACACGTTATTGGAAATGCCAAGGCAAAATTTTGTTTTCTTTGGATATGCATATTTGTTATGAGGAGATAGAGAATTTTGATTTCTTAATTAAAAAATACTTTAGAAAAATAAACTGCTTTATAGGAATGTTAAATGTAGTTATCAGAAGGAGCTCCCTTGATCTTATTGACCTCATATTTGGAGTAGATCTTATAGTATCTCTGGAAACTTGATAGTTCTAGAGTCTTTGATCTTATCAACATTAATCATATCTAGATCCTTTGATCTCATCAGACTTTAATACTATCTAGAGTCTGATCTTATCAGATATTAGCCACTACTTCCCATTACCACCCCATCCTAGTCACTCCTTCCCTATTTAAATCTTCTCCTGCCACACTGGGCACTCTTGTATTCCCTTATTGTGTGGTATAAGGATGATATTAGAAATTAGATAGAAAATAGATATTAGAAGTTGGCTCTTATTATATTCATTTAGAGATAGGAGGTGGAGAAGCTGGCTTGAGAAGGAATTGGAGTTTCAGGCAGAGTTGAACCACAGTGTTGTTTTCAAATCTAAGTTTTTCTGTGACAGTCACTCTCTCTGGGAGTGGCAGTTGGTCTCTGGCAGTTGGCAGAGTCACACACAGAGGCTCTGGCTCTGAGGGCTTTGAGGAGGTAACATCTTTGCCTCTCACTGTCTGAGGGAAATACCTGAAGGAACTTAGTGTTTTCTTTTTCCAATTTGGGAAACACTATTGACTATTACTGTTTTATAGATTGTTTAACTCTGAGAAGAGTGGTAAGGGCTAGCAATGTGGGTTAAGTGACTTGCCCAGGGTCACACAGCTGGGAAGTGTCTAAGACCAGATTTGAATCCAGGATCTCTTGTCTCTGGTCCTGACCCTCAATCCACTGAGCTACCTGGTTGCCCCCTCCACTATGTCTTAGAATCTGTTTAAGCTCATGTTTCTTGCTTCCATGACACTATCCATTTTATCCTCTGCCATTCCCTTCTCTCTCTGTTTTTAATCTTTCCCAACTTCAAGTTTTTTTCCAATGAATCCTGTCTTCTCAGTATGTGGCCAAAGTATTTACATTTCAGCTTCAGAATTTGTCCTTTTACTAAATTATGAATTAAGTATGATTTAATCTTCTTATTATCCAAAAGATTCCCGAAAGTCTTTTCTATAAAGGTCTTCTTTCTTTTTTTAAATTTCATTTTTATCATCATACAAAACACACATCTATATTGGCCATTGTTGTAAAAGCACACTCATGCATAACCAAAACCCTAAAATAAAACCACAAATACACTGATGAGAAAGATAATATCCTTTGAGCTGCATCCATCTGGCTCCGATAATAATTTCTCTTGAGGTAGATACCATTCTTCATCATAAGTCTTTCATGATTGTTCCAGATCATTGCATTCCTGAGAGTAGCAAAGTTTTTCACAGTGATCATCATATGATATTGCTGTTACTTTGTATAATGTTCCCCCAGTTCTGCTTATTTCACTCTGCATCATTTCATGCAGATCTTTCTAGCCTTTCTTGAAATCATCTTCCTTATTTCTTATAACACAACAGTATTCCATCACCAACATGTACCACAATTTGTTCAGTCATTCCCCAATTGATAGACATCCCCTCAAATTCCAATTCTTTGCCAGTACAAAGAGCCGCTATAAATATTTTTGTACAAGCAGATCCAGCCCCACCACCCCCCGCCGCCTTTTTATGATCTCTTTGGGATACAGAGCCACTAGTGGTATCAAAAGGATATGCAGGGAGGAAGCTGGGTGGCTCAGTGGATTGAGAGCCAGGCCAAGAGACCAGAGGTCCTGGGTTCAAATCTGGACTCAGACACTTCCTAGCTGTCTGACCCTGGGCAAGTCACTTAATCCCCATTGTTTAGCCCTTACTGCTCTTCTGCCTTAGAACCAATATACAGTATTAATTCCAAGCCAGAAGGTGAGGGTTAAAAAAAAAAAGGATATGCAGTTTTATAGTCCACAAAGGCCTCATACATATATAGAGAGAATTGAGTCAAATTGATAAGAATACAAGACATTCCTCAATTGATATGAATACAGTTCTGAGATGAAGAAATTAAAGATATCTTTAATCATATCAAAAAATACTCCAAATGCAAATTAGAACAATTCTGAGGTACCACTTAACACCTATCATACTGGCTAAAATGACAAAAATAGGAAATGATGAATGCTGGAGATGTGGGGAAATTAGGACATCAGTATACTGTTGGTGGAGTTGTGAACTGATATAACCATTTTGGAAAGCAATTTAGAGTCATTCTCAAAGGGGCAATAAAAATGTACATATCCTTGGACCCAATAATACCACTGCTTCATTTGTTTCCCAAAAAGATCAAAGATGAGGGAAAGACTCACCTGTACAAAAATATATAGCAGTTCTTTTTGTGGTAGTTGTAATATTTAAATTAGTTGTGGGGCTTAAATTGTTGTAGATAAAAGAGTGGTCGCCATAAACTGTGAGATTTAAAATGGTTGAGGTCTTAAACTGTAGTGATTAAAATAGTGGAAGATATAAATTGTGATACATATAAGAGAGGGTGAGTAAATTTGACCACAGAAATATGTTTCACTACAGTGTCTTGGTTTTTCAATCAAATATAAGGTGGTTGCCAGGGAAATATTCCCAATTATTCAAATACCCAAGTCAAATGGGTTTTATAGAGATTTTTAATTAACAATACAATGAGTAATCAAAGAAAGAGAGAGAGAGTAAGAAAGGAATAAGTATGAAGGGCCTCAAAGCCAATATGGCCTAGACCTGAGTCTTAAAAGAGAAATCAGTCAGTTTTTTATAACTCACCATAAGATCTGTCTAAGTAAGGATTTCTAATGACACCAGGCCAGCAGCATCTCAGCTGCTTTCACCAGCTCCCTCCTCCATCTGAATGTTTCAGAATCAGTCTCCTCAGAATGAGTCTCTCCAATCTGAATGATTCAGAATGACCTCTCAGCTCTTCCCTGAGCTCTTATTTTTAAGGGCAAAATCTCCTCTGTCACCTCCCCTAAGTCCTTACATCTACCAATCACTGTAGATGTTTCTAAAGGACCGCCCATTCTTAGTCCACACCTAAGAAGGTGTGGATTTTTGAGTAATTCACACCAGGAAAGCTCTGAGCAAGTTTTCCAGTTCTTTGTTCCTTGTAAATTCACAAGTTGCTTGACCTTTATATAAGAAAAGTATGGGTTTAAGTACTTTTCATTGTTCAGAAAAGAGTTTACAACTTTATCTTCCCCTAGGGCAGACCCAAGTAGGTAAAGTAGAATTCTCACATTCCTGCTTTAAGTAGAGTTCACTGCCCAAATGGGGAATGGTCTTAATCCAATCTTATAAAGTAGGGTCTGGGAAATTTTAAGGTTTACATAGTAAAGAATTGGAAACTGAAGAATCATCAACTGGAGAATAGGTGAACAAATTATGGTATAAGATTGTAATGGAATACTATTACCTTAAGAAATGCTGAACAGGATGGTCATTAAAAACAACAACAACAACCTGGAAAGACATATGAAATGATACAAAGTAAAGTGAGCAGAACCAGGAGAAACTTGTACACAGTAACAGTAATAATGTACAGTGACCAACTGTGAATGATTTAACTATTATCAGCAGTGCAAGCATCCAAGATAATTCCATGGACTCAGGATGAAAAAGGTGATCCATCACCACAGAAGGAATTGATGAAGTCTGAATGCAGATTGAATAACCCTGTTCATTTTATTTCCTCCATGAATTTTTCTCTTGTAAAAGCAAGTTTTCTTTCACATGATGAATATGGAAATATGTATTGTACCTATATCCCAGTACTTGCTATCTGGGAGGTAGGGAAAGAGTGGCAGGAAGATAATATAGATCAGAAACAATCAGAAATGGTAGCTACATGTAATCTGAAAAATAATATGAAATTAAAGTCTTCTCCAGCACCACAATTAAAAAAGATGCAATTAGTTTTCATCATAGTTCAACTCTCACAGCCATACATTACTACTGGAAAAATCATAGTTTTGAATGTATGGACCTTTGTCAGCAAGATGTCTCTGCTTTTTATTCCAGATTTACCACATTTGCCATTTCCTTCTAAGTAGTCTTGTAATTTCATGACTTCAGTCTCTGTCTGTAGTGACCTTTGAGCCCAAGAATATAAACTCTGACACTGCTTCCATTTCTTTTCTATTTGCTTGGAAATAGTTGACATGTTATTTTTTTTAATGTTAAGCTTCATGCCAACTTTTGTATTCTCTTCTTTTACCCTCTCAAGAGGCTTAAAAAAACAAATAAACCTTACCTTCCATCATAGAATCAATACTGTGTATTGGTTCTAAGGCAGAAGAGAAGTAAGGGCTAGGCAATGGGGGTCAAGTGATTTACCTAGAGTCACACAGCCAGGAAGTATCTGAGGTCAAATTTGAACCCAGGACCTCCTGTCTCCAGGCGTGGCTCTCAATCCACTGAGCCTAACTAGCTATCTTAATTCTTTTTCACTTTCTGCTATCAAAATGGTATCATCTGTGTGACAAAGAAATCACTTTAAAAGACTGATATATATTAATTTAAGGTCGCCAAGGAATTCAGCTATGTAATTCCTTAATGAAAACTCAAGTCAGCAGTCAACCTTTTATGGAGTTTAATTACAAACAGGAGGAAGAAAAGTATGAGAGAGAGAGAGAGAGAGAGAGAGAGAGAGAGAGAGAGAGAGAGAGAGAGAGAGAGAGAGAGAAGGGAACAGGGCTTAAATACCCCCTCTGATTAGGCTGGGCCAAAAGGCCCAAGCCCTTAGATAGCTGAGGCAAAGAAAAGAGATCAGTCTCTATCACTCACGTGACCAAAATGGAGAAACAGTCTCAGAGGCCCCCACCTTCAGCTTCCTTCAGAGCAAGCTTCTCAGAGCACAACCTCTCAGAGCAAAACCTCTCCAACCACCCTTAGTCCTTAGACCCTGCTATCTTTAAGGAAACCATCCAAGTTCCCTCCCCTCAGTTCTCACATCTACCAATCACTGTCCATGTCTTCCCCATGCCAATGGTGGCTCTAGCTTAACCCAGGACCACCCAGAGGTCTGTGGCTTTGCACATGTCTGTTGAAGGTCATATACTCAAATAATTAAATCTTGATCCTTTGCTGCAGCCCTTCCTAAATCCTGTTAGGACTGAGTAGGGTGGAGATTGTAAGTTCCAAGACCTGGTTCTGTCATTCCAAGTATCTCTATTGTATCAATTCTAAAATCAATCATGACTCAAAGAACTTCCTGTTCTATGCTTAAGCATAGGTCAAAGCCCTTTCCATTGTTCAGCAAAAAGTTTCTGTCCTAAAGTAATCTTAAGAAGGGAGGAGGAGGAACCTCCCATGCCAATGGGGTTCACATTCCAATAGAGTTCCCACTATCAGTAGGAAATTCCCTACAAGCATGAAACCTTCCAATGGTGAAATTTCCAACATTCACAAGTCTAAGAAATTTTAAGGTTTACATCTGCATAGCTGAGATTGTTGATATTTCTCCTAGAAACCTTAATTATGGCTTTTGATTTGTCTAGCCTGGTATTTCCATGATGTACTCTGCATATAAGTAAATAAAGTAACACTATAAAGCCTTGCCATACTCCTTTTCCAATCTTAAATCAATCATTTATTCCATGTTTTGTTCTGTTGTTTCTTCAGATTTAGTATTCTTACCTCTTTTAGGACTTGCCACATTTTGTTGTGACCCAAACAGTGTGAAAGATTTTAGTGGAGTTAATCAAGCAGAAGTGAATGTTTTTTTGGAACTCCCTTTGCTTTCTCTATAATGCAGCAAATGTTGGCTATATGGTCTCTAGTTCCTCTGTCTCTTTGAAAACCGGAAGGGGCAGCTAGATGGCTCAATGGATGATAGAGAACCAAGCATGGATGCAGGAGGTGCTGGGTTCAAATCTGGTCTCAGACACTCCCTATCTGTGACCCTGGACAAGTCACTTGACCCCCATTGACACCTGGTGCAGGATAAAAATATCAGAAATTAGGGTGAGAGAATGTTTTCAAGAAATGTAGATAGGCACTTGGGGTAAGATTATGATTCAAACACCATCCAAGATTCATAGAACACTAAGCAACAGCACGTATTTGCCAGCAATAGACATGTATTACTATGAGAGGTCTAAAGAAGGGGAAGGAGAAGGCACTTGGGCTCGCTCTCAGACTTTGAGTTTCGACCTCTTCACAGAGGTCACTCGGATCTTTATCTAGATGAGCTCCAAGTTATCAACTTCTGGCATTTGTTCACATAACTGCTGAAATCTAGCTTTTTCAGAATCTTAAGCATAACCTTGCTGGTTTATGAAATGAGTACAATTGTTCAGCAACTTGAACATTCTTTGGCATTGTTTTTCTTTAGGACTGGAACATATGCTGATCTTTTCCAATCAGTGGCCACTGCTGTTTTCCAAATGTGTTGTTATATTGGGTGCAGCACTTTTAACACCATCATCTTTGAAGATTTTAAATAGCTCAACTGGAATTCCATCCCCTCCACTAGCCTGCCATTCTCCAGGTTATTTGGCTCTAGATCACACCATTGTGGTTATCAGTGATGTTCAGCTCTTTCTTATATTGTTCTATATATTCTTATTTCTCTTCTTCTCCTGCCCCTCCTCCTTTCTTTTCTTAAAATTTCTTCCAAAGGCCAAAGAGTGGTAAGGGCTTGGCATCTGGGGTTAAGTGATTTGCCTAGGATCACACAGCTAGGAAGTGTGTGAAGTCAGATTCGAACCCAGGATCTCCTGTCTCCATGCTTGGCTCTTTATCCACTGAGCAACCTGGCTGCCCCTCTTACCACTTCTTATTAATCTCTTCTACTTTTGTTAAGTCCCTACTGGTTTTTTTTTGTCTTTTATCATTTTTGAATTTGTATCTCTAATTTTCTTGAGATTTCTTGTCTTTCCCATTCTATTGTTTCCTTACTCATTAAAAAAAAAAAATATTCTCTTTTTTTCTGTTCTCTGGCATTCTACATTCCTTTGGGCTTATCTTTTCCTTTCTCTTTGTAAAGCTAGTCATTTTTCTTTCTCATTCTTTTTCTTTGGAATTTTTTTTTTTGTGACTGCCTGCTATAAGATATTGCAAACTTTTGTTCATAGTTCTTCAGGTACTCTGACAGATCCAATCCTTCAAATCTTTTCCTCAGTTCCATTTCATATTTATGTTAGATATTATCTATATGGTCTGATAGTTTTCCCTATTTTCTTCTGTAAGACTAAATTATGCAATAAGAAGCTCATCATCTGAGTCAGAGTCATCTCCAGGTCTTATTTTAAATGACTGTATAGAGCTCCATCTTTAGTTGCAAAATATATCACCAACCTGATTTTGATATTAACCATCTAGTGTTATCCATTGGATAGCTTTTTGGGTTGCTGGAAAAGTGCTATGATTAGTGAGTTATCTTGACAAAACTCCATGAGACATCTTTGTGTGTGTGCGTGTGATTTCTAGATGTTTTAGGTCTTCCTGAGAATGAGCAGTTTTGTCCTCTTTGGCATCAGTGATTCTGGAGCATAGACTTGTATTAATGTGAGGTTAAATGGTTTCAAAACATATCACTGTTATTTTGGAGATTATATCCAAGTATTGTTTTTCTTACCTTTTTAATGACTATGAAGGCTATTCCATTTCTTCTAAGGGATTCTTGCCCACAGTAGTATATGTGCAGTTGAAGAAATGGAGGTATATAGAGGTTATATCTAATAATTTTGGTGCTGCTCTTTCATAGCTTTTCATTTTGGATTTAGATATTTCAGGATTATTGGTACTTCCAATCAGTAATCAACCTATTATTGGTTTCTTTTATAATTCATTCTAAGACTTTTTTTAGTTGAAGAGTTTAATGTTACAATCAATAGGTTTTTCTTCAAAGGGAACACACATTTTATTTTATTCACTTCCTTTTGCCACTGAATAAAGTTTAAACTTTGTCCAAATTTTGAAGTTTTTCCATAATCTACTACTATTCTACATTTCTCTTTTTTTAAATGAATTTACCCATAATCAACAAACATTTCAATATACAAAGAACTGCCTGTGTGAATTTGAGCAAGCTACTTAACATTTTTGGTCCTTGGTTTACCCTCCTGTAAAAGAAGGGAGTTTATTATTCCAGAGATCTAAGGATGAATCTTGCTAACCATCTCTTAAGGGTGTGGAGATACTCCTGAAACTAACATACCTGTTTTCCATGAGCTATCTTACTATACAGATACATTGGACACAGAATCACTGTCCTAAAGAGATAATCAGGATCCTGTGGTGAGCCAGAAGTCTTTCTCATTACTCTGACATCTTTGCTAAAGCTTTGCTCACTCATGCCTTCATGGTGTTTGCTGGCTAACATTACTAAAAGGTCCATCACAAATCTACCTGAAACCAGCTTAAACTACCTTTGTGGTCAGCTATTGATAACAAATATCCTGAAACATTCTGCTTCTTTGTTCCATCTGTTCCTGAGACTGCTCACTCTCCACTCCCAACTCCTCCCCAAACCATCCTTTTGTGGTTTATAAATATGAATTGTATTTATACCTCTTAGGCTGGGGTGGGGGTGGGGGCTCCATTCTGAATGTCCCCTGGCATATATGTTTAAACTCGTTCCCTTTCAATAAATCTTTATCTCAAAACAGGATTCCTGGCTTTTTGGAGGGTATAATTTATTGACAAGAGATAAACCCCAAATGCATAATAAGATATATATTTTTGGACATGGTTAAGGAGAAAATTTGCTTTAGATGTGAATATTTGTCATGAGGGTTTTGTCCCCCTTCCCCGCACCTTGGTTATTTTATGGGTGAGAGGATGGGAGAAAAAAATGTGTAACTTAGAAAAAAAAAGATTTTAAAATCAGAAGGGGGTGAACTAGATATCCTTTAAGGCTAACTTCTAGCTCTAAACCTTTAATCATGTGGATAAATACCTTTTCATTTTAAAAAATGCTGTCATTTTCTGACAATCCTGCCAATAGAAACTTCTCTTATACTCAAACCTAGGTCATCCTGTCCTGAGGTCTAAGGCCATTTACTATGCCACAACTGCCTGTCAGTAATCTGTGCTGATTTCTTTTCACTGTATGGTTGTCTACTAGATGTAGCTTTGCTCAAGATTGCTCTCCCAGTCTTTTACCACTCTAAGATGAAGGATATGTTTCATCATCAAACCTCTGGAATCAAAACCGACCATTTCATTATTCTGAATTTTTAGTTTTTCCCTCTGTATATCATGGTTATATATTTTTTTCTCTTGGTTCTGCTTTTTTTCACTATCAGTTCATATAAGTTTCTCTGAATTCCTTATTTTCAGTTTCTTATAGAGCAATTTTATATGTGTGTATATATATTACATATGTGTATATCTATCTATCTATTGAGAACTTGAAAATTGTATATTCCTGTCTTTAATTTTGGTCATCTTATTTCCTATGGATAAGTATTGTGTTAAATACTTGGAATATAAATATAAAACTGAGATAGTCTCTTTTTTCTATGGGCTTAGAAACAAGAAGACATCTTCATGAGTTTAAATCCAGCTTCAGACACTTACTGTGTGATCCCAGGCAAGTCATTAAACACTCTCCACCTCATTTCCTCATCTGTAAGATGAACCAGAGGGGGTGGGGGGAAAGTATCTTTGCCAAGAATGGGGCCACAAAGTCAGACATAACCGAAATGACTCAACATATACCAGAGTGGCAGCCAGAAAAAAAAATAATCAGGGGAAGCACTTGGATTATGAGCCAAAGGGCAAATAGGCTGCCTCACCCTTTATAGTAGCAATGTTAACCTTGATTTCATTACTGTTCCTATAGTAAAAATTAAGAGGTAGAAAAGAGGATGGTCATGGTGGCAGGGCAGAAAATAGGATATCCATGCTGGTTAGGGCCCTGATTATCTGATGGATGGTAGAATAAGTGAAATAAATTCAGAGGTATCTCTAAAGTTTCTACCTTTTTGGTAAAAACTGCTTTGTATTCATGACAATCATTTGAGCATCACAGTTTCATTTTGAGGTTGGTGTTCTCATTGCCATTTAGTTTTAATATTGGTTACTCCTCTTTAATTTTAGGGCCTCCACACTAGTCCATGCAGTGTTTAACTTCTTGCCCTGGCTATTACTGTAGCCTGATAAATGCACCCTTCCCTCTCCCCCAAAGTCCTCCCTCCAATTCAGCTACCTGATATTCCTAGTCTATGCTGCCCCTTTGTTTAAAATTCTTTGGTGGCTCCCCATTTCCTCTGAGACAACATATAAACTCCTTAGCTTATCATTTAAAGCCCTTCGAAATCTGGTTCCACTTACTTTCTCAGACTTATTTGAATTGATGCCTTTTCATCCACTCTACTTTCAAACCAAACTAACCTAGAAGTCGTTTGCTGTAACTTGAAAACACAATTTCCCATCCCTGCACTACTTTACTTCATTTCTGCCTGTTACTCCTTATCTCTAAGAATCTACCCTAAACTGAGGTTAGGCATCATCTTCCAAGACTAGGAATTACTTTGTATTTACTCTTTTATACATATAGTAACTGTATACTTGTTTCCCCCTCCAGAACAATGCAAACTCCTTTGGGGGCATAAACTTTCTTTTTTCTTCCTTTTTGCTCTTCATATTCCTAGGGCCTACCAATTGGCCTTGGAATCTAGTAGGCTTATAGTAGATATTGGTCCAATCAAATCGATCAACAAGTATTTAGCTTCAACCATGTGCCACGTTGAATGAATGGCTGTAGATTCAAATGAAGAAATGGGGACTTACATAAGTGGTAGACACCGAATATGCACCCAGGTCTTTTGTGATTCGAAATCTTAAGAGGGGGAGCTCAGGCAGCAGCGGTTTGCATGCACGTCTCTCAACTCCTCATCCCACATCATTTTGTTACAGGTTATTTGTGTGTATACAGGTTTTTCCTTAGTGTCCCCCGGCCCCCCCCCCTCCCCCCCCCCCCGCCTTCCCCGGTTTCCTCCAGAGCGAGCACAGGAAGCCAAAGATGCAAACGCTGGTCGAAGGGGCTGGAGATGGGGAAGAAGGTGGGAAACGGCCAGACTTTCTTTTCGGGCCTGGCCTGTTCCACACAAGCCGCCGCAAACTCGAGTACACGGGACCCATGACCACAACATGGCGGCTGTGCCTCTCCAGGGCTCCAACGTTCCCTCGGTTCCCAACGTAGTCCCTTCAGCCAATAAGGTGACGTCTCGGTTGGCGGGAAGCGGCCTCCTGCCGCCAGAGGGCGTCTTGGCAGGGAAGCCAAAGGAGAGGCGTCCTAGTCGCCGCTGCAGCCCGAGCCGCCGCCGCCGCCGCCGCCTTAGGGGTGGGATCCGCGAGAGGATACACCTAGGCTTACTGCAGCGCTACACCCGATCCTTCTTCGTCTTGGCCACCGGCTCCATTCTAGGATCTGTCGTCTCGAACGCAGCAGGTACCATGCCACGGCTGAGGCTCTTAGGGTTCGGGAGAAGCGGAGGGGCGGGGGCGGCCTAGACCCCTTCTCTGGGACCCAGTTCTCTAATGGGACTCCCACCTTCACCGCCCCTTTTAGGCCGGAGCCACCGTCTCCCGACCTCTGATGGGCTGCTATTCCAACCCTCTCCTCTCCCCTCCCCCGGCCGCTTCCCTTCCCCCAGCCGGCGCGCGCCGCTAGGAGCCGTTAACCGCCGCCCCTCTCCCCCTCAGTGTCCCTCCCCCTCTCCCCCGCCCGGCCTCTGGCTGGGGTGGGCGCGCGACCGCCGTAGGTCATGGGACTTGGGAGCCGGCGACCTGGGGGGCTTCTGATCTTATTTAATATGTGTCTGCTGCGGGCGAGGCAGGAGTGTGGGGGGTAGGTGGGGGTGGGGAGGAATACAAAGAGAAACGCTTCTGGCCCTGCTCCTTAATCAGCTTTCGATTTCTTTGTGTGTGTGTGTGTGTGTGTGTGTGTGTATGTGTGTGTATGTGTATGTATGTATATGCGTGTGTGAGTGACTTGTACTCACATAAGTATGTTTCCCTGGACAAAGTGTGACTGGCTAGATGTAAAAGTGGGGGCTGTGAGAAATTGGGAGGAGCCAGAAATAAAGTTTTAAGTCTAGTTAACCGGCGTTTCTGCCTACTGAGTGCCTGGCACTGTGCTAAGCTCCTCGGAATTCGGAGAAAAGCGATAAACTCGGCCCTTTGACCTCAGGGAGACCACTGTTGGGGGCTGGGGGACGAAGGAGACTTGGTGAATGAGAGGACCACTATGTAAACAAGGTAGATAAATAAATTGGTGTTCCCCCCCCCCCCCGCCTCCCCTTTTTGCGGGTCCTGGAGGGCTTAGAGTAGGAGAAAGTAACCCAGTTGCATCTTGAAGAGTGGGGACTGTAGATAGAGGATTACCTAGGTGGTGAGAAGGATGGATTGTTAAGGGAAGGGTTTGGAGTTCGAGTGTCTAGTTAGGAAACTATTTCAGGGGAACAAATTGAGAAGTAATCTGTTAATCGCTCTCTTTGAGCCTGGTGCTGGGGGACAGAAACAGAAATAGAAAGTCAGCCCTGAAGCTTAACGTTCTATGTCGATAGGAGAGCTGCAACATAAAACCGAGCCTAATGTACACAAAACAAAATGGAAGATAATTTTGGGGTGAGGGAGCACTAGGACTAGGAAAGGCTTCGAATATCTACCTATACTCAAAGTTTTGAAGGCAACCAGGGAATTCTAAGAGGTGAAAGTAAGGTGAAATAATAAAAGATTGAGTAGAAGTGGAAAGGAAGGAGGCAGATGAGAGAAATGATTCAACTGGACTCAGTAACTCTCATGCAGTAACTTGTGTAGGGGTGAGGGCTCAGCCCGGCTTCCTCTTACCAGTAGAACCTGTTGAATTTGGGTGGATCCACCTCATCCTTCCTCTTCCTCTCTTCCCTGTTCACCTTTGACTATAAATTCACTTGCAACAGACCAAATATCACAGGATTATGTACTTTCTCGCTGGAAGAAGCCTTAGGGAATGACCATCTATCTCGAGCCTTTCCATTTCTGAGGAAGAAACTAAGATCTAGAGAAGGGGATTTCTCCAGCTTTATACAAGTAAGTCACTGAGGTGTGATTTGGACTCATTTCCTGACTACATCTAGTGCCTAATTTCATTATGCCAGGCTGAAAAGTGTTTAGAGAAGCACATTAACAGGGAAGGAAGGAAGAAGAGTAAAGAATTAGGGACTTCAAAACTAGAGGTGCCAGAGAGATTGAAGTGCTATCCGGACAAAAGTGACAATCCCCTAGGTTTTGAGACCTTTACTCTGATTTTCCCTGAATGTTATAATCATATTTGTTACCAACTTAAGAATTTTATGGCTTGTCCTAATTTTAAAAAATTGTTTCTAATTAGCTGTGATCCCATTTGACTAATTATGTCTAATTGGTTTCCAAAAGATTCGATATCTTTCTAGTTTGTTTGCTAGTTATTTTGTGTTACCTTTTTGGCTTTTGTTTAGGATCCACTTTTCTAGGGCTATGTGGCTGCTACTTAGATACTTGAGGTTTGGGTTATCACCTACCAGATTAAAACAAATTATGTATATTGTGAGGACCAAAGTTTACTTGTCCTAGCATTCACTTATACATAATTAGTCCTATATTTTGCAAAGGCCACTCAAGAGATTTGAAAGCTGTTACAGTAAAATTACTAGATGTAGAATTTAAAATGAATTCTAACGAGACTTTGACACTTATTAGTATTGTGATATCCGGCAAATTACTTAGCCTTTCTAGGTTTCAGTTTCCTTATCAAATTCCTATTTGGTTTGTCATAAGGAAGAAATAAAACAATATAAAGAGATATAAATATAACTTAACTGTTATTAAATAACAAGGCCTGCTATAATTAATGTTATCAGTAACTTTCCCCACAGTTCTAACTATGATTTAAGAAGTTCTTAATATAGGGGAACAAATGTTTTGACATGCTCAAAAGATCTGAGTGAATTATAGAGATTTTTTATGAAAAACAGAATGGGATGTCCTTTTTCTATACTCGTCCAATTAAAAGTCTTTTTTTTCTTCAGAAACAAAATTGCTTTATTTTTAATCTAGAAAAATCAAACAAGCCAGGCAGTGGATGGTCATATTTTCACCCTTTATTCATTGATAGCTATATGCTTAGCTGAAAATTCAAAAGTAACTCATGTTTATTCTCATAGACCTTGTGAAGTAATCAAAAAAGTTTATGAAATAAATATGATTATTAGCACAAGAAAGATGGAAAATTAGTCCTTTGTTTTCTTTATGGGAAAATAACTTTTTTAGTTGTATTTTTTAAAGTCCTAGTTGTAACATAATGGAGAGTTTTGAGAAATAAATTGAAATCTGACTTAGGGTTTTATAACAATTTATCAACAATTTTAAAATTAGGATAGAAAGCAAGACATTTAAGTGTTCAAAGTACCACCTTTGAAGCATACTAGCTGTGTGACCCCTGGGCATATCACACAATGGCTGCTTGTCTTAAGACTTAAGTTGTATTTGTACAACCCAGTGGGATTGCTTGTCAGCTTGGGGGGGGGGGGGCAGGAAGAGGGGAGGGGAAGAAAATGAATCATGTAAACATGGAAAAATACTTTTAAAATAAATAAATGGAAAAAAAGGACTTAAATTGTAAAGAAGGTGCTGATAAACATTGGTAGAAAGAATTTTCTTTTGGGGAATTTCCTATGCCAATGAAGTCACAGATCTAACATCATGTTCTAAGTGATTATATAAATCACTTTTTCTGAACACTCAAATTCAAAAGAAGGGGGTGGTATAATTACACATAGTATCTGTTATTATCTTGAATTGTTGGAAACAAAACACTTCTGTTTGATGTCTGTGTCTTGTTACAGTACCTGCTTTGTATTCTTTTTTCTTCAAAAGGTTGCATTATATCACAAAAGCACTTTGAAAGTGTTACAGAGTAAACTAGCTACATGTTGCAGGCTTAGGGCACTGCTACTTCTGGATTTTTTTTTGTATTTTCTTAATAGTCTTATTTTTAAAATATGCAATTTGAGTACTTTTTTTTTACTTGAAGCTTATGATTACTTTTTTTTAGACACGTATTCTTTGATTTTTTTCCTGGTGACCCTACATATTACACTGGAGGTGTTCTGGGTTACCTTTTAAGTAAGACTTTTATATTTTGATTATGAGGCCTTTTGGTGCTTCTTAATTACATATCTTTGGATAGGATCAAATGAAGACAGACTTTTATACTGACTCTTGCTGTGCAAATTGTGTAGTGGAAAGATCACTGATTTGGAGTCAGAGGATCTAGGTTCAATTTTCAACTGCCCTATATAACCTATAGGACTGTGGGCAAGTCCTTAATTTCTCTGGGCCTCAGTTTCTTCGTCTGTAAAATGAGAAGTCCAAGTTAGATGATCTTTTAGGTCTCTTCCATCATTAAATCTGTAGTACTATTGCATCTGGAAAATATTTGTTACTTATAGGGTAACATCCCAATTTTTTAGTATAAAATTTAAGTCTCTCTACAATCTAGCCTTTGCCTGCTTTTTCAGCCTTCACTTCCTGCCACCATCCTACTTGAACCTTCCATACAAATTAGTTTATCCACTCTTTCTTGATGTACTTTACCTATTTACCTTCTACAGCAGTTCTTTCTAGCTTATTGAAAGTGGCTATCTTCTGAGGCTCAGCTCCAATGTTACTTCAGTAAAGCCATTCTTAATCAGCCCATGTCAGAAATGATTTTAATGTTTGAAACACTTAAATCATTACTATTTCATCTAGGTAACTATGTATCTGACATTTGCTTGCTCTTATTGGAGTAAGATGCGATTCATTACTGCAAGATACCAGTAAAGAATTCTCTGACTCAAGTACAAACTTAAAATCATTGTCTTCAAACTGTGTCCCACTCTAGGTCTGATCTCAACACTTGTTATTTTGTGTATACTATCATTAGTTAACCTCATTTTGGGGGAAGTCAGACACTTAATTCTTAGATTTCTTCTCAGCCTTTGCATAAGCTATTACATACATAAAAATATTCTGCCTTTTTGCCTTCCTTTCATCTCATAGGAATTTTTTCCTGATCAACCCTGCCATGCCTGCTTGACTACTAGTTTTCTCTTCTCTCCCAATTACCCTCCTCAACTTCTATAAGTACAACTAATAAATTGTAGACTTAGAGCTGGAGGGAACCTCTGAGGTCATCTAATCCAACCCCCTTTATTTTAAAACTGAAAAAAAAAAACCCACCAAAACCTTACAAGGAGACTTGGAGATAGATACATGAATTGAAGCAAAGTGAAGTAAGCTGAACCAAGAAAACAAAATATATGACTCCAGCAAAATAAATGGAAAGAACAACAATAAACATTTAAAGTAAAAACTGTCAGTGTAGTGAGCTTGACATTGAAGAAAAGGCATGACAATGTCCCTCTCCGCCTTTTCTTTGTAGAGGTAGTTGGACTATGCCAATTATAAGGGGTAGTTTTGGTGGAGGGATATGTTGGGAAATGAAGATATTGTAAAAACAAAAGGTATCAATAATTTGTAAAATGAAGAAACAGGTCTGCAGAGGTGACTTGCCTGCACAGCAGGAGTCAGAGCTGGAGTTTGAATCCAAGTTCTTTGACTCTACATACAGTACTCATTCCATTCTATTAGGCTTCCATTTGTTTTTAAATAAGTATTTATTGATATTTGTTGTTTTTTACATAGTATCCCATATATTCATCCATCCTTCTTTCTCCACACATACCCTCCCTCCCAGAACCATCTCATATATTATAATTTTTTAGAGAGGAGAAAAAAAGTCAGATGAAATATTGAAATCAGGTCTACAAATGTGCAATGTGTAACACCTATGGACCTCCACCAAGGGATAGCTGGGGATGGCCTTTCATCTCTTCATTTGAATTCTTCTTGATCTTTATAATTTTGTTACATTTACTTTTGATTTTCTGGAAAATTGTCCTTTCCATTTTCATCATTTTGTTGTAGTGTATATTGTTTTCTTAGATATGCTTATTTCTCCACATTAATTCATATAAATCTTTCTATACTCTGTATTCATTACACACATCATTTCTTAGAGCAAAAGAATATTCAATTACATTCATGTTCCACTATTTAGTCATTCCCCAATTGATGGGCCTCTACTTTGTTTCCAATTCTTAGCTATAAAAAGTGCTACTTTAAAACATTTATTTATTTATTAAGCATTTTTTTTTGTTTGATCATTTCCAAACATTATTCATTGGAGACAAAGATCATTTTCTTTTCCTCCCCTCCCCCCTCCACCTCTCCCATAGCTGATGCGGGAATCCACTGGGTATCACGTGTGTTCTTGATTTGAACCCATTTCCATGTTGTTGGTATTTGCATTAGAGTGTTCATTTAGAGTCTCTTCTCAGAGATGTCCCCTCAACCCCTGTAGTCAAGCAGTTGCCTTTCCTTGGTGTTTTTATTCCCACCGTTTGTCCTCTGCTTGTGAATAGATTTTTTCTCATAGATCCCTGCAGATTGTTCAGGGACATTGCATTGACACTAATGGAGACATCCATTACATTCGATTGTATCAGTGTATCAGTCTCTGTGTACAATGTTCTCCTGGTTCTGCTCCTTTCGCTCTGCATCACTTCCTGGAGGTCGTTCCAGTCTCCATGGAATTCCTCCACTTTATTATTCCTTTGAGTACAATAGTATTCCATCACCAACATATACCACAATTTGTTCAGCCATTCCCCAATTGAAGGGCATCCCCTCATTTTCCAATTTTTGGCCACCACAAAGAGCGCAGCTATGAATATTCTTGTACAAGTCTTTTTCCTTATTGTCTCTTTGGGGTACAAACCCAGCAGTGCTATGGCTAGATCAAAGGGCAGACAGTCTTTCAGTACCCTTTGGGCATAGTTCCAAATTGCCCATCAGAATGGTTGGATCAATTCACAACTCCACCAGCAATGCATTAATGTCCCTACTTTGCCACATCCCTGACAACATTCATTACTTTCCTTTGTTAGCCAATCTGCTAAGTGTGAGGTGATACCTCAGAGTTGTTTTGATTTGCATTTCTCTGATTATAAGAGATTTAGAGCACTTTTTTCATGTGCTTATTAATAGTTTTGATCTCTTTAACTGAAAATGGCCTATTCTTGTCCCCTGCCCATTTATCCATTGGAGAATGGCTTGATTTTTGTACAATTGATTTAGCTCTTTGTAAATTTGAGTAATTAAACCTTTGTCAGAGGTTTTTGTTATGAAGATTGTTTCCCAATTTGTTGCTTCCCTTCTGATTTTAGTTACATTGGCTTTTTTTTGGTACAAAACCTTTTTAATTTGATGTGGTCAAAATTATTTATTTTACATTTTGTGACTCTTTCTAAGTCTTGCTTGGTTTTAAAATCTTTCCCTTCCCAAAGGTCTGACATGTATACTATTCTGTGTTCACCTAGTTTACTTATAGTTTCCTTCTTTTTGTTCAAGTCATTCACCCATTCTGAGTTTATCTTGGTGTAGTGTGTGAGGTGTTGATTCAAACCTAGTCTCTCCCACACTGTCTTCCAATTTTCCCAGCAATTTTTTATCAAATAGTGGATTTTTGTCCCCAAATCTGGGGTCTTTGGGTTTGTCATAGACTGTTTTGCTGAGGTCACTTACCCCAAGTCTATTCCACTGATCTTCCTTTTTGTCTCTTAGCCAGTACCAGATTGTTTTGATGACCACTGCTTTATAATATAGTTTGAGATCTGGGACTGCAAGGCCACCTTCCTTTGTATTTTTTTCATTATTTCCCTGGATATCCTTGATCTTTTGTTTGCTTTTAAATATTAAAAAAAATTTTTTTCCTTGTCTGTGGCTTCCTGGGATCCTAACCCCCAAAATGGAATCTTTGGTTCAAAAAGTATGGACATTTTAGTCACTTTATTTGCATAATTCCAAATTTCTTTTCAAAATGGTTATACTCTAGTTATAGTCCTACTACATAGAGTCAGAAGTAGAATTTGAACCAGTTTCACAATTCTACATGCAGAACTCATTCCATTCTACTATACTTAAAAAACAAAAAAACAAAAAACCCTCTTACTTTCCGTTTTATCAATACTATATATTGGTTCCAAGGCAGAACAACAGTGAGGGCTAGGCAATACAATAAACATTAAGTGACTTGTCCAGGGTCACATTGCTAGAAAGTATCTGAGGCCATGTTTGAATCTACAACCTTCCATCCCTACACCTGGCTCTCCATCTACTGAGCCACTTAGCTACTCCCTACTGTGCTTCTTTATGTTTGTTTATGGTCATTTGTAAAGGGGTTATTTTTGTTTCTTTTAATGTGTTTCCATTACCTATTGTATTTCCTGTATCCAGTGTGAGCTCATTAAATACTTGCATGATTGAGATAAATAGTAAAGTTGTAAAAAGAAAACACAAAATCCATAATGTAAAAATTCCCTGAATAATTCAGTAATTGTTTTTAAATAAAAATGATTCAAGTATCTATAGTAGTTTGGAATTTTCAGAGATTTTTCTTTTAAATTATAAATTAGATTTCATTAATTTTTCCTCTACTTCTCTAATTACCTGAGTTATGATCCTCCCCCTGTCCCCATGAACTGTTAAACTATGTATAAGAGGTGAAGTTGAACATTTTCTGAGACAATCTATTGACTTGTTAAATAGCTTATTCTATTTCATGAGAGCCCTTCTTTAGGCTTCAGTTTTGCTTTGACAGTGAACTGATTTCTCAGTGTTGAGAAGTTACTTTATGATTATAGGGAATGTGAAGTTATTTTAAATTTAGACTTTCTTGTCTCTCCTCCCAAATTCTGGGTCTACTAATCACTGTTATCTCTATGATGTTGCCTCTCTGACCCTAATGAAGTTAGTTCTTATTATTTACTGGTACATTTATTTTACCCAACAGAAATCCCTGACCCAAATGAGTCCCTTCATAAAGTGTTTTCTTTGAAACAACAAATAATTGATTATTTTTTTTTGCATTCTTAGCCCATGCTGCTTTATTGCTAAAAGACCAAAAACAAACCCCAAAAGTTTCATACATAGTTGCAGTTTCCAACTTCGATTTTTAAAAACATTTCCTCTTTACATCATCAAAAGAATAAAATCTCTTCTTTGAACTCTCAAAGATGCATAGATACAAAAGCAAGCTGCCTTTCGAAAAACTTCAGGTATGTACAATGAGAAATTCTAACAATATTACCTTGTAAAATAGAATAACTGCAATGGAGTACAGAACACAGTGCTGCATGTGCCATACAGTAAGTAAACAATTTCTCCTGCAGCTAAAAAAGGTCAACAGAATATAGAGTATATGAAGTAAGGTTTTCAAGGGTTGGGGTCTTGCTAATCTAACACCAAATTGTTTTATTTGACATTTGAGAGCTGAACAATTTAAAAACAGCTTCAAGAACAGTACAGTTATTTAAAGATTGACAATTACCACGCAGTGTCCTAGTTTCTTTGTTATTTTGTATACTTTTCCCCACTACTGGAAAAAACAATCAACCCAACATCAACTACAGCACAGCACACATAATATGACTTTGTGGTCAAGGAAAGTAAATTGGATTCAGAAAGAAGGCCTTCTGTTTATAAGCTTTTGCTTTTAAAGGATAATCTAAAAGTCCAAGAGTTTCTTGATAAATTTGAAGATAAAAGATTCTAGATTGTCTTTTTTTTTTAAACCATTACCTTCTGTCTTAGTATCAATTCTAAAACAGAAGAGCAACAAGGGCTAGGCAAATGAGGTTGAGTGCCTTGCCTAGGATCACACAGCTAAGAAGTATTAGATCATATTTGAACCCAGGTCCTCCTGATGCCAAATGATTGATTATTAACTAAGAAGAGGGGCATGTCCTTTAACTTTGGCAATATAGGATTAATATTGACTTGTATTTGACCAGTGTTTTGTTGCCTTTTCATATCGACTTTGAATGGAGTCTAGGGAACACCTTTTCCTCTCTGCCCTGCAAAAACCTGTTACTTTTACTCCCTGGATACTGTGCCTCCCCTATACCCCTACTGGTTATTCATTTAGATGTTTCTCCTGGTTTCTGATCCAATCCTCCCACTCCCACCTCCAATATTGTTGCAGTCATCTATATTGTTTATTTGGCTCTTGCTTTCTTCTTGTCTTTTTAAAAATATTTTATTTTACCAATTACATGTATTAATTTTCCATATAAGTTTTCTGGCACTATAAGATCTAAATTATCTCCCCTCCCTTCCCTGCTCTTCCCTTTACATGGAGACATTAAGCAGCAAAGCAGCAAACTGAATCTTTTCATATGGACTTTCCCGTTTTTTCTCTGAATTTATTATTTTGATATGGTGTAATAGGTGTCTTTAAAGATGTATTTTTATGTAAATTTATGTTTCTACAGTATTGTCATTTTAGGCCAATTCAACAGATGTTTTTATTAAGAATCTACTTAGTACAGAACACTGGGACTAGGGAGGGGATTAGGGGATACAAAGATTAAATGAGACAAAATCCTTGCTGTGGAATTTATAGTTCAGGCAGGGAGATAATCATATCACAATTAAGTGCTATATTGCCCTCTACATAGACTGAATTCCTAAAATAATATCCCTTTGAAAGAAGAAAAAAATAGATAAAAGTGAAAGAATTGACAGATTGTGGGTTGTATTCTGGCTTTATATGAACCAATTTTTAGGGGAAATTTCAGTCTGTATTCAGACCAATGGAATAAAAGATTTTTAACTCAGAATTTACCTATAGGACTCTGTAATATTACTTAAAAAATTGTATCTTTTTAGCACCATACATGGCCTTCACTTAATTAGGAAAATGTATCTAGAGCCCCACTTTAGGATGTAAGGAATTCATACTCCCTCAGCTTAAATTCATTGGTACTGTTTTCTGCTCTTTAGATTAGGAGGAGGAGGTCTATCGGTATTGAACCTGAGGTGGAGGAGGAGTAGGATGTAGAAAAACTAGATAACGTGTTTAGGAAGAAAGATGTGTACTTTTGACTAGTGTAATCCTATAGGAACATATTTGAGTGAATTCCCAGTTTATTTTTTGTCTTTTTGTTTTAGCCCAATTCCCTGCTTCTGGTTAGGGTAGTGTTGGGTTTTTTTCCCCCCTCTTAAAACATTTTAATTTCTTCCCTACCCCTTGAAGCTAGCATATAGCTTATCAAAACATCTCACACTTGACTGATATTGTCTTTTAAAAATGTATTTTTAACATTCTTTTACTTTAAAATTGAGTTCCAAATTCTCTCCCTCCTTACCAGTCCCCCCCCCCCCCATCTGCTGAGAAGGAAGGCAAACAAAATAAAATCAATTAGTTATACTTGGCAAGCAAAATAAAATCAAGTAGTTATACTTGTGATATCATGCAAAGTATTTCCATAATAGCTTATCACACAAAAAAGCAAAAAATTAGTAGATAAAATTATATTTTAGTTTGTCCTTAGAGGACATTTTTATTTTTAGGGTGACTGATTCTTCCATCTCACCAAGGCTAGAAGTGTAGTGACCATTCTCAGGCCTTATCCCAATGTTATGGTATGAAAACTTTAACCTGAACCATTTTTCTGACCTGGGCTGCTTTGTCTCTCCTTAGGCATCTAGATGGCCCTCTCCCCATACCCCTACCATATCACTGCTAGAGTAACTGTGGCCACCTAATTGGCTTTAGCACTATTGAAACTTAGAACTCTTGAACTCAAGTGATCTATGGGTCTCGGTCTCCTCTAGTTATAGAGAATTACATTCTGACATCCATCAGATCATTTGTAAGTTATTAGTATTTTAAGTACAAAGTTATTAGGTTAAATATTGAAATTATTTTTTAAAAATGTTTATTGCTTTCTTTTTGTTTTTGTATTGTCTAGATTTCCCTTATTTCACTTCCCTTCCTAACCAGAGAACCATTCCTTATAATAAAGAATTTAAAAAAGGACAAAGAAATCAGCAAAACCAGCCAGTACATTACAGAATTTGATATTCTATATAATGCTTTACACCTGTGAACCTTCTACCTCCACAAAGTATTGAGAGAAATTATTAATACTTTTAAGGTAATTTTTTCTACTGACCAATTTTACAAGATCAAGATATAAGAAGCATAACTAAATAATAGTTTATCTGAAAAAGGATCTGGGAGTTAGCAGACTATATTCTGAGTGAGTCAAGTGTGACAGTCAGGTGCATTAAAAATTAATGCAACCTCTATAGTCTCTACAGTGTCCAGTACCAAATTTAGAGAATTGTGTTCAGCATCACATTTTAAGGACATTGATGTGGTTAAAAGGTCACCAGCATGGTGATAGGTTATAGAGATCATATCATATGAAGACTGGATGAAGGAACAGTGAGGATATCTGGTCTGCAGAAGACTTAGGGGGTAACATGATAGCTGTTTTCAAGAATATGAAGTACTATCATATAGAAGAGGAATTAGACATGATACAGAGGATAGAACTTGGAGTAATGGGTGAGAATTGCAGAGGCAGATTTTTGCTTAATGTTACGAAAAGCATGCTAATAATTAGAGCTATCCAAAAGTGCAATGAAAAGCCAAAGAAATTCAGTCAGGTAGGAAATAAATTTCCCTTAAAATATAGCTACAATGGATATTCAGTGGATAAAGCATGGGACCTGGAATTAAAAAGAACCATCTTCCCGAGTTTAAATCTGGCTTCAGACACTGTGAGACCTTGGGCAAGTCATTTAACTCTCTGTGCCTCAGTTTCTCATCTGTAAAATGAGGTGGAGAAGGAAATGGCAAACCACTTTAATATCTCTGCCAAGAAATCCCCTAAGTAGGGTCACGAAGAGTCAGATGGAACAATAAAATAACTGAACAACCCAAACTATTTCCTTTTTAAGAAAACTCTAACCTTTTTTTTTAATTAATTTATTTAGAATATTTTTCCGTGGTTACATGATTCATGTTCTCTCTCTCTCTCCCCTCTTCCCTCTCTCCTCCTGGAGCTGTCAAACAATTCCACTGGGTTATACATTTATCATTGCTCAAAACCCATGTATCATTAACCCAACTATTATTAATATTTGCAATAGAGTGAGCATTTAAAGGCAAAATTCCCAATCATATACCCATTGAACCATGTGATTAGTCATATAAAACTCTTACCTTTGGGCTTAGAACAGAAATAGAAGAGCAGTAAGGGCTAGGCAATTGGGCTTAAGTGACTTGCCCAAGGTGACACTGTGTCTGAAGCCACCTAGCTGCCCCTACTTTATTTCCTTAAAATTTTTTTTTTCCATAAAGGAATTGTTCTATTTTGGCATTTATGAGGCCCTGCTCTCATCTTTGACCACATTAGCATATGCTCAGCAATGGCATGAATATATCAGTTTGTGCATTTTTAGTTATTTTAGTTCTTTATTAAGGAGATTAGTCTCTAAGATTAAAAGTTGCAGAGAAGATCCTAATTTGCATTGATAGAGAGATTTTCTTTACCCAAGAGTTCTCTATACCAATGAAATCACAACTTTAGACCCTATCCCTTTTTCCACCTTTTTGAGGGAAAGAAAAAAAAAAGGCCAATAAGTAGTTGATATCCAAGATAAGCAAGAAAATAAGAATACCTAGTTCCCCTTGATGAATTCAAGATACTAATCTTGATGAATTACATTGGTAATTATAAGTACCCTTTCCACACTGACACTTTCCCCATAGTGATTTAATATATCTTAGGTTGACCTAAGAAATAAATGGGAATTTTGGGGGAGTTTTGCCAGAGCCACAGGTGACAGAAAAAGTTAAACTCAGAAATGCATAATATATATCAACATGTTTTCCCTCTTACTAACATAATATATATACCTAATTGTATATCAACATGTTTTTCCTTTTAATAACAGATATACACAATTTATTTTTAAAAGTTAAAATATGTAAAAAAGTTTTGAGAAAAAGAACTTGAAAACCAGCAGATGACACACAAACGATAGAAATGTAGACATCTTTAAAAGTTTAATAACTCATAAAGGCATATGGAGTAATGTAAATATATCCCATAGAAGAAAATTAAAAAATTCAGACTACTTCTCTGTGTACCCCTGGGGTTCAGGAAGGATACCTTTTGCAAGAATCCAAAACTTAACTTAAAAGTAAAGAGAGATTTATTAGTAATGTTGAATTTTTGGCAAGCAAGACAGCATGAGTGGAGCAACCTCGCTCCCAGAATGCCTCAGTTCTGGGGTTTTTATATTCTTTTACAGCAATGAGTATTTGACTCTGGGGCAAGGGGTTAGGCAGGAGGTTTCCCTGAAGGCTTGGGGGTGTTTCTCATGATTTGAAAGACAGGTGGATGAGTTGTGTCTCTTTGTCCATCTCAAATCAATGGGACAATCCAAGGAGGATAATCCTCTCAAGGTCAGATGTTTTGGGTTGGGAGTCAGAGGGTGTAAGGGAGCAAAGGAATTTCCCTGATAATAGTTTGTCTGTGTTTCTGGGGGTACAATACCCATGAGAAAAGGAGGGTCAAAAATTTTTACATGGGTTTTCCAGATCAAGGGGATGCCCCCTAACCCTGCCTCCCCATGATATGTAAGGGACACCTGCAGTAAAAACTGGCTGTTGTGAAGAATGGGAATCATGTTGACTGGAGAAGGGCAAATGCCATGATTTTCAAAAAGATAAAAAAATTCAAATTATAGATTGGTGGACTTGACTTCAAAAAGCAAATTATTAAAGATAATATGAACATCTGGAAAAGACAGTAGTGATTATAAAAGTCTAGTAATATGACTTCATCAAGAACAATTTCTAAGGGCAGCTGGGTAGCTCAGTGGATGGAGAGCCAGGTCTAGAGATGGAAGGTTCTAGGTTCAAATCTGGCCTCAGATACTTCCTAGCTGTGTGACCCTGGGCAAGTCACTTAACCCCCATTGCCCAGCCCTTGCCACTCTTCTGCCTTAGAACTAATACATAGTATTGATTCTAAGGTGGAAGATAAAGGTTTAAAAAACAAACAACTCCTGGCAGACTATTTTATTTCCTTTTTTTTTTTACAAGATAACTAAACTGATTCATCAGGGGAACCCCTAGAGATAAAACTTACCTAGATTTTAGCAAAGCATTTTTTGTAAAATATCTTATGCTGTCATGGAAAATGGGGAAATATTTGGGCTAGATGATAATATAATTAGATGGATTTGGGACTAGTTAATGGTTGGACTCTTAGATTAATAGTTAATGGTTCTGTGTCAGCTTGGGAGATCTCCATTGGAATGTCTCAGATTATTTGTTTTTGGCCATTCTGCTATTTAGCTAACACTCTTTTTGACTTGGATAAAGATACATATGGCATGTTTATCAAATTTGCAGATGACTACAAAGTTAGGAGATAGAGCTCACATTGGATCATAGGATACAAAAAGTTCTTGACAGACTCATTGGGTTCAATCTAATAAAAATGAAATTTCTTAAGGATAAATATACAATCTTGGGTTTAAATAATCAACTTCACAAGTGTAATATAGGAGAGAAATATATTTGTTTAAACTTTTAAAATGTAAGTTTTATAGAAACCTTTAAAAAATAACATATTTGTTTTCAAACCTATCCCTCTTCCTTCTGTAACAAAAATTCTTAAAAAATTAGCTTAGCAAAACCAACCAATGCAGCCAACCAACTGGGATGTCCCACCTCTTTAAGAAATGCCTCTTTTTCAAAACTTCTTTGGGGCCAAGATTGTTCATTATAATTATAAAAAATACAGTTTCATTAAAAAAAATTTACACTTAATAATTGCATTTTATTATTATTTCCTGGGTCTGCTTATTTCACAAAGTCATCTAGTCTAGCCATATTATTTTATAGATGAGAAAACTAAGGCAGAGACTTGAAGTGATTTGTTTAGTTACATGGGTAGTCTGTTGACTTCCATAGTAATGCTTCTTCCACTGCCTCCATGATGCCTTCATGTTTCCCTGAATTTCTCATCTTTATAATCTCTTTAATTTTTAAAAATCTTTACTTTCTGTCTCAGATTCAATACTGAATATTGGTTCTAAGGCAGAAGAGAGGGGTATGGCATAGGCAATTGGGGTTAAGTGATTTTCAACATGGCAACACAGCTAGGAAATGTCTGAGTCAGATTTGAACCCAAGACTTCCCATCTGTAGGCTTAGTTCTCAATTTACTTAGCCACCTAAACTGTCCTATAGTCACTTATAATGGTCTCTTATCCCATTATATACATATATTAACATTTGTTTATCTGTTTCCCAATCAATGTATACCTGCTTTTCCTTATTTCTTTTTAACTACCTCAATAATATTGCTCTAAGTATGAGGCCTCCCTCACCCCCTTCTATCTATAACCTCATTGGCATATTCCCTTTAGCAGAATCTTTGTGTCAGAGGGTAAGGGTATTTTAGTCATTATGTCAGCAGGCATTTATAAGTGCTGCCTATGAGCCAGGCCCTATACTAAGCATTGAGAATAGAAATGCCAGCTTAGAGGTATACAGACTTTTCCATCAGGGAGTTTACATTACAATGAGGAAAACAACATATAAAAGGAAGTTCAAAAGGTCAGAGGGTAGATATTGGGGCAGAGACCTTGGGTCAAAGGCCAGGAATATTTTAGGAATTTTATTTGTATAATTCCAAATTGTTCTATAGAATGGTTGAACTGATTCCTGCAAGCTCTGCTGATAGTAAGTTGGTGTTATTGAATGAAGGAATGAAAAAGCATTAAAAAAATGCCTATTTGGTAGGAAGCACCATGTTAAGCCCGGAGGATACAGATACAAGCAAATAATACAATCTCTGTCCTCAATTTATATTCCAGCAAGAAAAAAGCAAAAGAAAGTTGTAATCAGTGGGTACACAATTCTGGTTTTGCTCATTTCACTTGCCATTGTTTCATATTGGCCATTCTCTGTTTCCTATTATGTGGTTATCGCTCATAAATTGAAATTTTAACTTGTCTCTTTAACTTGTGTTTAGAAGATATGTTGATTTTAATACTTTATCTAATAATCTTTTAATTTGACTCTAGATAATTACATTTATTGATTGAACCCTGATGACCTGATTATATGTATTCATTTTCATTTCAGAGGGAGTTTAGAAATTGGATGTGCAGGATAACATGTCCAATGTTTCTGAAGGCAGAAGAAACAGGCAGCAGGATATTAAGAAAGGACTACAGTTTATACAGTAAGATTTTAAGACATCATTTTGAAAGGCATTTTATGATATACACAAATGATATACATAATATGCATGGGTATTTCATAAGAAGTAAATGTAAAATCTGGGTTTATTCTGTGACTTCATATTAAGAATTTTCAATGATTGATACTTGTCTTATGAATTTCTTTTTCCTTTCATCTCTCATTATCATAAAAAAATCATACAACTTGGAGGACCTTAAAGATTAATCATCATTTAACCCCTTCGTTTTACAAATGAGGAAATTTAAAACCCAGAAAACATTAAATAGCTTATTTAAGGTTATACAGGTAGTAAGTAGTAGAAGGATTTTAAGTCATTTCCTATGACCCTCAATCCATTTTTCTGTACATTTTGCTCTCACCTTTCATGACTTAAAACACTCATGTTTATGAACCCCCTAACCCTTTGGCCTTATGGATCCTTGATCTCAATTCTATTTACATATTTCTCTGCTCTTCTTAGTAGAGAACCACTAGGAAAACCTTGTTTTTTACCTTATTTATTATTCCTTAGTTTTCCACCCCCTCAAATATTTTGAATGCTAAAATTCACTACTCTTGTTAATCTTCTGTTCTACTTTTTCTGTGTTTTGACTGCTATTGAACCTGCTTGTCTTTATCATGATTATTAAATATTTAACTTCTCTCTATGTTCCTGATTTTTAACCCAATTCTGGTTTAACTTGTTTTTGTTTTAGCTAAATCGAATCAGTTGTCAGACTTTTCAAAGATAAAAGTTGCTTCAGTCCTGAATCCTCTGCTTTTTTTTACCATATTTTTGCTGCTAATCCCCATATCTGGATAGCCTTCACCATTATTAGCCTTGTCCATTCCTGCTACTGGATCACTGAACACTTTTTGAGAAGGTTACAAGATTATGCTTTATGGGTTTATTATGGATTCATATTTTCAACTTCATTGAGTCTGTCAGAGCAATCTTTTAAACTTCCTATTTATTCCCTTTTCTACATCAACTGTGCCAAACCTTTTCTTCTGTTCCCAAACCCTTTATTCCAGCCCCAATAATCTTCTTGCCCCTCTGACCTCTCTTTTGTTGGATTGCCTTTTTCTTTCCATCTCTCAGCAGAGGCATTCTCAAACTCTGTCCCTGACATTGTTCTCTTTGTGCTTTCTCTTCCAAAATTTCATACCTTTTCAAAGTATCCTTGATGACCCCAATGCAGATGATTCTCAGTTCTGTATATATTTCCACCTCTGACCTTTTTCTGATCTCCAGAAGTACATTTCAGTTGTTCCTTGGCATCTTTAAATTGAACATAGCTTTTTCTTATTGTCCCTCTCACCTTTACTTCACTATTTCTGTAAATGGCACTACAATTACGGAACTTCAGTTTTGAGTTATCTTTAATTCCTACCTCCCTCACTATCACTCTCCATATATCTAACCAGTTGCCAAGCCCTGTAAATTTCCTCCCTGATATCATTTAAGTCCATCCCCTCTCAGTTTCATTCTTGCTGTTAGCACCTTAATTTAGACCCTCATTACTTTCATAGTCTAACTGGTCTCCTTGATCTAGTCTTTCTTCTTTAGGCCTTCTTAAATACTATCAGAGAAATTTTCCATATAGCCAATTCTAATCATGTTGTTGTCTGTAATAATTTAGTGGCTGCTCTAGCACTGTTTCATTGATTTGTGGAATCTTAGCATTGGAAGGGATATTAGATGTCTTTAGGTCTATCTTTTGTCCAAGACATGACATCTTTTACAGTGTCCCTTACAAATGGGCATCCTGCCTTGGTTCAGTCATTTTTGTTGATGAAAAACTATTATCTCACAAGGGAAAGAGAAAAGGGAATAAGCATTTATTTAGTACCTACTATGTCCAAGCACTGTGCTAAACATTTTATTTTTTACAAATATCTCATTTTCTCAGAAAGTTCTCCATTCCATCTTTGAATAATTCTGGTTTTTAGAAGTCATAATATTTGCTAAAATTTGCCTCCCTATAACTTCAGTTCATAGATTTAAATATCCCCCTAAATATTTTAGAACACTGAAACTATCCATTAAATGAAAATTATGTTTGAGCACTGAACAGTATCTGCTTAGTAAAATCTATAATTATATGTTTTCTATATCTTTTGAAATACTTTTGTTTCTAATAAATCATAGACCAACAGAAATAGAATATAATAATGAAGTGACATAGTGACAGTCTACTAGAATTGCATATACATTTATTTCAAAGCTTATTTGATCCCTCCCTGTCACTTCTGAAATACACTATGTAGTGTGGTTGTATATAATTTGGTCATATAATTTAAGGTTTTAGTACATACTGACTGAATCTGAGTTAGCAGCCAAAAATCATATTGAAACTATATTCTTTAATTATAGCCCTCTATGTGTTAGGCTTTACAAATATCTTATTTGTAAATGCTTTACAGAGAGAAAGTGTCATGCCCAGGGTCACCCAGATAGTAAATATCTGAAGCTGGATTGACCAAGTATCTGGAATTTGTTCAGGTCTAACTGACTCTAGGTCTACTGCTCTACCCACTGAAGCACCTAATGGTTTAAGTAGTTAATGCTTTTGCAATAAGATCTAACTACTTAGCCTGGAGTTTGAAGGCTCTCTATATTCTTATTCCATCCTATATTTCCAGACTTGTTTCACGTGTGCTAGTCTCTAGGTAAAACAGGCCATTCAACCATTGCCCCAACTTGTCTTATCCTCTCCTATCTCTTTGTGTTTGCTCACACTGTTCTGTCCCTTAATATTCCAACATAAACTATATTTTACTTATGAATATAAAAACTACCTATCTAGATTACAAACTACCTAAGGGCAAAGACTGTGTATTATGGAGGGTGGAGTGCTTTAAAAAAAATAAGAATGGGAAGTTTTGTACCCAAAGGAAGTTGGTACTTTCAGTATGGAGGAGGGGAAAAAAGAGGAGAACCCCCTTCCACAAAATGGGGAACAGAGGAACCAAGATTATAGAAAAGGTGTAGGGACCCATTTGGTTTCTACCAAATTACTTTCCCAAAAGCAATGATATAATGCCTCAGAACAAATTCTGAAGCAGCATAACATACAATAAGACAAAGTGGAATCACTTTCCAGCCTAAAACAACTTAGAAGGTTGGCATGAGGCAAATATTACACTGGTATTAGTGGTGGTGGTAGTGGGGAAGTGGAGAGCAGTGTGCCAGCCAAGGTTTCCTAAACTCTCAGCCACAGATGGTAAGGGGTGGGATATAGGTTGGGATAACTGCTCAGAAGGAGATTATGGAGGTTGGCTTTTTGGTCTGGGTGCAAAATTCTTTGTCTCATTGCCCATATGTAGAAGGAGGTCACAATCCTGGGGCACAGTCACAGGATGAGGAGGAGAACCAGCATTCATCAACACTTGCTAGTCACAGGGGAGCAGGGCACCCAGGCACCCTGGTCACAGTTCCAAGGGGTAAAAGAGTGCTTTTGATTACTAACAGACCAAAACACAGGCCAGGAGAGTATTAAACACACCTCTCCATATATTATACCACCTTGGGAGAATTGAAAGCAGATAGATGCCTAGAGCTAGTTCTGAAGGCAGCTGCACAAAGAACCTGAAGCTTGAAACAGTGTTCCCTTGTTACAGAGTCCAACTTTTAACAGTTTTTTAAACTGAAGAAAAAGATAAAATGAGAAAACAACAACAACAAAAAAGAAACTCAACATAGAAAGTTATTTTGGTGACAGTAGACTCAAACTTGGAAGATAACAAAATCAATACTGCTGCATCTTAAGCCTCCAAGAAAAATCTGAATTGCTCTCAAGCTCCAAAAGAATTAATGGAGGAGCTCAAAAAGGATTTTAAAGACCAAATAAAAGAGAGGTAGAAGAAAAGTTGGGGAAAGAAATGAAAGTGATACAAGAAAATCATGAAAAAAGAATCAATATCTTGGTAAATGAGGCACAAAAAAAACCACTATAGAAATTGATACTTTTAAAAAAGTATTTTTTAAAAAGGCCAATTGGTAAAAGAGATGCAAAAATCCAAAGAAAAGAGAACTTAAACAAAATGGCCAAATGGAAAAAGATAAACCAAAATGCACCAAAAAGAAAAACTTCTTGAAAGTTAGAATTGGCCCTTTGGAAAAAGAGGTACAAAAATTCACTGAGGAAAAGAGCTTTTTACAGAGTAGAATTGGCCAATGGAAAAGGTGGTACAAAAGCTCACTCAAGAAAATCATGCCTTACAAATTAGAATCTGACAATTTGAAGCTCATGACTCCATGAGACATCAAGAAATAATCAAAATCAAAAGAATGAAAAAATAGAAGAAAGCATGAAATACTTCTTAGGAAAAAACAACTGATCTGAAAAATAAATCCAGGAGAGATAATTTAAGGATTATTGGTCTACTTGAAAGCCATAATTAAAAAAAAAAAAGATCTTGGATATCATCTTTCAAGAAATCATGATGGGAATTTGCTTGAATATTCTATATCTGGAAGACAAAACTGAAATCAAAAGAATTCACCAAACACCTCCTGAAAAAGATCCCCAAATGATAATTCCAATTCCAAATCTCCCAGGTCAAGGAGAAAATATTGCAGACAGCTAAAAAGAAACAATTTAGATATTGTGAAGTCATTGTCAGGATAACATAAGACTTAGACTCTCAAATACAAGACTCAAGAGAATCATTAAAAGGTAAACAGGAAAGAGAAATCAAAAGACATTCAGTAAGTTTATGGGAGATGATTCTTGTAATATCAAAGAACTTTGTCATTATTAGGAGAGTTAGAAGGAGTATACATTGACAGAGGGTGAAGGTGTGAGTTGAATATGATGGGATATAAAAAATTAAATTAAGGCATGAGAAAGAGGAGTGCTTTGGGAGGAGGAAGAAGGGAAAAATTGGATGGGGTAAATGATTGCACATGAAACAGCATTCACAGTGGAGGGGAAGATGAGAGAGGTGGGGAGGAGAGCATGCGAACCTTATTGTCTTCCAAATTGGCTCAATGAAGGAAGAACATACACAATCATTTAGTTATAGGAAGCTATCTTAGACCCTATAGGAAAATAGGAGGGGAAAGAGATAACATAAGGGGGTGAGGCTAGTAGAAAAGAGGTTAGATTGAGGGAAGTAGATAGACATCAGAAACTAAACAGGACGGAAAGTAATACACAGTAATCATAACAGTCCAAAATAATTTTTTACAAGTTTCTCTAATAAAGTTCTCAGTTCTCAAATACCTAAAGAAATGAGTTGAATTATATAAGAATTCCCCAACTCATAAATGGTCAAAAGAGTTTTCAAAGTAATTAAAGCTCTATAGTCATGCAAAAAATACTCTAAATTAGTATTTTAGATAAGTGCAAGTTAAAACAACTCTGAGATACCACCCCACTTCTATCAGATTGGTTGTTATGATAGAAAAGGAAAACAACAAACCTTGGAGGGGATATCTGAATGCATTGTTGGGAGTGTTGTGAACTGATTTAATCATTCAGGAGAGCAATTTGGACCTTTGCTTTAAGGACCATAAAATAGTACATGCCCTTTGGACCTAGCAATACCATGACTAGGTTTGTATCCCAAAGAGATTAAAAAAAAAAGGAAAGGAAGGATCTTTAGGTACAAAAATATGTAAAGTAGCTCTTTTTTTGGGGAGCAAAGATTAGGAAAGTGAAAGGATACCCATCAATTGGGAAAGGCTGAATAAGTTATAGTATATGATTGTAATGAAATACTATTGTGTTATAAGAAATGACAAGCAGGAGGAGCTTAGAAAAACCTGAAAAGACTTCCATGAAGTCTGAAGCAGAGTGAAATAAGCACAACCAGGAGAACAGTGATAGGAATACTTTACAATGAATATGTGCAGTGGTGGTCTAGCCACTATTCAAGAGTCCAGGAAGCCATTAATCACAATGCGGTTGTTTATTGTAAGGAGTAAAAATGTAAGGGGTTAAAATGAAAGGGTTTGGACTAAATTATTTGAGTATAGTCACAAGGAATTACTTCATTTCAAATAGTTTTTTATGATAATTTATTTACAAAAGAAGAAAGTGAAAGTAAGAAAATCAGAGAGAAGATTGGGTAAGATATCTAACTTAACACACTTAAGTATTTTGCTCGGCCCCTGGCTCAACCCAGGCAGGGCTAATTAGTCCAGAGGGGTCTCAAGGCCTTGAGTGGAGGGACCTGAGCCTTGAGCAAAGGGCCCACGGATGAATAAAGCAAAGAAGGGTTTCAGTCACTAAGCCTCTCAAGAGGGGAAGACTAAATAAAATCCAGGAAAGGGAGAGTTTTAAGAACAGTCTCACCAAGTCCAAGGTCTCAGTTCCAGTAAGCAGATTTTTTCGCTAGCCTCCAACTCCGACCTCTGAAGAACAAAGACCTCCCCTCACAGAAAGTTGTAACTCCTTTTAAAGATGTTTCTTTGTGTCACTTCCTACTTTTTTACATGGGCCAATTATAGACTATAAATTTTCTTAGGACTGCCCTGGGGGCAGTCAGTGAATTTTGATCCATCATCCACTTTCACACACATGGGTTACAGACCTCCCCCACTCAAGTGTAAGTGGGGTGTATATACTTCTGGCGATTACTTATAAAAATAGGCAGGGGAGAGTTAATCTCATCTTCACATTACTGAAAGAGAAAGAGAGAAAAACCTGAGGAAAAGTCCCTCACATCCTTGACCTGCTTCCTACTCAGTTGGAACCCACTCTCTAACTCCCAGATTCATTTGGAACACTCTTGTCAGGTAGAGGTTCTAATTTACATAACCATACAGCTCCCATTGGAATACCCTGGTCAAGATTCAGTTAAAGGTTCTAATCTGCACATTCACTTAGAATGCAGATAGATATATATGGCTACATGGGGTATGGTTACAGAAACTAGGAGAAGGGGGCAAACTTACTAACATTCTAAAGTATAAACTCATCCTAAAGCACTTTGTATAGTAGAGACATTGGTTGCTTCTGATAATAAAGACATAAGTTGTTTCTGTCTCACTCAGGCCAAAGGTAGATAAAGGGCCTTTGTATTCTGAATGGGGTGAGGCAATCCTAGGAGAGACTAATTTACTAGGGTCCTAGGTGTATCCTTTTTGGAGATATTAATAACTATTACCTTGAGAATAACAGAATAATTTCTCATTCCATACAAACCCTCCTATTTTAATTCTCAAAGTTGTGTTATTCTCACCTTCCTCCCCTATCTGTAACAACAACTAATAACATTGCTAACTAGACACACCCCATTTTCAGAGGTCTTTATTCGAGACAAATCTTGCTTGCAGAAACTTACTCTCTCTGCTCTGAGTTGTTTGCAGAAATTTTGGAGATGTTTTTGCTACAAGGAAATTAACACATAAGCAATATGTATTGATTTTTTCACTTTTTCAAACAAATTTCTCTATCTCAGATTCTGTAAGAGATACAGACTCTTGGGCCACAATCCTTAACTACTAATCTACTTTGTTTGGGAAATGGAACTTGGAACTTCCACCTTACAATTTGCCTTTTTATGCCGATCACAGGAATTTATCATTACAGTAAAAGGCAGGGGAAAGGTTATAACTGTCTTCATGTCTTAAAAAGGACACATTGTCTGACTTCATGTACAGGTCAAAGCTGTCACTGACTCATGCCATAACTTTTATTCTGGGATCACCATTTGTACTTAAGTCGGGAAAGTCCTGTCCAAATTGAGCCTAGGACTGCATTTCTAATTGTCATAGGGCTTTATCCTCTCAGTACTTCATTACCATTTTTTCTTTTTGGTAATAGATTCATCACCAGACAGCCATAGCTGGATTTCAAGCAATTTGGATCTCAGAAGCCTTTTTGCCTTAAATGACAAGTTTTACCTATTATAGTTCAGAGAAAATTACTTCTCAGTAATCCATTTTATTCCTAAAATTTCATAACTCAAACAAGCTTCCTGTTTTACCTACTTACTCACTCTGATGGTTTCTCAAAGTCTTACAAGTTCACAAATAAAATATCCACTGTTTAATCTTTTGGTCCCCCAAAAGACTCTCCTGCCTTTACCATATATCCAACTGGAAATATCATACATTCATCCACCTCTCTGAGAACGCTCTGGTTCACACAATTTGTTTCTCCTTCTTGGCAAGGGATGGAGATGAAACAGTCACTTGCCCAAGCTCTCTAGTCTTCAAAATATCCACTCTACCAGGTATCCTGTTACCTGTCATTGCCCAGATTATCAATCTTATTAACAATACATTATCCGTATAAACATTATACATAGTATCTTTTGCATATTGTCTTACCAATTCACTTCAAACATTAGTTTGCATTATAAATCATTTAACAAATTGCATCTAAACACATGTTTACACTTGAGTGTAATTGTTCTTGTCCAAAATACACATTTTGGCAACAATTGACATATCATAATTTAATCACAAATTCAGAAATTCTTTTAAACAATATTCCAAATTCTTAGTACGTGTTCCATTTCATATTTATAATTTTAACATCTCTCTTTCCCTATGTTCATTACATTTTCATTTGGTGCTCACTTTAATAGCACATATACCAAAATAACATTTCCACATTTTCATTTGTAACCCCAACAATTTAGATTATACAGACTTTTCTTAAAATTACACATTATACTACATTAAACCTTCATTTTTCACCCAACAGGCAATAGTATGCCAATCAGACCGACTACACATGTCATTTCGATCCCCAACTTCAGTTTACTCAAATAAACATTTTAGGCATGTTCATTTTAAATCTCAGTGGGAACATGCAGCTTTCTCACTACTAAAACAGAATAGTACCCTTCTGGAATCTTATTAACTGATAAACTATTTGCAACAGTGAGTCACCTTTACATTCATTTTACTTAGCTCCATAAGTACATTCCAGAATCATTTGTGATTTTCCAATACAACATGCATCAACCTTAAAATTGACACCTAATCGTGGAATCAAAATATCCCTTTCTGCCCTTTTCCACCATCTCTGACTGTTGGCCATCAGAGGAAGAAGGAGGAAGCAGTTTGAACACATTTTTTCAGCCTCTGTCTTAGAAAAAGAGAAAGCAACATGCAAAATTCCTTCACATAGGAGTGTTCTTTTTGAATTCCTTAAACACATTCTCTAGTCTGTCAGCTCCTTCATTTTTCCAGAATAATGGAGGAGAGAGAGACAGAGTACCTCATCAATCAGAGGTTTCTTTCCCAAAAACCTTCCCAGTATGCACACATGATATATGAGACACATGACACAGAACACAGACTTACAAAAAGACAGATAACATGCATTCCAGGGAATAGGAGGATTTTACAGCCTCATTCATCATGCTTCAGCAGAACTTCACATAAACTAACTTTTCCTTTTGCTAGAGTATCAGGCCTAATCTCTTCTAGCATCTTTAGAACCTGGTGAAATGCATATAATTCACAAGTCTGGGTTGACCAGGCCTCTGGAGGGTGGCCTCTGTTCATTAAAGCCTCTTTGTTTCCTTCAGCTATCACAGACATTCCTTCTTTTTCTATCTAAGCTATCTGTAAATAGCTTCCCCAGGAAGGGGGAAGACTTGTGAATTCTTTCACTTTTTCTTGCTCATAGTTCACTTCTTTTGGTTGGGTGATGGGAACAGGAGAATTCCCTTCTTTCCCAGTCACCCTAGGTCTTACTAAACAAAGTTTAGTCTCTGGGGCCAGCATAATAAGGGAAAACCTATTTGCCCTTGTATCTTTCAGGAAAGTGGTCTCTGCCTGATCTCGCACTTGTAGTATTACAAAGGGCTCCAGGTGGGAGTCATCTAAGAATCCATTGACTCCTTTGGTCTCCAATCTTTGTGTGAGAGAGTAGCCTCTGCTCTCTCTCTTGTTTGGGATAATACTTTTCCAAGTAACATACTCCACAGCAATAGCAAAAGGAGGAACAAAAGTGGCTTCTGGAGGCCTTCCAAATTGATTGCTCCATTCTTTCTTTCTTACAAACACCTTAATCTATTTACAAATTCAGTGGGATTCTCTTCCTCTCTCTGCTTGGTATGGTGGGAAGATTCATTGCTATTCCAGAGAGGAAATTCCTGTTCATTTCTCTGTCCACTTTGGGCTATGGGATTTTCATTATCCCAGACCTTCATAGAAGTGAATCTGATCTGGCTCCATTCTTTTCCTGTTTCTAGAGGATTTTCCATATCTCTCTTAAAATTCCTCACTTTGGAGCCACTGAGGGGAACATTATCATAGCCAATTCTTTGACACTCCATCTAAGTGTAAGTTTCTCTGCTCCTCTACTACCTGTTCAGACTCCCCACCTGAGGGTTCTGTAAGACTCATAAAGGTTTATAATCTCCTCAAGTGGGAAAGCTATTGCTCCTTCTAGCTGAAGCACTGGAGGAGCTGATGGAGGTTGAAGAACAGTAGGAGGAAGTGAGCCTATGGGGGTTGGTGTACTGGTACAAGAGGAACAGAAGCAGAAGGAGGTGGCACTTGGGGAATAGGAGGAGGAACCAGAGAAGGGGAAGGGAGGTCCTTCAGCAGATCTCCTCCTCTTGCCCAAATTCTGAATCCTCATTCTCCTCTTCCTTTTCTGCCTCTATTTCTAAGAATGAATAGATCTTACACTCTTTCTCTAGTTTGGGGCAATCTCTCTTCACATGTTCTAATCCACCACCGTTGTAGCAGGTTAGGGGAACTCCTGGGGACTTCCCTGTCTTTTCCCCTGTCTTATGAGACATCATCCCTCTTCTGACTTATTCTTTCCTCCTTACTTCCTCTCTCACTATCTGCCTCAATCTAACCTGCAAAGTCGTCTTCTGTCCATCCTGTACTTCTTTAATAACTTGAACATCCCTGTTTTTCTTTCCTCAACCTCTCTCCTGATATAGATCATCTGAGCCTATTTTAACAATTCATCAAGGGCTTTCATCACCCATTCATCTACCTTTTGGAGCTTCTAATGAATGTCTGGCCATTCGTTAAGAGACCTTGTCCTAAAGGCTCAGTCAGATCCACACAATACTGGCTAAATGCCTCCCTTAATCTATTTACTAATGCAGTGGAAGTCTCATCCTTTCTCTGCTTAGTCTTATAGATTTTATTCATATTCTGTTTCCAGGGAATTAGTGTTCTTCTTTTTTTTTTTTAATTTGGTCAATTTAGAACATTATTCCTTGGTTATAAGAATAATATTCTTTCCCTCCCTCCACCCTTCCCATAGCCGATGCGCAATTCCACTGGGTATTACATGTGTCCTTGATCAGAACCTATTTCCATGTTGTTGATGTTTGCACTAGGATGTTAATTTAGAGTCTCCATCCCCAATCATATTCCCCTCAGCCCATGTAATCAAGCAGTTGTCTTTCATCTATGTTTCTGCTCCCACAGTTTTTCCTCTAAATGTGGATAGTGTTCTTTCTCATAGATCCCTCCAGGTTGTTCACGATCACTGCATTGCCACTAATGGAGAAGTCCATTACATTTGATTGTACCACAATGTATCAGTCTCTGTGTATAGGAATTGCTGTTCTTATTCTCTGAAAGATCATCTTCCTGAGATCTCTCATGTTTCCTGGGTGGGTGGGTTCATTGTTATTCCAGTCTGGATACCATATGGGGTATTTCTGCTTGCCACTCAGCCCCCTTTCAAGCTTAGGGTGTTGAACATCCACAGCTCGAATTGCTGCCCTTCTAATTTGTCCTCACTCCTCTTTGGTAAATAGCTACTGTAAAATTGCCATTAACTCTGGCCAAAAGTAAAGACTTGGTCCTAAAAACTGATTAACCTGTTCTGCCAGTCCTTCAGGTGTAAAGATTAAAATTTAGGGAAACTGAGGCAGGTAGAAATTAGTTTCTCTCTGCAAGGAGTATTATATTTTTATGAGGTTTATTAAAGATTAAGGATTAAAGAAAATACAGGATAAGAAAACACGTGCCTAGGCCAGAGAGGCCTAGGCAAGATAATCTCACATCATGGAAGAGACACGTCTGCTCCAAAACGGAAGTACAAAAGACCCCTCAGTCGGCGGAGAACTCCTTTAAATAATCATTTGTGTTCTCACCCAGGTGAGAATTCAGTGTGATTACAAAGCATTCTGGGGAAGTGGAGCAAAGGATTCTGGGGATTGGAGTCCTGGATTTGAGTCTATTTTTACACAGGGTCTTCCAACAAATTCCTCATTTCCTTTTAAAGTACCACACTTCAGAGGAACTTGGAACTTCTCTGAGTGGGTACTATTTAAAAGGAGGTTTGCCTGATCCTCTAATAATCTCTTAAGTTCTCTGGTCATAGATTCAAAAAGATACAGGACAATTGCTGCTGCCTTGGTCTGAGGTAGTTAAGGAGCTTTATTCTCCTCTGCCCTTCTCAATACAAATGTCTCTTATGTCCAGAAGTCAGAGGGTGGTATACACCTTTTCCTCATCATTGATAATCTTTTTCCTGCTAATGCATTGTCCAATATAATTTTCTCAAACTGAGTTGACTCAGTTCTGAGTTCCAAATTGGGGCTACAGAATATTATTCTCTGTCAGTTTCTGTTCCTGCCCAGGCTAAACAACAATATTTAATAAGAATTTTCTAATCATAAGCTGCAAAATAGGAAGTTTTATTCAAAGCTTGTACTTTTAATCCCAGTGGGCTATCCCCAGGGACACAGGCTGATTTTTTCCTGCTCTGCTCAGCCTTATCTATTATGGCCTGTTTTTCATTCTCTATTGTTTCTGTCCCATGGTTTCTTCTCTATGATTTTAACCTCTGTTCTTCAAAACAAGTGTTCAACCCTATAACTCGGCATTAGTGGCTCAATCCAGACTCCTTAGTCCAGATACCTTGTAAGCTACTTTTCCCTGATTCACTCACTCCCAGATTCATGAGTCCAGACTCGGGCAACCTGTGTCCTGCCTGAGATATCTTGTGAATCAGACCCTGGGTTACTCACTCTCAGACTCACCAGTCCAGACTCAGACCTGTAAACCAGCCTCTAGTTAACAATCCTCATTTCCCTCCTTGCTTCTCCCTTTTTAAGCCACACACATGCCAAGTTTAGGGAAATCTCTCTCTCACCAGGGATTCCTCTTGATACTCATGTGAACACTGCTCTGCTTGGCCATGGTTACTGCTCTGTGAAGATAGGATTAATTTACTCAAACCCTTAATTTAATTCCTTACAGCTTTCTGCTCCACATTAGCTTGCTCACTTCTCTCTCAATACCCAATTTCTTTAGAATCATAATGAGAGGCTTAATCTGTTCATTCGAACAAATGATTTTTTCAGATAGGCAAACTGAGGTACCCTATGTTGTTCTGCTTTTCTGGTCAGGGAACCATCTGTGTGCAATGGTGGGCTAGCCACTATTCAAGAGATCAGGAAGCCATCAATCACAATGCAGTTGTTTATTGAGAAAGAGAGAAAAACCTGGGGAAAAGTCCCTCACATCCATGACCTGCTACCTACTCAGTTGGAACCCACTTTTCAACTCCCCAGATTCAGTTGGAACACTCTTGTCAGGGAGAGGTTCTAATTTCCATAACCATACATATTCCATTAGAACACCCTGGTCTGGACTTAGAGGTTCTAATCTGCACATTTACTCAAAATGCAGATATATATGGTACATGGGGTATGGTTACAGAAACTAGGAGAAGGGGGCAAACTTACTGACATTATAAAGTATAAACATAAAGGACTCATCTTAAAACACTTTGTATAGTAGAGACATTGGTTTCTTCTGATAAGTTGTTTCTGTCTCATTCAGGCCAAAGGTAGATTAATGAACAACTGAGATTCATAGCTATTTTCAGCAATTCAGTGATCCAAAATTATCCCAGAGGATTTATGATTTAAAAGAAAATGCCATCTACTTGCAGAGAAAAAGAACTGAGTTTGAATCCAGGCCAATGGAAACTTCTTTTACTTTCTTAATTTTTTTTTCTATTTGAGTTTCCTTTCACAGAAGGATTAATATATGGAAAAATATTTTATGATAACACATGAAATCTGTATGCGATTGCTTACCATCTCAAGTGGGGTAAAGGGCTTTGAAAAATGTTGCAAACTTTTTGCATGTAATTGGAAAAATACAATAAATTTTTAAAATTGTATGTCTTATAATTTGCATATGATAGGTGTTTAATATTGCTTGAGAGAGGCATTTGTCCATTTATAAATTATATTTTCAGACAATATTGTCCTTTTCATTATTTGCTTTCTATGATTTCATTTTAGTTTTAAGTTGAAGTAGATCTTATTTACTATTTAAAGTTAGTCTTTGTATTTTCTAAAATATTGGATTGAAGAATGTGTGAATATGCTCCAGTAATTCATGAAAACAGTTTTACCAAATAAATTTTAATGAAAACATTATCATTATTATTTTAAAACCCTTTTCTGTCATAGTAAGAATTTTAATACAGAAGGGCAAGCAAGGGCTATGCAAATGGATTTAAGTGACTTGCCCAGGGTCTGAAGTGTCTGAGGCCAGGTTTGAACCCAAGTCCCCCTTGATTCCAGGCCTGGTGTTCTATCCACTGTGCTGACTAGCTTTTCCTGAAAAAAAAGTTTTTGAAGTTATTTAGTCTTACTCACATGACACTAGTCAAAGCATAAGCAATTGAACTGTTTTTTTGCAAGCAATGAGATGAACAGACTATTCATTATCAGTGCAATGAATTCCAGACCAGTGGACCCTAACTTGTCTTCTAAAATTCTAAATTTCTAAAATTCAAATATCAGAGGTAGGAACTAATTTAAAACCTGTGCCCATCATGGGGATCAGATAGAATGTATGATTTTTTGCTGTTAACATTCTCTTTACGTTTTAAAAAGTAGCCTTTTCTCTTTAATAATTGCTTTTACTATTTAATTTGAGAGTCACAACTTCTACATTCATAGATTTGGGGACTAGAGGTGAGAAATGTAAGTGGTGATTAAAAAAAGAATTCAGTGTAATTGTATTCTTAACTTAAAAATACACTTAGTAAATTACTTTGAATTTAAGACTAGCAAAATAAATGCTGGAACTGCCTGATAATGAAATCTATGAGGAAATTAATATTGTTTCTCTTTCTTAGGTCACCTTTGCCATACCGAGGAACACAGGAACAGTATGAGGTAATGACTGCTTGAAAACTTGGAAATATTATTTCTTTAATGTTGATGTGTAGGGTTAAATTTTTTTTCATATTAAATGCTTTTTTCTTTCTATGTTTCCTTCTTCCTAATGTAGTATTTCTTTTTTTAAAGAAATCTTTGAAAACTAAAGATTACTCCATCTAGTATATCAGTTCTTCACCAAAGACAAATGTCACAGCATTTAAAAATATCTTTTAAGATGTGTTGTTCAGTCGTTTCAGTTGTGTCACTCTCTGTGACACCATTTGGAATGTTCTTGGCAAAGATATTGGAGTGATTTTGCTATTTCCTTTTCTGGCGCATTTTACAGAGGAGGAAACTAAGGCAAACAGGGTTAAATGACTTGCCCAGAGTCACATAGCCAGGGTCTGATGCCTGATTTAAACTCTGTTAGAGGAATCTTCCTGACTCTAGTACTGGCATTCTATCCACTGTGCCAACCAGCTGCTCCCTTTTTAGAAATAGTGAAGTATATTTTTTCCCTGTTTTATTCAGATATAAACTGGGACATAAGTTGAGAAAGATAACAGGGAAGAAGGATGAGACTATCAAGGAAGGGGACTTGATACTTAGAAAAAGAAGAAAGCAGTGATATAAGGGAACCGATTCCTCAAACCTATTGCCTTTTAAAAAAATCTTAATGGATTATCATGCGGATATTTCTGTTTTTGAATTTTTTGATCCCTTTAAGTGCCATGTATTTATGTTTTCTTTTCGGCTGTAGGTGTTATTTATAAGAATGTATTATCAGATATAGAATGGTAGATTCTTAGGGCTATAAAAAGAAAGCAATGATTATTCATTTTTAATTAATTTGTATATTAGAGTGACCAAAGTCATATAATTAATTAGTTGTCTCCAGTGAGACTATAAATCAGATTTCCTTGTCTATGCTGCCATCAATAATAATTCACTCAGATGAGCATTTAAAAAAACAAACTATGTTCTTTCTTATAATTGATACTACTAATATAATCATCACTAATTGAGCAGTAAGGGCTTGGCAATTAGAGTTAAGTGAATTGCCTAGGGTCACATACGTAGGAAAAATTTGAGGCCATATTTGAACCCAAGACTTCTGTCTCCTGGCTTGGTTCTCTATCCACTGAGCCACCTAGCTTCCCAAATCTTGTTGTTAGGTTCCTGTAATACTTTTTGTATAAATGACCAATTTTTCAAGTTGTATCCCCTAAAATATTAATCATTATATAATATTACCATTTAAAAATTTCTCTTTTTTAGGTGTTTTTATGGACACTTATAAGAAATCTCTTTAATGAAGGAAATGATATGTATCAAGAATGTGACTGGAATGGCTCATTAAGTCAATATACAGAAGCTTTAAACATAGCTGATTATGCAAGGTCTGAAGAAATTGCAATTTCTAATGAAATATTAGAAAAGCTGCATGTAAATCGTATTGCATGCTATTCAAATATGGTAAGTTGTTGAATTTTTTTTAGATGAGAAAAAACTATCCTATAGAAGGCTGATACAGTATAAAATAATTTTAGAAGTAACATAAGGACTATCAAAAGTAAGCCTTTCTCCTATTTTCTACTCTTCTCTCAAGGGAATCAAATTAGCTTTTGTAGATAAACAAACTTAAAAAAAATTTTTTGGCCATAGTGTTGACAGATTTTATATTAGAAATATCTCAACAATTATTTCACTCTGGAAATGTCCTATATGTATAGGCATTCTGTAGATGTATTCATATGGGAAGAAACATTAGATAATACTTCTTGTACCTGATTGAGATTTCATTTAATTTAATGATCTGTTTGGTTAACTCTTCTCACTAATGTAAGGATAATTTTATAGTTGTGACTTAAAATCTAAATTAATTGGTCACCAGGGAAAAATTCCAAATAATAAAATACTCAAGTCAGCTGGAAATTATGGTGATTTTAATTAATATAGAGAGAAGGAATTAAGGAGAAGAGAGAGAGGAAAGAGTTAATTTAAACTGCTCTGGCTCAGGCTGAGCCAGGCAGGAGTTAAAGGCCTTGGCCAAAGTGGCCTCCCTTTGCCCAAGGGAAAAGAAGTAAGTCTTACCCTAATCACCACAAGACTGTCTCAAGGAAGCAGTCTGAGGGAGCTCTTCCAGGCTGAGTTCCTCACCTGAACTCAATCATATGTCCGAATGTCTGAAACTGAACTTTTCATCCTCTTTTATAGACCTTTCATTCTTGTGTCTCCTCTAAATTTTCACATCTACCAATCACAGCAGACGCTTTACTCCAGGACTGCCCATTCTTTAGTTCTCAACCTTCTTTGGTTAGATTTTCTCCTGGACTGTCCACTAGTTCTCACCTTCTCTGGCTAGATTATATCTTTTGAGCTACTTCACACTTCTTTGTTAAGTTCACCTTTTGTTAGTTACTTGACCTTTTTGTGATTAATTTAACCTTTATAGGTACTTAACATCTTTTTGTATTAAGACCTAAAAATAGACTTAGCTTAACTGTCTAGCTTCACTATAAGGTGAAAACTAAGTACCTTCATTGTTCAATCAGGAGATTACAACTTTATCTTCCCCTAAAGTATGTCTGAGTAGGGTGGAATAATTTCCAAATTCACACTAAGAGCTCTTAGCATATCAACAAGGTGCCAAAAATCAACAACAACAAAGAACAATTTGCCTCCTAAACTAAACTAAATTGTTACCATTTTGATATGTAGCCTCGTGTGTGTGTGTGTGTGTGTGTGTGTGTGTGTGTGTGTGTGTGTGTGTGTGTGTGTGTGCGCGTGTGTGTGTACGCATTTTAAATTAACTAAATCATTGTTTAACCAGTTCCATTAGACAGTGTATAGAGTGTTAGATTTGGAGTCAGGAAAATGTGGGTTTAAATCTTGTTTTATTCACATATTACCTGTGTGACCCTGGGCAAGTTATTTAACCTCTCTTTCCTTATCAGTAAAATAAGACTAATAATAGTATCTTTCTCTTGGGTGGTCTGGGAGATTACATGAGATAACATATATGTGCAAAGTATTTTTCAAATCTTTAATAAATAAACATTAGTTAAGAACTAAATCATGAATTTTATAAAGAGATGTGAGGATGCCCATTTTCTGGTGCTAATGGACATTGATCAATAGATGAAAGACATTTGATATAATGGAAGAAGCACTGGATTCAATCTAAGGACCAAGATTCAAATACTTACTCTGCCACTTCCTACCTCTGTGACCTTGTCAAATCCCTTAGCTTTTCTGGACTTAGTTTCCTCACCTATAAAAATGAAAGAAAGTTAGATTAGATGGCTGTTTAAGTACTTTCCAGCTCTAATTCTGTGATTCTCTTATTCTTACCAAAATACATACTAATGACTTTCTTGGCTTCACAAAAATATCGGCAAATGGATCTATCATATTTGTATTTTGTTTTGATAGTCAACCCCATTAAAGAATGAAAAATAACTTTGAAGGAAAAAAAGCATGTGGTAGATTGAGATATTAATTTCTAAATGTAAATATGTAGTCTATTGACTTTAGTAATTTAATGTTTTATGACTTGGTATTGCACAAATTCATTATTAATTTTAAATGTTCTTTTTTTATCTTGACACATAGGGACTGAATGATAGAGTTCTAGAAGATTGTGATAAAGTTTTAAGTTTAAATCTTAATAACTGTAGAGCCCTGTATCGGAAAGCTAAAGCCTTAAGTGACTTAGGAAGATATAAAGAAGCTTATGATGCAATAGCAAAATGTTCCTTGGCAGTGCCTCAGGTATGAAATTTAAAAAAATATTTGTTATATTAGAAACATCATTCCTCATAAAAGCGTTCGTCTCACTAAAATGACTTAAATAATTTAAACTGTAAGAGTTTATGCAGTTGTAGTTTTTTTTTTTATTACAAACAAGCACATTGCTAAAAAAATGGCTTCCAGTTTTTTTTTCATGTTCCTCATCATCTTGTATTGTTTCCATTCCCTTTTCTCCCTTTTTAGGATGAATGTGTAATAAAACTAACTCAAGAAATAGCCCAGAAATTAGGATTTAAAATAAGGAAAGCATATGTTAGAGCAAAGGTAAAGTGGAAAATTCTGTTTTTGATGTTGGCTTTTATTTTCTGATTTTGTCAATTTTGCTTTTTAAATGTATATTTAATTTATTTCAGCTCTCAAATTCAATTCCAGAGGAAGTAGCAACTAAGGTAAAGTTAAAATTTATTCCAAAAATTAAATAGTTTCATCTGTATTATTTGTAGTGTCTTTTTTGACAATACAATATTCCACAATTTTATTTTCCATTTGTTGTCCTGTGACTATTTCATTAAATAATGCTGAATGTCATGCCTTGTACTCAGAGAATACTTTAAAAAATGAATGAATAATTTTGACAATTTTGACATGTTGTTTGCATAATTTTCTAGGGTTCAAAGAACTCTATAGAAGATATAGAATTGGGTAAGTTTTGAGCTGTCATGAAATTAAAAGAAAACATCAATTTTATAGGTTATGTGAATTATAAAGTATCATCAAATTAAATTGCTTTATTTATCCTTATATATAAGGGTCACAAAACTTACTTGTTTATATATATATGTGTGTATATATACATATATATATTTTATATGTGTGTGTGTATGTTTTTGAGAGAGAGAAAATCAACTCTGTGCTTTTTAATGATATATTTCCCTCCCTATCATTGCATTTGATTGTTGGCATTTGTCTATCAGGATAAATGGTATAATATTAGGAATATTTAGTAATAAAATTAGATGAGATTTAAAAAAATCATTTTTTTAATATTACAGATTTATCAGATCCAAAACATGAAGCTACTCCTGTTACTTCCCTTCTGCCTCCTGAATTATCAAATGAATTGGCTTCAATTCCTATTACACCTTTAACTCCTGTTTTACCATTACAAATGGAAAAGAGTTCTCTGCCTTCTGCCATGTTAGCAAATGGGGGAAAGATTCCCTTTACTTTACCTGAAACATATTTAGATGATGGAGATATTGTTCTTGGTGATGAAATAGATGAACTACTTGATTCTGCACCAGAAGCTGATGAAACCATTATGGTAAATTTCAAAATTCTGTTTACCTTGTTTCTCTACTGGGAACAGTAACTTTTTTTTTCAATATAAATTAGCAAATATTTTGTATATTTGTATATTTTGTAGGTTAAGCCTTAGTTTTCCTATCTTTAAAATTACTTCTTCCCTGCAATGATAACACTTGCATAATTCTAGCATTATTAGACTTTTGCAAAAGACACATTATGTATTGTTGTGTATGCAAGCCATGTGAAGTTTGATGAGGACCCTTTGGTTGAAAGGTAAGGATCAAAACAGAATGAACATCATCGAAAGCACAGTTTTATTGGTAACATCCTTTCCTCCTTTGAGGTTTACACTATTACACCATTTCAGATCCTGGTGGTCCTTATCTATTGATATGTTCATAGTCTTTTTTTTCTCCACCATAAGCTCTCCCTCATTTTAGGGGATTTCAGTATGTTATTATGCTCCTTTAAATATGTTCCATTTCCTCAGCATATTAAATTCTCATGACTTTAACCACTCACAGATGATTTACTCTCTTGCTATCATTCACAAGTATTCCACTTCTGTATTTATAAACTGAAATTATTTTATCTGATTGAAATTTTTTTATTATTTCATCTTTCCTTTTGCCTTATTATGCCTTCTCCATTCTTCAAATTTACTGTGACTTCCAGTCCTTTCACCCTCTCAATTCTTTCCCAGGTCATTACCTTTGCACTGATTATATTCTCCTTCCTTCTCAATTTCAACACCTTGATAAATCAATTCAACTCTGCAATATCCTTTACTTCAGAATTTTTTTATCCTCTTGTCTTGTTGCTGATCACATGTTGCCCCAACCTTGGATTACTCCCATCATCTGTCTTTACTCCTCCTCATGTACTATTGCACAGAGCTGGAGAAAATCATGGCATCATGCTGACTAGGTTATCTATAAATTTGTTAAATAATTTTACTCCTATATGTGTGCTGAACAGAGCTGTGAGGAATCGTAAATACTGCTGACTAGGTTCACTTTATATGTTACATAGTCTTTTCTGGGTCCTCACTGCAGGAAAGACATATTTTTAGCCCTCTTTTATCAATTGGCTATCTTATTCACTTAGTTGATCTAAACACTTATCTCTCTTCAATCTCTTCACAGCCTCTCCCCTTTACCCAACCTCTCACCTGAGGAACTCACCTTATCCTTCAATAGAAAAACTCCCTTTTCTTCCTTCCTCCTTACCTCACATCACCTGGACATCTTCACCCCTGGGTCACCTGAAGACGCTGCCCTTTTCCTTGCTAGTATTCTAAACCCTCTAGGCAGCTAAGTGGCATAATAGATAAAATGCTATTCTTGGAGTCAAGAAGACCTGAGTTCAAATGCAGCCTCAGACACTTACTAGCTGTGTGACTCTTGGCATGTATTTTGACCTCAATTTCCTCAACTGTAAAATGGTAATAATAGCAGTCACCTCCTAGGGTTGTTGTGAGAGTCAAATGAGATAATGTTTGTAAAGTACTTCACTGTGTCTTCATGTTATGTCCTGTAATTGTGGTTATTCCTTGATGTTCTGTCTTGATTCTCTCCTCCCTGTGTATCAGAAGATCTTACTTAACCTGAGCATCCATAAACTAATTTTTTAAAGCCCTTATGTTTTGTCTTAGAATTAATGCTATGTATTGGTTCTAAGACATGAGAGGTAAGGGCCAGGCAATTGGGGTTAAGTGACTTGCCCAGGGTCACACAGCTGGGAAGTAACTGAGGTCAGATTTTAATTCAGGTGTTTTGGACATCAGTCCTGGCTTTCTTATCCACTGGGCCACCTAGATGATTTTTAAACTGATTTTTAAAAATGCTTTTGGGGGCAGCTGGGTAGCTCAGTGGATTGAGAGCCAGACCTAGAGATGGGAGGTCGTGGGTTCAGATCTGGCCTCAGCTGCTTCCTAGCTGTGTGACCCTGGGCAAGTCACTTGACCCCCATTGCCTAGCCCTTACCACTCTTCTGCCTTGGAACCAATACACAGTATTGATTCCAAGATGGAAGGTAAGGTTAAAAAAAATACTTTGGGTAACTTTCAATATAATAGATTTCCTTCATAATCTTATATATTTTATTTTCTGCATTTGAAAATTGCATTCTGAAGAGTCTATAGACTACTAAACTGCCAAAAGGATCTATGACACAAAAAGTGTTAAGGAGGCCTTTTTTTATTCCTTCTTACTTAGTGGTCTCATTGATTCCTGTGGATTCAGTGATCATTATTTTCATAGATATATGTCCAACCCTATTCTCTCTCCTGAGTTAATCTTGCATCACCTGCTACCTTTTGTACATCCTTCTTGCACATATGAATGTCTTGTTGCCATCTCAAACCTAAAATGTCACAGTACGTTATTTCTCTTTACAACTTGCCTATTAATTCTGAGGCTAAAAACATGACCCACATTTGCACCCTAAGTTTTATACTGAACTCTTCAATTTAATGGACTCCACATGTCTAGTCATTTAACTCTTGTTATTTCTGTCTATAACGTTTCTCATATTTGAACCGTTCTCTCCACTGACATAAGCAATTCCTTTGTTCAGGCCTTCATCACTCCATTTCCAGTCTCTTCCATACCCCAATCCATCTTCCATTAAGCTGCCAAGGTAATCTTCCTAAAATTTAGGTGTGATCATGTCACCATCCCCTCCTACTCTTAATTCTAATAGCTTTTTATTATCTCTAGGATGAAATATCAAATCTTCTCTTTTGCATTTAAAGATTTCTTGTTATTCTTTGAATATATTACTTCATTTCTTGACATCAAGTCTTTTTACTGATTGTCTTTCATACCTAGAATGCTCTTTTGCCTCACTTCAAGCTTCCAGTTTCTCTGGCACCTTTAAGATTAAGTTCAAATGCCAATTTCTATAAAAAGTCATTTTTGGTCTCCACTGCTGGTATGTTTCCTCTGAGATTATGATCCATACACTGTACACATTTTGTTTGTGTGTGGTAATTTGTAGATTATCTCCCCTCTTAGAAGATGAATGCTTTGAAGAGAAAGACTATATTCTTTGTATTTCCAGTGCTTGGCTCATTGCTTAAGAAATGTTTGATGAAGGACGTGTTGCTTATAACACCCTAACCAGGAAAGTAGCTCTTTTCTCCAGAGTACATAGTCTTATATGCATTCACATAATATCATATACATTTATATATATATATATTTTTCCAGTTATATTTCAAATGAGTAAGACCTCCCTCATATTTTAAGATTAAAATCATCATGTATTAGGGAGGGATGCCATGGAGGCCTATGAAAAACAAAAGGGAAAACATTGAACAAATCGATCCCTTGAGAATGGGACTTTAAGGACTTATGTTTTGTCTCTTTTTCCAAGGGCCTCATTTATTTTCTAAATATTCTAGAAGTAAATCAGGGATGGTAATTATTAAAATATAATCCCAAAGTACAGATTTTATAGGGATAAACTTAGAATCTCCACATAAAACGTAGGTTTACAACTAATTCCATTTGAATGGGTATTTCCCTCAAATGTTACCTTTTTACATAAGTCAGATTTTAGTACTGCATATTATTAGTACTTCTATGCCCTTAAGGGCCTTCTTCAATCTCATGGAACTATTCCCAGAAGACATTTTTTATTTTTCTTACATGAACACTTTGGGGATATAACCCTATATAAATGTTGTTGTTATTATAGGGCAAAATGAATTAAACTTCAGGATAAAATAACATTTGTATTCCATTGGATAATTCAATAAATCTTTTGTATCTTGTCTATAAATTTGCTGATATTTAAATCTTGATTTCAAAAGAATACCCCCTACTGGGTCATCTGATCTCCACTTGTTATCATGTTTTCTGCTTATGTATACTTAATTTAAGGACTTTTCTAAATATTATCTTTTTATATTCAAAATTATATGCTATAAGATATATGTAAGCACATAAATATAATAGCATAGGTAATTGCCTTTAAATCTAATGATCCCTGTTCTTGTGGAGATGGTGATAAATGAATTGAACAATGAGAGACTTAGACATATCCCGAACTGGTTAGATCTGGCAGGACTCAAGAAATAGTTGTCAATGGTTTGGTGTCATTGTGGAATGCCCCAAGGATCTGTTCCTGCCCTTATTCTGTTTTATATTTTTATTGATGACTTGGATAAATGCAATTTGCAGATGACAGAAAGTTGGATGAGATAGCAAACACATTGGATGATGAGTCAGAATCCAAAAACATCTTGACTTCAGACTGAATCTATATTAAGATAAAATTAAAATAGTGATAAATGTAGTGACTTGTACTTGATATGAAAAATCAGTTTCACACGTTTAAGATGGAGGCATGGTTAGAAAGTAGGTAAATATTTGAAGTTTTAGTGAACTGCAAGTTCTTTGGGTCAGCAGAGATGGCAGTCATAAAAATAAATGCAGTCTTATGTATTTTAAGAGACTGAAGATAATAATATCACTGTTCTCTGCCCTTATCAGGCCTTGTCTGGAATATCATGTTCAGTTCTGGGTTTAATAGTTTAAGAGAAACATTGGTAAACTATGTGTATGTGAATAGTAGTATAAGATTGTTACATATCTTCTCATTCTTTTTTGTTTCATGTTATTTTACATGCACCCCAAAATTTCTTTATATTTTCCATTTGTCATGCTTAATTAAGAGAGATATAGAGCTGTATTGTGTCCACATGTCATGATCTATTCTTTTCCTATCCTGTGGCTGGGAAATAAATAGGCTATCGAAAAACAGTTTTTCTTCAGATAAAGCAGCTTTAGATAGACTTTCCTTTGTAATTATATCCTTGGAATATGTTCCTAAAAGTGAGATTAGATGGAGAAATTTGTGATCAGTTTGGCAAGTCTTGTTCTGTTACCAGTTTAGGCAAGTTGTTGTAGTCTTTTTGTAGAGCAATGTATAGCATCTGCTTCTTTTCTTGTAGCCTCACTATCATTGAGTTTTGTCATTTTTTTGTCAATTTATTAATGTAAAATATTATTTCATGGTTACTTTATCACTATTTAAATTTGGATTTTTTTGTTTTGTTTTTGCAAGGGGACAATTATTTCATATGTTGTATATATCACGTTTTATACAATTAAATTTTTTTTTCTTTGTGGATACTTTGTAATAATTTTTTCTTTTTGTTTTCTTCTTTATAGTCAGCCTCAGTAGTCAGAGGATCCATTCCAACATCTAGTGTAACTTCTAGTATACCCTTTTCTGCACCTCTATTGGGAACATGTGCAGGATATGTCCCTGCATCTTCCTTTTCAGAAATATATCCACAACCTTTGACTTCATCATTGGAAGATTTTTGTTCTTCTTTAAATACATTTTCAATGAGTGACTCCAAAAGAGGTAAACATTGAGTCATATTTTCAAATATTTCAGGTTTGTTTTTGAGACAATGAAATTATTGTTTGGTAACCTAAAAAAAGTTTTCCTCCTGGTAGTAGATACTTTTGTTGTTAATGAGTAGTTCAGTCATGTCTGACCATGAGCCCATTATTGTTCAAGGGATTTTCTTGGATTTAAAGATACTGCAACGGTTGCCTTTTAGTTCTTCAGTGGATTAAGGCAAATAGAGGTTAAGTGACTTGTCGAGGATCACATGTCTAGGAAGATCTTTAGTCTGATTTGAACTGAGGTCTTTCTGACTGAAGGCTCATTGCTCTAGGTACTAGGAAGATTTCATTAGTCTAGAGCCTTAGATGTAAGGTTTAAAAATTTTTTTTAAAATAAATTTATTTTTAAAATATTTTTTCATGGTTATATGATTTATACCCTTCAGAGCCCCCCATACCCCCCAAGAGTTGACAAGCAATTCCACTGGGTTATAAGTGTATTCTTAGATATAAGTTTAAAGTTTCCTTTTCTTGAAATACTACTTTGCTTTGTAATTGTCTGAATTAAGTTACTGTTTAGACAATATTTTTTTTTGTCATTTCTGCCTCATTTCCCCAGAACAATTTATTCTGTAAAATGAATCCAAAGAAATGTTTAATGAGTTATGTATTTGAATTAATCTCTAAACTCACTTTTATTTTAAATTTCATTTAAAGAAGAAGGGTGAGGAAAATAAACTCTGAAGAAATCAGGGAGTACAGAAAAAGGTCTATTTTATTCCTTTAGGAAAGAAAAAATTGAAAGCTTTTCTGTTGGGTTTAGAAAAACAGTGAACTTTAAAAATTTCCCTTCAAGCCAAAGATTCTTTATAGTGAGTTATATGAGTGTTATATGTATTATAGGCAATTTTATAAGTTGCTAAATTAGACAACCAAATTAGATATCATTAGTAGAGAAGAAAACTTTTTAAATGAAAGCAATGTTTTTTAGGTTTCATTAGTCATATTTAGCTAGCAAATTAACCAGTCGCTATAATAGCTGCTTATATTTTCAGGGGCTCACTAAGTCTTTGTCCTGACTGGAATTATATGAATATATGATTTAGAACTGGAAGGAACCTTAATGGTCATCTCATCTAGTCCCTTCATTTTATTGAAGAAGAAACTGAGTACTTGCATGACAGGTTGTTTGAAAAGACTTGAGTTAAAACATAATATTTTTATATACATAGATACATGGCAAAATTAAATTCACCAGGTGCCAGGTCTTGCAGAAGGGGAGAAAGAAAATAGGGCTTTGCTATTGTTGATAGAAGGAAAAGGAAAACAATTATGAACTTTATTCATTGTTTATTACAAAATATATATTTTCATGCTCAATGATTTTTGGAGAGGCACTCTTGTCAATCTGAATATGAAGTACTTTCCACCTTTGCAATATTGGGGTTGTAGTTCTTAATAGTATATTGGGTATATCTTTTGGTTTTTGATAATATTAGGTACAACTGAAAATTGCTACTCATTTATAAACTATTGGCATGACTTTATATGATTCAGTTCTGGGGGAAAGGTTATCCATTAAAATTGGTAGGAAGGTGGGTACGTTGCTCAAATGATTGAGAGCCAGACCTAGAGATGAGTTCCTGGGTTCAAATTTGGCTTCAAGTACGTCCTAGCTGTGTGATTCGGCAAGTCACTTAACTCTCATTGCCTATAACCTGTACTACTCTTCTGCCTTGGAACCAATACACAGTACTGCTTCTAAAACAGAAAGTAAGAGCTTAAAAATAACTGGTAGAAAGACATAATTACTTAGAAATCTGTAAAATTCAGTATGTCTTGGAAATGGATTAAGCAAGTATGAAAAGAAATGCCTGCATTGAGTTACTAAACCACTGTATTTTTATTCCATGATAGAAATAAAAAATCTGTTGAAGCTTTTTTATTGTTATTTTTAGATCTGCCCACATCAACTTCTAGAGAGGGAGCACTGCTTAACAACAATAGTTCTTCCATTTTACTTGTAAGTGCTTTTCACAAATGTATTTGTTATAGAAGAACAGAAGGAGTTTTGAGTATCTGAATAAATTATTAAACACACTGGAGTTTGTTTATGTTGTGGACAACAATGTTAAAATAATGTTCTTTGAGGATTTTTGTAGTAAACTCAAGTGTAATATGGATCTTTCATACTAAATTTGATACTCTAGCAAATTATGTATTGTTAAAGCTTTGAAATAATAATTTACTAAGCAGAATTATTTAGGCATAAACTTTAAAGTATACAAAGATTTTTGTATTGACAGAAAGTTAATTTTTTACAAGAGGAAAAAAAGCTAAATGAAGTACTTCTAAAACAAAAACATGCCTCCAGAAATGAGAGTTTGAAGTGTAATTTTAAAAGTTTAAAGGACTAAGTGGTAGTCAGCATGAAGCATCAATAAATGTACTATTTTTAGGGAAGTTGTTTTATTTTAGTGGTTCTTTTTTTTTACAGTGATATTGAAAAGTAGTCAGGTGACAGTATATCCTTAAGTCCCTTATTTCTCTCACAGATGAATGGACCAGCTAGTTTGTTTGCTTCTGAGAGTTTCCTGGGAATTTCAAGTCAACCTAGAAATGATTTTGGAAATATTTTTAATAGTGGGTCTCCTAAAGTGTCTTCATCTTTAGCTGGAAGAAATCCACTAGAAGGATCTCATGAATTACGTCAAGCATGTCAGCTCTGTTTTGTAAAATCAGGTAAGGATCAGACAATAGAAGAGATTGCATTCCCATAAACAAATTAAACTTGCTGTTGAAAACTGAATTTATTTCATAAATATGTAGTTAAAAAACACTGAAACTGTTTTCGCCAAAGTTACCAATGATTTCCTAATTACAATGGCCATTCCTTATTCTTCTTGACCTCTTGGCAACCTTTGACATTGTTGATCATCCTGTTTTCTGTGATACTTTTCTTTCAAGATTTTTGACACTACTTTCTCCTCATCTTCTTCCTCCTACTTATCAGACTGTTTCTCAGTTTCCTTTACTTGATTATCATCCAGGTTATGACCTTTAGCTGAAGGTATCTCACAGAGTTCTGTCCTAGGTCCTTTTTCTTCTCCTACTATTTGACTTGATAATCTCATCAACCTTCATAGAATTAATTATCATCTCTATGGTAATAATTCTTAAATCTACCTTTTCTGTCTCAATCTTTCTTAGAGCCTTCAGTCTTGAATCTCTGACTTCATTTCAGACATCTCAATCTGGTTGTCCAATAGACATCTTAAATTTAACATGTTCTAAACAAAACTTAAAAGTTCCCTCTAAACTCTGTCTCCCTCCTAACTTCCCTATTATTTTGGGGGGGATAACACTATTCCTCCCGGGCCCTTAGGCTGGCAACCATAGTGTTATCATTGACTCCTTATTCTCCCCATTTCTTATCTGTTACCAAAGCCTGTTGATTTTACCGTTCTAATTGTTCTCAGATTCGCCTTCCTAATACTACATTATGATATCTTAAATATGCCCACTTTTGATATTGTCATCACCCTGCTTTAGGCCCTTATCACTTCATGCCTAAACTATTGCAATAGTCTATTGGTGGGTCTACCTATCTCAAGTCTCTCTCCCCATTCCAGTATATCCTCCAATTTAGCCATTAAAGTAATTTCCCTAAAGTGTAGGCCCCCCTCCTCCCCATCCAACTCTGTTACTTCTTCTACACAGTCAACTCCAGGGACTACCTCTTGTCTCTAGGACCAAATGCAAAAATCCTCCTTTTGGCAGTCAAAACTCTTCTTAACATAAGCCCCACCTACTTTTCCAGTCTTCTTATACCATACTCAGGAACTCTTGGTTCCAGTGATACTGTCCTTTTTGCTGTTCTGTGAACATGACATTCTATCTCTCTGCTCTGAGCATTTTCTATCGGCTGACTCCATACCTGAAATACTCTCCCTCCTCACTTCTTCCTCTTGGCTTCCTTCAGTTCCCAACTAAAATCCTGTCTTCTATGGAAGCCTTTCCTAACTCTTCTTAATTCTAATGCTTTCCCTCTTTTTATTATTGTCCTACTTTTCATGAATATAGATTGTTTGTACATGCTTATTTGCTTATTTCCTCTTTTACATGTTAAGTTCCTTGAGGGCAGGTACTATTTTTTGCCCTTTTTTGTATTCTCAGCCCTTAGCTGATAAATGTTAATTGTCTGACCATAGTATAATTTGGAATAACCAATAACCTTTACATGCCATATGTTGGTTGTGTTCTTTCCAATCAATTCTAGGTAATCATTAAGCTTTTTGCCTGAAACAACAGTTACTTTCTTCCATCTTTTGGGTCTCCTTTACTCTGTTTTTAAAAAAATTCAACTCTAGGTTTGAAATGCTAGTCATGAGAGTTATTGCTTTTATTTGAAACCATTTATGATGTGTATTTCTTAAAAAATGTCTTCTATTTTAAAAATCTTTTTATTCTAGCTCTATCAGTGATCCAGCATTCATTATGTGCATCATGATATAGGTTTTAGGGAGGAAAAGACAAAAGTGAAATAAATGGCTGCTCTTGAAGAGCTTATATTTTTTTCAGGAAAGATAGTAGATATGAGTGTATATGTATCTATATACTTAATTAAAATATATACAAATAAAAATGTAGCAATTTGGGGGAGGGTATTAGTTGTTTTGGGGCCTGTGATCAGGAAAAGCTTGAAGCTTGAGCTGAGACTTGAAGGAAATTAAGTATCCTAAGTTGGAAGTGAGGAAGGAATACAATCTAGGGGAAAGCCTGTCCAAAGCCATGGAAATGAAGGATGGATCTAGATTTGTAGTAAGAAATCCATTTGGCTAGGCCAAAGAGTTCAGGAAGGGTAGAAATGGCTACAGCAAGGCTTGAAAGATAGATTGAGGCAAAATTGTGAAGGGCTTTAAAGACCAAAGGGCCTTTATGTTTGACACTATCGGCAATAGAAAGCCATTGGGATTGGTATCAGAGTTACATGGTTAGATCAAAAATTAAGAAATTCACTTTGGTAGCTCTGTGGAAGATGGATTGAAGAGAGACCTAAGGGAAACTTAAGAAATTATTGCAATAGTCCACACAAGACATGATGAGATTCAGAACTTAGGTAGTGTAGGGAAAGGGGATGTATGCGAGAAATGTGTGGGTAGAAGCAAAAACATTTGGAAATTGTTTGCACATAGAGGGTGAGGATAATGTCAAGTTTGTGAGCTTGGTTGACCAGAAATATAGTGGTATCCTTGAAAGGATAGTGAAATTTAGGAGAAGGTTACAGTTTGGGGAAAAGAATTGTTCTGGTCATGTTGAGTCTGAGATATCTGCCAGAATATCTAGTATCCCATAGGTAGTTGGAGATGTGAAACTGTAGCTCAGGAGAGAGACTTGGGTTGGATATATAAATCTTGGGGTCATCTACATAAAGGTAATCAATTTTGGTAGCTGATGAGAATACCAAATAATCAAGTGTAAAGGGAAAAGGAAAGAGGGCTCAGACAGTCAAATATAAGTATATACCAAATATGTACAAAATTAAAAAGATAATGGGGTGACATGGGGTAGGACTAAAAAACTGGAAGTATTTGATCAGGGCAGATTTCATGTAGAAGGCAGCACTTGAGTTGGGATTTGCAGGAATATAATTTTCTAAGAGTTGGAAGTAAGGGAGAAATAAATTGCAGATATGGTGGAAAGCCCACTTTTTAAAAGGTTTTGCCCACAGTTGGGTGTAACATGGATAATGATTCAGCAAAGGAGATTGCATAGAAGAGTTAGTAAGATAAGAGTAAAGCCAAGAGAAGCAGTTCATGAACATTCTGAGAAGAGAGTTTCTAGGAGAAGGTGGTGATCAACAAGGTTGAATGTTACAGATGAATTAAGATTGAAAAAAGGCAGTCATATTTGGCAGTTTAAGAAATTATGCATATATAAGGATAAAATGATGTCATGAGTGATTTAAAAGTGAAACATAACCTAAAAAGGAGTATAGGCACAAACTTTATATAACTGTCTCTTGTCATAACCACTTTTCATATTGCTTTGAATTTCCTTTTTATACCTTTTCTCTGGAATTAAAGTGGTATAATTGCTGTCTTTCCTGAATTGGAAGTTTTTATTACTAAGGAATGAGTATATGAAAGATTAGTTTTATTTGTCCCTTATTATATTCTATTATCAGGTATTGCTATAAGGAATTTATTAAATGTTCATTCTGTCTCATTAAGAGCAGAAGTTTTATTAATATCATGCTCTTCTTTAAGAAACAGAGCAGACAGATCTTGCTTCCAGCTCTTTACAAGGCCTATCATAAAAGAGAATTCTGTGAGTTCTGGGGCAATTTCTGTGAATTCCTTGGGAGCAGGGTTGCTAGATCATTTCTTTCAGAAGATCTGTTAACTATTTGAGACAGTTACCTTTGAGAAATTTGATTAACACATACAAAGCTGAGGAGAAGAGTATATTTGATTGAGAACTTTTTCCAGGAAGGGGGAAGGAGCTGTCAGAGGGGGCTCTGTCCTCTCTCTCTGACTTGGAAGGAGGACCTGCATTAGAGTCTCTCTGCCAAGAGATTCTGACAGTTACATCTGACTTGGTTTTTCATAGATTACTTTTTAAGGGGTTAATTACAAATTTAAGGTTCATCGTTTAGCATAGATTAGTAAGATAGAATTAAATTTTATAGTTTAGTGAGAATAGTTTAAGGAGACCTGCTTGCAGTCAAAGAAGAGGCTGCAAAAGAAAGCAGCTAGTTTTGGGGGATTTTATTTAGAGATTTTAGTATAAGGTTAAAAGATTTCCTATCCTATTCTAACTCCTAGTTTTTTTCCTTATATTTCCTCTCCCTACCTATATTATAGAACAAATAAATAAGGGTTGTATCCAACTGTTTCTGGCCTTCCATCCACCACCTACAAAGTAGTTTAACTCCTGATAGCTTTTCATTACCAACCATCTGTCAATATCTATTATCGCTACATTATCAGCTTAATCATAGTAATAACAGTATAGTGTGAATTATTTGTTACTTTTTTCATTTCACAAGGTCATTTATTTAGAGCTAGAAAACACCTGAAGGGCCATATACATTTAGTCCAACTTGTTTCATTTTATGGATGAGGAAACTGAAGCTCAGAAGAGGTTAAGTGACTTGTTGAAGTTCATATACTAAGTGATAGTGCAGGATTTATAGCTGGATCATGAAATAATGGTCAACAAATTTACCCTGTTTAATGAAGTGAATTTGAAGGGATATAAGCAAAATTTAAAATATACTTCATCAGATTGGATACCATTCGTTACCCAATCTAATATAGATATGTTAATTAAAATAATTATTTGACCAAAATTGTGTAATGGATGTATATTCTCATAGACATTGTACAAAATAAGACTTTATACATCTGTAATCAAATTTAAGACTTTTGTGCCTATTTTCAAATTTAATTTTTTTATCATTTAACAAAAACTTGTTTTTTCTCCTCACCTTCTCTTGCTCCCCACCCCCAAATTCTTCTAATAAATATGCACAGTCTAGTAAAAGTAATTTCCAAAGTAGACCTCTCCAAAAATATATCTCAATTTGAACTCTGTCAGGAGGTGGCTAGCATATTTCATCTTGTTTCCTATGGAATTATGGTTAGTTACAATTTGCCCATTTTCATATAATAGATCAAATAAGGTAGAAACTCATCTCTGAACTAAGCAAATATGAAAAGTACTTGTGTATTTTACTGATAATCAGTTAAATGAGAGTTATAACAATAGGTTGAGTTTATCAGCTGGTTCATATATTTGGCAAGTTCAGGGAAAATACAGATAAAGCTAGTTTGGTTGAATTTGAATTGAATTCAGAAAAGTTGACTTAAAATAGTTGCACTGGTATGACCATAATTTTCTACCTTGGTCTAGGTAGTACATCTTTTTGTAGTAATAATATTTTATTATAGTTCATATTTTGGTTGTGTTTTTTTATTTAAAAAAAAAAAACCTTTACCTTCCATCTTAGAATCTATACTGGGTATTGGTTCTAAGGCAGAAGAGTGGTAAGTGCTAGGCAATGGGGGTTAAGTGACTTGCCCATAGTCACACAGCTGGTAGTGTCTACGGTCAGATTTGAACCCAGGACCTCCCATTTCCAGGCTTGGCTCTCAATCCACTGAGCCACCTAGCTGACCCCTTGGTGTTTTAATAGCACATTTATCATGTAAGTCTTTGTATACTATATTTACAAAAAAGTTTATGGGATTAGAATGTTGATGAATTGTTTACTTCATCTGTGTGAATCAGAATTCTTTTGGTCCAATCCAGCAAACATTGATTAAGTGTTATATACAAATCACTGGCTCAGCTATAGGCAGAAGCACAAACGTTAGATGAGTCAAAGTCTGCCCTCATGGATCTTACCTTCCACGAGGTGCTTGTGACACTTATTTTGTGTGGTAGTTATTCTACTATATGTTTATTAATGGATAAACAGTGCCATATGGAATCTGATGTGAATAATGATCATTCCCAACTGGAGAAATCAGAAATGCAGGCCTGGAAGAGCTGGCATTTTGGTTGGGTTTTAAAGGAGGATGGGTATAAACAAAAGTCAATAGTTCTTAATCTGGGGTCTGTGAATTTGTTTTAAAAAATCAATAACTGTATTTTAGTATAGTTGGTTTCTTTTGTATCCTATGCACTTTTTTTATGCTTTAAAAACATTATTCTGTGAAAAAGTTTCTAGAATATACTAACTGCTAATGGGGTCCATGACATAAAAAGAGTTAAGAACCCCTCTGCATTAGGCTAAGAGTGGGAGATGAAAGCAAAAGAACCAAGTTAGGAAAATGCAGGCTATGTTAGGATGGTGATTAGGTGGTTCAGTTTGACTGGAACATGAAAGGGAAATAATCCTAGAGAAGTCTAGAAATTAAAGGTCTAGAAATTCAAATTGGTAGAAAGCTTTTTTTTTTTTTAACCCTTATCTTTTGCCTTAAAATCAAAACTTGTATTGGCTTCAAGGCAGAAGAGCAAGTAAGGGCTTGGTAATGGGGGTTAAGTGACTTGTTCAGGGTCACACAGTTAGGAAATGCCTGGGACCAGATTTAAACCCAGGTCCTCCTGTCTGTAGGTCTGGCTCTCAATCCACTGAGCTACCTAGCTGCCCCCTTGGTGGAAAACTTTGAATGCCAGGTCAAGAACCTTAAACTTATTTGGCAGGCTATAGTAAGTCATTGTAGGAGTCTGAGAGGGTAGGAGTTACATAATCAGATCAATAAAAAATATATATAAGGAGAAAAATTCTTAGGATAGGCTTGTTTGTGATATGGAAGTGTAAGCAGTAGACAGAGAAGTGGGAGACTCCTAGTAGAGATTATTTCAAATGCAGCCCATCTCAGTTATTGGCTTTATGTTATAGGTTTTCTTCATTAAGGGGGATAATGCACTGATTTGGGAGGGATTGAATTTGGAAATATTTGTGATGTAAAACAAAATATCAGCCTCTCATTTTTAAGGAAGAGAAAGCAGATAAGCACCAAAGCATTAGGAGTTGGCGGCACCTCCTCAGATCAGGGGTCCTGTTTCCCACTTTGCCCTCCCAACCATGATCCATATGTTCTTTGTGCTTAGCACACAGTAGGTGCTTAATAAAATTCCTTTTTCATTCATTTTATTCATTCACTCAGTGGAGGATCAAAGGTACTAATTATGGGACTAGTAATTTTATTTTTAATCTCAATATATATACTGTGAAAAAGAATATACAAAATGAAATATGACTCCTCAAGTTCCCAGGAGGAAGAGTAAATGAATGGTAGCTTGGTGGAGGTCATTTAGAGGGAGCCAGGTAGCACCAAAACTGAGAGGGGAGAAAATCAACAACTACATGGCAATATACTTGGCAAATGTCCCTTTCACATCACAACCTTCCTCTCACAATTTTGATATATTACAGGTTGTCATAAGAAATTAAATGGGAATTTTTTGAGTTTTGCAGAAGTTGCAAATGACACAGAAAAAAATTGGAAAGCACATAGCCTATGGCCAAATATTTAATTCAGATTTTACAATAAGGTACTCCAAACACTCCATAAAGAAAAAAACAATTCAGACTTTTTCCTCTGGTATGAAAGGAGGGCCAAAATTTTTTATGGGGATTTTCCATATTGTTGACCTCTGAGTTGTAGAAGGGATCCCTATATAAGAAATAGAATCCAAACAAAATCCTTGTATAAAAGAAACTGTGGGAAATTTAGGGGTTTGTATCTTAAAAAAAGCAATGTAATTGGAGAAAATTAAAAGGACAATTTAAATAGTGAGATGGTGGAGCTGCTATGTGAGGATAGACTTGGATTCTTGGATAACTGATTCATATTGAGCTGTATCAAACTCTTTATGTTTAAATTGTTGAGATTGTAAGACATTAATATTTTAATGAGTTCTTTCCTTAGATGGAAAGTAAAATAATGCTGAAAGGTGTCTTGCGTAATCTGACATATGTTACATTCCTACTTTTTCTGTTTAAGGGTTTTTTTTTTAAATTTCCACTTGAGATAGTAAAGATAATTTGTGCATTTTCAGTGAGAATTTGACTCTTGCTGTGAATTCTATGTTTCCATTAGTTTGTGATTGTAACTGGCTTAAAATTTTTAAAATTTTATATTTCTTTTCATTTCTTTAGGTCCTAAATTAATGGATTATACCTACCATCTCACTTTAGATCATAAATGTAAGAAAGACATTTTAATTGGTAGAATAAAGAATGTTGAAGATAAATCATGGAAAAAAATACGTCCACGACCAACAAAGACAAATTATGAAGGGCCTTATTATATATGTAAAGGTAATTTATTATGTTATTAATATTATTAATTTGGTTAAATAAAGATGAATAAATGAAAAAGATATCATAGTTCAAAGTGAGCAAATAAAACATTTTGATTATATCTTTAATCAGTAAAGAAATAAGAAAGGATGTGTGGTACTACAGTGTATAGAGCACTGGGCTTGGAATCAGGAAGATCTGAGTTCAAACTTGGCCTCATACTCAATAGTCATTTAACCTCTGTCTGCTTCAGGACCCTCATCTGTAAACTGAGGATAATAATAGCACCTACCTTCCACAGTTGTAGGGGTGAAATGAGATGACAATTGTAAAGTGCTTTGTAAAACTCCTAAGCACAATGAGTTAAGAGATCATCATCATTATTTCTACTACTACTGGTTATTATAATTATATCCATTTTCTAGTGGCCAAAAATCACCTTTTCCACCATTTCAAGTTTAGTAACTAGAAGCAAGTTATTTGGACAGAATTTTAAATATATCTTTTACTGTATTGGCTATAGTATTTAGGTTCTCTTATATGTACTGGTTCATATATGGTAAATCAAATTCTAATCTACTTCAAGAATTATCTTGGAGGAGCTGGGTATGATGGCACATGGATAATCCTAGCTAATGCTGGTCCATCTCTTGAATTTAGTTTTTCTGAGTTGCAGTGAACTAAGTCAATCAGATGTCTACAGTAAATTGAACATAAATATAGTGAGCCCTCAGAAGCGGGGAAGCCACCAGATTGTCTTAGGATGGAAGAACCAGTCCAGGTCAAAACTCCTATGCTGAAAGCACGGAATTAGGCCTAGGAGCCCTTATATTTCTACTCTATGTGAAATAGGGAGAGTCAGTCTTTAAAAAATATATACAAATAAAAAAAAGAACTATCTCAGGCCATTTAAAATCAGTTTCCTATTTTGCCTTCTGACTGGAGCTAAGCAGAATAATAGTGAAATGATTGTGGTATTGGTAAAACATAGAAGCTTTGATATCTTTGTTTCCTAGTGGTTAGAGATAAAAACTTTTCAGTGTTTATTTCAGATATAATTTGGCTTTTGCTTTTCAGCCCTTTTTCAAAATGTATAATTTTTTCATATCAAATGACCTTGAATAATTCTTTGAACTTTTGAATTCAATGTACAGCTTACATTTAGGCTGTTGACACTTTCTTCCTTGACTCTTACCATATATAAAATGTAAAAACTTGATTTTATCTTGGCTAGTATTTTCTAAACTTGTTATATGCCAATGAAATATGTGTGTGTAGATTTAAACTGTCTCTGAACTATTCTACAAAGTAAAAGGGATGATAATGTATTGAAGGTTTGTCTTAAGTTAACGCTATATTTCTATAAGTTGTTTTTTAGGAACTGTCAAAATGCTTTAAACTCTTCCAATTTGATGTCCTTATAGATGTTGCTGCTGAGGAAGAGTGTAGATATCCAGGTCATTGTACTTTTGCCTATTGCCAAGAAGAGATTGATGTGTGGACACTAGAACGAAAAGGCGCATTTAGTCGAGAGGCTCTTTTTGGTGGCAGTGGAAAAATTAACTTTACAGTGTTCAAACTTCTTCAAGAACATCATGGAGAATTTATATTCCTTTGTGAGGTACATTTTCCAAGGTTTTCTTTCTGCTACAAAACTTTGTGGCTTTTTGGCAATCATCAGTTTTAATGTAGGTTTTCTTTGTAAGTGTTTATAAATTTTAATCTTTTTAAAAAAATTAAATGGAAAAATTAGTGAAATGTCCATAAAGGGTCATTGGAAATAATGTGATAATAAAAATCCTAGATAGGAAATTTAAGTTTTTCATTTTTGTCTTTATGGTAAACTCACTTTTTTGTCTATTCCAGAAATGTTTTGATCATAAGCCCCGAATAATAAGCAGGAGAAATAAAGATATTTCTTCTTCCTGTTCTCACCCCGTTACAAAGCATGAATTTGAAGACAACAAGTATGTTGGCGATTTTTCTTCTCTTTTCAGTCATGGAAAAGTAGAACGCACATAAGGTTTCTCTTGCAGTGCCAAATAGAAGCAGTGATATCATCATGCTATTTTGTTCTTTGTTGGTTTTATTTTGAAGAAATAGTTCATAGAAAAGTATTTTTTAGGGTTCTTCTCAGGCAAAGAAGAGAGTTAAATCATTTAATTGATATTTCACTAATGCAAAAGAATCTTGTTATAAGTGGGACAAATCATGTTCTTTAACATAACTGTTATATACAATAAAAGCATCATGTGAAATGAATTGCTTACTGTTAAAGGGGTTCCCTCAGACAATTATTTTAAAGTTCATTTGCTTTATAATGATTTAAAATATATTCCAACTAGAGATCTTAAATTTTGCTTATGTTTTATTTTTTAAATATATATACTCAGAAGAGTATATATGTTTATATATTTCAGAAGACTGAAATATTACCTCCCTTTTCCCATTAGGTGCCTCGTTCATATTTTACGAGAAACTACAGTCAAGTATTCTAAAATCCGTGCTTTCCATAGTCAGTGTCAACTTGATCTGTGTCGTCATGAAGTTCGCTATGGCTGCTTAAGAGAAGATGAGTGTTACTATGCACACAGCCTTGTGGAACTAAAAGTCTGGATAATACAAAAGGAAACAGGTGTGTGAGAACTGCAAGTATGCTTCATCAGAAACAGTATGGGTGCCTTATAAAGTGTGATGCGAAATTCTATATAATTGTAGGTTAGAACTTAAGAACTGTAGAAGCTATCATTTTTAGTAGATTATACTATTAAGTTACTTTTTAAAAAATGCCTGCATCTGCTTTAAAATTGTTGCTACAAATGAATCAAGTTTGGTATGGGTTTCTTGGGAGGAAAGATGTCTTAGGAATTCAGAGCAATTGTTTTGCCCATCATTTTTTTGTCAAGTACAGTACTACCTTATTCATTAAGCATTAGATAAGGAAATAAATATAAATGAATATTTAGGTGGTTGATATTGTTGAAATTTTAACTGCTAAATGAGTGGAGGTTATTAGGTAAATAATTGAAAGAAAGGCTTTTGTACTTCCTAGGTATAACACATGATGCCATTGCTCAAGAATCTAAGCAGTATTGGCAAAACATAGAAGCAAAAGCACATGGAGCACAGGTATTTTCATTTGAATACTAAGCATTTGACATCCCATTTGAGACTCATGATAGAAATCATTTGTTAAATTGGTGTCATTATAGGATAGAATGGGAGACAGGATTGTACAGTGGAAACCATGCTTACTTCCTCTATTGACCTTAGGTCCTGAATGAATGAATGAGAAATCATTTCTAATCACTTACTATGTGCTAGTAATAGCACTGGAGATAAAAATGTGAGCAATAAAGTTAGTCCTTTGGGAAAAAAACATTTATAGGAGAGCTAGAGTTGCAAATTGGGCCTTTGCGATAGGAGGAATATAGGCAGTAAATCTTTTAGTCTCCCTGGCCCATAGTTTTCTTATCTTTAAAAATGAGGAGTTTGGAGAAGATGACCTCTGTGAACCCTTCTAGCTCTGGAGTTATGGTGACATGATCTTCCATGATGTAACATTCTCTATAATATTAAAGACAACTTAATAAAAAGTATGTGAAAAAGGATGTTTTCAGTTCATTAACACTCAGCATCTGCTTCTGTTTGTTGCACTGATAGCTAACTACATTAATTGTATTTCCTTATAAATCACAACACATCTTCCAAACATTAGAGATGTGGGTAAGGGTTATGTTTGTGGTTTCCTCTAAATAAATATATCTTTGGTAACAGAGGTAGCTATGTGGCACAGTGGATTCAGAAAGACTTAGTTAAAATCCAGCCCGAGATATTTACTAGCCATATGACATTGGGCAAGTCATATAACCTCTGTCTCAATTTCTTCAACTGTAAAATGGATATAATAGCACCTACCTGTCAGGGTTGTGAGGATCAAATGAGGCAATATTTACAAAGTGCTTAGCACAACTTCTGGCATATAGCAGACCCTATATAAATACTAACCATTTTATTGTTATTATTATACAGAAATTTGTCATCTATAATATGTTTTTCTGTATTTTAAGGTATTATAGATGTTATCAGTGTCAATAAAAGTTATTGTATTATTCAGTTTGTATGTATTTGTAGTGTCACCTTTTTGGTTTAGGGGAAAATTTTTCCAATTAAAAAAATTTTTTTTTGTTTTTTTTTTCTTATTTAAGGTACCTGGGAACCAAATAAAATATGGATCTCTTAATTTAAAGATAAAGTTTGTATGTGCCCCATGTTTGAGAAATGGCCAAGTCATTGAACCAGATAAAAACAGAAAGTACTGTAGTGCTAAAGCAAGGCACTCGTAAGTAATGTGCAAAACAAATATTAGTTTTATTATTTACTTTATATAGGTTTAAATATATGTTGTTAAGAAATTAAGAGTTATAACAGAAAGAAAAGTTAAAGCATGGAAGAGGGCAAGGGGAAAGAAAATAATTTAGGAAGTCAGAAGCAAAGCATTAAGGATTGAATCACTTTAAAACTCCTAAATTTGATTTTTTGTTTTTCCTTTAACTTTGAATGCTCAACATCAAAAGTTTTAATGTAAATATCAGTAGAAATATAGGTATTTCTAACATTGTGAAATATCACTTATCAAAGGGTTAAGCAAAATAAATAAAATCTTTGATGGCCCTTGAGGTACAAACTTTGTATCTATTCCTATATGTTGTACCTATTGCCAGTGTGTCTGTTTTTCTGAACTCCATTTTTCTTAGGTGGGACAAAGATCGTCGAGCGATGAGAGTGATGTCTAATGAACGTAAGAAGTGGATGAACATCCGTCCTCTTCCCACAAAGAAACAAATGCCTTTACAGTTTGATGTACATACGTAATTTTTAAGCCACTTTTTTTTTTATTAGGCAACCTCAAATAATTGCAAAATTACATTAATTTGAGTGAAACTCAAACTTCTTAAATAGTAATCTTTGGAGAACTGATAGTGAAATTAAAAGCTAACATTTGCTGTTATTTCTTATAATATTTATGGTATTCAAAAACATTTTAAAATAACATATTAAATATTAATTAGTTTACTTAAGTATTTAAATATTTTGACAATGTATTTGATAGCAGTCAAGCCATTGGCTCAAAAAAATTAACTTAGTTATCTACAAAGAACTGATATAAGATAAGACACATATAAGAACATATTGTTTACGTTATAGAGAGGCAATATAGCATAGCATAACATATGTAGGGATGGCCTTGGAGTCAGGTAGATTTGATTTCAGGTTTTGCCTCTGGCACATTGGTAGTGTGACCAGGAGCAAATCACTTAATCTCTCAGTGCTCCAGGTAACTGATGGTCTGTACCTATCTCCCCATGTTCCCCCCCCCCTTTTTTTAAAAAGCATTCCAATTATATATATATATATATATATATATATTAGTGGGAGTGGATAATTGAGAGAACATAATGTAGTGGCTAGAGAGCTGGGTTTGAAAGGCAATACCTGTATTTTCAGAATCAGATTTCAGGCATTATTTATGATTAAATTATTGATACCATCCAACTTTGGCTATTTGAGTTGTATATTTTTTAATCTAACAAGATCAGGCATGGTCCAATTTTGTTGACAATATGTGGTTTGGAAAATAATTTTAAGTAATAAAAGAGGAATGCTGATATAGATCTAAGGTTTTAGGTTCATCGTTTATGTTTGGAAGAGACTTGAAATCATCTAGTTCAACCCTTTTATTTTATAAATGAGAATTCTGAGCCAACTGAGAGGTTAGGAGACTTGCCCTGATATTAGATACTTGCACCAGGTCTTCTGACTCCAAATGCAATGTCCTTTCTATGGCATTATGTTGCATATAATTCTACACTATGGCAGTAGCCATAGCTTTTTGTACTGTACTGATGAACTGGAAATGCTGTTAGCAAATCAAGTTGTAATCTTTGTTTAAGTAAGCAATAGATGTTGAAAAAGATGGAGATTTGACTTTTCATTGTTTCTAGTAGTTTGCAGTTTTGCAAAATGTATTTTTATATAAGATAAATCAGCATAGACTTTTATGGAGCTTTTTTGCTGTTTTACCTAGAACTGTTCTAATGCATATATTCATACATCCAATGAATGATTGCTGAATGAATGAACATTACATTACCACTTTGAGATATTCATTGAGTTATACATAGTATGGTAGGAAAAACACCAATGTCTATCTGTATGTAAATGTATAAAATAATTATATACATATGTGTGTATGTATGCACACAAATCATGGTAAAAGAGTAAATCATAATTTAAGTCTGATCCTTTTGTGAATACATTTTAGTATGTTTTATAAGGCAGATACATCTGTTATTAGAGGTTGCAGAATATTATCTATTTGACTATATAATAAAAGAAAAGATAAGATGTGAACAGATGTTAAAGGCACCTTTGTGTTGTTACCAGGTCATTAGGCTCATTAATATCCAGTCTATCATTATCATCTTCAATGATAGAAATGTAACTAATTATACCTTCTCTGATTAAAGGTGAGATTGAACTCATCTCTTAAGGGCCTCTCCTGCTCTGAGTGCTACCTAGGATCCAGTCCATCCTTATTCCTCTAAATATCATCATCCCTGAAATATTTTTTTTCTTCATTGTTAACTATTGGTAATCTTGAAAAAGCATATTCCCTTGTGGCATCTAGTCAACTTATTTGTACCCAATGGAAGAATGTAATATAGCACATGAAAATATTGATAATCTGCAGAGAGAAGTAGTTTTTCTGTTGAATAATATGTCCATGTTTATTTTAATCAGTGCTTAGTAATTGCCCTTGATCCAAGTGAGTGGTCATATACAGTCAATATTTGGAAAACTGAATGTATTTTTAAAAATACATATAAGCAAGTAATATATTTTTAATATACATAGGTTAAGTAATGTGTTGAGTGTGAGTCTGATCTTATGCAAGCAGAAAAAAAGATAGATTGGCATAAACTTAACAGTAGTTGTATTGGAATGTATGGCATAGAAAAATGAGTATAATTATTTGATAGATTTTTAATTCAGGTTTCTAAATAATGTCAAATGTTTTCTTGTTTCTTGACAGACCTGATTCTAAGGCAAGTCTTAGATTTGTACCTGTCAGTATAGCACCTTTATGTTCTACAAAATAACAGGAAATGGTATTATAGGAAAGCTATAATGTCCTAATTAATGTAATAATTATCTTCAGATAATGTACATCTAGTGAGATGGAGGTCCTCTGCTATCATTTTAAGTAAGTTAGTTGGTAAGGGTTTTCTGAAATCTTATTATTTAGTAATTTTGGGGCTAGAATATTAGTATTTTTTTCTCTACCCTGATATATATCCAGTTTATTTGCTAACAGGTTAAATTTTCTCATTGTTCAAGTAAAGGCAGAAAATGTGGTGTGGCATAAGGTGGAGACTTGAAGCTATAAAACCCAAAAGGCCAAATTCTATTAATTGTTAAAGTAAAGTGATTTGCTATATAGAAAAGTAAAACAACATATCTGAGTGTTTAGATATTTGCATGTAAGAGTAAATCCCATGATTTATGGCATATTTCTTTTTGGAGCCTTATTTGTAATTTTAGGATACTATTTTAAATTAAAACCTTAAATTTTCTAAAAGCTTTCATTTTTCAAATGTTTCATAGTCATTCTATTTTGATTAAATGTAAGAAATTAGGTAGTTTCATCTACAAGCCTGCTTTAGGCTTAACAGATATTTTTTTCTTTCATATAGCTGTGCAATCATATTGCTTCTGGTAAGAAATGCCAATATGTTGGAAATTGTTCCTTTGCTCATAGTCCTGAGGAGAAAGAAGTTTGGACTTATATGAAAGAGAATGGAAGTGAGTAAAAATGAAATTTATCTTAAATATAGCTTCAGAACTATGGTTTCATTTCTTCTGGTTTTAAAAAGCATGCTTTCTCCCCTTTATATTGTAGTTTATTTCCTTTTGCATATAGCAGACCACTAATATACCTTCTTACCTGCTATCATTGTTTTCTTTCAAGGTTATATCTTATGTGCATTAGGAAAATTATTAGTTTCTTAAATCACAGCATCCTTTTAATACACCAAGGCTAAGTTTAAAAACTAACCAAGCAACCTTTATCATCTGTCTTAGAGTTAATACTATGGATCAGTTTCATTGCAGAAAGGTGGTTAGGGCTAGGCATTTATGTTTAAGTGACTTGTCTGAGGTCAAATTTGAACTGTCTCCAGATCTGACTATCCACTCAGCTTCTTAGTTGCCCTTAAAGTAAATTTTTTAAAGATGTCATTTTATCTATAATGGTCACAATTTAGTTTTCACAAATAAGTTAAAGAACTATTTACTGAACACTTGATGTTCAATGACAAAAAGTAACCCTTCCACTGGGGATAAGACTGCTTGAGAGAAACTTCAGGATATATTTCAATATTTAACCACAAACTTGCAACTATGAGGTTTATCCTATTAAGAAAAAGTCCTCAAGTTAAGTGGCTAGAACTTTTATCAAATACTAAAGACCAGCAGCCTTTAGGATACAATATCCACTTCGTGTGCTAGTTATTGCATTTTAGTTCTGTATGAATGCAGAAAAGTACAGAAGTCCTATCCTCTTTTTTTTTTTTGTAAAAGGAAGTGCATTCTAATCTGTCATGTTTAGAAGAAAGTATATACTAAGGGAACTAAAAATAGAAATAGACTTTTAATAGATTTTATAGAAGACATGTCTTTATATACTTAAGAATTCTTATAATACTTCTATTTTTAAGAAAAAAACTTTCTAGGTTGCTTGAGAGCAGCTAGATGTTGTAGTGCATAGGATATCAAACCTAGAAGATCTTAGTTAAAATCCAGCCTCAAACACTTAATAGCTATGTGATCCTGGGCAAATAATTTGACCTCTGTTTGCCTTAGTTCCTTAACTGTAAAGTACAGACACATTGGAGAAGGAAATGGCAAAACACTTCAGTATCTTTGCTAAGAAAACCTCATGTACAATGTCCAAGTGACATGTAAAGTTGAACAACAGCAACAAAATTACATATAAACTTATTTCAATGTTTTATTTATCAAACCACTTGAGAGAATGACAATGAAATTCTACCAACTCATTGTTCCTGGATTATATAGCAGTTGGCAATAATGCTAAATATATGTATTTTTACCAGAGAAAGCAACTTTCAGCTACTGTCCAGGTTCATTGTTCATGATCATGTTATTGTAAGGTGCATTCCAGCTTTTGGTCACTTTACAGAATATTTGTTTGATTCTTGGACTTGTATTCAAGTTTAGAATTTTGATCATAATTGTATCATATTTCTCATCTTTGTAAGTATCAGATTCCAAACTATGTAAGTTTGCATAATTATGGTGATATGTGTTTTTAATATCAGTAAACATGATATAGAGCTGAAATTGTCACTTGTGGTAGTATTTTCTATGATATTTTCTAATTTTGGAAAGTAATAAGAATTTAAAAATAAGAATTTTTTGAGATTCTGACAGTCTCAGATTTGGTTTTGAAATGTGTTAGCTTACTACTTTTTATTTACTCACTTCTAAAAAGTAGAGTCTATAATTAATTCTTATTCTGTTACCATTTGTTTGAAGTTGCATGTATTTCCATTGTGGTGTGACTGTTGAATATAATTTTTTTCTTCAGTACAAGATATGGAGCAATTTTATGATATTTGGCTAAAGAGTCAAAAACCTGAAAAAACTGATGATGTAGCTGGCCAGTCAAACAAGGAAAATGGGAAACAAATTCACATGCCAACAGATTATGCTGAAATTACTGTAAGAACTAGTTAATAATTATAAGCTTTTTAGGTATGTGTGGGAATCTATGATTTCATCGATATATAGAACTTAGTATGAAAACTTTTAAGAATATAAATTATTAATTCATCTTTAACTCAGAGTCTTAGAGTGCTAATTGGGTATGCTGAAAGGCTAAATGCTTTATCCATGCTCACTTACTCAGCTGGTCTGTGTCAGAGACAAGACTGAAATCTTTTAAGTTTTCCTCTCCATCTCTTACACCACGCAACTTTACAATTATAAACTAAACATATAGGAAAAATATTACTTTAATTATAACTTCAATTTAAAGTTGTTTGCATTACTTTTAATTTGAGACTACTAAATTTAGTATTGGCAGAATGCAAAGTATAAGCAAACAGAAGACTTTGGCTTCTAGTACTAATGCTATTACTTCACTTTACAATTTTAGGCCAGTCATTTAATCTCTTTGAGCCTGATAGTTTCCTTAACTACAAAAATGTGGTCAAACCATTATAGGACTCAGTATATTTGTAAATGATGTATATATCATGTGACTTTTCTATTAAAGTCCTATATGATTTCTCATTGTGGCAAGGAAGTAACTCTGGATTTTCAAAGACTTTGCCCTATCCTCCCTCCCCTTAATTTTTTCTTTTTCAAAACTTCACTTTTGATCAAAATATAAGCCTATTTGAATGGATTTCTTCAATAAGTTTCAAAATTTAAATAAGTAGTTTTTATTATTGAGTCTAATTTCAGTTGGGTAATAACTTAAAATATTTTTACTTAAATAGGTAGACTTCCATTGCTGGATGTGTGGGAAAAATTGTAATAGTGAGAAACAGTGGCAAGGTCACATTTCTTCAGAGAAGCACAAAGAGAAGGTTTTCCACACAGAAGATGACCAGTACTGTTGGCAGCACCGTTTCCCAACAGGATATTTTAGTATTTGTGATAGGTATGTTGGTTTTTAAATTTCAGACCTGAAAATTATTCATCTCATAGTTTTCAAAATTGATTTTTATTTTTTTTACACATCACTTTCATTTCTAAATATAACCTTTCCCCTCCCCCTATCCAGTCCTTTCAACAAAAATGAATAAAGAATGGGGGTGGGGTGGGTTGGTGGTGGAGAGAAACACTTCAACAAAATTGACCAACATATCATTTGAGTCTTAAGAGTTGATGTGATTTTTTTACATCCATAGTCCCTCAGGCCTACAAATAATTATAGAACATTCAGTTTTGTTGTTCTTTCCATTTATATTATTGTTTGTTTTTGTTTTTAAATCCTTACCTTCCATCTTGGAGTCTATACTGTGTATTGGTTCCAAGACAGAAGAGCAGTAAGGGCTAGGTAATGGGGGTTAAGTGACTTGCCCAGGGTCACACAGCTGACAAGTGTCTGGGGTCGGATTTGAACCCAGGACCGGAAATCTCTAGGCCTGGCTCTCAATTCATTGAGCTACTCAGCTGCCCCCTATATTATTGTTAATGTATATGTTATTTCCTGGTTACACTTATTGTTACTTACTTTTCCATATCTCTGCTATCAGGGAATATCTTTTATGAATATTTTGGTATTTCTATCTATAACTCTTCCAGGGTATGTTGAACCATGGGATCTCTTGGTAGAAGGGTGTGGACATTTGTGTCACTTGTTTTTTAAAAGCATAATTTAAAATTGCTTTCTAGAATGGTTGGGCCAATTTATTGTACCTCAGTATAGCATGCAAGAGATGTATTAATCAATGTGCATTAACCTCTGTGCTAGGTACTAGGGCTACACTGATGAAAAAAAGAGAAACAATCATTTAAAACTTAAGGAATTTCTATTCGTTAAAGGAATAACAGATATATGTAAATATAAGTAGAATAAAATCTATATATGCAGAGTAAATGAAGAAAAATGAGGCAATTCGAGACAAGGTAGAAGGAAGTGGGGAGAGCTCTAGTAGTGGACAGTGCTATTTGGGCTGAGTTTTAAATGAAGTTAGGCATTCTCTGATGTAGAGGTGAAGAAGGAATACATTTCAGGCATGGGAATTGGTCAATTCAAAGGCATGAAAATTTGAGAGACTGTGTAGGATGTGAGGAACAAGAAAAGGCTTGTTTTTTCCAGAGTGTAAATTTCAGGAAGAATATATAATGAGGCTGAAAACAGGTTGGGATCAAGTTTAAAAGACAAACATCTGAGTTTATATTTGATTCAAGAGGCAACAGTAGAGTTTATTGAGCAGGAAGATAAAATAGACCCTATACTTAAAGAAAATCTCTTTGACAGGTATGTAGAGGTAGATTAGGGTGAGGAGAGACTTGAGACATGGAAAACCATAGGAGTCCATTGTAATAGTCCAGGTGAAAGGAAATAAGGGCTTGAATGAAGACAGTAGCTGTTCATGAAAGAGAAGGGATTGAATATAAGAGATGTTGTGGTGGTAGAAACAAAAAGATTTGGTGACTGATGAGAGACTGGGACAGTGGTGGTCCTTTCCACAGAAATAGGGAAGTTCTATAAAAGTGGAGGGCTTTGGTGGGAAAGATGAGTTTTGTTAAGAAATACTGAGTTTGAGATGGATTTGGAAAATTCAATCTGAAGTATCTAAGTAAGTAATTGGTGGTATGGGACTGGATAGAGGTCAGGAAAGATTTGGATAGATATATTGATCTGTTTATCATTTTCAAAGAAATCTAATTAAATACATGGAACCTGATGAAGTCACCAAGAATATAAAACTGGAGACAGAAAAGAAGTGGTGTGCCCAACTTTCTAGCCCATCTATCATTAAACATTTCCATCTTTTATTTTTGCTCATTTTCTAGTTATGAGGTAAAATGAGGTGTTTTGATTTCTATTTCTCTTCTTAGTGATTTAGGATAGTCTTTCACATGGTTCTTAATAGTTTATAGTTTTTTGGAAAGCTGTTCAGATCCTTTGACTTCGTAGCCATTGGGTATGGCCCTCGATCTTATATATTATATTGGTTCCCAGGATACCTTTGATAAGATCCTATCATAGTTATTTAATGCAAACATTTTCTCCCTGAATAATAGCTTCTCCTATCCTAGTGGTATTGATTTTGTTAGTGGAAAAGATTTTCATCTTCATTTAATTTGAAATGATCACTAGTATTTAATGATAGAGAAGAAATTATGAATATTAAGAATTCAGAAAACCTGGCACCATTTATATCAACTTATTAATATAGAGTGAAGTAGAACCATCAAATAACAGTATGTACAGTGACTATAGCAGTGTAAGCAGAAAGAATGTGGTATCATTGCAATGACCTACTGAGAGAAGAATTTAGAAAAAAAGACCATCCATCTCTTTGTTGAGGTGGCTGTATAGGTCTATGGATGTGTAACTCCATATATACTGGCATGCCTGATGAATATATTGGATGTATTTTTGAACTGCTTTTTACTCTTCCTTTTTAATTCTTTGTTGCATAGAATGGATTGCTAGATGGTGGAGGGGGAAAAGTGATATATTAAATGTGATAAAATAAAAATTATTGGCTAAGATTTCAGGAAATAATTAGCTTTTTTAAAAAAATGTTTTATTCTTCTGTTTATCTGGAAGGTTCTCCAGGATTAATATATATTGTAAATGTTAAAAACTGTAAATGCCAAAACTGTAAAGGTTTTGGCCAAGCTGGTAAAGATAATTTTTAGTGTTTTGACTTAACATCTAAATAAGAGGTCACCATGGTAAATTCCCAAATATGAAAAATACTCAATTCAGCTGGGGATTTTATGGAGATTTTAACTAATAAAAATGAAGGAATTAAGGAAAGGAGAAAGAGAGAGACAGACATATAGCTTCAAAAGTTATCTTCTTGTGTAGAAATACATGGAAATTTTAATATTTTAGAATTTAAAATTTGAAAATTTAATATTAGAAATATTTAAATTTAAATCAAAATTTTAATTTAAATTAAATATTTTATTTAGAACATTTAAATTAAATATTTCATATTTAATTGCTACCTATAGTTTTTACTTCCTTTTTATTAGTAATGCATACCCTTAAGTATCTTTTAGTCTATGTATGTATAGTATTTTGTTTGAGATTAATCTTACAGTAATTCTCAACTTATTCATTAGTTTTTTTTTTTAGCATTAAGAATCTTTATGGGGGCAGCTGGGTATCTCTGGATTGAGAGCCAGACCTAGAAAAGGGAGGTCCTAGGTTCAAATCTGGCCTCAGGCCCTTCCTGGCTGTGTGGCCTTAACCTTAACCTCCATTGCTTAGCCTGTACCACTCTTCTGTCTTAGGACCAATACATGGTATTGCTTCTAAGGCAGAAGGCAAGTGTTTTTTTTTTTAAAGACTCTTTACTAAAGGTCTTATATAAAGGAATAAATTTAATTATAAATCTTTTTAGTGATCATTTGATATTAGAACAATGAATTGATTAAACTTCAAACATAAACTTCTTTTTAATAGATATGTGGCTGGTACTTGCACAGAAGGCAACACATGTAAATTTGCCCATGGAAATGCTGAACTTCATGAATGGGAAGAACGAAGAGATGTTCTAAAGATGAAGCTTAGCAAAGCAAGAAAAGACCACTTGATTGCACCAAATGATAATGACTTTGGAAAATATAGTTTTTTGTTTAAAGATTTAAACTAATACTAAAAGTGATATGTATGTTTCCTAATCAAAGCATCAACTTGAAAATTTCAAAGTATTCAAAAGCATGTAGCAGAGAAGCTGCAAGTTTTCTGCTTGTATTGGCATATATATTGTTCCTCCTGAACAACGTTTCTACGGTGGGTATGAAAATGGGGTGTTTAACAGATCTGGCTGAGCTGTCATGAAACCAGATGGTAAACTGACAGGCTGCCATAAAGTATACCAGATTTGCCATCTGTTGAACACAATTTTGGATGGAAGGTTGTTAGGGGGAAAAGGATGAGGAAAAGGAAAACCTCTTGAGTTGGTCCTTAAGCTGAGACCTTTAAGGTAGGAATAATAAGCAATGTTCTGGAATAAGAAGAAAATGATGGATGAAATTCTTTAAGTGTTTTAATGGAAAGAGTGTTTAAAAAGAAATAAAGTTTGCTACTTATCTGTATGTAGGTTGCTAAAAAGGATTTTCTTAATAAAGATTTTAAGCAAAATAACCATTTAACACTAATATATGTTGAATGGGGTATTTTTTTCTCTATTTGTATGTTTCATTATTACTTACTGAAAAGAATCTTGAAGAAATGTGCACAAAGAATTTTTGGAGAATCAGTTGGCTGAAATTTTAATTTTTTTTTTGGTCTTTGCTGTTTAAATGATGATTTTGAAAGATTTTACCTGTATTGTTGGTATTGTGTATTGTATGGACCAATATTGCCTGTAATCAAACTTTATATAAATGCCTTTTGGGGGAGGGTGGGCCAGTCCTTTTTAATGAAAGAAATATTGTTGAAACATTTTATTTTCCTATTCAACATTAAGGTTCTTCACCCCCTTTTTTTTGTAGTCAGGAAATTATGTACTAAATGCTTAAATATTTAGCTGCCTTTTTGAATGTGTGCTTTTTCTTTCTCTGTACCCTTTCCTTTTGGATTAATAAGAATCTTCTGTGTAATTGACTTACATGCTATTTCTTATATTAACTCTATTTCTTATATTAGCTGTTCCATGTTTTATCCCAAAAGGAGTGCATGATGTCTTCTGAGGAGGTGAAACCCAATATTATATCTTTAGCTTTTTACAGTACCAACTTTCATATCGATTTATGAGATCATCATATCCATGCTATTTTGAAATAAAGCCGTAATGTAATTAAAGTAATAAACTACTTCTGCTCAATGCTAAACTGCTACTCTCTTCCTTTAAAAGTAGATGATTATTGCATGTATTTCACATTTATGGTCATGGGCAAGTTTTTAGTTAATGTTTTGAACAGTATAATCAGTTTTTCCCATCTTTCTATCAGCAGCCATTTTGATATTCAGAGATTACCATTACTTTAATTTAGGGTATTGAGGAAAATTTTCACCAGTATGGGCTTTCTGTTGAAACTGTTATTCATTAGAACAGCACTTGTTCTTGAAGACATACTCAATTCTAGTATTGATTTTTCCAAAGACTGAACAACAGGCAGATTTTTTTTTGCCAATATCTTTTTGTAATGATTTTTTGCCAATATCTTTTTGTAATGATTGCAAAATACTTTGGTTTGGAATTGAGTTCAAAGAATTGTATCCTTATCTAAGGTCCCCATTTTGACTTTTTCCATAAGGTATTTGCATTTATTTTTAGAGAGGGTAGTCTAGAAAGTGCTTTGAAATCCCTATAAAAATATGTCATGTAAATAAAACTTTTCTGTTCAACTACAGAATAGTCTAGCTAAGTCTGAAGCAGGTAGATTGTGTATGGGATACCATACTGGATCTGGATTCAAGAAAACCTGAATTCAAATGTGACCTCAAGACACTTATTAGTTGACTTGGCAAGTCAACCCATCTGCTTCAGTTTCATCTGAGAAAATGGCGATAATAATACCTATCTCCCAGGGTTGTTGTGAGGATAAAATGGCATAACATTTATGAAGTACTTTGCAAACTTTAAATTTGTATATTATTATCATGCCTTTAGCTCTGTCCTCATTTTCATGCATGTCTTCCTGGAGAGTTGTGCAACATGTGTCAGGCTCAAAATGTTTCTGTAGGAAATAGTAATTTTTAGTAATTAAGCAGAAAAAAATGTAAAAGTCAAAGACCTGAGAAAATAAGGCATACTTAAAGTAGTGGTATGATTTAGGATGGAAAGTTCATTTCCAATTCAGTTGTAATACTTCCAGTAGCTCTTCAGGCGGTGATTAAGCCACTACATAATGTTGGACTATAGCAAAGCTAACTAAGCCATTAATGAACTTGGGTATCTTCAGAAAAACCTCAGCAAATGGACTGTCATTATAAGTTAGTGGGCCTTCTAAGATGATTGACTCATTATTCTGCTAAATCCTGAGAGAATTATATAGCAACTTAATGTTTGATATTGGATTAATGACTGTGCCTTTATGTTGAATGTAGTTACTATAGGTGCATTTTTAGTAATACCTCAGTTTCAGCACAGATCCTCGGAACAGAGGACCTCACTTCAAATTCTAGCTATTTTACTTAGTACCTGTGTGATCCTGACTAAGTTACTTCTCAGGACCTTGGTTTCCTCGTCTGTAAGATGAGGGGTTTAATGGGACTAGTCCTTTATGGGTTCTTTTCAATTTTAAAACATTTGACACTATGTCTTTCAGTATATTTGTGATCTCATTAATTTGAGCATTCCCTCCACCAAGACAGACTGCAACTAACCCATGAATTTATGCATTGTCCTCCAGTGACTATTCTTAAATCTTTTCTGATTATATGCTTCTCTTATGCAGTTCATTGTTTGTAATATGTTAAATTTTATTCCTGCTTGCTATGTGCTCTCCATTATCTTTTGAGTGACCTTAGTTTTTTGTGAACTATGGTAGTCCCAAGTCATAAAGCATCACTGGCAGAATATTACAAATAGATGGGGCTTTGTTTTACTGGATAGTTAACAGTATATTCCAAGTTACAATTACACCTCCACCAAGAGAAGTTTCTGTTGCACTGTGTGCTGAAGTGGCTTTGGGAGGGGAAATAATATTAAGGGGAAAATGTTTAAAAAACAAAAATGCTAAAACTCATACAGTAGTATTAGTAGAGGACACAAGCAATAGCTCACTTGCATAATAGCTTTGACATTTAACCTTGCTAGCAAAGACATGCATAGGGTACCTTGAATTAGTCCTCAGTAAAGCAAATGGTGTAGAGAGCTCTGTAAAATAATGCTTTAAAAAAGTTAACCAATCTCCCCTGCTGTTTTCAGTTACCAGTGTAGGATGGCCTCTCCCCATTTTCACACATGCCTAGCAGAATATGTGCTATAGGATATATGCTTTTGTTTTTCTTCTAGGCAGCTAATGATAGCTGGAAGGTATAATAGTTCTTTCAAGTGCTTATTTTCCAGGCACTATGCTTATGTGTTGGGGATTCAAGTAAAAAGAATGAAATAATTCCATCTCCCACATTCTAATGGTGCAAAAAACCCAGGATACATACATATGTATATAGCATAAACAAAGTTACTATAATTACACACAAAGCAGTTAAATATAAGTGAGAATGAAGGCACTAGCATTTCGAATCAGGAAAGCCAAAGGTGGTTTCTGAACTGCATCTTAAAGGAAAAGATAGACAAGTATGTAAGAAGGGAGTGCATTTCAGATAGGACAGCTAGGAGAAAGTAATGACAGGCAATAAGGCAGTTGTGAGGATCAATTTGGCTAAATCAGTCACAGAGTCAGATATGTATTTAACAGAATTTACTTTGACAGCAATGGGCAGGTTTGATGAGAGATCTAAAGTAGGGAAGACCAATTAAGAAGCTTTTGTAATAATACTGGTGAGAAGTAATGAGGGCCATAACCAAGGTGGTACCCATGAGAAGAGAGAAAAAGGGTCTCATTTGGATGTGTAAGAGATGAGAGGAGAAAGACAGGATTTGACAAACTGGTTGGATACATGGGGTGTGAGAGATTGAAGAGAATAAGATAAGGTGCATCCAGGTAGCACAATGGATAGAGTGCAGTGCCAGGCCTGGAGTGAGGAAGACTTGGGTTCAAATTTGGCCTGAGACATTGTCCTAGCTATGTGAACCTGGCAAGTCACAACACCAATTGCCTAGCCCTTGCTGCTGCTCTTCTGTCTTGGAACTTATACCAAGAGAGAGAACAGGCTAATGCTGAGATTATGAACTAAAGACACTGGGAGGATAGTGGTGTCTTTGACAGAACAGGGACATTTGAGTTCAGTTTTAGACATTAAGAAGTTTTTAGGAATATATGAGAATACTACTTGCCTTACTCCAATAAAGGTTTAAAATTGCTTTTAAAAGTTTAATACCTATAAACATTAAGAGATTTTTTGAAATGGGCAGATACAGCAACCAAATGTGAATCTTGGACTTTTTGCTCCCTTTGTTTAGTTTATTGTAAAAAGTTCAGTCCCAGCTCTACCCCTCTACTACCCCCATAACTGACTTGCTCAAGTCCAGGAATACATTTTTTTCATTTGCAAAATGGAAGTAAATCTTTATCTTCTACTTTAGAATTATTGAGAATGAGATAATGTGTATTAAAGACACTTAGTAATTTTAAAATGCTATTTAAATGTAAATTGTTTTTATTTCCTTGAACCACATTTATTATGCTTTTTCTGGTTTTCGGTTATTTCTAATGGAATTTGAATCATGATAGTAAAGTCATCCTTTTGTAACCTGTTCACAGTTACAACAATTGCTACCCATTCAATCTAGTGAATATACATACCACTTTACACTTGGGAGTAAGCTAATCTTTCACTTGTTTTTCTAAATATGTATATTTCTTATTTGATCACACAGATTTTTCTGATTTTTGTAATTTAACAATGCAAAGAATAATGGAAAGCACTATACAAGGTGGGTAGGGAATGGAGAAGACTTACATTCATGTCTAGGCTCTGCTAGGATTATGAGCTATATAACAAATATCCTCACCTGTAAAATGGAGACAGTGGGTGGAGTGTGCTAGATGATCTCTGACATCCTTTGATTCTTTTCAGTGATCCTTTTGGGAGGGTGGGGGAGGGGGCGGTGTTCGGACCTCTGCTGTAGAAAACCTCCAGGGTGGAACCTAACTCCCACCCCAACCAATGCAAATCAGTAACTGCTGTGCCACGTAGTTCCATAAGGTTCTTAGAAGTTAGGCACCTGGCTAGACAAGGTCAGTGAGGATCTATTAATGTTTTCCCCTTTCATGATACCCACTTTTCCCAAGTGTTTTTAACTCCAAGCCTATCATGCCAGGCTGGCTTCTACTATTTCTCTGTTAAAGCTATGTTCAAATATGCTTGATACCTAAATATAGCTACATTTATATGCACCTCATTTCCCTAGGAAAGTGTGACCAGTTTGGTGCCACGTATGAAATTGGCTCATTAATGATGTGGGTCTTAGGTTGATATCCCTTCTGGCTATGGGCTTTGCTACTGTACGCCCCGCAGTCAACTGCTTCCACTTGAATTCAACGTGTTTTATTTTCCAGCCAATTTCTAGGGAGACATAAGGGCCTATGCAAATTTATCGGTCATCCATTGGTTGAATGAGAACATTATCTGTTCACTGCTTGGAGCCTTAGAGGAAGACCCTGCCATATGGTGTCCCTAAATTTATTAATAGGATTTAGGAGAAATTTGAGTGGGTTGATCAGTTTAAAAAAACATCCAGTATTAATTTTTTTTTAAATCCCAATCTTAAAAATATATTAATCGTCAAAAAAAATCCCAATTTTAAAAAATTTTCCTTTTCCCATTAAAACAAAATACTACCCTCTCAACACCTCTCCCCACAAAATCGTTTTTTTTCCCCTCTTAAATTGTAGAGGGTAGAATTGTAAAGCGTAATGCCAATATGCAGTAGATTCCTTCTATCTGAGAAAACAGACAGGCTCTTTTCCAAACGCTATAATGCCTTACGGCTAGTTCCTAATTTGTAACATCTGGTTAAAAACGACGTAATTTTTTGTTTGTATTTTCTCTTTTGTGCGGTGTTAGGGGTTTTTGTGAAAATCTCACGAATACTGGGAGACCCAAAAGTTTTAATACCTTTTAAAGCCAAAAAAGCACTATTGGGGGCGGGGCACCCTGTAAAGGTTGCCCTAGAACAAATAACAAAGTTTCTGTTTTATCTGTAAAACAAGGGGACTGGACTCAAGGACTTTCGAAGTCCCCTTTAGTCTTGAATCACATGACCCCGTTTTCTAGCTTTAGCTCTAGTTCTACCTTCTCCGCGCTTTCTCCCACTCCACCCCACATTCTGCTTCTAGCTGCCCACGAGCCTCTGACAGCGGAGCGGGTCCCCTCTTTCTCCGGTGCATGCGAAAGAAACGGAGAGCAGGAGCGAATCTTCCTCTAGGGGGGAGAATTCGTGCACAGACGGGGTAAAGAGCTTAGGAAGGAAGGGCTCACGCTAATCGGTCCACAGAAGCTACCCCGAGGTATGGTCGCTAAACTCCACAAATTCAGGGCACTCACTACCTGTCCAGCAATAAAAATGAATACGGCCTGAATCCTCGCGTAGCTTCTCTCGCCGGGGGCCTTTGGGCAAGGCACCGTAGGTCTCTGGGTCTCCGCGTACTTATTTGTAAATTGACGCGGCCTGCCTGCACAGGCCCTAAAAAACCTACGACCCATAAAACATCTTTCTGAGACTAGAGGTCCGACCCTTCCAGAAGTCACCGCCACTGGGCCACCGGGCCCCCAGCCCAGGCCTGGTGGGGGCGGGGCCGAATGCCGGCTCGGTGGGAGGCGGGGCCGAGCCTGATCCCGGAGCGCAGGCTCTGTGGGAGCAGAACCTAGCTCAATAGAGGCGGGGCCCGGGCCTAGATTCTGTTGGGGCGGGGCCCTGGGTTTCGGCTCGTTGGGGACCGGACCCTGGAGTAGGTTTCTTTTGGGGCGGGGCCGGGAGCAGGTTCGGTGGGGGCGGGGCCCGGGGCGGGCGTGATGGCGGGGCTGACGTGGCGGCCCCGGGTTAGCGAGCTCTAGCCGCTGCGTGATAGGGGAGCGGAAGACCGGGCTTGGCCCTCCCTGCCCGGCCCCGGCGGCGGCGGCGTGAGCTGTATAAAGCCGGCGGCAGGGAGAATGTAATGTCGTTATGCGGAGGCCGCGGTGGCGGCAGCGGCGACCAAGACGGCGGGGAAGGCGGCGAGGGCTCCGAGGGCTCCGGTGGCAGCGGCGGCGGCTCCTCCAGCCCGGCCCCTACCGGCCCCGCGGGCCTTCTGTGCCAGCGTCTGCGCGGCGCCTCCCTGATGGCCCGGCGGAGGCCCGAGTTGCTGTGTGGGGTCGTGGCGGTGGGCTGTGCGCTGCTCCTGGCCCTCAAGTTCACGTGCAGGTAAGGCCTGGGGCTAAGGGAAGGAGGAAACCCCGGCCGGCCCCCTAGACAGCTGAGCCGGGGAGGAAGAGCTGGATACGGAGGCGGCCTTGGAGCCGCCCCAAAGAGACGCTGCTTCCTCTTGTGTCCCTTCACCTGGGAGCATGTGGCTGGAATGCTAGGTTGGGTCGTGAATGACAGTGACCAATGGGCAGGTCGGGTCGGGCTAGGGAAGTGGGGGAGGGCCAGTAACCCGGCTGTCAACCGGATCTCCAGCAGCATGAGGGAAGGGGTGGACCCGAGGGTCTTTCCGTCCGTTGATCTCCTACCTGACCCTGCTTCAGTCTAAAATGGGTCAGTTGCCCAGCTCTCCTCTCACCTTCTACTGCCCGTCACCTCCTTTCTCTGTTACCTCCCTCCTTTGGTTTCCCCCACCTCTGTTTCCCTGTTGCCTTTCCCTGGTTTCCCCCTTCTGTTACATTTCTCTCTTCTCTTTCCATTTTCAACCTCTTTCTCTCTCCCTCTTGCCCCTCTCCGCCTTTCTGTTGTCCTCAGGTCTGTTACCCATTTCTAACTATCACTTTGATGCCCCTTTCTGTTGTCCTCCTATTGCTCATCACGCGTGTCATCTTAAGTCTGGAACGCGACAGGATCCCCCCATTTCCTCTTCCCCTTCTTATCTCCAAGATACCAATTAAGATTCCTATCTTAATTTCCCTAAGATTTCCCTTACTTCCCGAACTTTTCTTTCCATATGGTAAGTTAAGACTTGGATGAGAGAAGTAAGAGTTCTCAGGTTTGAGGAAGTGTAGAAGTCCTGTACTTTGTGTCCTAGGTTTCATGTAATGGTGAGACTGTTAGGCTTGGTCTTGTACATTTGAAGTGGATGGGGATGCTTCTCTAGTGGTGTGTGTGTGTGTGTGTGTGTCTGTGTGTGTGTAATATCAACTATTCCTATGTCCATTCGTCTCTCCTTTGTCATGCCTTCTGTACTATATATGTCAAGCACTGCCTTTAGCACTTGTTCAAAGAAAAGCAAAAACAGTGCTTGTGTTCAAGGATGTTAGTTGGGAAAAAATGCAAATAACCAGTACATAAGAGATAATATGGAAGGTAATTTCAGGGGAGAAAGTTATAGTATGGATAGGAGAGAAGACACCAAGGAGGGCTCCGGTAGAAAATGGGATTTGAGCTGAATTTTGAAGGAAACCAAGTTAACTATTCTTTGCTTACTGTTGATAAAAATGAGGTTTAGAAATGCTTGCCTCTTTTTAGCTTAAATATGTTTTTTGAAATAAATTGTGTGCTACACTGGAAAAGAACTCACTGGCTTTGGACTTGGAGAACATCAGGTTCAAGTTCTGAGGGTGAGGACTGATTTCTATATAACTTTGGGCAACTCACTTGACCTCTCCAGGTCTCAGTTTCATCTCTAAAATGAGGAAGTAGGACTAGGTGGTATCTGAGATGCCGTCTAGGTCTTAATCTACCATTCTGAGAAAGCACTTTGAAATAGAGAGGGCAAAGGTGCTATACATAGATCTGAAGAATTATGTCAGAACATGCAAATCAGAATTTTGAAAAATGCCTTGATACCTAATCAGCAATTTGAATAAACAATTATCTAATTATTTTTTCTTTTGAAAATCAATTCAATAACACCTTTACCAGCATAATCTGGGAGTATGATGTCCTGTACACATAAATTACATAGGGAACTGAACATCTTATTTAAACACCAATTTAAAAAATTATTTAATCAGTTTTGATAGGAATCCTCTGCTAAAATCCTCCTCCAAAGCCTCATCATGGTATGGGAGTAACACTGGGTTCTAAGGCCATGTCAGCAGAGCACAACTCTGGCAAGCTCTACCAAGGTTTGAGTATGGAACCAGTGAAGGACTATATCTATCCCTGTGTTTCAAGATCCAACTAACTATGTTCAAAAAGTTACATCACGAGATTAGTTTCAATGTGGTGAATTTTCTCCCAAAGCAAATTTGAGGGGGGGAAATATATATATATATATATATATATATATATATATATATATATATATACTTTTTGTCTTAAAATTCAAACTTAGTATTAGTTCTAAGGCAGAAGAGCAGTAAGAGCTAAGCTAGGTGATTGGGGTTAAGTAACTTGCCCTGGGGGTCACACAGCTAGGAATTTTCTGGTGCCATATTTGAACCCAGGATTCTCTGTCTCCAGGCTTGGCTCTCTATATACAGAGCCATCTAGCTATTCTTGAAGATGATCTGCTTAGTTGTGGAGCATTTGAGACTTTCCTTCTTGAAGGGATTACTGACACTGGAGGAAATGACAGATCCTAAAAGTACTGATGGAAATACTTTATAAATACATTGATATACTTCCCTGCCTCCTTAAACAGTTAGTTTACTGAATGCAATCAGCCATGTCTGGATAATATAGGGTAACAACAGTTACTCTGATGGGGAATATTAGTGGGCCCCAGTCATGCTGTGTTCTTTTGAGTGTTCATATATCCCTTTTCTTAATAGTTTTTTTAATATCTTCTCAATTTCTGGCAGTTATTCTCATTTCTCAGTCAGTCTGCCTTTAATCGAACCTCATTGTCTTCAGGATGGACTAATAAGCTACATCATCAAGTTTGTCATAATTATAAAATAAAAATAGCATTATTGGAAGGTTTGAACAAGATGTTTCTAGGAGTAAAATATATAAAGACTTTATAACACTTATTTTGACTACTAAAAATTTTAATATTTTGGAATTAAGAATCAATCAATTGGCAGATATTTATTAAGTACATATTACTACTAGACACTATGCTAAAAGTTGGAAAACTTAAGTCTGAGTTCTGTGTAATTGGGGAGGGAGGGTTCTTGTTGATTGAAAGCACTAATTTTCAATCTTAAAATATAATATCTTGTGTCCAAAATGTTGTATATTACAATGTAATGTTGCTACCAATTTTCATCTTGTGCTCAGTATGAATGTGTTCTATATCCTGAACTTCCTCGGGTTTTATAGGTATTCTGTTTACAAAGGCGAATGTTCTTTCATTGTATATATAATACTATGGTTCATAGAACTGGTATTTTGACGTTAATTGACCTTTTTACATTTTCTGAGATAATGTTTCCTTTAGCTGTCTTCATTGTCAAACTTGCTTTTGATTAGTATTAATCATACTTATGGGTATGGGTTATATGGGTTAACCATTAAAAACTAAAGACCTACTAGCATTTATGGAGGGAGAAAGGCGTGGAATGTTAAATGAATTACCTAATTCCAAAGAATCATTTAATGATAATATTAACACTCCATGCTGCTGACTTTAGAAGATTTGTGATGAAGCTTGCCTTTGGTTAGTGTCAGTGTCCCTTCATGATCCTATTTACTTGTCCTAATTTAGAACATCTTTTTAAAGATTTGATTTATTTAGACTTTTTTAAGCTAAGTTTATTGAAGGGGGAAATGTTCTAATTATTTTTTTTTTGTTTGTGGGGTTTTTTTTAGTCGTGCAAAAGATGTGATAATACCAGCAAAACCACCAGTAAATTTCTTCTCTTCAAGATCTCCTGTCCTTGACCTCTTCCAAGGACAGTTGGACTATGCAGAATATATTCGTCGAGATTCAGAAGTGGTCTTGTTGTTTTTCTATGCTCCATGGTGTGGACAATCTATTGCTGCAAAGGGAGAAATTGAACAAGTAGCAAACAGGCTTGCAGACCAGGTAATGCCAGATGATACTTTGGGAAAGTAACTTATAGAATAATGGAATTTTTAGATTTTAACTATCAAGAGACCTTAGAGATAATTTTGCCTTTACTTAATGAAAAAAAAAATTAAGTGTCAATTGTTAATTTGGTAGTAGCTTTGGAGAACAGAGACACCATTGGATAGTTTGGTTGGAATCTGGAAAGGGAGCTAGCTATATACCACCTTGGATGAGTAAATTAAAGATTTTCTGTAGTTCTTTAGATTAGGCCTTCCTCAAGTGTTAGAAATTGGAGGAGGGAAAAGACATTTTCCAAAAGGAAGAAAGCTTTGATTTAATACTACAGCTTTTGTCCTTTTGTACATATAAGTTGTTAGTAAATTGAGTATTCATAAATAAGGTCCATACGTGCCTCCAACATATATTGCGCTTTCAAAGCCCCCTCAGGTGACTGCATTATAATGGTGCTATAAAAATATTGTTAGAACTTTTTCATAGATATCTTCAAAGTCTTGGGAACATTTTTTGGGGTACTCGGGAGTAACAATTTATTTTCTTTTAAGGATAGATTTGATTTTTGTAAAGTCAAAAATCAGTCAATAGGCATTAATTAAATACTGTGTGTGTGTGTGTGTGTGTGTGTGTGTGTTTGGGGAGAGAGAAGGCTTCTTGTAGAAGGTGGTAGAAAGTAAAGTGGCAGAACTGAAGTATGTTCCAAAAATGGGGGTTGGGGGTGTGGAAGCGGAAGGTAGGTGGATAGTCAATACAAAGGCCTGGAGACACAGGCATTGGAACATCCTTTGGGGTGGAGCAACAATGTCTATTTGGGTGGATGATTTTGGCACTAGTGAAGGAAAGGTAGGTTGGAGCTAGGTTGTGCCAAACTGTTGGAGTTGGCCATCTTCACACTGATGGGAGAGTTCTTCTAGAACCTCCATTTTTGGGAAGGGAAATGAACCATCCTTCATTCTCTGGACTTAGTTATTGTACTCCCACCTGGATATCTTCCCTCTCTTATCCATTCCCTTTCATGTGCTGCCTTCCCCTGTTAGAATGTAAGCTCCTTGAAATCAGGAACTATCTTTATTTTTTATTATACTTGTGTCTCTAGTTTTTAGACTGACTTTTGGGCCAAAAAATGAGCCTGATAATGCAATGAGACAAATTTTTTTTTTAAATGGGCAAAAAAATTCCCTTTTTATAGTGTGTTCCTAGTAGAACTTTTTTCTAATCTCAAATGCTCAATTTATTTACACTCTAATGTGTCATCTTGGTATGAGATGTTTTCCTGTTTATCTTATTTCAGTATCAATACATTTCAAAAATCTGACCAGAATTGGCTAATTAAAAACAATAGTTATTCTTCTCCTAAGCTACCAGTCTCTAAAAATGAATGTTCTTCAAGTGCTCAGTTAGGACATGTATGTTTCATTTTCCACTAGTTTAATGGTCATGGAAATTTTTTATTCCCTGCCTATTGAGTGGCAGAATATTTTCATTTTAAAATTTTCATCTTTAAAGACTTTTTTTTCAGATGTTACTTGAAAATTCATAGTTACTTGAAAACTGTGGTTGTTCTATAGGTGCTGTTTGTGGCAATTAACTGTTGGTGGAACCAAGGGAAGTGCAGAAAACAGAAACATTTCTTTTACTTTCCTGTAATATATCTGTATCATCGGAGGTAAGATTTTCACATAAAATTCATTTGGAATTAGTTTTCTAACATTTTTAGAGGTCAGTTTTGATAATGTTTTGAGACAATATGATATATGTGCATATGCCCTGCATAATGTTGCCCTGAAAATCTTTTACAATAACATCAGTATATTATGCAATTTCTTTTACATAATATGTACCTACGGTTGTTTAATAATAACCCAAACTTTCTATAATATTATGAAATCCTCTTGTAATGTCATTTGGTCACTTGTCTAAGATACAGATCTGATGGTCAGAGACAATCTAAGACAATGCTTGATCCTCCCTGACATTACCTTCCATACGTGTCATTATATTTGTGATCTCATTTATAATACTGTTTCTTTGGAACGAACAGTCCTTGTAACATTGTTTGTGATATTATTTAAAAAATCCAATAATATTAGACAAGATATCTTTATGACAATTCTAACCCTTCTACATGGGAGTGCTTTTGTGAAAGTATTTTGTTATACTTTCAGCAATTTTGAACTGGCACATCTTTTTATTTTTGTTGTTATTTTTTTCCATAAGTGATAATTTGCTATCTCCTTTAAATAGAGTCTTCCAAAAACATGAAAACCTGAGTATTGGTTTTGTAGTTTTCATATTTGTATAATTAAGGTTCAAACATAACATTTTTTTAAAAAACCCTTACCTTCTGTCTTAGAATCGATACTCCATTCTAAGGCCAAAGGCCGGTAAGAGTGAGGCAGTTGGGGCCAGGGTCACATTGCTAGGAAGTGGCTAAGGTTATATTTGAACCCAGGTCCTTTGGACTCTAGTCTTGGCTCGCTATCCATTGGGCTACCTAGTTGCCTCTATAACTCTTTTTTATAAAGGGAATGTTCTATGGGACATTTTTGTTTTCTGAACAATATTAATAAGTGATAGGTGGTTTCATAACCTCTTTCCTCATTTCTCTTTAGATATTAAGTCATACAATTCAATTTGTAATATGGTTTGACTACAATTTTATTTAGAGACCATTGGCCAACTTTATTTTTTGGTCCGATATTTTGAGTCCTGTTGTTTAAACTTTCAGATTAATATGCAAGTAAAGAGTCCTTTCTTAGGGAAGAGGTATCAGTTAGCCAACAAGTATTGGCTAAACATTTAGTGCTAAATAATGTGCCAGGCATTAGTATATATTAGTAATGTATCAGGCATTATGTTAAGAACATATGAGATAGAAGAAAATCTCAGAGGGAAGGCACTAGCAGTGGGGGGGATGGAGTTGGGGAGGGGCGGGGGGGGGGGGGGCAGCTGGGTAGCTCAGTGGATTGAGAATGAGGCCCAGAGAAGGGAGGTGCCAGGTTCAAATTTGACCTCAGACACTTTATAAGCTATGTGACCCTGAGCAAGTCACTTGACCCCCATTGTCTAGCCCTTACCACTCTTCTGCCTTGGAGCCAATACACAGTATTGATTCTAAGATGGAAGGTAAGAATTTTAAAAAAAGGAAGAAGACTATTGTATTTTAGGAGTTAATGAAGGCCTGATCAAGAGTGATGGCAATGTCAGTGGAGAGAAGGGGGCATATAGGAAGTGAATGTAAATATACCAAGTCTAGGCAACAGATTGGATAGGTGAATTGAGTGTAAGAGATTAATTGAGGTTGACACTGAGATGGAAAGCATGAGTGACTGGAATGATGGTGGTGCCTAAACTTCTGTGAGGAAGATTGGAAGAAGGAAGAACTTTAAGGGAAAGATGAGTTCTCTTTTGGACATGTTGAATGTTAAATACCTATCGGATCTCCACTTCAGGATATTTTAAAAATAGTTGGTGGTATGAATCTCTCTAGTTTATGGTCGAGAGAAGGGTTGGATAGCTAGGTCTGGGAACAACCTGCATAAAAATGATAATTGAATGCATGAGAGTTGGTGAAATCATCAAACTAGAGTGAAAAGAAAATGGACAGTATTGGGAGTAACCTGGATGAAGATCCATTAAAATGTATCAGATTTTAAAGATAAAATCCAAAGTTTGATGTTTCCACTGTTGCAATTATTACTTAACCAAGGTTTAGCATTAAAAATGGAGGCTGAGTTGTAGAAACTTTGCAATCTTTCATGTGATATATATATAAGATTTTCTCTAATTAGCAAGATTAATGGTTTAACAATGATACATGTAAAACCCAGTAGAATTGCTTGTTGGCTCCGGGATGGGGGAGGAAGGAGAGGAGGGAAAAAACATGAATCATGTAACCATGGAAAAATATTCTAATTAAATCAATTAAATAAATACATTTAAAAAAAGATTAATGGTTTAATTTGTTTAGTCATTGTTGGTAAACTTAGTTTTGTATTAGCAACAATTGACATTTACATAGCAGTTTTAAAGTTTGCAAAGTACTTTTCTTGTAGTTTCTCATTTGAACCTCACAAAAACCTTGCAGGTAGGTACTTATAGGTATTAGTAGGTATAGAATCAGTAGAAATTAATATTTGTAAATCACTTATCATAGTCCCTGGTGTGCTTAATAGGTATTATATAAATTTTAATATCTTTCCTATCCCTCTATTACTAATTCCACTTGCAGATAAGGAAACTAAGGCTCTAAGGGGGTTAAATAACTTGTACATAGTCACATAGTAGTAATTGCAATAGTAATAGACATGGGATTGGAATCCCAGATTGCTTTTTTTTTTTAACCCTTACCTTCCATCTTGGTGTCAATACTGTATACTGGCTCCAAGGCAGAAGAGTGGTAAGGGCTCAGCAATGAGGGTCAAGTGACTTGCCCAGGGTCACACAGCTGGAAAGTGTCTTGAGTCCAGATTTGAACCTAGGACCTCCCGTCTCTAGGCCTGGCTCTTAATCCACTGAGCTACCCAGCTGACCCCCAGATTGTTTTTTGATTTGGGGTTCAGCCCTGGCTCTACAATACTGGATCAGAATAGTTTAGTTTTGAGTTAATAGTATGTTGGTACTCACTACCTTTTATAATAGTTTCATAGTCTTTTAAGTTGGAATGGGCCCTTGTCTGAAACATGAATTTCTCTATAGCATTTCCAACAATTGAATGATCCAAGTCAATATAATTACAAAACTACTTTCATATTATTAGTATATAAAATCATCTAATTTCTTGTAAAGGTAGCATGTTTAAAAAAAAAGAAAGTCTTGGAAAATTCAAAATCTGGCTTTAAACTTGTACCCCTTTCTTGCATGTAGTCCTTCATTATTAGACTATGAGCCTCTTGAGGACAGAAACAGTCTTTTACCTGCCTTCCCAATTCTGTGCTTTTAGCACAGTGCTTGGCACATAGTAAATACTTAAATAAATCAATGTTCATTGACTGTCTCTATAGTACTCTTATAAGTAACCTGCAATTCAAGATCCCAGACTTGTTTATTTGAAACTAGATTTTCCAGGGCAGTGTTAGCTGATAGCATTGGAAATTTAGCTTCCAAGTAGTTATATTTAAAGTGAATTTTTTAGCATCAGGTACTTCATTAATATAGAGTAGAGAAATTTTTGGGTTTATTATAGCAGAAAAGCATATTACAAACTTTAAAGGTGCTCCATAAATGCCACTTACTCCATTTTTAAATTTGTTAAACAGGGATCATAATACCCCTACTAATGACCTCCTAGGGTTGTTGTGGACTCGATGGTACTAGACACAGAGATTTAGGTTGGTCTGAAGCAAGGACTTGTTTTTCAAATTATTCACTATAAAGGAATTTTCCATTGGAGACACTTGATCCCATGATGTAGTAAATTTGGTAGAACATACTGTGTATATTTTGTATTTTGGGAGTTCTCTGAATTTCACAATGAGACACCCAGATTGTTCTTATATATTGTTGGACCAAAAAAAAAAATTAAACTCTTTTGACTTGAAAAGATGTTTCTAAATTAGATGGCAACTTGGTGTTGTTACAGTGTGCTCTTCATTTTAATATTTTACTTTTTTCAAATTGCTGTTTGGAAGACTGAGTCATAAACTTATCTAACTTATATGAAAGCAGTTAACAGCTCTTCATATTTGTAAACAGAGTTAAAATGGATATTTGAAGTCTTGTGATACATTTGGAATGGCATTTTCATTTAAAAATTTTCTTAATGTACAGAATATATTTAATATGGTATTTTGTGTAGTGCTAGATAACAATCTGTACATTCACTGAATAGTTAGAATTTGTCTTGTTACAATAAATTACTTTGTTTTCTGATAATACAAATTGTGTAATTTTGTAATATTACAGTGTATACACCAGTTATGTCACATCATCAGTTTGTATTGCTCTTATAATGTAGTAACTTTTCCCTCCCAATTTGTGTTTAGTCAGTGGAAGAGCTATGGAATTGCTGATATTAGATGATTGTATAAGATTTATGATACCTGTGTGAAAAGCCCAACTGCTAGGAAAGTAAATTTTTGAGTAGTTGGTAGTTTTCGTACACATGTATTGAGCCCCTTCATAATGCTAAAACATAATAATGAAAAAAAGTGAAGGTCATTAGTTCCATGATTGAATTGCCAGCATTAATTTGACTTTGTTTCAGTAAAACTGTTGGCTATTCTATTAATGTGATTGTAGATATAGCTACTATTCTTTTATTTGCTAACTTTATTCTTCAGTTCAAAGTGTGTTGAAAAGGAAAATTTGTGTCTCTTTTATTGAACTATATATACTTTTAAAAGTATGTAGATCAAAAATTTTGCTAGTATGTGCTGTGTTGCACAATAGCTAAAATTCCTTAAAAAAGAAACTTGGCATGGAGGATAAAATGTTGGATTTGGTATCAGGAATGCCAACGTTTAAATCCCACCTTAGACATCTACCTTGTTAGGTGACCTTGGGAAATCACTTAACTTCTCTGAGCCTGTTTGCTTGGCTCTGTGATAGGGATAATATTAATACCTATCTCCTGAGGTGATTGTGAGGATCAAATAATATAATATGTGAAAAGTGTTAGACAAACCCTTCAAATGATACACTAATGTGAATTGTTATTATTTCTAGGTTGTGTGAAGTTACCTGTATTGTCTATGTTTTGATTTTGCGTAGTATAGTAATAGGAAAATTTTTAAAATAAAATTCCTGAGAGGCTATTATAAAATCCTTCTTCCTTGGAGCAATTACTTGGTTATTGGTCAGTGTTATATTTCTTTAAAGATGAAATATTTTTGTAATTATTTAACCATGTTTAGAGTATAGGATAAATATTTTTTAATTGAAATTCAATCACCATTAGCCCATTTTATAATAAAGTTCTAGCAATCTCAGTTAAACAATCAGTATCTCCTCATATTCGTATTACATATAGCCTCTACACTACCCCATCATTTCATGGGATAATGCAGGTTGCCTCTCTATGCCTGCACCTTAAAGAAAGGACTAAGAACTTATTTTATGTTGTTGATTCTATTTGTGCTTCGTAAGCTTAATGCATTTTTTTTCCTTCTTGGCACTAGTTTTGGACCAATTGAGTACAAAGGCCCCTTGCGTGCTGTTTACATTGAGAAGTTTGTTCGCCAGGTGATGATGCCACTTCTCTACATCCCCTCTCGGTCAGAATTACTAGATTTTCTCTCAAATTATGAGGTATCTATTTCATATTGACTTTTTACTTTCTAATTTCAGGTTTTTAGCTTTATCTTATTTGTTACAAAATAAGAATGTTTATTCATAGCTCCTGATTTGCCCCAATTAATAAACAGAATTATGTTCAGAATAGCTAAATAAAACCCCATTTTGATATTTCTAGAAGTGCTCATCTTTGAGACTTTTTTTAATGCTAAACATTTCAGTGTTAAATCTCTTCAAAATTTATTTCTGACCATAAGAATTGTGACAGCTTTTAGCTTGTTAACACCTAGGAGTAAAGTAGATTTTATGAAAATTAACTTAGAATTGTTGTACAACCTAAAATTTTATTCATTTTACTTTATAGAATTGTTTTAGATATTTAGGTTTCTATATATAAATTATTGATTAACTGCAATTTTCCATTTTATTGTGTTTTTAACTTGGGAGAGGTCTGCCTCTAGTTAATAAGTTCCTAGAGTAGTTGACGTATATGATTTTTATCCCCCCCCCCCCTTTACATATACACTTTCTATCATTGATGAATTATCTGTGTGATAATTAACCATTGGGAGACTAATCTACTAACAAGCAGTTTATTAAGTACCTAATTTGTGCTAAAGACTCCGCCATGTATAAGAGATTCACAGACAAAGCAAAACAGTCACTGGCCTTCGAAGAGCCAGTATTCTGTTGGGTAGACAACACATACACATACAAGTAAATACAAAATGAAGGCCAAGTAAATTTGAGGAATAGTTGGCAGGGATTAAAAAGGCTTCATATAGGAAGTGGTCACTGAACTGAGGGTTGTTGTTTTTTTTTTTAATTTAAACATTCTTTTATTTGGTCATTTTCAAACATTATTCATTGGAAACAAAGATAATTTTCTTTTCCTCCCCCCCTCCCGGCACCCCTCCCATGTCTGACGCGCGATTCCTCTGGGTATCACAGTGTCCTTGATCTAAACCCATTTCCATGTTGTTGGTATTTGCATTAAGGTGTTCATTTAGAGTCTCTCCTCAATCATATTCCCTCAACCCCTGTAGTCAAGCAGTTGCCTTTCCTTGGTGTTTTTACTCCCACAGTTTGCCCTCTGTTTGTGGATTGAACTGAGTTTTGAAGGAATTTAGAGATCCTAGGAGTTGGAGGTGAGGAAGGAGTAGAGAGTATTGAAGGCATGAGGCGGAGCGAGGGCAAAACCATCATGGCAAGAGATGGAATATTTTGTTTGCAGAACATCAAGAAGTCAGTGTGTTTGGTGCTAATGCAGTAGTCTTGGCCTTAGGAAATGAGGAACCTGAACTAGGGTGGTAACCAGGTGAAGGGAAAGCAGGGGGCTGGAGCAACAGATTTTGTAATGGTAGAACAGACAAAACCTGACCACTGACTGGATATGTGGAAGTGAAGGTAGATACAGAAGTCAGGGATGATTCTGAGATTATGAACTTTAGGGACTAGGAGGACAATGGTATGTACCCCTAACTGAAATGGGGATGATTGGAAGGATGAATTTGGAGAAAAAGGAGCTCTGTTTTAGATTGGCTGAATCTGAAACACTTAAAGTCATCAGGTTTAATTGTTCACTAGGCACTTGGTAATGTTTGCCTGTATGTAGCTCAAGGGAGAGACTTATATCTGAATATGTATTTCTAGGAGTCATCTGCAAAGAGATGATAATTAAACTTCTGGGACTAGATGAGAGAAAGAGGGGGAGAGGGAGATCCTACAGGAGAGCCTTGAGGTTTAGCTATAATTGGGTGGCAAGTTTTGGATAAGGATACAACAGATGAGACTGATAATGAGTGGCTTAGGCAGGAAAAAAAAATAGCATTGTTACAAAAACTCAGAGAAGAATGAGTATCCAAGAGGAGAGGGTGATCACAGCAGTGTCAAATGGTGTAGAGAAGTCAAGAAAGGTGAGGGCTGGAAAAGTCATTTTTACATTACATTTTAATTTATTAATTTAATTTAATATTAATTTAAATTACATTTGGCAATGAAAGATCATTTTTAGAGATTTGATGAGAGCAATTTCAGTTGGCTCATGAGACTGTAGTCAAATTGCTTGGGATTGATAAGTGAATGTGAAAAGTAGAGACCTAGAATAGAGATGAACAGTTTTACAGAAATCAGAGTATTAATTGTAAGGTAATGAAAAACAAAACAAAACATTGGATTTGGAGTTGGGACCCTGGTTTAGAATCCTGCCTGTGATCTATGTAATTTTGGTTAATTCACTTGGTCTCTTTATGCCTCAGTTTCTTCTGCAAAAATTAAGGGGTTAGGTTAGATGATGTCCAAGGAATCCTAATTTTAAAATCCTGTGATCCTATCCTGAATAAAAATGGCAGATATACTCAAGTACAAGAAATACACAGAAAGGTAGTTTGATAAAAACCTATGACATTCCATAAAATCTCATGGTCAGATCTTCCCCCCCAAACTAATTTAGGATTTATGAGAATTCATACTTTTTATTTGTCTTTACACTACATGTGAAAAATGACTTTGTCTAAGTATGTTAATCATTTTCTCTGAAATTTCCTTAAATAGTTTTCAAATATAGTGGAGGGTTCATTTGCACATATTAACAAACTGATTATAAATCGTTCTTACCTGTTCTTTAAAGAAGCTTTCCCAAGTGACTTCCTTGGTAGTTACTCAAATTGTTTGTTGCTCCGCTTGAAAGAAAAACAAAAAAACTAGTCCTAGGTTCAAATGTGACTTTAGCTCTGTGTCCTAGCTCTGTGTCCCTGGGCAAGTCACGTAACCCCCATTGCTTAGCCCACACTTCTGCCGTGGAACCAATACAGAGTATTGATTCTAAAACAGAAGGAAAATTAAAGATTGATTCTATAATACAAATTTTTCATTAATTCATGTTTACTTTTCCCAGTTGTTATAGCAGAAGTGTTTTTGTTTTAGGATCTAAAGAGTATATAGTGTTTTGCTACTGGAAGGAGTCTTAAAAGATCTCCATCTCTAATACTTTCATTTTATAGATAAGAAAAATAAGACTTGGAGGGATTGTGAATTGCCCAAGATTACACCACTAGTTGGTGGAGGAATGATTCACAGTCAGGTGCTCTTTCCTCAACAGTGTCTAAAGAGCAAAAATGATCAAAATGAGAAGAAACAGGTCCTATCAGGAAAGGTTAAAGAAATTAGGATTATTTAGCCTAAAGAAGAGAAGACTAAAGGGTGAGTGACATCATTACAATCTTCAAGCATATGCAGGACCTTTATGAGGATGACACATGCTTTTATACTCTCTGTCCACAGAAGAGGTAACATGGTGCAGTGGAAGGAGCATTAGACTCTAAAGTGACCTGGATTCTAGTCCCCGGTCTGTCATCTTTTTGGTGTACACCCAAGAGCAAGTCACTTAACTTCTCTCTATAGTCCTGATTCATCTATAAAATGAGAAGACTTGACCAGAAGATCTCTGGCATCCCTTGCAGATCTAAGAGTAGAATTTTGTGATTCCAAATGTAATTAAAGCAGGAGAGGTTTTGTTGACACATATGATAGAATATATGATTTATGATAGGTTGATGAAACATTGAGGTAGGTTTTGAAGGAAGAAGACAGCTTCTGGAAGGGAATATACAGTATTCTATCTTGATCATTTAGACATTAACCTGCTGAAGCACAAGAAGACTAGGCTAGAGGTGTCAAACATGCAGCCTGTAACACTCCCAAGTGCCACTATAACCAGCTTAAGATGTTAATTGGGAAATATTCATCAAAATAAATAAAAATACAATCATTTCAATAATGCCAGTATTTTTTTTCTAAGGCAGTATCATTTCACTTTTCTATAAAACAAAAAAGTTTGGTTATCTGTTCTATAAAGTTGCTTCAATTCTAAGATTGCTTATTACAAGTTTGAGCTACCATTGAGGTAGGGAGGAATAAAAGTTAAGAGTTTCATCGGTGCCATCTAAAAGATCAGCCATACATACCAAGCGAGCAGAGTTTTAGATATGTTTAAGGAATATCCTGAAGGTCTTAAGAATTTTGAACACTTCCTTATAAATTCGGATTTGGAATATTGATTATGTCCCTAAATATTGATGAGACAACTGATGTGTTTTTGGTAATAAATTTCACCAAAGAAGAAAATATTCTTTTGCCTTTGTTATTTTTTTAACATTTAACATTTTTTTTTCTTAATTACATATAAATAAAAATATTTAACATTTGTTTCTTTAAATTTTGAATTCCAAATTTTCTCTTCCCTCCTACTCCTTGAGAACACAAGCAATTTCAAATGAATTATACATGTGTAGTCATTTTTTTCTTTGTTACTAATGATTTACTTTTCAATAATGCTTTTAAAACAGCTCTTTCATAAAAATTTGATGCCATTATTAATATTAGGTTGAGCTCAGGCTAGCATGTGATAGATATATAATATAGTGTCAACAAGGACAAAGTAACATTGGCATTATTTAACATCTGTATTTTGATTGTACAATTAATTGGAATCTGTATTGTAATTTTGAGGTTTGTCAGGATGATGCTCTCTTAAGGCTGTTTTTAAAAAACAAAATAGAGACCTAGTAGTATCAAGATAAAATTTATACCTAACATCTGTAAGTCTTGCAAGATGCTTGCTAAAAATCAAGGTTTTCTTTTGTGGTCTTGTTAATAATTCTTCTTGAAGTACTTCAAAGAGAAAAAAAATTCAGTTTGCTTTTTATAGTTTTTTTTCTAATTACATGCAAAAATTTTTAACATTCATTTTAAAAAAAATTTCAAGTACCAAATTCTCTCTCTCTCCCTCTCATTGAGAAGGCTAGCAATTTGATATAAGCTATACAAATCAATTCAATTTGATGAACATTTGTAACCCCAGTCCAAAAGGAACAATTCACTTAACTTCTCTGATCCTCAATTTCCTTCATTTACAATATGGGGATAATATCTATCATAACCTACCCAACAGGGTTGTGAGGTATAAATGAGATAATATATTTAACTTGGTTGGTTTTTTTTTTTAAACCCTTACCTTCCATCTTGGAGTCAATACTGTGTATTGGTTCCAAGGCAGAAGAGTGGTAAGGGCTAGGCAATGGGGGTTAAGTGACTTGCCCAGGGTCACACAGTTTGGAAGTATCTGAGGCCAGATTTGAACCTAGGACCTCCCATCTCTAGGCCTGGCTCTCAGTCTGCTAAACAGCTGCCCCTTTGTAACTTGTTTTTTAAACTTTAAAGTCCTGCATAAGTATTGATGGTAGTTCTTGGTAAATTGATTCATTTAAAATTCACTAGGTAGCTTGCTATTTAAAATCATCCTCTTAACTTTTTATTCTGCTCCCAAACCCTTTAATTTCTTTTTTTTTTTTTGCAATTCTAGATTTTTATGTACACGGTATACTTAAATTTAGGTATGGAACATAAAAGACTTTTATTAGTAGTTTATGCTCCTTTGTTTTGTCATAATAACAAAATGGTTTCAGCTTTTGGCCTTAATTTGCATTTTCAGTTATATATAATGTATTCAGAAATACTTTTGGTTTTGTTTCTTCTTATTTTTTGAATATAGTTGGTTTGCCCATAGCAACTTGTAAACAGTTTTAGAAGGTAAAGATTATCTATCCATGTCTTTATTAAACATGGAAAGAAAAGAATTCAAACTAAATAATTTTAAATCAGATTTCTGATATTCATTGATACTGCTCTTTAAAGTAGATTGTTTATTGATAAGAATGAATGTCAAATTTGTTTGAATTCATTATATGCTTTTAAAAAATAATGAAAAATTATTTTAACTGAATATTAATGCTTCTTTGCTTTGATAGTGGGAGCTTCCTTACTGGGAGCTCCATTTACCCCTAAAATCATAGGTCCAGACCAATACTTGACTTTAACGGTAGATTCATAAGCATTTACCCAAATCATTTCTCTAACCATAGACTTTTGTTTTGCAAATATGACCAGGAGCTCAGATCCAATTGATAATAATTTGACCTTCAACTTAATTTATTTAAATAAAACAATCAACAAATATTTATTAAGCACTTGCTCAATGCTAGGCACCAATATCAAAGAGTGAGTACTGCTGTCAATACCCTGCTTTGCTGCTCAAAAATATTTGTGTAATTTGATTACTAAATGGTCAGGGACCCTGTGTTGGGACCTTCAATATCAGTTCCTAAATCTCAAGCCTTTATCAGCTGAATAGTGTAGTGAATCAAATGTTGGACTTGGAGACCGGAAGACTTGAGCTGAAATCTTGCTTTAGCTCTTAAACTAACTGTGGACCCTGGGCAACTTAACTTCTCTTAGGCTCAACTTGCTTTGGGTAAAATGGTACCTACCTCGTAGGGCTGTTGTGAAGATAAAATGACATAACATGCAAAACTGTAAAAATTAAAGTGCTCTATAAATGTTAGCTATCATTTTATCTTTGCAATTTCACAAAAATCATTTGTATATTGGGTTACAAATTCTTTTTAATGGAGATAGTTGATGGAGCCAGTGTTAAATATGCTTAAAGACACTTAGTTTTGGTAAGACAAGTATTTTCTTCTTTGTTGGGACAGTTGGAATTGCTGTTATTGGGCAGAGACATAACATTTTGAAAAGTAGGAGAAGGATTTTTTTCTTTGCACCTGTCCAATGATAGAAGTGCCTTACAAGAAAGCTGTAAAGTAGAATGAAACTCCCAGGGGTATTTCAAAGGTCAATATTAATGACTGTTGTCCTCATTCAAAACCACTTAAGAAATTTGTCTTCCTTTAGATTACCTTTCTTGGACTGAAATACACTTTTGTTTTTCTTGTTGCCTTTTCTATCTAGGTATAACAGAAATGGACAAATTTTATTTGAATTTAGGAGAGTACCCTTGGGGTTAGGATGTTTAGTTTTTCAGAGTCATGAAGAGGAAAAAATTCAAAGGCAATATTTTGTAATAGTCATTAGTTAACCAACTCACATGAAGCCCCAAATTAGGTTCATTATAGGGCAAAAAGAATAAGAAATTGTTGGGAAAGGCTGAAAGGCGAAAATGAACACATCTAGCCAGGGTTGTCCTGTGCCTTGCTCTATATATAATAGGGCAGGCAGAACCTCCCTGGGACCTGTGATTCTTCCTGCTGTTGTTTCTTGTAGGCGGGGCACAGAGCTTGAGCAGAAGCATATGCCAGTTATTTAATAAAAAGTCGCTGTGAGCCCAGTACTTTTATCTTGTTTGTGGGGAAAAAAAGGCTTTGACCATTCTTTTGTCCTAAGGGTTAGGTCCATTTAATTTCATGGTGAGAAAATAGGTTTTGGATTGTCTTACTCCAGTTTCTTTTCAATCCCATACACAGATTCCATTGTGATATTCCTCAAGTGTGTAGGTCTCCTTTGCAGTGACTCACCATTCCTTTTAGGATCAAATACAGTCTCCTTTCTTTGTCATTGAAAGTCTTAGTCTGTTTCTAGGGTACCTTTATTGATGTATTATATATTACTCCCCTTCACACAAGCTGGTCTACTTGCTGTTCCTCACACACACCCTTCCACCTTTTGCCATTAGGCTTTGCCCAGGTTGTTTTCCACTTTTGGAATGCTTGCCTCTTCACCTCCACCTGTTACAATTGCTCACTTCCTTTAAAGCGCAGCCTAATTACTATCTTCAGCATGAGGCCTTTCTTTATATCCCTAACCCCTTCTCCCTCCCTCACTAGGACTTTTCCCTCCAGAGGTTATTTTATCTTTGTATTTTCTTATATGTATATGTAGTGTTTGCCCCCAGTAGAATGTTTTGACCAAAATATATATCTTGTTCTTTGAGGTAAGAGACTATTTTTAAAAAAATTTGTGTCCTGAGTGCCTAGCATATAATAGGCATTTAAGAAATGCTTAAGAAATTAAAGTAATCTAGGGTACTGTATTTATACATTATCAGTGTAATATTGCTCTAAATGCTGGATAGAAGATGGTGAGATAGTTATCTATAGTTAGTTTAGCAGTTGGTGAATAAAATGACTTCATACTTTTACAAATGTGATATATAACTTTAATTAGGAGTCACAGAAATATAGAATGTAGAAAAAAATGGCTAGGAAAAGGTGATCTATTCTTAGAACCACAAGAGGGTGTACAAACCATCTGCTAAAATTTACAGATAGCTACAAGTACTATACATCCAAGAGAGAAGTATTTTTGCTTAACAGAACATTTGCTCTCCTGGCAAGCTTTAATCCTAGAAAACAATCTACATAATAGTGACTACTCATTCCATCAGGGATAAGTTAAATTTTTAAGAATTTTAAATATGAAAATGTTTGTGTAAATTTGAGTCAATATAAATAGTAGATATTTTGAAAGTTGGATTCTTTTTTACCTGTATTTTTGGCAGTTATTTAATGGATGAATGAGAAGAACTGGGATACCGAAGCCAGATGATTTTGACCTATTAGCATGACATTAAGGATGAGAGTCAATCTATATACCTTGTATAGCCTAAAGTTCAATTTTTTTTTAATTAAGAAAATAGTAAGTTGATTGTGTTAGGTATAAGCACATACCTGAGCAACCTGGTTTGTTCTTAGACTAATAATGTTTTAAAATGTAATTATTGTGAGACTGAGAGAAAGGATTCAATTTGCCTGTTTTTAATTCATCAGTTTCTACACATTTGCAATTGAGCATACTAGAGTCATAAAATAGTTTGCATGCTTTTTGGGTGGGTGTGTTTGCCTTCTTTCACATCCCCCCATTTCCCCAGGGGAGGATTAAAAAAAAAAATTACATTTGCCAGAATCTGTGATATAGGTTTTGAAACTGTTGTTTTCATTTCTCAAAAATAACCTAACCCCATGAGAAGGGCAGAATTAAATCTGGCAGAGACTGTTGCGAAATAGAAGACCAACTAGAAGAAATTCAGAAACTTTTAAAGCTGAAGAATTATCAGGAAACTAAGCAGGCCTTGTCTTTCCATCTCTTATATTGCCCTCTTTTTGTGTCTTTTTGAAAGTATTAATTATGTTATGATCTCAACACTGTTATGCTTCAAAACTCTATACTACCATGACATTATCATGAATATCTGCCAAATAGTCACCACTTAAAATAGTACAGTTAGCATTATTAGTTAATAGTGAATGTTTTGTGGATTTTTTTCTGTTTTTTTTTTTCCTACAATTTTTAACTTGCAAACTCTGAGGGATACAGTATAGTTGTTTAATCTGGCCCAAATTATCTTACTTTCTTTAGCAGTGAAGAGGATGTCTCTGCGAAATACTTTTTGCAGGTATGACTGCTGAATTTTTAATTTGAAAATTTGAGCTCTGTTTGCTCTATAGAGAGAGTTTCAACCAGGATGTTGTTAAATAATAAATATATTACCCATCTGGAATTGCAGTAGTTATTTCAGTAATGAATACCTCTCAAGCAATTTTTGCATTGTAGCAATGTACCAGTTAAAAATCTGTTCATTTTTCATTTAGCAATTTAGCAATCTCTTTAAAAGTTTACTTGGTAACTGATAATGAAATGTGTTTCATTGTTATCACACAAATATAAAGAAATTGTTGTTCATTCGTTTCAGTCATGCCTGACTCTGTGACTTCATTTGGGGTTTTCTTGACAAAGATACTGGAGTGGTTTGCTATTCCTTTCTCCAGCTTATTTGACAGATGAGGAACTGAGGCAAACAGGATTAAGTGACTTGCCCAGGGTCACATAGCTGGTAGATATCTGAGGGCATATTTGAATTCAGATCTTCCTGACTCCAGGCCTAGCTATAACATTAATCTTATTTAATTTCTAATAATGGTATATAGTCATCACTATTTAGAATGAATTTAATGGTTTATGTAGATCTGTAAAATGAATTCATAATAGTTCTGAATTTGGGGGTTGTCAGAAGTTTGAGAAAGCTTAAGGGTAGATTTTGCTAGGTTTAAAATAGGTTTCTTTTGCCTTTCATAACTAGTACTAGTAATTTAAGTGAATAGAGGACAGGACAATTCAGTTAAAGTCTGCCTTTGACAGGTGCTTGATAAATCACTTAAACCTCTTAGTATTCTATATCATATTCCAAGACTACAAGTTGTAGAGTAGCTGCTGGCCTGCATTGATAGAAGAAATTCCCTCACCTGGAGGTCCCAATACTAGTAAAACAATAAAATTTCCCAAAATAATTTAGTTATAAACTGCTATCCAGAAATCTAGCAACTGGGCAGCTCTATTAACCATTACTTCCTCCTTCCACTGAACAGTGATAACCAATGTTTATAATAAAGTTAAATCTGAGGCTCTACCAGAACATGACATGCTCTCTGAGTCAAAAAAGGAATTATATAATTTTTATATAATTTTGTTTTAATGAGAAGCAACATTGCTTAGTGGATGGAAAGCTGGCCTCAGTAAGAAGATGTAGGTTTAAGTCCCACCTCCAGTACAAGCTGGCTGTGCAAACCTAGTCAGGTCGATAAACATTTTAGTGTCTTCTCCTGCCTGCCTCCCCTCCTGATTCCAGGCCTGGCATTCTATCCACTGTGCTACCTAGCTGCCCCTGAGTTACAGAGCAAATTCCCTCAATTATTCTTTATTCTTGTAACAATTTTGTGGGGGTAGACAGAGCTCATAGTATTATCCCTATTTTACAGATGGGAAAACTAAGACTTACAGAACTTAAATGGTTTGCCCAACTACATAGCTTTTGAAGCTGGGAATTTTGCCTTTAAATCCAGAATTCTTTCTGTTCTGCCACATCATTCTGCTAAACTGAGGCTGACAGACAGTTAAGCAACAAAAGGCCAAAATATGAAACTTATTACATTAAATCAGTTTCTGATATTTAATCTATGAAACGAGAAGATCTTTGGTTTTTTTCCTTCTATTCACATGCCTTTGTAGACTATGGTACTATAGTACCATGATGCTAAGAGGCAGTAGGTGGTGCAGTACTAGAATGGAGGAACCAGGGTCTAGAAGCCCTTTGTTTAAATCCTTCCTTCAGATGCTTCCTGGTGGTCTGACTGGCAAATCATATAACCTTCTTTAGCATCCGTTTGTTCAAAATTTCTGCCTGCCTTCCAGGATTATTGTGAGGATCAAAGGAGAGAAAATAAGGCGAGTGCTTTGGAGACCTGAAAGCCTGATGTAAAGGCTAGCTAGATATTCTCTAGTCAGATATTGCCTCTGATATATAGCTGTTTAAATGGTGCTGCTACTTCTACTGCTACTACTAACCACTAGTAGCTACTATTACTACTACTACATTGCTCTGTAAGTGCCATGAAGAAATTAACCCTCATCAGAACTTTTTCTCTATGTGAACTTTTTCAACTATGTTGCACAGCATTATATATAATAGATAACTTCATAAATGCTTGCATAAATGAATTGATTTTAGAGCCCAAACATGATCTTAATCCTAAACGATGTTAATGCATTGTAAACCTTAAAATTTCTTAGACTTATTTTAAATCTAACAGCTCCAATTCTTTGGGTGTGGATGTACCTTCCTGATGGCTTTAGCTGATCTGGAAATACATTTGATAGATTTCCAGAGTTTTTTTATTATAAAGATATTTTATTTCACCAATTACATGTAATAACAAATTTCCAGGTAAGTTTTCTGAAGTTATATGATTCAAATTGTCTCCCTTCCTCCTTCCAGAGCTGGCAAGCAATTCCATCTTTTTTGAGACATTTTTGATGACTTTTATTTACATGAAAATCTACATGTAAACCTTAATCTATTTTTTAAAGCACATGATTTGCATTAGAAGTGATAGTGGCACCGTTACAAATCAGAATTTTAAAATCATTTGTAAAGTAGGTCAACAAGTGCTAAATTGTGTGCTGCTACTGATTTTTATAGATATTCAGAGTACGAGAGGAATTTGAACAAGGAGGAATAGCAACTACATGAGTTGGAAGAAAATAGGGAAACATAAATCAGGGGAATCATTTTGAGCAAAGGCATAAAAAGATGAGAACATATGTTGGGTAGTAGAAAAGAGCATGGCTAGAGAGACTGGAGTTCAAACTTGTTCCCTGATTTTTACTACTTTTGTGATCTTGAGCAAGTTGCTTCACCTTCCTGGGTCTCAGTTTCCTGATCAGTCATTTAGCCTTTATTAATTGAATACTATATGCCAGGCATTAGTGCTGAAATAAATGGTAGGGATTTGGGAATGGGATTGGATGTTATTTAGGCCAGTATCAGAACAGTAGCCTGGTTTTGGGAAGGCCACTCGAGCCCAATGCAGGCAGAGCAAGACCCTGAGATGAGACACACACAGAACCCTATGTTATAAAATAACAGTTGTTTAATAAAATAGGAACAGGTTAGAAGGGATTTGGATATAACTTACTCTAATAATAACTACTTACACCTTCCCCCCAGATCTACAAATCTCTTCCCAGAGATTGCTTCTGAGTGTTTTCACTACTCTACTCCTATACTTTCTATAGAACCCCAAATTATTGTACTCAGCTAAGCTAACACTAAACCCCCCTTTTGGTGATCTAAGGAAAGAGTCGGTGTGTAAGTATGACAGGCTCCAACAATGGTCTCACGATCAGCTGTCAGTTGTCAGAAGAGCAGCACAGGAACTCAGCAGATGTCAAATAGCCAACAGGGTAACAGGATAATCCAAACAGCAGGTAGGATGTAAAGATCAGGCAGTCAAATGGCACAGGGAAAAAGCTAATCTCCTCAGGTCCACCCAGAGAGAGAAAAGCCATAGCCCCTAGGCTCAACTTTCTCTCTCCAACCATAGCTGCTCTACCCTAGAATTCCAGAACTCTGCACTCTGCTGTCCATCTGCAAACTCACACACCTTAACTTTTCCTATAACAGTGCTGAGTGTTGGGGATGCAAAGAAGGGAAAAAAACAGTCCTCTCAAGGAGCTCACAGTCTATTGAGCGAGACATCTTGCAATATCTGTCTATTGTAACAATTAAAATTAAAGTATAAACTATAGCACAAAGTTCTGAGCATAATCAGTTTATTAGTAAAGTGAGAATTTACTAATAATTTGAATTTCAGCTTCCATAGTAAAGCTAAGACCCTGAATGAGGGGGAGAGTTACCTTTTAAAAGTTTTGGGGGAGTATAGAATAAAGAATAGGACCTTTGTAGGTGAGGAATAAGTTATGATTGGTTAAAAGAACTCACAATCATGAGTGGTGGAATTAGTTTTATTGGTTATGCAGCTGACACTTGGGGGATAATATGATTGGTAGGAAATTAGGAATGAACAGTGATTAGCAGAACTGGATTTCTAAACTTAACTCCTTATGAGCCAACTGAATTTCTGAACTAAGTTCAGAGATGAAGAGCCATGACTTAGGCAGAAATAGGACAAAATAACTTAATTATAAATAAGATCAATTTTTTTAAATTAAAAAAATTTTTAAAGACAGAATCATTCTGATCAACTAACAAGATATATAATAAAATTAGGAGGGGTAGTCTTAGAGGGAAGATTCTAAGTTTAGGAATTCTGAGAAAGGTTTCTTGTAGAAAGTGGTACTTTCTAAAAAAAATAAAACAAGAAAGTGGGAATTTAGATTTGAAGGAAGCCAAGATGAGAAGGGAGAGAGTTCTAGGGATGGGGAAAGCCAGTGAAAATACATGGAATCTGGAAACAGGGCCTTGTTCAAGAAAAGCAAAGAAGTCAGTGTCACTATATTGCATGATACATACAAGGCATAGAAGCCTGAAAATGTAGAAAGAAACCAAGTTATGAAGGATTTAAAAAAGTCAAAACAGTAAATTTTATATTTATTCCTGGAGATGATAATAAACTATTAGAATTTTTAGAATGGGAGGGGAGGAAGAGAGCTAATGTGGTTAGGCCTGTACTTTAAGATTGCTTTGAGGCAGGGACAGCTGGATAGCTCAGTGGGTTAAGAACCAGGCCTAGAGATGGGAAGTCCTAGGTTCAAATTTGGACTCAGACATTTCCCAGTTATGTGACCCTGGGCAAGTCACTTGACCCCCATTGCCTAGCCCATACCACTCTTCTGCCTTGGAACCAATACACAGTATTGACTCCAAGATGGAAGGTAAGGGTTTAAAAAAAAAATAAAAAGATTGCTTTGAGGGGCAGTGAGGTATTTAGTGGATTGAGAGCCTGGCCTGGAGATTAAAGGTCCTGGGTACAAATCTGGCCTCAGATGCTTCCTGTGTGACCCTGGTTGACTCCCCAGTTGCTTAGTCCTTACTGCCCTTCTGCCTTGAAACCAATTGATTCCAAGACAAGAGAAGAGTTTAAAAAAAAAAAAGATTACTTTGATAGCTGAGTGGAGGATGGATTGGAGTGGGGAAAGACTTGAATCAGGGAGTCTAACCAGTAAGCTATTGTAATAGTCCAGGAATGAGATAATGAGGGTCATTACCAAGGTAGTGACAGTGTCAGAGGAGAGGAGGGATATAGGAGAAATGTCACAAAGGATGTGGTATCAGGAAGACTCATCTTCAGACCTGTGTGACCCTGGCCAAGTCACTTGATCCTATTTGCCTCCCCTTCTCATCTATAAAATGAACTGGAGAAGGAAAGGGGAAACCTAGTATTTTTACCAAGAAAACCGGAAATGGGATCATGAACAATTGGACACAACTGAACAACAAAAGAGACAAGAGACAGAGGAAGGGAGAGAGACAGAGATAGAAAGACAGAGAGAGAGAAGGAGGAAGAAAGACAGAGACAGGAGAAACAGACAGATGGGGAGAGAGAAAAAAGGGAGATAGTGAGGGAGGAGAGTAGGGAGGAGAGTCAGTGACATAAGGTTATAGAACAGGGAGGCTGTGGTAGTGCCCTTGATAATACTGAAGTTCAGAAGCAGTTAGGGGGTTTGGAAGAAAGATAATGAACTTAGTTCTGGGCCTATTAAGTTGGAGATGTCTCTTCTGTGATGGTGAACCTATGGCATGGGTACCTGTGTAGATAGAATTTATTCCCCAAGGCTCATCTGACTCAGCTCATCTTACCCAGCATCCCATTTGCGTGTTTACACTGCATGAACATGGCATGAATGGACGTGAACACACGTGTGTGTGTGTGTGTGTGTGTGTGTGTGTGTGTGTGTGTGTGTGTGTGTGTGTAGGATAAAAGTTTTCGTGTGGCATCACCCCCTTTCTCTGGCAGTGGTCAGTTAGGTTAGATTAGGCTTTAATCTATTTTCTCTATCTTTAGTGATTCTTAAAACTATGGAAAATAAGAACCTGGAGTTATTGTGATCGATTTAAATTTTAATTTTGCATGCCAAAGATGGCATGCAGAGCACTCTCTGTGGGTGCAGGTGCCTCCCCACTGCCACCAGAGCCTTCTCACCCACATCTGAGGACATTTTAATACTGCTCAGCAGCCAATGGGAGTGCACAGTGGATAAGGTGGGTGGCTCATAGGTGGCAGTACTAGAGGGGGAGCAGAGTGCTCGGGTCACCCTCTTCCCCCTCTCTACATTTTCTGAGGACATTCCTCACTTTACCTGCTCCTCTGTCCAGCAATCCAGTGGGAGAGCTTCCTCTCTCCCCTGTGTGGAGTAAGGGGGGGGTGGTACTGGAGTACACAGCAAAAGCCCAGGGCAGGGGACACAGCATGCAGTCTCTAAAAGGTTCACCATCACTGTTCTTTGGGACATCCAGTTGAAATGTCTTGTTAGCCACTGAGATGGGAGACCAGAGATCAGGAGAGTTGTCTCATAGAGACAATGATTGAAATCATAGGAACTGATGAGATTACCAAATCTGAACCATGTAGATAGAGAAGAGGGAACCAGCATAGAGCCATGGCTAGTGGGTATGAGGTGGCTGAGGAGGTAGAAAGAGCTCTCAGCTGGTTAAGAAGAGAGCCAGAGTCACAAAACCTAGAGAAAAGAGCATTTAAGAGAGGAGTGACAATGTAAAGACTGAAGAGAGGTCAAGAAGGATGCGGACAGAGAAGAGGTCCCTTACACCCCTAACTCTGTGATCCTGTGCTAGAGGGGTTGTAGAGCAAACTGAGGAATAGCACCAGGAATGGCTTAGAGCAGAGGATTGATATTGGAGCATTACACAAGGACCAGCACTGGCTTGGACAACTCTTATTTAGTGGAGGCCCTAGAATTTTAGGAAGATTTTTGTCCTGATTGAATATTTATGCCTATTAAAGGAGGTAGAATGATATAGTAAAAAAGCCCAAGTCATTTGAACTTGGGATTAAAAAGCTCTGGATTCAAATATTGCCTCAAATGAAGTGAATGAAAAGCTACAATCTATAATGATTCAAATATACCTTTATAATATGTCATGCTGTGGGTACTCTGGCTGCAAAGAGGTTTCTTAACATTATTTGGTAAAACAATTGCAAATACAAAAATTATAAATGAAGTTCTGTTGGCTCTCCAACTACCTGAAACTCTGGCTGTAGTACATTGCTCTGCTCACACAGGTGGAACTGACTTTGTTTCAAGAGGAAATCACCAAGCAGATGTTGCTGCAAAACTAGCCACTATAGGAGGCCCTGAATTGATTTTGAATTTGACAGTCATTCATGAAGCAGATTTATCCCTGGCATATAACGAAAAGGGGATCAAGAAATGGAAACAAAATTTTAAAGCCAAAACAAGTTAATGGTGTAATGGTGGCATGTGGCATCATAAGGTAAGTCAATACTTCTGAGAACATTTTATCAACAAATTTGTCAATCAATACATTAAAATGGTCATTTTGGAACACAAGGCATTGTAGATTTGGTGATGGATAGCTCCTAGCATAACAAGCATCACCTCTAAAGTCTATGTAGCTTGTGCAACCTGCCAAGTGTATAATCAACATATATTTCAAGGAAAGGTGTTTGGGGGATGTCCATTAGCTTACACACCATTTGAACATCTCCAAATTGATTTTATAACAGTGCCAAAAGTGGGACATTACAAATTTTGTTTAGTGATAGTAGACCAGCTGACAAGATGACCAGAAGCTTTCCCAACAGCAAGGAATACAGCAATGTTCGTAGCCAAAATATTACTAAAAGAAATCATACCTCAATTTGATTTACCAGTAAGAATTGATTTGGACAGGGGAAAACATTTTACAGTTCGGTTTTACCACAAATATATTCGTGCCTAGATATTACACAAAAATTTCATGTGCCATACCACCTACAGAGTTCAGGATAAGTGGAGAGAATGAATAAAGAACTAAAAACCATGAATGGCAAATTATATCCTGAGACACATTTGAAATGGCCGGATGCCCTACCATTAGTATTATTTTACCTTCAAAGTAGGCCAAGGGGAGATCTACACATTTCACCATCTGAGATGCTGTTTAGTCATCCACCAATATATGCAAAACCATTCAATACTTTATATACTTCGCTTCTGGGAGAAGACACTAATGTTGCTACATACATTAGAGATCTGCAAATCAAGATAAAAGAATTTCATGAATCAGGAGCCTTAGTGCAAGCTGGACCAATAGACTTCTTTACATGATTTGATCCTGGAGATACAGTTTATATAATGACCTTTCAGTACACTGGAGGAACTCAGCTGGCCTGGGAAGGTCCATTCCAAGTACTTTTAACAGCCCATACAACAATCAAGAGAAAAAGCATCATGGATTCATTATTCTCACATGAAGAGAGTACCTTCTGTTGAAATTGATAATCAAGAATGACACTACAAAGACTATAACTGGGCACTTTTCAAGGACCCTGGACTATTACAACTGGACAACTGGACACTTTTCAAGGACATTGAATTTATATTTTGTGTTTTAATAAAGGGTTTTCTTGTACATAAAGTTTGAAATAGAATGAGGAATGGTAAGTGTATAGGTATTTAGGTATAGGATTTAGGATTTGTGTTTAGAAATTATTATTATTATTATACTTTTATAGGAACTGAATGATATGTAAATGAAAGTGTTGCAAAGGGTTATGTGTTGATCAACACCCATCTCAGGGGGGATATTGTATTATATGTATATAATGTTCTTTTGGGTTTGTTTTTTTTTTTTACATAGTAACTAAGATGAATTTAGATTAAAATCTTTAGGGTTTTTTTTTCTGTATAGTCAGAAGTGTGTTATCCTGTAACTGTAAATAATTATAGTTGTATATAAGTTGAAACTTGCATTTTGCAAGATTTTGTTTTGCTTGCTTTCTTTTTTCTCTCTTAACTTCTCCCAGTTTCTTATATAGAATATAGAATAGTGTTTTGTTTTTTGGTAAGATCCATTGGGGAGAATATTCTCCTAGAGGACCTGGGGGGGGGGTGATATTGTTATAAGGAGTTTTCTTAATTTCACTGTCTCGTTATGAGCAGAGTATCTATGTTAAAGGAAATTACTTAATCTCACTCTGTCTCTTTAAGAGGCAGTAATAAACAGTTCTTACCCTCTGTCTTTTTAGGAGACCAACTATAAAAAAAGGAGTCAGTTAAGAGGGGATTCCATTTCTCTGACTTCTGGGGGAGCAGGAGTTCTTAGGTGTCTGTGTCACGGTGACAGGCAGTTTCATCATTTACAGTTTGGATTCAGATACTGGGTTTAGCAGGTTGGAGAAGATAAAGACTTACTGATTTAGAGTAGGCAGATAGAGAATTTAATTTTAAATAGAGTAGTTTTAGTTAGGCCTGCTTTGTCAGGCAAGAAGATCCTGCCCAAGAAAGCAGTTAGATTTAGGATTTCTTAGAGATTTTAGCATAGTTTAGATTTTTAGGTATAGTTATATGATATAAGAGATATAATCTCCTATTTCCTACCTCCTGTTTCCTATCCTAATCTCTCCTGTGAATAAATAAGTGTTGGTGGTTTACCAAACTGATCTGAGTAACTTTTATCAAACTCCCACCAATATTTTTAAACCCCAAAACTCTATTGTTTTGGGAAATCTCCTAACCTTTCAAAGCCTCAGTTTCCTTATCTATAAAATTTGGATAAAAAGTATCTTTTGTTTTTTTAATCCCTTAGCTTCTGTCTTAGATTCACTACTATGTATTGATTAGAAGGCAGTAAGGGCTAGGTAATGGGAGTTAAGTGAATTGCCCAGGGTCACATAGTTAGGAAGTGTCTGGGGCCTGATTTGAACCTAGGACCTCCCATCTCCCATATCTAGGCCTGGCTCTCAATCCATTGAGCTACCCAACTGACCCAAAAAGTATCTTTTAAAACTATACAGGACACCTAGTATAAAGGTTAAAATTATGGTTGAAACTGAAAATCTAAATTTAAGTGGTCACCAGGGGAAATCCCAAGTAATAAAATACCCAAGTCAGTTGGAATTTTTTATGGTGATTTAATTGATAGTGGAGGAGATTAAGGAGAAGGAAGAAGGAGAAGGAGTAGGTTTTTTCTCTCCTTCTCTCCCCCACCTGGCTAGTATCTGCCTGGGGAGATCAGGAGATAAGGGAGTAAGGGTTTGGAGTATGAAGAAGGAAGGAGTCAGCTGGAACTCCAGAAAAAGAAGGGCTAAACCCAGATGCTCGAACCTGAATCAGCTCAAGGCAAACTCGCCACCACCACTCCAAGATGTCGAAACTCCAAGATGTCGAAACGCCTAGCACACTGCCAGCCAGAGTCCCCTCTCCAGGGAAAGAGGAAGAGACAGGAAGTGACATGCTTTATATGGACAGTTTTATATCACTTTTCTGCATTTCATTTTTACCAGTGATCACTTAGCTTGACTTAGGACAGCCCAGGGGGTCTTTCAGCTTTTTTTCTCCGCATGTCTGTTGCTTTTTTCTCAGATACTTAATCTTTGAATTTGGTGCAAACCTTCCTAATCTTGTTAAACTTAAGGAGGGTGGGGGTGGGGCAGCTGGGTAGCTCAGTGGATTGATCAGGAAATAGCTACATCAAATCTTCTAAAGAAAGGTCTGATTAGGATGGAATAGTTTTAAAATTCACACTAGGTAGCACAATAACTAGAGGGCCAGGTCTGGAGTTGGGAGGACCTGAGATCAAATGTGACCTCAGATACTTCCTAGCTATGTGACCCTGGTCAAGTCACTTAACCACCATTGATTGCCTAAGCTTTGCCACTCTTCTATCCTTGAATTGATACTAAGACAGAAGGTAAGAGTTTAAAAACAAAATAATAGTGCCTTTATGAAGATTCAAAGGAGATTATGGGTACAAAGTACTTTGTAAACCTGAAATGCTATTTAAAGTCAATCATTAAAGAGGAAAGTTAATGGCAGGCCAAAGCATCTGTGTTTGAATTACTGCCCTTTGGAAGTTTGGAAGCGTTAAAATTTAAGTGAAATAAGATTTGGCTCTATATAAATAGGAATTTTCTTATGATTAGAATTCTCCAACAGAAATATAAGATGGCTTATGAATAAAGGAATTCTCCAACTTACACATATTGAAAGGACAGGACTAGGTGACCTATAAAATCTCCTGTGATATTCAGTAGAGAGATTCTTAATCAGAGAAGCATGGTGAAGGAAAGTTAGTCTGGAATCCATATGTAGGAAGAACTGAAAAGGAAGAGACATTAGAACCAGAGAGACTAGTTAGGAGTAAATTGAAGCAATTCAGAGCTGGGAAGATAAAGAGCCAAACCAAGGGGAATGGAACTAGGAATGAGTTAGACTCAGGAGAGCCAGGATCCAATTGGGAAATGTTTAATAAAATAAATAAGAATATAGTAACCCTTAGATAATGTTAATTTGTGGTCTTCTAAGTCAATATGCTGCCTCCAGAGTTGTTATTCTGTTTTAAGATCGACCATACTGCTGTAAGACATATTGCAGGAGGAAATACTCAAGGATTTTGGTAACAGTGTTGTAAGACTAGAAAGAAGATTCAGAATTTTTTTGTTTTTCTTTTCCCCCTCAAGGTTTTGAGTTTGGGGGACTCTGAGAATGTTTGTGTCCTTCGGGAAGCTGGTATGGCAAAACTCTTTGGGAAAAAGGTAGTATCAGTTTGGAAGTGGCACAATTCTTTTAACTCCTTATTTTTTAGCATGGCAAATAAATGGGTACTTTGCTGTTTGTTGCAGCTCTTCTCTGAACCTAGATTTCAATTATATTTTAAGGTGTAACATTTCTTCATTTTTAGAAGAAAATTAGACCAGTGATTCCATTGTTATATATAAAGCTATCTGTGAGCAAAGTCCCCATACCAGTTTGTTTTGCTGCTTAAAGTCCTAGAGTTACATAAGGTACTAGCTAATATGTTAAGTAACTTACTCAGGATCACACAAACAATGTATATCAGAGGAAAGACCTGATCCTAGGCTTCCTGACTAGAGGGAGAACTTTGTCCACTACACTATCCCCTTTTTATGTTAGGTTATATAATTTTATTTTATGATTATTATTATTATTTAAATCCTTAGCTTCTGTCCAAGTATTGATTCTAAGGCAGAAGAACAATAAGGGCAAGGCAATGGGGGTTAAGTGACTTGTCCAGGGTCACACAGCTAGGAAGTGTCTGAGGCCACATTTGAACCCAGGACCGCTTATCTCCAGGCTTGGCTTTCTGTCCACTGAGTCACCTAGCTGCCTCGGGTTTAAAAATTTTTTAAATTAAATTGGAGCATATCCATTATAGAAGCAATAAACACGCACAATCTGTTTTTGCTTACATAATGAAATACAATTATATCTTGGCATTTAAGGCTTTCAATAGTCTATCTCTAAACTTTATCTTTCTGGCTTTATTTCATATGATTCCAGCCAAGTTGTTGCCTAAATTTGGCATGCTGTTTCTTGCGTTCATACATTTACAGAGACTCTCCTTCATGCATGCACTTCATCCTCTTTAAGGTGAACTCAGGTGTGTCTTCATATACCTCCATCTTCCTGCTTGAAAAATTCTTTTCCCTTTGAAATTTTCAAAGAGTACTTTGTCTCCTTTTGCCTGTTTCACTAGGCTGTATTATCCTTGAAAGAGGGGTCCCCAGTAGAAGCAGGAGAGAGAGAGACAGAGGATGTGTGTGTGACAATGCCAGAGGCCATCTGCTGCCACATAAACTCCAGAGCTTCCCTGTTAGCTCTAAGATCATATATAAGGTCCTCTGGCATGTCAGACCCCTAACAACATCTTATCTTTCTAGGCTTCTTGCACTTTATCTTCTTCCCCTCACCCCCATGTACTCTGTGAGCTGGTTTTACTGGCCTTTTTGATGTGTATGAGACCCTGATTCTATTTATTCCCTATGCCAGGAATGTTCTTGTTTCATACCTCCACCTCTTTCTGGTTTTCTACCAACATTCAGCTCAAATCCCTCCTTCTTTAGGTCTTTTCTAGTTCCCTCTCCCCAGTCATTACTTTCCCTTTATCCCATATATCTTGTTTGTATATAATTATTTGTATGCCATCTCTCCCCATATAATGGGAAATGTGCTTTTCTTGAGAGCAGAAATTGTTTTTCTAGTTTTTTTTTTGCATCCCTAGCACTTAACAGTGCCTAGCACGGTGTTTAATAATTGCTTGCTGACATACTGATTAACCATTCTAGGTATGAGTAGCAGTGCTTGGACACAGCCCCAGTGCCCCCTCACCTTTCAGCTCAAGCAGGTTCATTTTCTCAATCAGTTTTTCTCTGGGTTCAAGAATAGTATAGCAGTTATGGATATGGCCAAAAGCTTAAAAATGCAGACACTCTTCCCAGCTTGGCCCTACCTGAGTCTGAAATTCACTAGCTTTCCTTCTCAGTCCTGAGTTGCTGCACTTACAGGATTGCATAGAAATCATTGTTAGTGACGGTTTACTGTAATTGTATCAAATAGCATAGATACCTACATAGATGCTAAAACAAGATATAGCTGCCTAAAGTATGACTGGAAGCTTCGGGGTTGAATTCTTTCTAAGAGGGAAGAATCAAGAAAAGACCAAAAAACTCAAACCCTATTTGGACAGGTAGAAAGGGTTGGGAATTTCCTCAAGGAGGAAGGTGAAGCAAAGGGACTTTGTGCTTCAGTCATTTTGCCAACTGTGTGCTTCTGATTTGGGTTCATCTTTTCCTTTTGCCTGTCTCCATGTGCCCATGCACATTTGATAAAGCATCTTTTGTCAGAGCTCACTGTGTTCTTGTCAGTGCCTTGCCTTTGCCCTGGGTCTGATCCTTTCTTCTGAGTTTGGCAGGAGAAACATGGAACTGAATGTGGCCAAATGTCCTTATTATCTTCCACCTCTCAGTATAACTCCTCTGCTTGGCTTCCTGAAAGGAAGTATTTGGGGGCCAAAAGCTTGGAAACCTAGAGGACTTTAATAATGTCTATCCACAGACATTCTGCTAGCCTACCACACCTCCCATAGCACAGATTCAGCATACATACTTGTGTATATGTCATAGCCCTGCTAATAAATTTAAGGGGAAACACTATGGTATATTTTATCCCTATAACCTAGTATAGGGCTTTAAACGTACTAGCTGCTTAATAAAAGTTTGTTGAATTGAATTGTACATGATCCTTGCTTTAAAATCCTTACAGTTTCACATTAAATATATTTATGATAATGTAGGACATCTAGCTAGCTAATTCTTACTCTCATTTTTGCAGCCTGGTGTACTTGGATATTTTGAGTTCAGTGGTTCTCCCCAGCCTCCTGGTTATTTGACATTCTTCACTTCAGCCTTACATTCATTAAAGAAAGGTAAAAAGTTTTATTTAAGACATTAAACACTTTATATAAAAACTTAGAGTGAAACCACTCTCCTTTTTATGTGTGCTCTATTTGTTTTTAAATTTTTGATGGAAGAGTATTACTTCAAATAATTAAGTGTATCTAAATGTGTTTATCAAATAAATTACTGTTTGTATGTAATTATTCAACAATGACCCAAAAGCAGTATAGTGGTAACAATTTAATTATAATACTTCATTATTTAAAGTATCCATTTTTAAGCCATAAGAATATCTGCTCTTGTAATTGTTTAATCCAATTTCTCCAAAACATATACCATCAAATCATTAATTCTACTGATAATTTTTGGTAGCATAGAAACTACAAGGATTCAAGATAATAAACCTCAATCAAAATGTATTGGTGCAAGGCAGCTAATCATTCAGTGGATAGAGATGGGAAATCCAGATACTTCCTAGCTTTCTGATCCTGGACAAGATACTTAACCCCATTTGCTTAGCCCTTGCCAATTTTCTTTGGAACCCATACTTAGTATTGGTTCTAAGAACAAAAGGTAAAGATTTTTAAAAAAGTAATAGTGCCAAATTAAATCAAATAAAGGCAGGACTTTTAGGATTCATTATATGTAAACTTAAAGAGGCGTTTCTAAGGGGATAAAATTAAGTGAAAGCCATACACAAGGACAGGCTAGTGTAATGTTAGCTGCACAGTTATCCCTTTTCTAGTGCTAAAACTTTTTTTTTTAATAAAGATTTTGGACATAAACATGGAGATAGATAAATATAGCTATTGTGTTCATTTTAAAAGAGGGAGAAAATATATCTTAAAAATTGTTTTCATTGATTGACTTTCAAGGGATTATAATTAAATTTAGTTGTAATTGTAGTTTAGGATTTTTCAAGCTCAGAACAAACTTTTCACAAGAGTAGTTATAGTTTGGAAGGGTAAAAACATTTGAATAAATGATTGTTTATATACCATAAAAGGTACTTCTTCAGCTAAATAATTAGTCTAGAAAATAGTCCTTTATTATAAAGAAAATATTTTGATATTAGCTTTAATTTCATTGATATAGATATTCACAGATTTTAGAGTTGAAAGGGACCTTGGCAGTTTTCTAAAAAATAATCCCCACTATAACTTACTTGATAAATAGTCATCTAGCCTCTGCTTCAAGACCTTTAGAGAAGGGAAACTTCCCTGTTAAAGCAGCCTATTCCACTTTTGGGTAGCTCAGAATGTTGACATTTTTTCTGACAGCAACTTCTAAACATTGCTCTTGGTTCTGCTGTCTGGGGCCAAAGAGAGCAAGTTAAAGTGCTCTTTCCCATGAAAACCCTTTATATATTTGAATACAACTATAGAGTTCTCTTTTCCAGGTTAAATATTTCTAGTTGTTCCAGAAAATCCACTTTATGATATGGTCTCAAGATCTTTCACTATTCCTTTTGCTATCCTTTGCAGCTTCTCAGTATCTTTACTTTTATCCCCCTCCTCTTATTTTCTGTCCTAGAATTGATACCAGGTATCAGTTCTAAGGCAGAAGAGCAGAAAAGGCTAGGCAATTGGGAGTAAGTAACTTACCTAAGGATTACACAGCTAGGAAGGCCTGGCATTCTATCCACTAAACTACTAAAGTGCCCTCCAATATCCTTCTTAAACTCTGGTACTCAGTACTGAGCAGAATCTTTTATATTGCTAGCCTCCAGCTGTGTAGATCCCTAAATTCCTCACATTTTTACAGGACCAGATCATATAGTCTTGTATTTGTCATCTTTTAATTGTCCTTGCTTCCATCTTCTAAACATAGCTTTTTAAAAAGTCCAAGTTGGTTAGGACCGTATGCATCCACATCAATCTCTTCAGACAACTCTTTTTCATGAGAGTTTCTCATACTTTTTTTTTTTAAACTCTTACCTTCCATCTTAGAATCAGTACTGTGTGTTGGTTCTAAGGCAGAAGAGTGGTAAGGGCTAGGCAGTGGGGGTCAAGTGACTTGCCCAGGGTCACATAGTTTGGAAGTATCTGAGGTCAGATTTGAATCCAGGACCTATAGTCTCTGACCTAACTGTTCATGTTCTTTCCCTACCCTCCTTCCATAGCCAATGAGCAGTTCCACTGGGTTTTACATGTATCATTGTTCAAAACCTATTTCCATATTATTAATATTTGCAATAGAGTGATCATTTAGAGTCTACATCACGAATCATGTCCCCTGTCCCCGTGTGATCAAGCAAATGTTTTTCTTTTTCTTTTTTTATTCCGATTTCACTGATTAGAAAACTAAATTCAGGGCTCTCTTATTGTCATTTAAATAGTCGTTTCATTATAGTATGCTGCATACATTATCTAGACTCCCAAATGTCACTCAGATTGCCACAAAATAATAATGTAATTCATAATTCTATTGTGCCTTACGGTTACAAAACACTTATTACATGTTATCTCATTTGATACTCACAGCTCTGAGGTAGGAAAAATTATTGTCCTTATTTTATAGAAGAGGAAACTGAAGCTCTGAGGTGAAGGAAATTGTCAAGGAGTGCTGACACCATTTACATTTTCACAGATTATATTTCCTTTTCATGACTTTATTATTCTTCCCTGTAACAGTAGATTATGATAATGTAAACCTCAAATTTCCTCACAAATTTCACCAGGTAAACTAAGCCAACATAATATTCTATTCCTTTTACATGTGGGGAAATGTTATTTTCTCAACTGTATCAAGGCGTATCTGCATGCCATTTCATGTGGGTTGACTCCTTCCCCTGAGGCATGAAGCTACCAAATGTTTTTCTTCTGCTTCAAAATATTCTAAGAAGGGATCCTTAGGCTTCCCCAGATTGTCAAAGGCATCCATGATATAGAAAAAGGTTAAGAATCTTTGTTCTGTGGTGTCTACCTTGGTGTGTGTGTGAGTGTGTGTGTGTGTGTGTGTGTGTGTGTGTGTGTGTGTGTGTGTGTGTATACACATATATATGTGGAGAGAGAGAGAGAGAGAGAGAGAGAGAGAGAGTTTAGATAGAGAGAGAGGGAGAGAGGGGCATCTTCCATGCTTTTTTTGTTTAGAGCACTTGCAATCCAGATTGAAATATAATTGGGAAATATTTAAGAAAATTAATAAAAATATAAAAAAATATATGATATTACATTTAAAAAGCTAAATCAGTATGCTTCTCATAGGGATCCTTATATGTAGATTAGAGGTCCCAATTTCTATTTGAGTTTGACTTTTATTGATTATCTTTTACATCACCATAATTTTCCACAGCATTCCCCACCCCTATCCTAGAGAACTATTCCATAAACAAGTATTTTTTTTAAAACCCTTACCTTCCATCTTAGAATCAATACTGGGTATTGGTCACACAACTGGGAAGTGTCTGAAGTTAAGCAAGTATTTTTAAGGAAAATGAAGGGAGCAGTTAGGTGACTCAGTGAATAGAGAGAGCATCATGCCTGGAGATGAGAGCGCCTAGGCTCAAGGCCTCAGATACTGCCTAACTGTATGGCCCTGTACTTAACCCCAAATGAATAGCCTTTACTGCTCTTCTGCTTTGGCACTAATACTTTGTATTGATTTTAATATAGAAGGTAAGTTTTTATTTAAAAGAGGAGAAAAAATCAACATAATTGAGCAATATATTGAAGAAAGTCTAAAAATATAAGTGCAAGATGTAACATGTTGGAGACCCTGGCAGCTCTGTATAGGGCTAGAGGGGGGCATCTTATATCTTCTTTCAAGCCATATTTGTTCTTTATAATTTTGCAACATTCACTTTTGATTTATGTGTAGTTTTTCTTTTCATTTGCATTATTGTAGTCACTCTGTATATTGCCTTCTTGGCTCTGCTTATTTCCCTCCGTATCAGTTCATGTAGAACTTTTCATGCTTCTCTGTAAAAACCACATTCATCATTTCTTAAGTCATAATAAGTTAACTTATTTGCATAATTCCATATTGCTTTCCAAAATTATTGTGTTGATTCAGTGCTCCACCAGCTATATACCACCATGCTAATCTTTTCACAGACCCTCCAACATGCCTGTTCCTGTCTTTGGTCATCATGGACAATATGTAGGGTATGAGTTGGGAGTGAAATGGGAATAGGCATTGATGTAGCAACAGGCACTGTGCTAAGTGTATTTACAAATATCTCATTTGATTCTCAAAATAAATAACCCTTTGAGGTAGGAGCTATTATTATTCTCATTTTATAATTGAGGAAACCAAGGCAAGTAGGTTAAGTGAATTGCCCAGGGTTACACAGTTAGTAAGTGTATGAGGTTAGATTTGAACTCTGGTCTTCCTGAGGTGAGGCTCTGTATTGTTTTGCTGAAAGCTCAGGGCTGTTTTATGTGCATTTTTCTTATCTTGTAATGATTTGAAACATTCTTTTGTATTATTGTTAATAGTTTGTACTTCTTTCCAGAACTGTCTGCTGGTATCCTTTGTGACCACTTATCTGTTGGGCTTTTGGTTTTATTCATGTTTAAGGCCCTTTTGATTAGACTTTTATTAGATTTGTAATTTTATTTTCCACATTTCTTAAAATGTAAATCGAATCAATGTAAATTATGAAGAAATTTGCAATGGATAATGAACCTGTCCCTCATCTTGAATTCAGTGGGATCTACCTTGTTCTAAAGGAAAGAATAATGGAATAGGACCTGGTAAGCTGCAAACTTTTAAACTTGAATAAATTACTTGAGTTTTTTGTCCCCTTTCACTTTTTCAGTTATAAGCATACCTGTTTTATCTATATACACATACATAGTAAGGTTAAAGATGATATATATCTGTGAAGTACTTTGAATATTTTGTAATAAAATAGTAGTAAAAGCTAAATAATATCATCAGTTGAGACTTACTACTAGGGTATAGAGGTTTTGAATGAGAAACTCATTTTTTGTTATAAACATTCACAATCATTTTCAGTATGCATATATATAAATTCAGTCTATAGTCTATTATGACTCCTCCCTCACCCCACATATTGAATCAGTAAACAAATTTTAGCAGCATTACCTCCATATCTTCATTTTAAAATTTGTAGTTTTCTTCTTTATTCTTTCTTCTCATCTCCTACTATATACACTCTTATTTCAGCCTATCTCTTGTCAATTAAAATAACCTTTTAAATCAGTGTTCCTGTCTTCCTCTCCTTTCTCTAATCTATCCTTTATGCTTCTACCTGAGTAATCTTGTTGCCTATTTGTTTTTCAGTCATGTTTGATTCTTCATGACCCCTTTTGGGGTTTTCTTGGTAAAGATATTGAAATGGTTTGCCATTTCCTTCTGTAGCTCATTTGGCAGATGTAGAAACTGAGGCAAAAAAGGTTAAGTGAATTGCTTAGGGTCACACAGTGTCTGAGACCAGATTGAAGACTCTAGGCCTGGTACTTTATCCACTGCATCACCTAGTTGGCTGCTGAGTAATCTTTCTTCCAAGCCATTTGGAACTTGTTATCTTCTGTTCAGAAATCTTCTGGGCCTCCTCATTGCTTATGTAATAACATATAAAATCCTGTTCCTTTTATTCAAGACCTTCCATGGTGTGATTCCAGACTACCTTTCTATTCTTATGTTATTTCACGTGCTCTCAGTTCTAGGATAAATGACTAATCTTTGTTCCTTGTTTTTATTCTGCCCTTTCCTATCACCTTATCTTTTGTTCATCTCCTCATATAGTTAATTTAATTTAAAAAATTTTTTTAATTTAAAATTTTATTTTCAGTCCCAAATTCTTTCTCTTTTTCCACCTCCTCCCCTGTCCCTATTAAGACAAGATATAAGATATTCATTATTCATAAGAAGTCATGCAATGCATTTCCAAATTAGCCATGCTGCAAAAGAAAAGCAAGAAGAAAAAAATGCTTCAGTCCATACTCAGAGTTCCTCAGTAGGTATTGACATTTTTAGAAAGAAGTGAGAAGTGCCATCTTTCATAGAAGTTGTTTACTTTCACTGTGACGTATTTCTGAGTAGCCCAAAGTACTATTGGATAAAATTCTAGATATACACAAATTTTAAAATTCAGTTTTAAATTAAAAAAAATTTAAATAAAAAAATAAAAATAAATTCAGTATAACTTGCAAAGTATAACATTAATACATGATTGTTTTCCTCTCACTAAAACTAGACTGATCAAAATTTATTCTTTGATTCAGATGGTCCTTCATGTTCTTAGAGTGCCTCAGGGTTATCCTCAGAGACGTTACTTATTGTTCAGAAGAAACAAGAAGTATTAATACGATTTCAGGGTAGCAGAATATACTGATAATTTTTTTTTTTGCTTATCTTCAATCTTTTAATATGGCTAAATGAATATAATTGTGGAATTAGTCACTATTTTCTGATAGACTTGTTACTCAATTTTTATCTTTGAAATTTTTCAACACAACATCTTTATTAAAATATTGAAGCTTCATTATTTTCAGAACTCAATGGCTTTTTTTTGTTAGTTATAAAGCCCCTGTATAAAGCTTTGCAGCCCTTACCAACAGAGTGATTGTTAAGAATATGAAAATGTATAATGATATTTGTAGGTATCATTCTTCTTCATTTAAGAATGTCTTGTGCTAAGCCAACAGCTATTCCCATGGGATTTTGCAAATTTGAATTTCTTCTCCAGAAGATTAATAGGATGTTCTAAACCATATTTTGGGACTTGCTAAATTTTATTAAAAGAGGAAGAGGGAGGACTTACAGCCACTTAAATACAATCATGCAAAATGCGGGAAAGCAGGAAAATGGAATTTTGGAAAATACTAAGGAACTTCTGAGGGATGAAGTCCAAAGGTTTAAAAATCTCCATTTATACATAATCCCCCTGTGATCCTATTGGGAAACTAGTTTCCCCAAAAGGATCATGGAAACATAATCAACTTAATTGCAATAATTTGTGGATAAAAGGAAGAGAACAAAACCAATGATTACTAGGTTGACAAAAAGCCAATTTGGGGGCAGTCCCCTTTAGCATAAGAGTATACATTCAAAACAAAGGCATTTCAATCCCCCATAGTTCAATTCACATCCTAAACTTCACTCTGGTCCACCATGTGGTCTCTGCAGGCATCTGTCTTCATGGCACATTCTAGATTCTGGGAAGTAGAAAGTTTCTTATCCTAAAATTGCTCAAATTTAAATCAAAGTACACAACAATAAGTTGGCCCCCCTGAGGTGAATAATAACAAACATGGGGATCACTCAGGGATGCATGGCTGAGTTATGAGGTATATGAATCAGTTTGCAAAAGAAAATCAAAAACATGAAAAAATCCAAATAAAAGTGAAAAATAACTTGTGGATGAAATACAAAATGTAAAAGTCTTATGTCTAAAAAAATCCAAGTAAAGGAAAAACAAATCTATAATAGATCCTTGAATCAGGGCCCAATTAAAATGATTTAAGAAATTATGTACTACCGAAACAATAGTCAAGACTATAGAAAGTTTGCCACACTACGAAAGACAGAAAAGGGACTAGATTATAGGAGCCGGGTAGGAGCCAAATTTGAGATACTTGGTAGAATATGGGACAAGGAAGACCTACTGTTAATACATGTTAAACAGCCACAACCTCAAACCCCAAACAAGCTCAAGTCCTCTTGTCTTGGCTCTAAATTTTCATCAATCCCATTGAGATTGGTTGGTCTCTTTGACCTTGTGCTCAATTGGCACTGTGCAGTTTAGTTTTATGCTTCTTTGGCACTGTGCACTGGCTCTTTTGTATATTCCCTTCTTCTGGAATCAGAATCATGAAGCAAAGTCCCATAATTATTTTAAACAATCAGTGGCATCATTTTTATAGTCTAAAGCTTTTTGGGCATGCATTAATATTGGAACAAATGTATTTAAAACTTAAATTACTGCAAAGTAAAAAAAAAATTAAAGAAAAATCTCAATTCTGTTGACATGCTTCAAATACAAAAAGGAGAGAAAAAATAAAGCTCAGATTCTATATTGCACATGTAAGGAAAACAATAATTTAAAAAGTTTTAAAAATAAAAAATATGTAGCTTAAAATCAGTGATGCACTGTGTCAGCCATGTGTGAATACAAATGATTTTCAGAATAAAACAGTAACCCAGTAGATAATGCACATTCAAAGAAGTACCAAAGTCCCCAAAATTCACAATAGCCCAGTTAATTACAATAGCAAACAAACCCACTCATATTTCACATAAGTTGCTATATGGCATAAAAAAACCTACAAAGTGATGGATATTTGTCACAGTTTTTACAGATGTAGCAAATCTTTCAACCTTGGCAAACATATTTTTAAGCAAAGTAAACCTTATTTGGGTCTAGAACATCATCAAGAAATCCAGATTGTTCTGCTGGAAGTAAATTAAAATGAAGAGTTTTGCAGGAATTCTTTTTTTTCAGGCTTCCTGCTACATAGATAACACCTTGGTAGGAACATTTCTTTGTTTCTCTGCTTTAATACAGCATTCTTTATAATATAAATATGAAATATCATACATTCAGAAACCACTAATTATATAAAGTTATTACTGAAGACCCCTTAAAATTATAATTAAATTCTTAGCTTATTAAATTCTCTAAAGGTTTGCACACAATTTAACCAGTTTTGTTGAAATCCATCCATCATCATGTGTGTGACAATTAACAAAGGCAACGTGTGATCTTCGATGGATCTAGTGACAAGAGTTTTTAGGCAAGATGTTCATGGGCTTATACAGAGATATTTTGTTCTTCAGCAAAGGTAAAGTTACAAATTAAAGATCAATATAGGCAAAACATAGCTTAAAATGATTCAGTATTACAGAAAGATATTGATTAGATTAATACAGATAAATATTTTAAAATTTTAAAGCTTAAAGTAATCAGTAAATGCAGTAATATAAACCAGTGATACGGTGCAGACAGGCAGTACAGTCAAAATGCTTTTCACCAATCCCAGTAGACTTGTTCACTATTATAGGAGGAGAATAAACTCAAAATAGTTAGCAAGAAACTTTTAAAGTTCCCTTCCCCTCCCCTCATTTAATTATCCATTTAGATTTCATTTGTCAAAGGTCTGAATTTCCTCATAGAAGCACAGGACAAGAATCTCCACTCTGCACATTGAGAGCAGTTAGGACTTTTAGAACTTTGTCAAAATATTTCAGGTTGGTCTGTAGCCCAAGCAGCCTAGCTTGTGACATATTCTTGAGGAGAGTGAAATAAAGTGGGAAATCTCCAATGAAAATAAAAATTCCCAGGATAAGAATTAAGCAGATCCAAACTGCATTTTTTTCTTCTACCAACTCAAATTGTTGTTTCAGAGTTTCAAGCATGCTTTGCTGTAGCATTTTTCATGTAAGAAGCTGAATGCGGTTTATTTAAAATAGAGAGTAAACAGAAACAAAACTTCAGGGAAAACAATAGCGTATTTGCATATGAGAGAAAAAATACTTCTCCTTGGTGTTTTGGGTCAAGAGAAAGAAGGGGGAAAAAACAGGCTTATTCCCCAAAACTGACTTTAAATCTACTGATTTGGAACTAACTGCCCTCCCTGTGAAAAAACCTTTAGTAACAGTCTTCTAAACTAGGAGTCCAGGATCAGCTTTAAAAAAAAATCTGCTTGAAAATGAGAAGATGTGGGTTCTTTTCTCCACACTGAAAAATGGCCATGGCAGGCTAGCAACACACACATGAAGTGTGGAAAGGGATTGGGCTGAAAGGTTTTTATACGTCACCCTCTGTGGAAAAAAATGACTGGGATTGGCAGGTTCTTGTGGCAGGTCTGGTCTGGGCAAGAGGAGGCTCCCAGCTGGGTGGAGAACGGTGAGGAATGCTGGCCAAAGAGATGGACAGGAGAAATAGCAGGCACTGGCATATGGCAGGGCTGGGCAGGAGCACAGACACTCTCAGCCACTGGACCCTTGTGGTGGGCAGCGACCGGGCAAACTTACTATCTTTACTGTAAGGCTATCTGCTCAAAAATTTTTGAGAATTTGTAAGTCCCTTTGTGGTCGCCAAAATGTGGGGTTTAAATTTAATATTCAATAAACATTAAATTTTATAAAGTTTTATTAATAATAACTAAAACAAAAGAACTGCCTGACTTCAGCCGGGTTGCAGGTCCAAAAGAGGAAGAGGGAGGAATTACAGCCACTTAAATACAATCAAGCAAAACAGGGATGCAGGAAAATGGAATTTTGGGAAGCCCGAAGGGACTTCTGGGGGATGAAGTCCAAAGGCTCAAAATCTCCATTTATACAATAGCTAGTAAATGTCTGAATAATAGCATCAGATGTGAACTAAGCTAATTGATAAAATTAATAGAAGATTAAGATAATATATAGAATAAATAGAATCAAGATAACAGATTTAAGTATTTATTAATTACTAGTTAATATCACTATTAACATTAATAATATTATTTTTATTATGTAGTTAATAGAATTAAATAGTCTTTTCAATAGTTCTTTTTTCTTTTTTAAACAATTCCTTACCTTCTATCTTAGTAACCTTAATTGAGGTTAAGTGACTTGTCCAGGGTCACACAGCTAGAAAGTGTCTGAGGTCATATTTGAATCCAGGTCCTCCTGCCAAGCCAGGCCTGGTACTCTATCCATTGTGCTACCTAAATGTCCCTTTTCAATAGTATTCTTGAACCTACCTTTTCATTAGGCTAAGGGTTCTTGACATTTTTTGTGTCATGGACCACTTGGTGAGTCTAGTATCGCTTATGGAGTCCTCAGAAAAATGTTTTTAAATGCATTAAACACACACACGGTAATACAGCTATAAAATTTTTTAAACATGTTCATGGACCCCATGTTAAGAACTATGGTAAATTTGGAAGTTAATTATATATATATCACTGCTATCTGTCTTACTCACTTAACTTACTTTCCTTCTTTTACTTTTTATTATCCACCAAGTTTTAGTCCTTGACCCTTTAAAGGTTCCTCTTAACAGAAATACTTTGCATCTGTCATTACTTGATTTTTAAGGTATTTTCCGAGTTATACTATTTGATCTTTAAATTTCTTTGGGAAGTAGAAGCTATTGATGCTCCTAAATTGGAAATCCTGAAAATCAAAGGAGAAATTAATAAAATTGGAAGAAAAAAACTATTGAAGTTGGTTCTATGTTAGGAGTTGGTTCTATGAAAAAACAAATAAAATAGAGTACTGGTTGATTTGGGGAAATATCAATTAAATAATTATTTATAATATAATTAAAATGAATAATTAAATAATAAAATTTAAAAATAAAGAAGAGAATCAAATTACCAGTATCAGAATTGAAAAGGGTGATTTTACCTCTAATGAAGAAGAAATTAAAGTAATCATTAGGAGCTGTTTTGTCCAATTATGTGACAATAAATCTGATAGTCTAGGTGAAGTGGACGAATAGTTACAAAAATATAAATTGCCTAGATTAACAAAAAAGAAAATAGAATACTTAATCCCATATCAGAAAAAGAAATTGAACAAGCCATCAGGGAACTCCCCAAGAGAATATATTCATTCTTATGGTTTGAGCTAGGAACTTGGAGGCCAAAGACTCTTCTGGTGGCCCTAGGCATTATTCCTTCTTTTCCTTTACCTTTCTCCCCTTTCCCAGAGCTCTTCTCCGTTGTTTTCTGGGATACCATTCTGATGGATCTTCAAGCCTCTGAGTTGGAAGATGCTCTAGTGAGCACTAACTCAGTCCAAACTGAAAAAGAATCCTCTCCAGCGTCAGAGGGAGCAGGCGGTCAGTGGATCCAGCACCTCCTGTGTATCAGAACTGGGTGAGGCCCCTGGGGAGAGATCTAAAGGGCAACAGGCCGGGCCCTGAAGGAGGCACTTGCATTGTTTTATTCTGATATCTGGTCAGATTTTATTTTGGAGGCTTTGTGGTAGAGGAAAGAACACTTACTCTGGAGTCAGAGGACCTGAGTTAAAATACTCACCCCTCTTTGATCTGCTTTTGTAGCCTTGGGAAGGTCAGATCCCATCTGTGTTCTGAAGTTTCCTCCTCAGTAAAGCAAAGGAATTTGACTAGATGGCCTCTAAAGCCCTGCCTGCCCTGGATCTATGTTAGATAAGTAAAGAAAGGACAGATACAAAAGGAATACACTATGATGGGGAGGGGAGGCTGGAGGAGACCCAGATCCTAACTAGCCGGACAAGCCACTTAACTCTGCTTGCCTGGTTCCTGGAATGGAAGGTGAGAGTGAGAAAAAGGCTGTTGGCAGTATTCAGGCAAATACAGGGGCAGGAAATAGACTCCATGTGGGAAGCAGCATTTAGGGCAATTGGGCAGGAGCAAAGAATTCATCAAATGACCCAATTTTGTATCCTGCTTAATTGTTTTAATTAGTATATCTTATGTGATTAATTGTTTTTAATACATAAATATATTCAGGGTCTTTGGAGTAACTGGGGAGTCTACTGACCTGTTTATTATGTCTGTTATACTAATAAATCATAAAGCCTCAGTTATTACCAACCACACAGTGTAAAGTTGGTGTCATTCACTTCAGCCCAAGGGTTTTTTTAAAGGAAGGTAGGTGAGGCTAGAATCAGAAGGGAGCAGGTTTAGAAGAGGGGAGGCACATTATCCAACCTTTACTGTCATTGGGATGATCTTCTTGTCCCCTCAGGCTTAGAATTTTGGAGTAGTTTTTATTTTCATGTCCCCCAATTTTTTAATGTCATCAAACCCTACTAATTATTATACCTGACTATTAGATTTTACCTTCCTTCTTATTGCTGCTGTCTTAGTTCAAGACCCTCTTATTATCGTGGATTATTGTATCAATTTCTTAGCTGATCTTCCATCCTATACTTTCTCTTTATTTAAAAAAAACAAAAAACCTCTTACCTTCCGTTGTAGAATCAATTCTGTGTATTGGTTCTAAGGCAGAAGAGAAGTAAGGGTTAAGGCTTTGGGGTTAAGTGACTTGCACAGGGTCACACAACTAGGAAGTGCCTGTTGCCAGATTTGAACCCAGGACCTCCCATCTCTAGACCTGACTAGCTGCCCATTTCTCCTTTTTTAAGGTTATTCTCCATATATCTGACAAATTAGTCTGCAAAATTTTTTTATTATTCCAAAACTTAAAGTCTCTTTGATATCCATTTGTTTTATTCTGGCACTAAGCAATTTTGTACACTCCATTGCTAGAAGATTGGACTTATTTGATAATAGACTGGCATTTTCAGAAACTCACTAATATTTATATCTGCATATATGGATATCATTTAACAGTTAAAGTGTAATTTACAGTATGATTAATAGTGTGCTATAAAATATAGTTTCTACTGATCTCATCTCAAGATGACAGATTAAAAATGAGATTAAGCAAATAAACCACTTAATGCCTCCTTTTTCCTTTCTAAATATTTCTGCCTATCTCTCAGAGAGAGAATTTAAACTAAGAATTGCCTCAACTTGGGAATCAAAATTCATACATTACAGTTCTCAGAAGTAAAAGACATTTTGGAGCACACGAGTAAAGAGAGCATCTAAATGAGAAAAAGATAATCAGAGTGCTCTTAAACATACAAAGTGAGTTTGGCAAAGAAGTAGTTTTGCCACTTTTCCGTCCTAGAAGAGAGTGGCAGTAACTTAGAGATGAAATATATGTCATTTCCTTAAGAAATTACAACTGTTATTTTTTGTAGCACATTTTAAATTACTTTGTGGCTTTCTTTTTTCATTTTTATTTCAATGATTTCAGAAATACAAAAGAGAAAGGTAGGAGAAAAGAGGAGGAACATCAGACTGTAGTTGATTTATTTGATTTAATTTTTTTGTCCTGAGATTTAAGTTTTTAAGTTGGCCCTAGAGCTCTTAACATCTGATTAAGAGCTCCAGGTATGTATGTATGCACACACATATTTAAATATATAGACATTTAAATACATGTGTATTTACATACAGGTAAATAATTATATACGGTAAAGAAAAGCAATTTTAAAATGTGAACAGGGGGCACCTAGGTGGCTCAGTGAATTGAGAGCCAGGCCTAGAGATGAGAGGTCCTAGGTTCAAATATGACCTCAGGCACTTCCTAGCTGTGTGACCCTGGACAAGTCACTTAACCCCCATTGCCTAGTCCTTACTGTTCTGCCTTGGAACCAATACATAGTATTGATTCTGAGATGGAAGGTAAGGGTTTAAAAAAAAAAGTTAAAAATTACTATCCAGCTTACCACAATGATGTTTCTGTTAAATTGTAGTTTATTTTTGCCCCTATATTTTGTTTATTTTTTAAATATTTAAAAAATTGTATGTAAGAAGGTAAAGATGTCTGTTAAATTCAATATTATTTGTATGTCTATATATTCAGTACACCTGCTTATAGTATCTATTTCTATTTCTATTCAATATTTTTCTCTGGTTTGTTTTAAAATATTCTAAAATTTTATCTTAAGAAGAACATTATAAGAAAATATAACTTAAATTTGTTAAGCTCAGCAAATATTGACAATATCAATAAAAATAGCATGGCTTTTAGATTTTCTAAATATTTCTGAAATTTCTGTTTGGTCTTTATTTTCTTCCTGTAATTTTTTTATTTTTGTCTCCCTAGCCAAAGCTACTGCAGTAATTAATCACTTTCTCTTGCTTACTTACTTAAAATTTGGATAAGAGCACTCCATGTTAATTATTATAGTTGCCATGAAAGAAATTCTACATATATTAATGATGAGAATATATTCCAGTAATGCATTTTGTTGTCAACACTTAATTGCTAGAAGTGTCCACCTATGTGTATGTGTTTTTAGTTATAGATTTCCTTTCTGGGCTGCCTGGAGTAAAGAGCTTTTCTTGGACATGTGGGCTTCCTTTGAGCTCAGGCCATTTTTATTCAAAGAAACTCTATTCTTAAAAGATCCATTCATCAAAGGGCCACTATTCTTTTTTGCCACTTGATTTTTTATGAATATTTTACTTTAACAAAAGGATACCTTCTGTTTCAGATTACCTAGGAACATTACGCTTCGGTGTTATCACAAATAAACATCTTGCCAAACTGGTGTCCTTGGTACACTCTGGAAGTGTGTATTTACATAGGCATTTCAACACATCACTTGTAAGTATTCAATGTTCACTACTGACACTTTGAAATGTCTTGAATTTTTATTGAACTTTGTATTTTTTGTGTGTTTCTGGATTTTCATGAAGCCTTGTTTTTCCTTGGGGACATAAAAATGCAAAAGAAGTCTGTGGAACACTTTATGCTTAAATTCCCAGGAGTTATTCCCTATTCTTTATGCAGAGTAAATTTTGTGTCATTTATCAAGAACAATAAAATAATATGCTTTTTCCCAAGGTGATCTGATAACACTTTTAAGCTTTTTCAGGGTACCCTGGAGAGCTGTGAGTTTGTGGCTACTTGATCTCTAGAGAGCTTTAGGGAGCCCTTAAATTTCCCTTTCTGGTTAGATTTCTCAGTTTTTAGCTATGTTTTGGAGGAACCCCTCAAGGCAGTTATTCTGAAGCTTTGACATAAATTTTCACAGCCACAATTTTATTTTTATTTATTGTGTTAGTCTTCTTACCCTCTAGATAGTACATTAACAATAACAATAATTATTTTTCTTAGAACTGTGTATTTCTATAACTGTCAACATTTTTACCTTAGATCCTAAAGACATTTCCCAGTATTTGTTTCTCTTTATCTTTTACCAGCTTCTCCTCTGTGGTTGTTTATCTTTATTTCCATCACTGTTTTATATTTTTGTATGATCATGTAGGTTCTACATTATTTTTCCACTGAAAGTTTCTGAGATAAACAACAAGGTGGCCCAGGAGATAAAGAGCCAGGTCTGGAGTCCAGAGGACCTGGGTTTGAATATGGCCTCAGACACTTCTTAGCTATGTGACCCTGGGCAAGTCACTTAACCCCCATTTCCTAGCCCTTACTACTTTTCTGCCTTGGAACCAATACTTAGTAATGATTCTGAGACAGAAGGTAAGGGTTTTAAAAAATTAAAAAAGAAGGCAACAACACTGACAAAATCAAAAATGACACTTAAAATAAAAAACTGAACTGTTAGAATAAAACTTTTATCACTTAGACCAGTGATGGTGAACCTTTTAGAGACCAAGTACCCAAACTGCATATGCCACATGTGAGGCACCCCCAGCCCCAGACAGAGGAGTGGAGATGTGCTTCCATTGGCTGCTGGACAGAGGGTTGGGGTGTGTGAGAAATGTCCCTAGGCACATGTGGAGAGGGGAAGAGGAGCAGCCTGCTCCAGCATGTGTGCCAACACAGGTTTGCCAACACAGACTTAGACTGTTGAAATTTACAGTCATTTAAAATGGATACTTTTTGTTTCTGAAAAAGAACCCCAGAACACTCATCACATGTACATCTCCTGTAATGAATATTCTCCCATGAGCTTTTGGGCCTTTATGAGTTTTTAAGTACTATGTTTTTTAGTACTACCACCTGAATGGTTGTTTGGAGCAGCATATCTCAGATCTTTACCCTAAGAGCCACCAACCTGTTTCTATCTTTACTACAGCTAAACCCTGCTATATGTGTTGTCTCTCCTAGTTAGATATGAGGTCTTGTGATCAGTGAGCTACTGGCTTCTCCATATGTATCCCCAGTGCTTTGCACATAGTAAGGTTTAATAAATGCTTTTTCTTTCATTGATTTAGTATAATCAGATCTCTACCCACAAATGCTTTGATGTTATTTGTTCTGTTTATAACATGGTTCATATGGAATTAGCTTGCCTCTATGATAATTGCTTTGCCTCAAGTTTTATTGTTGTAGAACAACAAAATTAGAGAAAAAAATAGTATGATTGGTTTTATTTTCTTACATGTATATTGGCATAAATGAAATAGAGGTGTTTATTGAATCCTTGTGCATACTTGACAACTTTGTGAAAATTGCATCTAGGTATGATGTTGGAATAGTTTTTTGTAATACTATTAATAAAATTATTTTACTCTAAGAATTAAAAGTGAAATAATCAGTATGAATGAACATATCCAAAGAATTTGCATTTTCAACTTTTGAGAAAAGATGTAGTCTGATATCTAATTTCCAAAATAACTGATAATGATATTAGTTTTGCTTTTATCTTGTGTGTTTCTTTACACAAAGGTCTTTCCAAGAGAAGTAATGAACTACACAGCTGAGAATATTTACAAATGGGCTTTAGAAAATCGAGAAATGCTTGTTCAATGGCTACGACCACATGGAGGGAAAAGTCTTCTCCTGAATAATGAACTCAAGAAAGGACCAGCACTTTTTTTATTTATACCTTTTAATCCCTTAGCTGAAAGTCATCCTCTATTAGATGAGGTAAGACTCATAAAATAAAAGTATAACTATCACATAGTGTAACATCATTATTTGGACTTTATTAAGTTAGAATTTATAATAAATCGGTGAAACAGTTGAGTCGATGCCACCAGTAACAGCATCCTTGGCTTTGCTTTCTCTAGTTAAAAGGCCAGACAAATCTGAACCTGAGGCCAGTCTGAGTAACACTTCTTAGGTCAACTTACTTTGTATCTTAGCAGTGGTTCATACACAGAGTACTCTGGAGATGAGGGTGAAGGAAAATGAAACCATTCCTAATTTCCCTCTAGAGAAAAACTTAAATTCTTCCTTTTGTAAAGTGATTGAATTATTCTTCCCTTTTTTATTAATCATCACCATCATTATGACTGTTAAGGCTGAGAAGACAGCAGGTCAAGCACAAAATGGATAGTGGGTTACCTAAGAGAAGCCAATAAAGCAAAGCAGGAGTAGCCATGTTTCGGTTCCTCTAGGACATCTGGAGTAAGAAGTACAACTCTAGCACCAGCAGCATTTTCCTGGCTTTTCTACCTTTAAACCAGACACCCAAACCAGTTCTTACCTGGCAGGATTGGGTTTCCACTCTTCACCTGCTTGACTTCACGCAGTTTATTCCCTTTTTCTGTAAGTTTCTATTACCCATGGTTCATTTGCAGGCACTTATAGGGGAGCAATAACAAGTTGCTGAAAGCCTGGGGATGGTTACTAAATTGGATTTACTGACTACTTTGTTTTCCTCTTGCCTGAGGATGGCTCAATTGGTTAAAACAGATTTCAGAGAGTCAGCATACTTTACTCTGAAGCTATACATACTGCCTCTGCCCCTTGAGTGTAAACCTAACCATCCCTTCAAGAAAAATAGAACCCAATACTTTTTGTACAGTTAAGTCCATCTTGTTGGAAATTTCTCATTGAGACCATTTCTAGGGATCATTCCATTATGTGACCCTATTTTGTATTATATGGAAAAGGAGAGAGAAATGAAAATGGAGCAAGTGGAAAGCTTCCCCATTGTTTATGCTGCTGTGATGGGAAGATCTATGAGATTTAAAATTTAATTTCTTTTAAACATTTTGGCCATTCAAACTTTATCTGCTCAGCAACATACTTCCACCTTCTGAATTGCTGAGATTTTTATTCATTTAGACTAGCCATAGCATTTTAGAGCACTTTGCTGGAAAAACTACGTGGTTATTCAAGGCAGTAGCTGTAGTTCTAGGTGATAAATATTTATGTAAATGCTGACTTTTAATGTTTAACATTTTTATGTTTTAAATTTCTGCTCAAATTAGGTGTAAGTTGGTTGCTGTGACCGAGGGGTAAAAGCTGTGTTTCCCTGTTAAAAGGGATATGGTTGAGCCTAGTGACACAGTAGGGAATTTATTGATAAGTAATGTTTTTCTCTAGACAAGTACACTGTCTCTGTATGTGCATTTACTTTATAACATCATTACTTTTTCTGTTAGATTTTTATTTAGAGCCCACAACATTCCTGTGAGTTTAATTAACCCCCCTTTTAAAGTTGAAAAACAGGCTTTAAAAGATTGTGATTCACCCAAGGTAACGCAGTGCATTGTTGGTGGACCCGAGACTATAATCCATATTTTTTGAATCCCAATCTAAAATGTCATTCTCTTAACTCTGTTGCTCTACTCTCAGTGTCAGAATCATGTGAGCAGACTTGATTAATAAAGACTATAAAGCTAATGCCTGAAGAAGGGTCCATTCTTAAATTTGTTAGCCCTTATGGATGAGATTTGTTTCCCTCAGTTTTAAGAAGTCAAAAATTATGATTTTTATGTATTAGTACCTTGTTGAAAAATATAAGCTTAGTCTAATCTAATGGAGTAATTATTTTTTCAAAGTAGCTAATAATTTTCAAAGAAAAATTTTTGATATATTTTAAAGTCCCTTTATTCTCCTATCCAGTGAATCAAAATAAAAAAGAAAGAGAAAAAAAGAATTTGGCAAAATCAACAAAACATATCAATAACCTTTGGCAATATATTCAGTATTCTATACTCATACCCTCTTCTCTCTCCCCTCTCCCACCCCCCTTACAAAGAAGGGGATGGTAGGCATCATTATAATTAGAAAAAATTTAGCTTCTTTTGTTGATCTTTCCATTTATATTGTAGAGAATGTGTATTATTTTCTTAGTTTTTCTTTTATTTACTCAATATCAACTCCTAAATCTTGAAGGTGATGTCATAATTCTTTTAGTTAGGCCTACAGATCTCACTGATTAAAGTAATTGAAAGCAGTGATTACAAGAATGACATCTTAAATTTGCTTTTCTTTATATATTCCTATGTAATAAAACATGACCTCATACACCAACTAGACTCTTACATAATAGTGTTTGACCCAAGATTTAAAAAATAATGCTTGTAAAGTAAAAAGGCAGAAAATAAATAATATAAAATGAAATAAATCTCCATCTTTTTATTATCATCTCATTCCATTTTCAGAGAAGAAATTCTACATGATTTAACATCTTAATAGCTTACCTAACCTTGGCATTATGTTGTCCATGTTCACCCCTTTCCTATTACTGCAAATTGATATCCACTGTGATAAGTTATTTTTCTTTCTCCTGTAATTAAAGAAAAATAGGCTCTATTGTGCTGTAATATCTACAATAGAATGTATTCAAGTTGGGCAGTTCAGTGTCATAGTGGATAAGAGTGCTAGTTAGAAAGACCTGAGTTCAAATCCCACCTCAGTTACTAGCTAATTTTTGTATGTATGTATACACACATATATGTATAATCATTGTAAATGAAACTGAGTGATCTATAAGTCTAAACTATTAACATGTAGCATTACGGTGATCATTAGCAAGAGATAAGAGAAGAATAAGAGAGATTAAATTGCCCATAAATTCATGATCTTTTATATAAAAGAACCGATTTGGAAACTAATCACTTGCTATTAATATTTCATCAAGAGTTCTCAAAATTTTCAGACTGAAGTTATTTTAGGGTATTGGTGGTAATTGAGATGAAGAAAATAGCTATCAGATTGTAAAATATCCTATATAGTTTGAAGCTTAACAATACCATATGAAGAACTTGGACAGGAGCTTTGCTGCTAATTTACCCCTGTAACTCTGGGCAAGCCACTTAAACTCTCTGGGCATTGATTTCCACATCTATAAATTGAGAAGGTTTTAGTTTTTCCAGTTGGAAAAAAATATCCGTGATTCTGTGATAGTAGCATGACACGGGACCTTAAAGATAGTCTCTTATGGCACCTAGATATAGTCGTATTAGTGAATTCTTGAATAATAACAATAAATAAACACTCGAGAATTTATGCTCCAGGCAATACTCATTACCAAAACTTTCTCGTGGAACCAAATTATAGAATATTTTACTTACATTAAAATTAGAAGGGGCTTATTTTGAGTCCGTAGCATACATCTCACTGATCCTATTTCCCCCATGACTTTTTCTTCAGATTACCGAAGTGGCCTTGGAATACAACAACTGTAATAAAAGTCAGGTAGTTGAACAACTACTTCAACACCTGAGACACGTGGATTCATCAACATTGGATTCTCTGGTATCCAACCCCCCAATCCAACTGGCAGAATCATCTTCAATAACTGAGTCCCCCTGCTGCAATACTGTGGTGCTTCCCCAGTGGCATTCCATCTCAAGAACCCACAATGTCTGTGAGCTTTGTATCAACCAGTCAACTGGGATTAAGCCAAGTAAAGTCAATGTGCCACAGTGCAGTTTTTTTGAGATAGCAGCAGCTTTGGATTCATTCTACCTCAAGGAACGCACCTTCTATCAAGTTACATCAGATAGCATAGAATGCAGCAATTTTTTAAGTTTCTATAGTCCTTTTAGCTACTACACTGCATGTTGCAGGACCATGAATAGGGGCTTGATGAGCTTCACTAATTCCGAAGAGGATATCTTTCAGTCCCCTCCCATCGCACTTTCTTCCCATGAGAAGAAATGTGAGGTTGATAACCCAACTTCCGTTCCTCACATTGAGGAGAGCCTCCCTCTCTTTCCTGATGTTGACATTAATAGCACAAGTATCACTGGCCTGAGCTGCAGGACCAACAAGACCTTGAACCTTTATCTATTGGATTCAAATTTGTTCTGGTTGTATGCAGAAAGGCTGGGTGCATCAAGTTCGACTCAGGTTAAAGAGTTTGCCGCTATTGTGGATGTAAAAGAAGAATCTCATTATATCTTGGACCCCACACAAGCTCTTGTAAAGCCCACTCTAGGTACTGTAGGTAGTTTTATTTGTGTAAATATTATCGATACTGCTTAATCCTAAGTAGAGGTGACTTCTTCATGTTGTTGGGAATGCACTGCCTCTTACCGATCACGGTCAAAGGTTAAAGGGATGCTGTCAGTCTTAACAGAGTTCTTCATTTTTTTTCTTTTTGCCTATGATGTGTATTGGCATGACTATTGGCTAAGCTTAATACCAGGATGATAGGATTTCATAGTGCTGGACAGCATGTTAGAGGCCTTATAGTCCAGTCTTTACTACTGAGGAAACAAACCCAGAGATCTTAAGTGATAATTACCCAGCTACTGAGCAGGATTGGAGGTCAGGCCTTCTGAGGCCTACCTAATCCAGAGTTATTTTACTTTGCTCTATTCTTCTTGCCGACATCCAAATTCTGGACCTATTTGTTACCTAGGCCTATGTTTCACTGAAAAACAAATTGGTACATTGACAGTGATTGTAAAGGAAAGTTTTATGAAAATATTTCCAAGATGATATCCAGTGGAAAGAGAATAGCCTCATGAATTAAGAGATATCAGAATATTTGGTTGGCAAAATGCACAGAACCCATTTTGGTTCTCATCTAAAAGAAATGTCACCAGCTACATCAACTTCACTCCCAAAGAATAATATAAGTACCTTGTTGAGGTTATCTTTTTTCTCCCTTTACCTCCAAAGTTCAATTTGCAACAGCCTATATACCATTTGATCTGGTTTGACCAGTTTTGTTTTGTTTATGTCATTGCACTGGAGATGCTTTCTTGGCAGTGGACTAGCAAATGGCAATCATCCAAGAACTATTTAAACTTAGCCTCTCTCTAGCAACAGTGATTCCTTCAGGTCCTGTGTGTACAACATCATCGCTACTAGTATTCAAACACATGAGTTCCTAACCTTTGTTAATTTAGCTTTATTGGAAAGAGACAAGTCATCCTTTTCGGAGGAATTTGTGAAAGAAAATATTTTAAGATTTGATTTTCAAATGTTAGAGCCTATAAAAGACCATGGAAAGTAAAATTAAACCCTCTTCCCTACATAACAGCCATTTTTAGTAGCTTTCCTTATTTTATGATAAGTTGTATATGTTGAACTTTTCTAAGCAAAATATAGTTTGTAACAGGCTTCCTATTCATTAGTAATGAAAATAATTATTCCCAAATTTCTGTTTTCTGAAATATTTTGGCATATTAAGAACACATGCATTTTTAGGAATGAGGCATTTTAAAGCATGTTTTCCATAAAATGGTATTCAGGAAAACTGATTTATTCCGTGACATTATAATGTTCTTGTAACTCTGAAACAGGTTCTTGGACAGAATCTCTTAGCCTGTTGCTTCTTATTTTCTCAAATCTAACTTAAACTTGACAGCTGATTGCTACGTCCAAGTTGTTGACAAGTTTAGTAGTGAATCATGGAAGATCACCTGTTAATGCAACATGCTCAGAGAAATTATTTAGGACATTTAGAATTTGTGTTTCATTCAGGTTAAAGTGATTCCATGTTTTTTGTTTGTTTGTTTTGTTTTGAAGTATATAGTCACTCAGGTTCGAGTAAATTGATCTATGGAGTATTCATATTTTGGTCTTCACTTTTCTCCTCCTGTAGCTTGCTTTTGGATATTTTCACTGAAATATCCACTAAAATGGATATTTTATTCTCAGAATGGAGGATATTATGAATAGGAGGAAAAGCTGTGGAACAGTCCTGCCCTACAGTGTAGCAAAGCAGTGTATTACACAATGAGTTAATAGGGTGGCTTACTTAGTGGATTTCATTTACCCATTTCGTTTGTTTTTTTTTTTAATTTTTCTCATAAAGCTGGAATCTTAGTTTAATTCCTATTTTCACGGAGCCATAGTCTTAGGGAGAGAAGTCCACTGCTTAAAAAAAATCACTCTCGAAAGCCATGACTAGAATCATTTTATTCATTGTCATTATAAAGGAAGGTATTTGAAAATTGTATTGCAAATTGCCGTGTTATTTTGGAAATCCTTTTATACAATCCCATGTTTGAATTTGTGAAGTTAGCCCTATTAAGAAGTAGAGGACAAAATTCCTAATCCTACATAGCAGAAAGTAGACTAATATCAACCACTAGTAGCTGAATTGTGCTACCAGGTAAGCTTGGTGCCATTAATTAGAAATTATTAACAACTTCATGAATTTTCAGAGTGGGACAGCTTTAAAATCTGAGCCTGCAAATAGAATTCAAAATCCATTTTCAAAAAGGTAGCATTAAAATAGACCCGTTACTGATATATGGACTGAGAAGAGGACAGCATGCTTAGAAAAGTTATTTGGGACTGTTAGAATTTATGTTTCACTCAGGTTAAAGTGGTCTTTGTTGTTTTAATTCTTGTTTCTTTTTATAGAGTCTTTTATTCAGAACTTCAGCGTTCTCTACAGTCCATTGAAAAGGCACCTTATTGGAAGTGACACTGTCCATTTTCCTTCTCAGCACATAATCTCTGAAGTAACAACGGATACCTTTTGGGAGGTAGTCCTTAGAAAACAGGTATTTTCCACAAAAAAGCATATCAAGCCTCCTATCCCTTTACAAGGAAGCTAAATAATACTTTTGTGTGAGTGAGCAGTATTTAGCTTTTGAATGTAAAAAACAGCTAAGAAGACATCTCATTATTGAGCCTTGTGATTCTTTTAAAGTGCAACATTAAGGGAACAGCTGGGTAGCTCAGCGTATTGAGAGCCAGGCCTAGAGATGGGAGGTCCTGGGTTCAAATCTGGCCTCAGACACTTCCCAGCTGTGTGACCCTGGGCAAGTCACTTGACCCCCATTGCCTAGCCCTGACCACTCTTCTGTCTTGGAACCAATACATAGTATTGACTCCAAGACAGAAGGTAAGGGTTTAAAAAAAAAAAGTGCAACATTAATTGCTGTTTTCTCTATTGATGTCCATATACAAAATTTGAAATGACCTCACATTCCCCAAAGATTGAGATGTCTGATTTGATATGACTTAGGGAGAAAGACATTTATGTATCTTTCTCTGGTTTTTGTAAATCCTGTATTTCCTTCCCATAGGATGTTTTATTACTGTATTATGCCCGTTGGTGTGGGTTCTGTGCATCTCTCAATCATGTTTTCATCCAGCTTGCTCGTCTTCTGCCTCCAGATAAATTCACTGTGGCCAGGTAAAATAAACTATTATTTTCTACCATCTGCTTTGCTAGCACACTGCTTAAGCTTTCTGTTTCAGTTTTTATATGCTAAGTTATAGGTTCAAAATTGAATTGATTGCCTTCTCAATGTGGAAGGGAAAGAAATTGGAACTCAAAATTAAAAAAAAAAACTTAAAAATTTTTACATATAATTAGAAAAAAAATTATTTTTTAAAGTAAAACAATTTGCACATAATTAGAAATATATTTAAAAATTAAAACTAAGTCATAGGTTCTTTTCAGTTTCTACTAAGTTTATGCTGTTATCCATTTAACTATAGTTCTGAATACAAATCCATTATGACCAAGATTATTATAACAAAACAGGCTTAGTTTCTAATACCTGTACATTTATATTGCACTTTTTCATGTTGTTTAATGTATTTCAAAAGGGAAAGTCCATTCTGGGCAGATCAGTTCTGAATTATTTGTCCTGATATGATGTAAGCAACATAAGGGCAGGAAATATGTCCTTTATATTCTGCCCCCTTTGCCCCATCTAGTGTAATACTGTGCACATAGAAGGCACTTAATAATGGTTATTATTGTGTTATGAATGAAGTAGTAAATATGAAAGGGAATGAAAAGAAGCTTTACTTACATCTAATGCCCTTTTTATGCTTTTAAAAAGCAAAACAAAAAAGATTCCAAGTGTTGATTCTGCTAAATTCAGAGTACATCATTTAATTCATATTATTCTGCAGATCTTTAATTTGTTTTAACTCTTTAGAAGATGTGCTTTTTAACAAAAATTTGGGACCAGTCTCTATTTAATATGCTTTGTAAAAATTCTTATGGAGATGCTGTTTCAGCTGTGAAAGCTAAAAAACTTGTTTTTAACCAAATGCTGGCCATATTGCATTTTCTTCATTTATTAAGCAGGTATCTGTGAACTCTCTTCTTCATGCATAGCTCTGTCATGAACACAAATAAGTTTGGTTTAAGAATCTGCAGTTTAGGTGCTATGACTCCCTCTACCAGAGCAGACTGCATCTCATCATTGCATCTATTCGATGATCTCTGAGAGTTCTCGTAACTGAAAATGACATCCTCCACAGCCGGCCTGCTGTGAAGTGCTGCTCCCAATTCAGGAGGGCTGGTCTGAAATGAAAAATGTATAACGTCTCACCAGATCTTAAACAAAGTCTCTGAGCTTGGTATGGAACCTGCCGGAGTTTGTAGGATAGTCTTTTCAGATGCCCCAAGGAAGAATCAGTGAGGTTTTCATGGAGGACAAAAAGAACAGTTCTGTTTAATTACTTTTAAAAGCATTTAAACATTTTAGTAATAGATAACATTTACCACTAGCTACCTTGGCAGCTAGGTGGTGCAGTGGATAGAGTGCCGGGTCTGAGGTCAGGTAGACTCCTCTTCTGAGTTCAAATCTGGCCTCAGATACTTACTGGCTGTGGGACCCTGGGCAAGTCACTTAACCTGTTCTACTTTCCTTATCTGTCCTTTGAAGTGGAGAAGGAAATGGCAGAGCACTCCAGTATCTTTGCCAAGAAAACTCCAAATGGAGTCACAAAGAGTGATGTGACTGATAATGACTGAATGAAAACATTTACATAGTGCCTCAAGTTTTATAAAACTCTTTACATATATGTTTGTTAAATATTTTACCTTTAGGTCCAAGTTAATTTCTGTACAAGAAAATGAATTTGGAAATAACTGATAAAGAAATAGGACTTTGCCAACCCATTTAGATTTATCATATCTGTTGTGATTTTGCTTTCTAGTTTTCCTTAAATTGCTAAAATATCATGTGATCATACACTATTCTGGAGATATTTAATAGTGTTGAAAATTGAGCCAGATCCTACCAAGTGAGTGAATTACTTTTAAGCTATAAGGAAGGCATTAATTGAAGTTAATTTATACTTAAGTGGTACTTTGGACCCTTAAAACATTCGTTTTTTATGGGCACACAATAATAGTAGTGGGCAACCCTAAAGTATTATTGCCTAACTTATATCTAGTTGTGTTCTCACTCAGAAGGACCTGGTACAGTCTTCATAATTTTCCATATTTTTAAGGTATGTTAGGTGCTTTTTTGGTTATCTTTAATGTTCCTTTATTATTTTTCTATTCTGTTTCCCCTTCTCTCATCACTAACAGGATTGATATAGGTCAGAATGATCTTCCCTGGGAATTTATGGTTGACCATCTCCCTACCATTTTGTTTTTTCCAGGCAACAGGTAATTTTGGATTTTCAAATTTTACTCGGGGGTGAGTTATTTAGTGTAGTCTAAAAATTGAGTGCATCGGGTTTCTTTGAAGAAGCTAAATGAATAGCGATAAATATTCTTTTTGTGACTTTATATAGATATGGTGGTATTTGTAAAACACACCTAAAGAACACTACAGAGTTGAATATAATCTCATCTTTTGAGAGTTTGCATACATTTAGATATTAAAATAACTCATTTGTTTATACTTCTGGCAGTGATAAGAAGTTAAGATGCAAATTTTATGTCTGGTCTCTGCAATTGTGGATCCGAAATGTATCTGTATTTGAATAGTTCAACTTTCTCCAAAGATACTTAAGCTTTTCAAATGTCTTTTCCATATTGAAGTTATTAATCATGGTTTTATAACATTGACCTGCGGGGGATAGCAATAAGGTCCTAAGTGCAACAGCTTGATTCCACTGTGGAAAGGGAGGAAGGGAGTCTGGAGGAAAGGCAGAAAACGTTTCTTAAAGTCGTAGTCGCTTATGTCCAATATAGTATTGGCTCCATGGAAAGACTAGTTGAGCTGGCAGTCTCCTATTTTTACTCTTCTTACTGTTGCCTTTATAAGTTATAAGCATTCCAGTATAAATTAGTAGCCTTAGGTATGGATTCAAATTATAGGGCAGCACCTTATTTGTAGAATAGAGATGTGGTCTTATTTTCGACCAGAAGTGCCAGTGAAACCCACATATGTGAACCATTATGTTATAATTTCCTGTGCTCTTCATGTGGAGCAGAACGGGTTATCGCAGCTGTTCCCGTGCTAATATTTTCAAACATTGCAAAGTCATCATATTTTTGTAGAATCATTTCCTTGCTTTGCTTGTGTACTTTTGAGTTTGGACTCCTTTCTGGAGAGTTCAGCTCATCAGAATGAAGTCTGCATAAAGTTACTGTGGAGATTTTTGGTAAAATATATGAAAAGAACATTTCTATCCAAGGCGTTTCCATATTGTGATCTACCCAGAATTAAAATGGTATTATTACTTAGGGGAAATCTTTCAGTAGTTTGTGTAGATTAGATCTCATAGTGTTTTTGCCAGATAACTAGGAACTACCTAAACATTTATTTGAAAAAATGAATATATAGAAAAACTGGGGAAAGAATTGTTTTAAACCCATAAGTCTAGACTAAATGGTTTTTAACTAAAGATCTTTTAATATAATATTTACATAATAGCAAACTTTAGTTATATAATTTCTATGTAAACTGAATGTGAGAAGACTGTCAAGTTCTTATGCAAACCTAAAATCTTAAAGAGTTTTGTGTGGCACAATGATTTTCTTAAAATGAAGGCCATGGAATGTGTTTTTTAATTCTTTCCCAAAAGGAAAAAACCAAACAAAACATGAAACTTAATAATGATAAACTGGACCATTAAAGAAATGCAGAATGAATGTGGGTTAATAACATTAGTAAGTCAGATATGCCTTGTGATCCTGGATACACCTGCTAAGGTTTCCCTCTCCTTAGTTTGATTGGCTTTTTCTTTTTCTTTTTTTTTAACCTTTAGTTTATATCTTAGAATATTAATTCTAAGAAGAGAGGTAAGGGCTAGGCAGCTGGGTTAAGTGACTTGTCCAGGGTCACAGAGCTAAAAAGTACCAGAGTTTAGATTTGAACCCAGGACCTCCTCTTTCCTGACCTGGATCTTTATCCACTGAGCAACCTAGCTGCCCTTCCTTTGATTCTTAATGAATATGATTCTCAGGCAGGAGATCGTATTTTTTAATGCTATTTGAAAATCCTTTCTGTGGTGATGATGAGGAGGATGATAACTATCATCTTAAGTTATTTTAAGGTTTGCAGAGACTTAACTTGTATTTTCTCACTTGATCCTCATAACCACCTTATGAAGTATGTGCTATTATTATACCCCATTTTAAGATACAAGGAAACTGAGGCTGAGAGAAGCTAAGTAATTAGCTAAGTATCTAAGGCAAAATTTGAAGTTAGGTCATCCTGTTTTCAAGTCCAGCACTCTGGGTTTACTCATTTCTGGAATGCATGAGAATGATATATGATCAGTTTGTCAACCCGAGGGAAACAAGAGAATCTTTTTAAATGAACTATCTTTACTGTTGGTTAGGCTTTACCACTCCTGTCCAATTTTTTTTTGGCTGAACATGCCCTAAAATCATTAGATAATTAAAAAAAATTCTTTGCTTGCAACAACACTCATTTATGATCGCCTTGAAAGAGTAATTTTGTGTTACAAAAATCAATTGGAGGATTATTAGACTATTAGTAAAAATGGAATTTGACTCTCCTTCTAGCAGTTATCTAAACATCAGTTTTTCTGTTGATAGGAATGCCCTACTTTAAGAAAAAAATTTATTAACCCCACACTTACAAGAGCTACGATCGGTGAATACCTCATTTGTCTTAAGAGATTTCATACCAAATCCTAACACAGTTCATTTAGAGTGGTTCCTTATACACACAACTCCTCCGGAAAGAATGGGCAAAGCGAGGCAGCTGTCTTTTATTCACACAGCAGGGGGAATGGTCTCGCCTGTGAGATGTCTCTTCAGGATGCATTGAATGTCTCATGATGTGCTTGTTGGCATTTGACATTAAAAACTGTGATTGCCATTTGGTAAAGAGTAGTTTGGCCAAAACTAAGCTTTATTTATGTACTGTTTGGAAAACTTTTTCAGTGTTTTAATGAATCTCAATGCTGAAGTTAAATACATATTTATCATTAATGGTGACTGGCAAAGTCCTAAAAGGAACCTACATTGGAAATTTGTAGAAAATCTCAATGGAAAGGGAAATTTGTGAGCGTGGCATCCTTTATGTGCCATTCTAAAAAGAGAATAGCTTTAATACATCCTGGCTTGTTTTTCTATTGCCCACTGAGAGCTGGATAGCAGCTCACCTAGCAAATTCTAAAAGACCGAACGAAGCTGCCTTGGCTAATGCTTCTTTGTTTAATCGTTGCTTACTTTTAGATTTCTAGAAGCATTATCTAGCCATCCCTCTGGGAAAATTACTTAAAACACCTTTTAGAAAATGCATTATTTTCTGTTCTGCTAAGAGGATCGAGGATGAGATTGATGGATATTAATGACTTTTAAAAATAATAAATAGATCACTTAATTCTGGCTAGTGTGTGTGGTTGGAGCCAGAAGATTCTGAGGTGTGATGTTTTCTGTTGGAGCTAAGGGTGGAGGTGGAGAAATTGGTTTCAGGATTTTCTCCCCAGCTCTCCAAGAACCTTTGTTTTTCAGTTCTGATTCGGAATCTCTGGTGGAGTGTAGCAGCTCAGTCTAAAACTGTACTCCCCACTCCTCAGGCCTTGACACACGGGCACTCCATGATTGGTCAAGAGGGCCAGTGAATTGTCCAGTCCATCACTGTAACGTTAAGGGGCATCATTAATAACAGGCTTTGCTAGATAGCTTGTACCATACTTTGGGGCCTGTATCCTAATCGCACAGCAGGCGTGCTGTGGAGTATCTGAGCCGCGGGCATCCAATGTGAAAAGCTTTACCTTTAGTTCCCCGGGTCAAGTAGCCTTGAATAACAGGGTGCCTCGGGTCTGTGTGTGTCAACTCTTAACCAAAGTACTTTCTTCTTTGCCAGGAAGGACTTGAGTGTGAAATTTCCCGAGGACTCCGCCATCACCCTTCCCAATCTGCTGAAGTTCATTCTGCGGTATTCAGACCCCATTTCCACCGGTGGGAGCTCCGCTGACCCCCAAACCAAAGAACGTCTTCAGAATGAGGCAGTATTACAGAAAGGACACATAGCCCACTTAGAGAAAGAGATTCATAAATTAAGAGCAGAAATCACCACTCTTCATCAGGCTCAAGCCCAAGTGGAATCCCAACTTTCAGATGCCAGAAGAGATAAACACAGACTGCAAAAGCAAAAACAAACACTGGAAAAGCAACATAGTGTTCTTCAGCTCCACAGTGAGCAGTTAGAAGCTCTCTATGAGCAGAAAACCAGAGAGCTGGAGGAGATGGCAGTGAAGCTTCAAGAACTAGCAGATGCGTCAGAAAACCTTTTAACAGAAAACGCTTTACTGAAAATCTTGGTAGCAACAATGGAAGGAAAATTAGAAAATGAAGAATCTGAAAAATCTAATACTCTGCGAGAGACACTGTCTCATGAAACTGAAATCCAGTCACGGGACAACACAAAACTTGCCACTAATATGAGTTCTCCTATGGCTTCTGAACAGAATAATGAAAATAGGACAGATTGATTTTTAAGATTATATGAAAAAATCAGATGGGACAGTTGTATACTGGGAAGATAATTTATGCAAATTTTATTGAAATTCATTGTAAATAAAAATTTTTCTCAGTGGTCTAGAAAATCAAAGTGGATGATCATTCAACTTAAACTGAATGGGGAAACATTCCTTATAATTATTGCACAAACTTGGTAGGTTGGAGACCAAAACAGTAGTACAGGTCCTTGAGAATAAGAATCTGAAAAACTAGCCCATATTTAAGTGACATTAACAAACAACCTAGCATTTCCCCTACTATAGTTTTCTAATCATTACTTATCACCTGTTTAGCAAACTGGAAGATATAAACCATTTAGAGTAGCTTTGAGAGGTTAGTAAATCTTCAGATTTATAAGTGATTGAAAGGCTTTAGAAGCTAAATATTTATATTGATTGGTAAGCATGGTAAAAGCTGGCTTTTTGCCTGGCATTTTACCGGCCAGTTTTATTGATATTTCCATCTTAAACAAGGCTTTAATCTAATAAGTGGTCATGCCACTAATCACCAAATGTTTGCCTTTAAGAAGTATGATTTTAAAAATAAACAAGCAAAATTAAGTTCTCTGATGACCATATGAAGGAAAAAAACGTTTCCTTAAAAACTTGGGAGAAATAAACAGTATTTTTAAAATGATCAGACATGGTTCTAAAAAACAGGGCAGTTAAAGATTTTGTTAGATGACCTCAGCATATTCCATAAAATGCAAATGTGGAGTTGCCTTTGGGTTACTCTGCTAGCTACCTGAATCAAGGGACTGCTTTCCTACAGAGCAAAATGATGTCAGAGGTAGAAAGCTTTGGAAATTTTTAAGTTTTTTGATGTGATTAAGTGAATGGCTGCCCATCCTAGGATTTGTTCATCTTCAGCTTGCATTCCCCCTCTACCTCCCTCCCATTCCTTTCATCCTTGGGCCTGGCAATTGGTTCTCCCTTTACTTCCTAAGCCATAAGCAGCCATGAGATTTGCACTTACCATTGTCTCTGTAAATCAAGAGTACTTTCCAGCATCCCCGAATTGGGACTCCAATGATATGTGACTTTATTACCTGCAACTTGACTGGTATCCCCAAAATGCTGGATAAAGCTTTTACTGTAAAGCAGGGGTTCTTAACGTGGGGCCCATGAACTTAAAAAAGCTATATTTTAATATCTGTATTTCAATAAATTAGATTCCTTTGTAATCTTATGTATTCATTGTATGCATTTTAAAATAGTCTAATGGAGGGTGCCTTCCTTAGGTGTCGCCAGACTGCCTTTTTTGCCATGACACGAGTTCAGGAAGAACCCCTGCTACTGTAAAGTCTAAATCCCTCCCATCAAAACAAAATTTTAATAACAAGAAGCAATGATGGAAACCCATTTAGTTTGTTGTTGTTTTTTAACATGAATATTATTTACTTAGTATATATATACTCAGCCTTCCCCATCACAATTGTGTGCTCGGGTCACTTCCATATTTAGTTGTTGGTTGTGTAGAGATCACATTGGCTAATCTTTACCGATTCCTCCAAAATGAGGTTAGGCACGCCTATTCTTTGTTTTATCATTAATGCTTAAAGGAATACTAACATTCAAATACTCCCTGTGCCTTGTCAGATCTATATTATTCTAATGCAAAACTCATACCAGTGTACAAACAAGTGACTTTAGAGAAGGGGCAAAAACTTGAGGGTTTTTTCAAGTGAGAAGCTGACTAAATTGTGGTGAAAGCCATTCGCCTGAAGATGGAAGAAGCCCTTCCTTCCTTCCTCTCTTCCTTCCTTCTTTCCTCTCTTCCTTCCTCTCTCTCTTCCTTCCTTCCTCTCTTCCGACCTTCTCTCCCTTCCTTCCTTTCTTCTTTCTCTCCTACCTTCTCTCCCTTGCTTCCTTCCTTCCTCTCTTCCTCTATCCCTTCCTTCCTTCCTCCCTCCCTTCCTTCCTCTCTTCCTTCCCTACCTTCTCTCCCTTCCTTCCTTCCTAAACCTGGTTAGTTCTCCTGACAGTACTGGGAAGCATGAAACTGCATACATACACACACAGAAGGGGTTTCTGAATGACCGCTAAAATGCTTGCTTGCCTCTAGCTTACCACATGCTTGCGGAATATTTTTGAGGCCTGATGAGAGAATTCCAGTCATGCTTATACTGATTTGCTGAGGAAGGTAATAATCCAATACCTATAGAGAATAACTAGAAATTTTGTTTCTAGAAACAAAACCTTCTAGAAACGGCCTTCCTCGAGCCTCTTTTGCCATTGCCTTCTGGTTTAGAAAACATGAAATAGCAGGAAATAGTCTGTTGCTGTCTCTGCTGGGACACTTGGGTTCGTTTGGACTTAAGCAGACTTGATAACGTGTTCATGTGTACATCATAGCTGTTACAGCAAGCTAGCACTAAAGTATGCCAGCCGTAAGGGAAGAGACGTTTCTATTCTTTTGACATGCATTAAGAACACAGGAAAAACTGCTCTGCTGCTATAAAGTAGCCTGGCAACCTTCCGGACTGTCCTCGGGCAGGCGCATCCTTCACCGGCTCCCAGAGGATACAGCAGCGTCCTTGCAATGACTGTACATACAAGGAACGGGACTCTATTGCTAGGGAACGGCCTAATCCTCCTCTCAGCGGTTCTTTCTGCGGCCTCGCGCTTCCCGCAATAGGAGCCCCATTCTTAGAAGCGTCATCCCTCGTGTCCTAGAGTCTGCGCGGGACGCAAAAACGGCGCTTTACATATTTACACCTGGGACCCTCTTTCCTAGCGACTGGGCTGGTACGGTCTCTTCAGACCAGCAGCCTCGCGTGCTCTCTTACTTTAGAGAGACACAAGCCCGAGTGCTTCTGGGGCCTATGTACAGTTCACAGTTTGCTAGTTCACATTACAGTAGTAGCTCCATCAAAAACAGGCTCAGCTAGACATTCAAGTAACAAAAACGCTCCGATTCCATTACGCCAGCAGGGCCCGGGCCGTCCATTGCCTGCAACGGACAGCACCGCCGGAGAGGCCGGCCGGCTCGCGGGCCGAGGAGTCCAGGTTCGGGGCGCGGCTCTCAGCGCATGCAATGACAAAAGCCGGCGCGCCCCGAGCATGATGTGGGATCTCGCGTCTTGTCGGAGAGCAGTGCGTCCAAACGGCTGCGCTCCAGGGTCCGCGCCGGCCGTACGCCGGGCTTAGTCCCCATGAGGGCCGGCTTAGCCGTGGACCTCCGGGCCATTGGGGGTCAGCTTGGCTTTTCTCTCCACGCAGGGACCCTTTGCCGAATACTGGACCAACAGGAAGGGTTCTTTGGTTTCCCCATCCCCCACGATGCTCTCTTCGTCCTCCGACTGGCTGATGCGCTGCAGGCGCAAGTAACACCAGCAGCCCAGGATGAGGGCTCCCAGGGCCGCGATGGCGATGAGAATGACGATGACAGTGACCACGCCGGTGGTGGGGCTGTGGTCCATAATAGACATGGTCACTCCTGGGGGACGGCTCGCCACGGAAATGCCAAGTCCTACCCCTTCCGGACACTTAATGTGGGCCTGGCTGCAGATGCACGTCCTGAAAGAGAGAAAGAGATGCGTGAACGGAGCTGTACCGGTCCTGCTCCTCTCCAGACAGTGGCCAAAAGGACGCCAGGATGCTTTTAAGGGACTTAACCATTTCCTGCTCTTGGCTCTCCGGTGACCCTCAGTCAGATGAGTTGCCTTTTCATCTTGGAAAAGAAATTCGAGTCTTAAGTGACTGAGTTTCCCATTTTAACCAAATGCCATTTTTTGTTTTTTGTTTTACAAGAGAAAAATTTAAGAAGCTAACTGTTTACCACCAGAAACAGAGCTGTTCCATCTACCCAGTAACATTCCCACTTTAAAAACAGCACTCTGAAAGACCCACTAGCTGCAATGGTTTTCTGCGACTGGATGCAGCCATGTTGCTTCCGTGAAAGGAGACAGGGATTACTTTTACTTGACAGAAAACTTTGTTTTGAGGACATCAAGAAGGTCAAATGTCTGCTTTGGGTCTACGTGTAAGCTACGTGTAAAATTTTGTTTTTGCTGATCCGCCAACAAACATTTGAGGGTCTGTACCTGACGCAAAAGTACGAGAGTCCCTGCCCACAAGGCACCTACAGGCTGACCTGGAAACACGAGCCTTGCAAAACAAAGCACTTAAAGGACATGTTGCACAAGGGACCTAACACAGGATCGCCTACAGCCTTAGACCACTACAGAATGGGAGGGAAGGGAAGGAAGAAGGCAGACTCCAACGGGCAGAGAGACGGGAAGAGGGTGGCATTCTGGGACAAGGACGGACAACTTCAGAGAGAAAAGCAGCTTCCTGTTGGGAGCCTTGGAAAACGGGGCAGCCACCATTTCTGAGGTTGAGTTGGCCGGGCTGGGTGGGGCGGCAGATAGAAAGCTGACCTCAGACAGGTAGAGCTAAGTTCAAATTCTGACCCAAATGGATCATGTGACCCTGGGCAGGCCAATGAACCTCCAAGCACAGAACCTTTGGTTTGAGGAAGGAAAAATGCTGCTCCAGTGCCTCTCCCTGTGTTTTACTGCAGTAAGAGATGATGGTCATAATATAGCATTATAATCATGATAGGAATAGAAACAGCCCGTTTCCAATCATGCATCGTAGCACTTTGTCTTTAACTGGGAAGGGAAAAGCTCCCAGAAGCCTGAATGGGCACTAAACGAAGTCTGTTCTAGACCTGTGAGAAATGGCCACCACGAAGGGTACAAATCAATCCACAACCATTAAATGCCGCCGAGCATAACAGGGAAGAACAAAGTCGCCACTTTCAAAGAGCGCCCCTCCAGCGGCTGAAACACCAGCACACACCAAAGTTATGCAATACGGAACACACACAACTTCCAGAAGGGGAGGCTAGAAATGAGGGAAAGGTTTGAATGGAGAGAACTCGGATGTTCTAGCAGGAGGGGAAGCGGGCCAGGGTGCAAAGGGGAGCTGTGGAAAAGTCTGAAAACGAGGGCTCACCCCAGACGGGTTAAGGCTCTCACGGCAAACAGGGACTTTATCCTGGAGGCACGAGATCGGGGGAGCGTGTGCCCAGGAGAGGGAGGAAGCCACGTACCTCGGAAACATCACTGGAGGATTGGCAGGAGGGGTGAGGCTGGGGGCTGGAGGAATCGCTTAGCTAAGAAACGAGGGGAGCCTGATCCAGGGGATGGCTGTGGCAGTAGAAAGGAGGGTCCCTGGCCTCACAGGCCTAAAAAGGAAGGGAACGTGTTTCTTGAAGCGCAAAAGTTGCTGTTTAAGACCCAGCTGTTAGTAAGCTATTCAGTATTTTCCTCAAACCATTGTCACATCCGGCATCCCCTCTGATCCTCACAACCACCCCGAGATAGGCAAAAAGATTGCTGAGAAAGGAATGTCTAAACCACATTCACTTAGGGATTTTTTTTTCTTACGCGTATTAAAACACGAGCACTAATGGGTTCTTTGGCTCAATGACTCTCATCTGGTGTGTCAATACCCTGACTGGCAAGGCATTTCTAATAAGGGTTCTCTTGGACCAGCTTGAGGTCATCATTTGTAATGAATAATTAACATTTAAATCTTTAATTAATTTAATTATTTAATACATTTATTTAATGTAATATATTTCATTAATATATTTAAATATTCAAACAAAATAAGACTTAAAAAATGAACTGTATATGACTAAATAGTCCTGCACGAGGAAAAAAACTATAAAAACAGAATTGTAGTTCTATACTGTACTACCAAGTGGGACAGCCGAGAGTAGTGGGAGTACTTGGGATTTGGGGTCAGAAGGCCTGGTTTGGTAGTCCTGGGACACAAAGCTTTGAGTCTATTTCGTCCTGGGAAACAGGCTAACAGGTGAATAGCGATGGCTCACATTTCTAGTATGCTTTCACACTTACAATGGGCTTCTTCAAAAGGACCCTAGGAAAGTCGTCTGTATTCATTATTCTCATTTTACAAATAGGGAAACGGAGGCTGCGACACGTCAAGGATGACAAGGGGGGAGCTCAAACCTTAGGTTTTCTTTTTCTTGGAGATATTTTATTTTTTCCTAATGACACGTCAAAGCATTTTTAACTTTCGTCTTGTCACATGTTGAGTTCCAAACTCTTTCCCTCTCTCCTTCCCCCCTCCCTGAGATGGTAGGTCAGCAATTTGACCGACACGCGCTATCCTGCAGCACGTACGTCACATTCCTGATTCAAACTCGGGGTTCCTGATTCAGTCTGCTGCTCTTCCCCGATGCCGCGCTGCCTCGACTGCTGACCCGACACACGGGCTGGTTGGAAGCATCCAGTGACACAATGCATTTGGAAGCAGAAGCCAAGTATAAAGCGCTGTTTCTCCGCTGGGTGCCTCCACTATGCAAAACGTCTTGCCCTCAAGAACCTCACAATCTACCAGGGTAAACCGGTATAGATACAGGTGTACGCATAAGACAAAGCAAGGAATAACAGCAGTCACATAGGAAGATGTAGGGGAGAAGGTACGAACAACTGCTGGGATAGGGGGATGGGGAAAGTTGGCATCTAATAATAATAATAATAATAATAATAATAATAATAATAATAATAATAAAACAACTCTTGGAGAAAATAAAAGTCCAAAAGGCAGAGATGAGAAAAAGAGCATATATATATATATATATATATATATATATATATATACACACACACACACACACACATATATGTAAAATTAAAAATAAAAACCCAACTTAACTCTTCAAGTCAAAAGCAACAAGGACATCAACTATTTTATTCTACATTCTATTATTTATAATGTTATATATAAAATCTATATATTCCAGGAATGTGGAGGAAGGATTATAGACTCCTACATTCTATTATTTATTATCTATATTATTATATATAAAATCTATGTATTCCAGGAATGTGGAGGAAGGGATTATAGATGCCTACATTCTATTATTTATATTATCTGTATTATATATAAAATCTATGTATTCCAGGAATGTGAAGGAAAGGACTATAGACTCCTACATTCTATTATTTATATTATTTATTATCTATATTATTATATATAAAATCTATGTATTCCAGGAATGTGGAGGAAGGATTATAGACTCTTACATTTTATTATTTATATTATTTATTATCTATATTATTATATATAAAATCTATGTATTCCAGGAATGTGAAGGAAAGGACTATAGACTCCTACATTCTATTATTTATATTATTTATTATCTATATTATTATATATAAAATCTATGTATTCCAGGATTGTGAAGGAAAGGACTATAGACTCCTACATTCTATTATTTATATTATTTATTATCTATATTATTATATATGAAATCTATGTATTCCAGGAATGTAGAAGAGAGGATCGAAAGGTTAAGTTTGGAGACCATCAAAGAGTGCAGTTTGGCTAAGAACAGAACGAGCAGGAAAGGGAGGAGATCGAGACACCGTCGAGGGCCTTCTGTGGCAGGCTGGCGCCTTCGGTACTTGATCCTAGAGGCAACGGGCAACATGAGAGGTTTCTGAAGAGGCAAACTCCATGCTTGGACACCATCTTAGGAGAGCTACTTCAGGAGCTCCCTGCACGAAGGATGGACTACGGAGGGGGCCGGGGGGAGGGTAGCGGTCTGCTTTTCCTTTAGGCCTTCCATTTCCCCATGACCAGAGAGAATCTGAACGCCATCTTTAAAGCATTCCCTCCATTTAAGACACTGGATAAAATGGAAAAAAAGTTTTCAAAAGAGACTGTCGCTACACTGGATGTGCTCACACAGAAACCCAAAGCGGGGTCCTTCCTAAAAGCTTTATGTCAGCTTAGAAGCAATAGAGGGAAGTATGTAGGCAAGAAAAAGTGCTGACGCCAGGGATCTGAACGACAGTAGAGACACCTAATTTTGGAAGTAGGCAGACTCGGTGGTTGTCTCACTGTAGGCTTCTAAAAGGCTTCCTTTCCTCCGTTTTGCTCTAACATGTCCTTGACCCCTTTTTATCATGGGGAATAGGCCATCCTTCCCTCCTTGAGCACTGCTGAGTTCTCTCTGGATATTTCAAGCCCAGGATTCCGAGGCGAAACGAGTTCTGGGAGTGCTGAGCTGCACTCACCGCTTCTGAGGAGATGCTAACAAGCGTCTCTAAGCCTTCTCTAAAAACCCAACTTAAAAAACATAAGTAAATAAAAAATAAAAATAAAATCCCAACTTAATTCTTCAAGTCAAAAGGAACTATTTTATTCTATATTATTCTATTCTATATAAAATATATAGTGTAATATATAATTATAAGATATACCATCATCCCAATACAACAACAAAACTTACTCATAAGATATAGAATCCATGAAGTTTAAGAAAAAACAGATTCTGATGAGATACAAGGCAGAACGTCCCTGTGGAGTTCTTGAACAAGGGATAAAGGGGGGGATTTATCATTTTCTTCATCAATACTTGAAAGACTTAGTCATTTCAGAGTAGATACTCTCTACCAAGACAATTTGATGAGCTCTGAAGTATCAAGAGAGCAGAAGCCACAGCACTAGGCAGTGTGTGTGTGTCTGTGGGAGAGTCACTGCTGTCAAAAAGCCTATATTCTATAGGAGGGGGTAAAAAAGGAAGAAATGCAATTTGTAAACAGATATGGAAAGATACAAGAGCAGCTTGGAACTGGGAAGACTCATCTTCTTGAGTTCAAATCTGGCCTCAGACACTAGCTATGTGACTTTGGGCAAGGCACTTAACCCCATTTGCCTCAGTTTTCTCATCTGTGAAATGAGCTGGAGAAGGAAAGGGCAAAACACTCCAGTATCTCTGCCAAGAAAACCCCAGATGGGATCAGGAAGTATCAGAAACAGCTGGCAAATGACTGAACAAAATGATGAATCTTGGAGGGAAGGCACTAAGAAGGCAGGGAAAGAAAGGCTTCTTGAAGAAGGTGAGACTTTAGTGAAGACTTGAAGGAAGCCAGAAGCAAGAGGTAGAGTTCTAGGCCTTGGGAACAACCAGTTAAAATGCCAGGGGGGGTGGGGGGGGGGGGGAAGCGGAGGGGAGCAGCTGGGTAGTCCAGTGGATTGAGAGCCAACCTAGAGACAGGAGGTCAAATCTGGCCTCAGACACTTCCCAGCTGGGTGACCCTGGGCAAGTCACTTAACCCCTCCCCCTCCCATTGCCTAGCTCTTATCACTCTTCTGCATTAGAACCAATACACAGCATTGATACTGAGGTGGAAGGAAAGAGAAAAAGAAAGAAAGAGAGAGGGAGGGAGGGAGGATGGAAGGAAGGAAGGAAGGACTCAATGAATCAGTCTTGGGGGCAGCTAAGTGACTGGATAAAGCTTCCTGTGGTGTGGGGAGGGGGGGGGGGGGAGCTGAACTAAAAATAAGGTTCAAACCTGAATAGTCCTGAAACAAATTACTGTCATGCTATTATTATTATTATTAATAACATTTAGGGGGCAGCTGGGTGGCTCAGTGGATTGAGAGCCAGGCCTAGAGATGGGAGGTCCTGGATTCAAATCTGACCTCAGACATTTCCTAGCTGTGTGACCCTGGGCAAGTCACTTAACTCCCATGGCCTAGTCCTTACCACTCTTCGGCCTTGGAACCAATATGTAGAATTGATTCTAAGGTGGATGGCAAGGATTTTAAAAAATAAATAATAAAATAAAATGCCTGAAGTTGGGAGACGGAGTTCAAGGAAAAAGGCTAAGAAAAGCTTTTAGGGGACCCATGACTATGGATCAGGACATGGAAAATGGTTCAGCAAAAAAAACAACTGAGGCACAGACAGGAAAGAAGACTAGGAGGGAAGACTGTGTCCCAGAAACTGAAGGAAGATGATGTCAAAAAGCCAAAGAGAAGAAGGACAAGCCACAGAAAACGCCTCTGGGTCTGGGGAGCTGTTTCCTACAAGTGTCAGCACTGAACTGCTCAGAAGAGCCACTGCAGAGAGGAACTCCAGACTTATGGACACAATGCGAGGGTGTCGGGTCATGTGGGAGGGGCAACATTCTCTCTGGCGGGGGCTCCCTCACAATTCTGATCACAACTGATTCATGACTCTACATAACGCCCAGTTCATTGATCTGTGCAGCCAAAAACCCCTGAAGACCCAAAGGGCACCCAGGCTTCTGATGCTGCATTCCCAGTGTCACTGGGCCATTTCCTCACACGATGGTCTCTAGCATGTACTCAAAGCCCTTTAGCCTGGTGGGATCTGCTAGTTGCAAGCCCAGGAGTCCAACGTCATCTCTTCATACCACAAAATCTGTTTTCTCTAAGATCTAAAAAGGAGGCTCCTCTACCTTTATGGTTGACAGTTCCAGCTGGGCAGGGCTATCATCCTTTGTTTTTCCCTGGAGGCTTGTGTCATGTGAGAGATTTACAGACTGCTTGGACCTCGTTCCTCTCTCCCGGGGATGGGGAGAGGTGAGAAGGGACTCATGAGGAGCAGTTTCTTCATCCCAACTGGGAAGTAGGACCCAGGAAAGAAGAGAAACACTGCTTTTCAGAAAGCCTTTTGAGGAAGGAGATTAGAAGAGCTTAGGCAGACAGAACGCCAAGTTTGGAGTCTGGAAGATTCCTCTTCCTAAGTTCAAATCCAGTCTCAGACACTTACTAGCTGTGTGACCCTGAACAAGTCACTTAACTCTGTTTGCCTCAGTTTCCTCCTCTGTAAAATAAGCTGGAGAGGGAAATGGCAGACCACTATGGTATCTTTGCCAAGAAAACCCCAAATGGCAAAGACACTGATGAGGTTTGTTATTTTCTTCTCCACCTCATTTGACAAATGAGGAAACTGAGGCAAATAGGGTTAAGTGACTTGCCCACGGATGGCAAGAATCTGAGACCAGACTTGAACTCAAGAAGATGAATTCCTGACTCTAGGCCTGGCCATTCATCCACCAAGTGCACTAAAAGGAAAGAGGGAGAAAGGGTGGGAGACAGAGGACAAACTTCCTTATTCTCCATACAATCTTGCTGTAACATATTTGTTGGGCTTTTTCCCCCAACTAAGATTTGGGTTGAAAGAAAACATTGACAACAGTATTCCTTCTATGCTTCCTCAGGGTTCCCCAGCACCAACACTCATCCCCTGCGGACATCCTGAAGTCACCCAAGGCACACCACTCAGCCCCTACAGAGAAACCCCTTAAGAGAACAGTTCCAATGGGTCTTGATCAATGACACATGTTAAGCCCAGTGGACATACGGGAAGGAATTAGGGGGAGGGGAGGGAAAGAACATGAGTCTTGAACCATGGGAAAATATTCTAAATCATCTAATTAAATAAAATTAATACTTGATACTTTAAAAAATAAAATACTTAAAAATAATATACTTTAAAAATTTTACTTAATTTAATACTTTAAAAATTTATAATTTTATAAATTATATATATATAATTATAAAAATTTATAATTTTAATTTAATACGTAAAAAAAAAAGAAAGAACCGTTCCAACCATCCTGCAAAACAATTTGTAATTACCTGAAAAAAGTGACCAGATCCTTCCCCCACTGCTGGGCTTCCTATATCTCAAGGAGAGAGAAAAGAGTTCCCATATACCTAATATAGTCACATCAGCACTTTTGGGGGGTTTAAAAAAATCCAGACCAAAGGAGCTGCTGGCAGAGATGGGGATGGCTGAATAAGCCAAGGCACCTGCCGGAAAGACACAACAGGAAATGATGAACTCAGAGAAGCCTCGGAAGATCTCCACGGAGCGACTCGGGGTAAAGCAAACGCAGGCAGCAGAACATCTACATGGGAAGACTGCACTCCTAGGAAACACCACGAAAAGACAGCCCAATGCAGAGCAAATGAAATGATCGCTTTTGGCCCAGGGAACGCGCTTCCTCTTGTCAGAAGAGAACTGTGCAAGTGTGGGAACTGGATGTTACCAGATAAAAGTCAATCTTGCTTCACTTGTGTGAACCTTAACCTTGCAGCCATTGGGGGAGGGAGAGTAAATCTGGAAGAGAATGTGGCTTTAAAAAAAAGGCATTAATAAAATATTTGAACTGTTCAAGAACAAAAAAAGGACAGGATGGCACGGTTCCGCCGAACGCTTATTAATGACTTACTGCTCCAGGAGGAAATAATACAGGGTGAACAACAATGGTTAATAACGCAGGGTCTCTGCCCTCCTATTTTTTAATGAAAAAAAAAACAGCAAAAACCTTACTTTCTGTCTTTGTGTCTACTAAGTATTGGTTCAGAGGCAGAAGAGCGGCAAGGGGTAGGCGATGGGGGTTAACGGAACCCGTGGGGGCCGAGGAAGTCAGAAAGAAGGTATAAATACAAGATGGGAGAGCCTAGACGAGGGCCTTAGGGATTACAGCTTGGAGAAGGTGATGTAGCAAAGGAGGCTGAGAGGGAGCAGGAACATCAAGAGAGCAGTGTCAGGAAAACCAATGAAGAATAGTCACTGTCAAAGGTTTGAAAGGCACCGACAGGGAAAAGAGGAAGGACTAAGAGAGATAAAATAAAAAAATAAAAAAGATAAGGACTAAGAAAAGGCCAAAAGAGCTGGGAATGAAAAGATGAATGGGGCAATTTTTTTTTGCCTTTCTTGGCATCCTTCTGCTAGGGACCGAGGAATCTCTTAATAAATGCTTGCTGAAAGCAGTTTTTAAAAGAAGAAATCAAAGTTATCAATAATCACATAAAAATGCTCTACATCACTACAGATTAGAGAAACGTGAATGAAAAATAACTCTGAGAAACCATCTTCCACCCATCAGACTGGCTAACATGACGGAAAAGGAAAATGACAAATGCTGGCAGGCATGTGGAAAAAATAGAACACTAACGCATTGTTGGAAGAGTTGTAAACTAGTTGAACCATTCTGGAGAACAATTTGGAACTATGCCCAAAGGGCTGTAAAATGCGGGTTTTGTAAAACCGTTGACCCATCCAAAAAAATCAAAGAAAAAAGAAAAGAGACCTTTTCAGACAAAAAATATTTAGGGCAGCTATTTTTATGGCGGCAAACAATTAGAAATCAAGGGGATGTGATGGAATACTACGGTGCCATAAGAAATGAGCAGGACGGTTTCAAAAAAATCCTGGGAAGACTTATAAACCCATATAAGCCAAATAAGCAGAAACAGAAGAACACTATATATATGATAGCAACACTGTAAGAGAGCCTTAGCTACTCTGATCAAGACAATGACCCAAGACAAATCTAAAGGAACCATCATGAAAGATACTATCCACCTCCAGAGAACTGATCAACTCTGAATGAAGATTAAAGCATACTTTTTAAACTTTCTTTGTCTTGGCTTTTTAACCTGATTTCCTTTGCAAAGTGGCTAATATGGAAATAAGTTTTGTGTGACTTTGCTTGCCTTCTCAAGGAAGGGGAGAGGAATTTTTATTGTTCGTGTGATATGTGCCTTGTATCATAACATGAGCCATATAGAAATATGAATTTCATGAAAGCACTGGTATAACCTGTATTGGATCATTTACTGCCTCAAGGAAGGAAAAGGAGAGGGAGAAAAATCTGAATCCTTAAATGTCAGAAAACAGTTGTCAAAAATTATTCTTATGTGTAACTGAAAAAATAAAGGAGTATTAAAAATTTATATGTTGGTGGGAAATAATGAAATAAATAAAAATATATTTTAAAAAGAAATACTTGTTTAGTGAGTGATGAGGCCAGATTTCACTTGGATCATGAAGACGATAGAAAACAACTTTCAGCAGATCTGTCTTTGCTCATCTGTGAATAAGGAAAGTCAGGAAATTCTCCTTGGGAATCCCATTAGGAATCTCTGCTTCTACAGGCCAGATGGCAGCTGGGTCTAGAAACTGAGATGTACAGCCAGTCATTGGCTGAATGCCAGCTGGGGCTCAGAACCCATCTCACTACTTTGCTTAGGTCACCTCTGACCACCTCTCCAAAGCCTCACTTCCACAGCTCTGGATCTAGAATGGTTTCCAGTTAAACAGTAGGTGTTTTGGAACCGTGGCATGAGGAACACTAGAAGATGTGCATCTCTCTCTCTCTCTGTCCCTCTATCTCTCTCTTTGTCCCTCTTTTCCCCCCTTTCTCTCTGTCTCTCTCAGTCTCTCTCTCTCTTCCCCACCTCTGTCTCTCTCTTTCTTTCTCCTCTCTCTCTCTCTGTCTCTGTCCCTCTTTCCCCCCCTCTGTCTCTCTCCCTCTGTCTCTCTGTCCCTCTTTTCCCCCTGTCTCTCTCTCTCTCCCTCTCTCTCTGTCCCTCTTCCCCCCCTCTGTCTCTGTCTCTCTCTCTGTCCCTCTTTTCCCCCCCGTCTGTCTCTCTCTCTGTCCCTCTTTTCCCCCTGTCTCTCTCTCTCTCTCTGTCTCTCTCTGTCCCTCTTTTCCCCCCTCTGTCTCTCTCTGTCTCTCTCTTCCCCCCCTGTCTCTCTCTGTCCCTCTTTTCCCCCCTCTGTCTCTGTCTGTCTCTCTCTGTCTCTCTTTTCCCCCCCTGTCTCTCTCTCTCTCCCTCTCTCTCTGTCCCTCTTCCCCCCCTCTGTCTCTGTCTCTCTCTCTGTCCCTCTTTTCCCCCCCGTCTCTGTCTCTCTCTCTGTCCCTCTTTTCCCCCTGTCTCTCTCTCTCTCTCTGTCCCTCTTTTCCCCCCTCTGTCTCTCTCTGTCTCTCTCTTCCCCCCCTGTCTCTCTCTGTCCCTCTTTTCCCCCCTCTGTCTCTGTCTGTCTCTCTCTGTCTCTCTTTTCCCCCCTCTGTCTGTCTCTCTCTTCCCCCCCTGTCTCTCTCTGTCTCTCTTTTCCCCCCCTGTCTCTCTCTCTGTCCCTCTTCCCCCCCCTCTGTCTCTGTCTCTGTCTCTCTCCCTCTCTCTCCCTCTGTCCCTCTCCCCCCCCCCTGCTCTTTCTCTCCCACCCCCTCTGTCTGTCTGTCTGTCTGTCTGTCTGTCTGGGTAGTGCTACCATCAAACTACAGAGAACCGTTTTCTGCTAATGCGCACAGAACACTCTTCCTAGTGTCTAACCCAAGTCCCTCGCCCTCGCTTCCTCTCAGACGACCCCTTCCCGCTTCATGGAGCCCATCGCGGCCCCAGCCTTTCTTTCCTCTGCGGGGCTCACAAGAGCCAGGCCAGGCTCTGCCTTTAAGAGCAGGCAGGGCACACTCCGCGCCCCGTGGAAAGAGAAGCCAGCTAAATAGCAGCCTGCTTCTCTTTGGGAGGCAGGAGCGGAGGGAAATCAAGCATCCGTCCCAGAGCTGGCAGGAAATGGGAAATCAAACAATGGAAGTAAGATCCGAGAGGACAGGGGAAAACCTGGCCAAACCCGCCTCCAGTTAAAGCAGCGTCTTCCGTGTCCCCAGCAAAAGCAGCTGAGAGTGGGGCTCCTCCAAGGAGCGGGCCCTGGGGAGGAAGGCAGAGGAGGCCTTCGGGCCCGCCGTGGCAGCTTAGATGGCTTGGGGGGGGGGGGGGGCTCTAACGGGCAGGACCAATCTGTTCTCTCAGCTGCCCCGCGTCTGGAGGACAGGAAAGGAGCCCTGGCTGTGCTGCAGGAGGCTGGAAGGGGCACTGCTGAAAGCTCTGTCCCGACCCGTGTGTGCGACAAGCTGGAGCAGCCCAGTCCGGCCAAGCACACCTCCTGCCTTTGCGAAGCCTGGGGACTCCTCTTCAAATGTTTTCAAATGCATCCAAAGCAATCCACGAGAATGAATGAGAGTAAAGACATTCTTTAAGCTTGTGGATCCGTAAGGCAGGACCAGCAAGCTGGCTTCAGAAAAGGCTGGCAAGCCCAGCAGGAGCGGATGCACAGCCGAGAACGTGGGACACCGTAAAAGGCAGTGGGGGTTTGTCCCTGAAAACGTGACCTGCTGCGGCCATGCGGGGAGGCGGGATGGCCCTGAAAGGCTGATGAGGGAGGAAGTCCGCCTCAGAGACAGGACTGTCCCAGCCATCATTCCCATCAGTCTTCAGTCTGACCTGGGGGTTCGGGCTAGGTAGGAGCAATCTT